>NC_044402.1:98038850-98660517 GCF_006542625.1 Nomascus leucogenys | reverse complement strand
AGATAGTGAATCCACATTGATCAGCTCACAAATTGCTTATTGCTAATAGAAATTCTATGTTGGGTTTGAAATGTCATTTGCTTTACTGAAAATAATTTTTGGTAAGTGCTTAGCAGAAACTGACTTCTTGAAACTGGTCTGAATTACCTAAGAGCACTGATCTGCACGTGAACGCTGCCCTAAGCTGTAATCTTGGTAATAATCCTACCTAACATGTATCATTTAGTTCATACTTGAAAAATTCAAGATATTTTAATTACCTAAGAAATTGAAGAATGAATAAGTGCAATGGCAGCTCTGTGTTTCTTGTTCTGCTATTAAAGATTGCAATATCTGAATTGATTTCTCTTGATTTCCAATGTGCATGATCCTATGTCACAAACCTGAGTATCTGGTTTTGCCCTTCCTTTTATAAATACCCTGCAATGGTGATTCGCAGTAATACACGGCACACTCTTGACAACTAATACAAGGGTTATTTGGTTCTAATACTAAAGGATTTGTAAAACTTTGCTGCTTATGTGGCAGTCTAATGTTCAAAACAAACAAGTAATGTTGAACCCAGGAAACATATCTTGACATTAAAATTGCCACATTTGTAAAGTTGTTTCTAATCAATGTTCATGTGACACATTTTTTTCTCAAAAAAATAGGGAAATGTTCTAGTTAAAGTTCACATATAGATATAGAAAAAGGGAAATCATTTTCCTAGTCAAAAATCATAACATAATTTTATAATTTAAAAATTTTATTGTCTGTGTTTTATCACATATTTTATCAATATATACTAATTTATATTCACCATTTGCTATATTGAATAGTCCTATATTAAATGTTGGTAGCTCCATTCAATTAAATAATCAAAATGAGAATCAAAGCTCTCTTTTTGACACATTTTGACACTATTTTGCGTTTATGGTTTTAAAAATAGTACTGTTTCACATTTTAATAATAAATTATATTTTAAGAATAACAAAATACTCAGAAACATTTACCCAGTTCTAATAGACATGAGCAAAACAATTCTAATATATTTATTTGCAATGCCAAAATGCAGTCATGGTTTCTCGTGTTTAAGAAATTCTTCCCTTTGTGTTAAATAATTTTATTGGTTAAAATAATCAAAATCACATTCATTAAATTATTATTTCACATGCAATGAAAAACACTGGATATAGCAGTGGTGAAATTATAAACTCTAACAGAGAACACGGAATCCTCCTTATAGACACACATCGGAGCAGGCTCCTCAGCTAGAAAGCTGAACTATGCCGATTACAAAGCAATTGTATAAGATGGCTTGCATAGATTAGAACACTAAGCAACCATTCAAAATGAGAGTGGGAAAATGTCAAAGGCACCAAGTAGAATAGAATGATGAATTCCTGCCACTCTGTCTCTTTCATATTTACTTTTCTTTTCACTCTTAGGCACGAGTATGTGTCTCCAAAGGCTAAAAATGCATTCATTCATTTATTCATTGTTTCTCTCATTCATTTACTGAGTACCTAATGAGTGCACTGCAGGAATGCTAAAATGAATCAAGCAAGGGTCCTATCTCAGAAAGCTCAGAACAGTGGGAGAGACAGCAGAATGTAAGAGACATGTATCCCAGTATCACCAAGTAAAGTACAGCACAGAAGAAAAATTCATTAACAGGTAGCAATTGAACCAACATGCTCAGCTATTGTATGTGCACGAAAACTGAGGTATCACAAGTCCTGGGAGAAACCAGGAACATGAAGTCTGAGGCTGAATTGATGAAAGAATATGATAGATACCCAAGCAGATGTTTTTCATCCCAGAACATGTTCCCTGAGATAAGAAACGAGAAAGTGGGACCAAATGTCCAGTTCTAAAATGCAAGAGGATGTGGGAATGGAAAGGAAGATAAGAGAGAGATGATGGACAAATAACTGAAAAAAGTCCTTTCAATGTTGGAAATGTCTAGATCTTCTGAAAATACTGTTCTTTGAGCAGTAGGTAATTATTTTCTGCTTATATCCCCAAAGACTTCTTTATCTTAGGTAACAACAGCTTCTCCTTTCCCTCCATTTATTCCTCTGCTTCTCTGCTGAGATTCCCAACAAAGATGCCAATTAGTGCCAATTGTCATGATGTTTTGAGATGTAGACACCTGTCTTCTAATAAGTGGACTGAGACCACCAACTCATTTCATACAGACCATCAAACAGACATCAACTAGTAATGGCCTACATTTACTATCAACCTGGGCTCAAGCCAAGACCTTCTCCCATGGAACTGCTCAGCATTCTTGATGGCAAAGAACAAGTTCAACATGTGCTCACTCTACTCCAGTAAATGGACCAGTGCCTGTGGCAATAAGTGCCACTAAATAATCATGTCTCTCTCTCATTCTCTATGTTACCACCATATTTGACCTTTGTAGAGTCAGCCTCTCTTAAGCAAGTATTTTTAAGACCCACTGAAGTGGAATGCAGATTAAGACTTACGCACAATTTTTTAAAATATGGAAACTACATTTACATATTCATGTCCCACCATAAGATGAGGAGGTAAAGAAGGCTGCTGTATGTTAAATTCCAAGAAGCAAAATAAACAGTATCAACATCAGGGATGCATGAATTCCATGTAAAGTATTTTATAACCATCTACATATTGTAGTTCTCTAAAATAATCCTTAAAGTAACTTTAGAGTACTCAAGTTCTAGATTCTTAGGTTCCAGTATATACATTGAACATTAAAGGGGATATGTGTTTCTTTTTCAAATGTTAGTCTAAATGATCAAAAACACACACAAAAAAGGTTTAGATCAAATGACAGTATTTGAAGAAATTAAGAGATGAAGTCCTAAAGAAGTGCAGGATACAGAGAAATTATTTTTAGTTCCAGTGGTAAGATATAGGATTGAAGAAATAAGTTACAGTTAGTCCCTAGAAGGCTAAAGAATTTGTTGGGATGGGAATGCTTCAGGGATATTAGTGTAACAGAATAAAATGTACCTTATACAGAAAGACCAGAGGCAGGAAGGGCAGGTGGAAGACAACAATAGTTGCCCCCAGAAAAATCTGAAGTGGGGAGAGGCATTTCTTAGAGAGAGTGTTGGTTGAAATGAATAATTAGGGGAGAGGCTGTAGACTTACAAGGAAATAAAGTTGACCCTAAGGGGTACCTGGGTATATAGAAGACAGTGAGCTAGCAACAACAATCAATCAATAGAGGGAGAAAAAAACAGAGGAGGTCAGAGGTAGATGCAGATGCAGATGTGGATGAATTTGGGTGGGACATAATCATTTCAAAGTGCCAGTGAGCAGCTATCTCACTAGCACTCACAATTTCTATCTACTTTGGGAGTCACCTGAGAACATATAATAAAACACAGAAGGTAGATGAAAATGTAAAAGACTGCAGAGCTAGAAGACAAAAAGACATACAACCTAGTCCCTCAGAAGTACCTTGTCTAACCATAGACAGAATAGTGCACCTTCGTAACAAAACCAAAGAAAAAAAAAGTGAGTTAGTAAGACTTAAATGCAAAATGTTAGCAACGCAAAGCATTTAAATGTGTATGCATTTATTCTTTATAATATCTCTGACTAATTTTAATAACCTAGAAATTTTGGAATTCTGAGTCATGAAAGCTGAAGGTTGTCACTGTAGAGGAGTAACTCTCAAACGAGGATGATTTTTTTCCCTCCAGAGGACATTTGTGAATATCTAGGAATATTTTTGGTTGTCACAACTGAGAGGTACAACTGGCATCTAGCGAGTAGAGACCAGGGATGATGCTAAACATCCTACAATGCATAGGATATCCCCCACCACAAAAAGTTACATGGTCCGAAATCTCAATAGCACCAATAAACTCTGCTATATGTCACTTTGGTTCTTTGCTTAATATTATCTAAGATATGTGACCAGTAAAGTCCACCAATGAGATGAGCATTTAATATATTACCTGACTTCTATCTGAGTGCTTAAGATAGTTATTCAAGGTACAAGGAAGACACTAAAATGTCCTAAGGTAATTTCTACCATAATCAAAAGTAACATTCATGGCAATTTGTATTATAAGTATGTATTTAAGCATTTAGAATTTCAGGTATTTAAAATGTTCAACACTTTTATTGTGAACATTTAAAAAATTCACACCAGTGTAATTGTGTTTTCTACATTTCTATTTTCCAAAATTCCATCAATTAGTTCATTCCTCACAGTTCCAATCCTTTAAAATGTTAAGATAACTTAGTAGATACAGAAATGTACCTTGGCTGACTTTATTGCTAACTTTCCTCTTTGATCCCATATAACCTCTCCAGCACTTAAATTCCACTACACTCTGATGCGTGTTGTTTTGTTATTTATGCCCATAGATCTCTATGAATACTTATTTTGCTTTCATGCATATTTTATTTTGGCAATGCTGCTATTGTTGTGTAAAAGCGCCTTCACCTAAACCCTCTCACAAGGAAGCCAGCCACAGAACCACTTAACATCTGTGATTTACGGTTTACAAGGCACTTCCATGACATCATCTCACTCTTCGGGACAGTATGTGATACCATGTGTTACTTCACAGCACATGCCACGAATTATCACCATGTTGGGAAACTTTGGCTTAGAGATACTCTTGAAGATTGGGCCCAGACCTTGAGCCCAAGTTGTGTGATTCTGGGTCCATTTAACCACATCCCTTACCTTATTGTGGTGAATGCACCGAGTGCCCCTTCCTCCAAGCTCCAGGCTCCACATTCACAAGGTCTGTCACTGTGTCACCATCTTTTGTGACACTGCTTGTGCAGACAAAATAAAATGTCCAATTTCTGAGGCTGCTGTTAAAGCTCAAAAAACAGGCTGCCTCAATGGATAGGATTTTGATTACCACACTTTTTCTGGGCAGAGACTTAAGCTAACCATTCAAATGGGGCTAAAATACTCTGTTTTAGCCAATCCATCAGTTCTCAGTAGGAAATGTTAGGTTGCTGGCTTAAAATATTAAATATGACAAGATTCCATTAACATGGATTTCTTTGTTGGATATTCACAGAAGGGTTTCCATGTGAGAAAGAATTCTGCTGACATATGTTGATATTCACTTCCACTGCTAATGAGGGGTCCCCTTGGTCTCCAAGTTCCTTAGTCTCTGTCTCTCTCCAGCACCACCAAACTCCTCTTAACATCTTGGAAAATGGGTACTGAGGTAGTGGAGTCAGTTATCAACTGACAGCTCTGAGATATGACTAGAGATGATCAAACATTATTTGGGATCTTCTCTGAAACATACATGGAAAAGTGGAAAGTGTTCTTTGTAGCTGATAAGAACTCATGAAGTAGGCCGGGCGCGGTGGCACAGGCTTGTAATCCCAGCACTTTGGGAGGCCGAGGCAGGCGGATCACGAGGTCAGGAGATCGAGACCACGGTGAAACCCCGTCTTTACTAAAAATACAAAAAAATTAGCCGGGCGTGGTGGCGGGCACCTGTAGTCCCAGCTACTCAGAGAGGCTGAGGCAGGAGAATGGCGTGAACCCGGGAGGCGGAGCTTGCAGTGAGCCGAGATCGCACCACTGCACTCCAGCCTGGGCGGCAGAGCGAGACTCCGTCTCAAAAAAAAAAAAGAACTCATGAAGTAATGTAGAATAGAACCAGAGAAGGCACCTTAGAGTTCAATTGTCCAACAAGCTCATTTTCAGCTGAGAAAACTGAGCCTCAGAGAAGAGAAACTTTAATATAAATCATGGTAATTGCAAATACATTAAAAATGATGAAAATCTCTCCTGTCCATTTACCTTCTGCAGATCATCTTTCATTCCAATGCAGCAAGTGCCATTTTCTCTGGATTTTTTTTTCCTTCTGTTGTTGACTCGTCTTTCTCAGTGCTGTAAACTTCTTGTTGACTCATCGCTGAAATGAATTATTTGTGTTTATTTAACATTCAGTCTGCACTTTTTTCCTCATGTTGAATATGTGGACTCCGGGACTACCTGGAGTTGAATCCTACTTTTATCAGATGTTGGATAAGAGACTTAATCTCTCTGGCCTGCATTTCCTCATCTTTCACATAGTGATAAAGTTGTAGCTACATGATGGATGTTAGGAGAGAATAAAATGAGATTACAGATGTAAGAGTGTGTGTGCGTGTTTTGTGTAAGTTTTGTGTGTGTGTGTACATGCGTACCAGGCGCATCAAGGCACACATGCTTAGCACCATGCCAGGCACGTAGTAAATACTCAATAAATGCCCGCTGTTATTTCCAAGAATAATAGATGTAATTATCAAAATTCTGGTTCTGTAATTGAATTCAATAAATAAATAAATGTCACAAACCAAGTCACCTAATTGATCACTATGTTTTTCCTGGGAGTTGGAGCTACAAACATGCCTTATGAAATAGTAGCCATTCATTGACTAGCACTGTGTGCCCATCCCTGTGGCAAGAATTATTGTTGTTTTGTCCCATTTGAACCTTACAACAATCGAACCCTGTTTTTCTGTTTGCAGATGAGAAAAGTTAACCAAGTCTGAGAGGTGAAATGACTTGCCAAAGGTTATTTAGAGATATTGGAGACAAGACAGGAAACAAGAGGTGTCTCATTTCAAAGCCGTTTCTATCTAAACCACTTTGATTTTTCCTCCTCTTGAATATGCCCTGCTCTGGAAAGTGTATAATCACGTTCCTGAACTATGCATACAGAAAATAAGGGATGTGCAGCATAACAGCAAAAGTTGAAGGTCCTCATCCCTCTAACTCTTCTACCTCTTTTCTTTGACATCTACCACTTATTTGTCTCAAAGTTTCATTCCACAAAGTTTGGATTTTAATTTTAAACTTTCATGACACACTTCTTCCTGCCTAATCATAAAATCACTATTATATCTTAATTTATGTGTCATCTTATTAAAAATGATTCAAAACAAAAGCATTTAAAGCTCATCATAGGTAAACTCAGAAAACTGTTTATAGCACACCAACCTTATGCTATCCATACAAAATAAAATTAAAGCATTTTATTAATGTGTTATTGCTTCCAAAAAATCCCATACCAAGTATACTGCCTTTGAAAATCTACAAAGACATAAAATCACATATTGTAGGCATCCCATTCTGTGGAAGATATCAGTTCAAAAGAGTAAGGCCTAGATTTGTTTTTTCTGGCAATGGAAGTTTAATAAATGTTGAATGATAGAAAAAACAATGCACTAAAAAGTAATTTTTATTGCTTTTCCTTTGGTGAGGAATACTATTTAAACATACATGTGTGTGTGTGTGTTTGTGTGTATGTGTGTGCATGTGTAGTAGGTGTTTGCTTTTCATAAAGCCTCTAAATAAAATTGGAGAGTGTATAATCCAGGAAGCTCTAATGTCAATCTTTATTTTACAGGCACCAAAATGTATATCAGAAGAAATTGTCATTCATCATGACACTTCACATGTACTGCATTGTTTTAATAGAAAAATCTGAAGTTTCATTATGTTAATGTTGAGCAATGAAAATAAAACATCATAAAAAAATAAGCACTTTTTGGTGATTGGCTATAGCAATTTTCTGTCAGCTTCGAGCACGATAAAAGCATACTGAATGGAGATAGAACAAACACCAGTAATCTAACAGCACCAAAAACGTTTTACTGGATCCCTGGAAATCTAGTGTTCATAAGTGCCAGCCAAATAAAATGCAACTTCTCCAATAAAACTATGTGATAATTGTTCCAGAGAAGAATTAATAGAATAATTCTTCCAATACACCAATGCTGAAAGAAATTTATCCAAATAACATTTCTCATTCAAAGTGATGGACAAAATGACACATTTAAAATTTAATAACTGATGCAGGTCGAATTCAAAATAGAGGAATACTACATAGAAAAAGCAACCCAGAAGCTCATTGATTACTTTGATTTTTTTCCTTTTGTAGAAAACACAAATACGGAATTGATATACAGTATTAACAGTAGAACCATCTACCATATGATCCTTGTGCAAGAAAGAAAAGCCACAAATACAATACTGTTATAAATAAGCTTGAGTATTTTCTGTTTACAGACACTTATTTATAGAGAAATTAACTAAAAATGTAGATTGGCATAAGAGGGAAGTGCAGATTTGTCTTAATATAAAATATCTTACTCTTAAAAAGTAAACTATTTCTTATGTATGAAAATGTCCACTTTTAGAAGATTTTATTATATTCATATTCTTTCTCTTCACTTTTTGCTTAAAACTCCCTATTACAGCAATTCTCTTTGTCATGAAACAAATATTTTTTATGTAATGTGGTGTACTAACCAACATATAATACTGATTATACAACAAACCTATAACAAATTATCAATATTTAGTAAATTGAGTTAATATTTAATACTGTCACATAAAAATCTTTCAAAATAAACCACTCTATTTGAAAGTAGATTAAACAGCATTCCCCTGCAATGTACTAAATACAAAATATCCATCCATTCATTTACAAACCACTTGAAAGAAAGGAAAGACATGACGGCTAGATTATCAGGTCAACAGTTTGCCTTCATTTTTTGCAGCAGATTATTCAGGTATAATATAATTTATGGAACATTTTCTAGGAGATGATTAAAGATGTTTTAATCTGCCTTTCCTGAGACAAGTGAGTAAATTATTGTTTAATATATCCTACCCTTGCATGAAAAAAATTTTGAAATACTAGTCAGTTTTATTAAATTTTTCTATTTTGTGTCCAAGAGTTTAAGTATTGTCCAAACCCTAACTTTGTGAAACTGATTTTCCTTCCCTATCCCAATTCCTTTATATGCCAGAACAGTAACTGTCCAATAAAAGCAAAAGCTGAAATAATTGCCCAAAATAGATTATAACACCCCCTCCTGCAAATCTGGATTTTGTTTTGTTTTGTTTTGTTTTTTGTTAATGGCTGATACAAATTTTTCTGAAGACTTAAATGAATAAGCCTCTTTTAGTGAGGGCTTATAGGCAATTGGGGTTTGTATTATGTTCTATATGTTTTACAATACACTGAATTACAAGACATCAGTATTTTCCCAATCTTCTGAGAGTATCTATGTTATTACAAATTTCACAGCCTGAATATTCCTGCTTGGTTCTCTTATATTCATTTTACAGGAATGAGTACTTTCCAGTCTGCAAGAGGATAAGCGTTATCTAGCCTATGACATGTGAACCCTTGAAAAGAGTTCATATGATCTGCAGGAAAAAAATTAACGAGTGTCCACTTTACAAGAGTCCTAGAGTTTATTTTGGTTTCCAGGACCCCTGGATCTTTTCAGTCCTGGTGTTCATACTTCGCTGAAAACAGAGACAGTTTATGGCCAAACCACTGGCACTGCCAAACCCTTGGCAGCACTATCTGATGGAGTTCATGAAGATCCCTCTTTGTTCTGTTGTCTGTGCAGACAACACTCACTCGACTGTGTAGAAAAAAAGTGCTAGACTGAAGCTGTGTGCACATAAGTAAAATATTGTTGAATAGTGCCTAAGGAAATAGAAGAACATTATTTTAAATTATCTTGATCATAAAATCCAAGTGAAGATTTGGCAATATAGCAACAAAAAACTCAAAACCAGTGATTCCTTTTAAATAAAAACAAAAATGAGAAACAGTAACTATTAGAAATCCCACCTGGTGCTTTTCCTGTGTTAATGATGCTTCTTAAATTGCATGTGGGTAAATGGTAATTTTGTCTCACACCATTAAAAACTAATGGAACCCTTGATGATAAGAAATGCCATAGCTAGCTTGTTGGAAAACGTTTAATTAATAAAGTAATAAAATTATTGTAAACTAGTGCAGTTTCAGGGAGAATTCAATGGGATATAAAACAGATAAAACATCCAGCGAGTTTGTATAGAAAATAAACATTACTATATAAAATGCCATATAAAGTAAAAGGAGTTTCTGTAACATAGAATTAAAATTAGCTATTATACTAATAAAAATAGATTATTCTTTCAGGGAAAACATGCTAGAGAACACAGCCTATAAAAAGCTATTTGCTATCATTCAAGAAAAGTCAGAAACAGAAAAACAGGAAAACAAAAAAAAGGAATGTTAACTCTATTTTTTCGTAAGGTGGAACTCAAAATTTAGGCATAAATATGTATAATAATCTTAAGATAACAAAACAATGGGTTAAAATAAAAACAATGTTATTATTTCACCTGCCTTTTCTAAAAATAAGTTAATTCTTTAGATAAACTTCTATACTTTTTCCAGTGCACTTTACATTTTTGTCAAATATTGAAACGTGTTCAAGAAGCGCAAAGGAAGACAATTTTGTCATCATTTGGGAGTAAATCACTAAATAATAAATATTCTAATGACCAGCCCAGCTTTTCCGTGACTCCATAGCATAGTGTTGATTCTTTTCCAGTTCTCTAAATCTCCTTAGGAGTTATATTATTCTAAGACTAAGTTTACAAAAGGAACAAATTTAATGTCCTCACAAACAGGAAGATTGGGAATCTTCAACCAATGCCTCAATAAAAAAGGGATTTGAAACCTTCTATTACCAGTTCCACAGTGATAAGTAAAGTTGCCTTTGTAATGGTGGTGTTGCCTATTACTTCTACAGTAACTGTAGAGGTCATACTGATTTTTAGAGCTTTATTAATTCAAATTTTCATGTATTCTTTTATATATAAGCTTAGATGTATGCATTCATTCATTAATTCCAAAAATATTATTGAGCAACTTCTGTGTTCTGAGTGCTGTTATGGGGGGACACAGCAGTGAACAAGACAGAGGTCACTTGCCTCAGCCAATTTATATTCCAGTTCTGATTTCTATTTTGTTCAGAAATTGAGCAAGTTTCTCCTTCTCTAGAGACCATTCTATAATCTGTTCCAATTACATATGTTTTTGTCAGTAAATCCCTAATTACTTTTTATTTTTCACTTGACCTTTTATCCCTAGTTTTTTGTTTTTAATTAAAAATTACTCTGCTTATAATCTTGGGAGAGGAGGTCTTAGCAAATCTCCAAATCATAAATGATAAGAAAAAGTTTGACTTCACTATACAAAGAGATTTTAATAATCAATAAACAAATAATAAATAATTTAAAAATTAGCAAAGAACTTTAACAATTTATAAAAGAGAAAATTTAAAAGGATAATAAACATAAGATACACAGCATTATATTAAAAATAAAAGAATTTCAGATTAACATAGTCACAAGAATTTATTTTCCTCTCAGAGAAAAAAAAATCAAAAGTTTATTATACCAATGTAGGTAACAGTATGTGAAAAGATTTACTCTGAAATTTAGCTGATAGTACAACTTCTAGGTGTTAATTTGAAAATATCTATTAAAATTTAAAATATGTGCAACGTTAACTAAATGATTCTGTTTCAGAAATGTATCAAAGGGAAAAAATGGAAAAATATACAAAGATATACGTAAAAGGATATTCATAGCAACATTATTTGTCAGCTGAAAATTTAGGGGAAAAATAATAAGGGACTGGCTAAATAAATTATACATACATAAAACAAAAACACAATTGAAGAATAGCTCTCTATATATTTGGTTAGAAGGATATCCATGACACACTATTAAGGAAGGCAGATTATGAAAAACTATGTATAATTTGGTACCATTAAAAATATGTATGTTTGTGTATCTGGAAGATACACCCTAAACTTTAATTACTGTTTCTAGCAATGAGATTATGGTAGATTGTAAGGCACTTTTCATTTTCCATTTTATATATTTCTAATTTAATTCTCTGTTGCTTGTAATGAGCATTTATTAAGTTTGCAAACAAAAAGTATAAATACTTTTATCTTTAAGAAATTAAAAAGTTGTTCTATTCTCAAAGATGCAGAAACCAAACATAATTGTCTGTTTCAGTTTTCAGGATGCCAAGGTCAATTGCTTAGAGTTTAGAAAGTGAGGTTTGTTTTTTTTTTTACTTTTTTATGAGTTTGAAATATTCACACTGTCATAACTTATAAAAAACTTCAAATTTGTAGGATCGAATATTATACCTGGATAAAGAAAGTGCCCAATATATATATCAATTTATCTTTATATACATTTCCAAAACATGGGGCAGAGCATCCCTGATCATTCAAAGCATTGCTTCTTCACAGAACAGCAAGAAAGTTCACTTCAGAATTACATCAGCATTTGCATATGGTTAATCATCAGCCATAAATACAGATGGAGGCTTAGGATTTTTTTTAATCTAGGTACCCAGCAATGCTAAAGATATCATTAGATAGGCTGGGCGTGGTGGCTCATACCTGTAATCCCTGCATTTTGGGAGGCCAGGGAGGGTGGATCACCTGAGGTCAGGAGTTCGAGACCACCCTGGCCAACATGATGAAACCCCACCTCTACTAAAAATACAAAAAATTAGCTGGGTGTGGTGGCTTGCGCCTGTAATCCCAGCTACTCAGGAGGCTGAGGCAAGAGAATCTCTTGAACCCGGGAGGTGGAAGTTGCAGTGAGCCGAGATCCCACCACTGCACTGAGGCCTGGGAAACAAGAGCAAAACTCCATCTCAAAAAATATATGTGTGTGTGTGTGTGTGCACGCGTGTGTGTGTGTGTGTGTGTGTGTGTATACTTCTATGTATACAAAACAGCTGTTCAGATTACCATAGAGTACATCCCAGCACATTCATTCTAGGGATTCACAAGAGGTATTACTGAGAAGCCATCATAATTCACAAGGCTTCTCTCTCTCCTCCAAATTTGTCATCAAGCTCAGGTGATTCTATCTTAATGTGTCTGTCTCATCTTTCCTCCTATTCACCCATCCTCATAATGTTAGCTCCAGCTCAAGCAATTTCTCACCTGGCTTTCCAGTCTTACGACCCCATCCTTATTTCCTTCCAATCCATCTTCCTGATTGGGGTTTCTAAAAGACTGATTGAATTATATGGCTCTCTCACTCAAAGCCCTTTTGTAAATTCTCAAGCTTTTCTAAAATCCAAATTCCTGCTTCCTTTCTTTCTCTTAAAAGACTAAGACCTCCTTGAAGGCAGAAATACATTTGGCGTAGTTCTTGGCACATAGTAAACTCTCAGGAAATTTTCGTGGGCTGACTGAACGAATGAGTGAGTGATTAAAGAATGTATCACCCTGCACCCCAGAAACCTACACATCACCAAGTATTTTCATTAATAATTATATGACTGAAAACCATCATTGATTTCCACTACTTAGTTTATAAACTAACCTTTCGTGCTCTGGTTGAACAAAGTCATTTCTAAAAAGTGAAATGAGAAGCAAATACATTCCTAGTGAGATTTTCAGGTTGAGCTTAGCACCAAAAGACCATCAGTACCCATGTTAAACTCCAATTACATAAAATGGTTTTGTCATATAACCTGATGTAGGGCTCTAAGTCCACATGCTGTTTAAGATAATGGTGTTTCTAGTGACAGTCAAACAAAAATATGTCCTCAAAATAGGTTACGAAACTGGAGGGAATCTCTTTCCATTGCAAAATGTCTGGATCTGTGTATGATTTAATAGTAACAGCAGCTTTATGGTGTGATGAAGTTAGTCAACACATGATATAGCTGTGGATTTGAAGGAAATAAAAGCAGCAGGCAGACGGACAGATAAGCCTTGCCAAAACAGTAAGAATAAAGGAAATTCTTAACAGCAAAGATCAACCAAGAGGCAAAAGAAGATAGATACAAAGTGATTCAGAGGCCAGCTGCAGGATGGTAGTGAGAGCTCTGAACTAGGAGTAGAGGCCATGTTTATGTCCTGGCTTTGACCTGTAAAGCGGACATATCCCCCTTGAAACCTCTAAATTGCTAGCTTTCAGTGTGTGTGTGTGTGTGTGTGTGTGTGTGTGTGTGTGTGTGTGTGTGTGTGTGAAGGAGAGAGAGAGAGAAGACAAGGTAAGATAACTCTTTTACAGCCACTTAAACATTCACTTAAACATTATATGGTACAATATAACTTAAACATTATATGGTACAATATAGAGAAAATGTCATTAAACTATAATATAATTATTCAAAGAAGCATGGTTGGAAGAGGCTGCTGGTCACCTTCAGATTTTCTAATTTATACCTTCATCTACAAGTATTCTAAAGTCTGTTTCATCTCAAAACATTATTTTGAATGCAGTCTTTCATTGACATCTAGCTATTTTTTAACTGCCTTGTGTCTCATTTACCTAAGAGCCAAGTTTCCCAAATGAATAACTTAAAATTTTCTATTGTCTCTTATGACATTGAGGCTTCTGATCCCAATTCCCTGGCAGCCTTGGCTAATGGATGTTTTTAGTCACCATCTTTGTTCATTTCTCTGTGGCTTTTGATACCTACTCACCATCTCTTTCTTGACGCTCTCTCCTTTGACTTCCATTTACTACTGGTCTTCCTGCAATAACTTTGACTGTTCCTTCTCAGTCTCCTTCACTAGTTCTTTTCTGTGTGTCTCTTAAAATTATACCCCTGCCCCCACTCCAACCAGACACACATACACACACACACTATACACACACACACACACACACACACACAGAAAAAAAGACTTCTTGTTTCACTTTCCCTACTATTCTTGGGCAGATTATCTGAAGTGCTTGAACATACCCAGAGGAGACTTATACAAAATCTGGGTAAGGATTAACAATAAGGAGATAAATATAAACACTTAAATCTCTAAGAAGTTTGCAGTTAAAGAAACTTTCTAAGAAGGTTATTGAGAAGGTGAAGGTATAAAGGTGTCAAATTCCTATCTTCTATATAAAGAAATCAGTAGACAATATATAAAACTGAAAAATGAGCAGTCTGTAGTATAAGCAAGTTATTTCAAATGCAGAGGTAAACTTCAGGAAAAGACAAAGTCAATCAGAAGCATTGAAAGCATTTCCCTGAGGAGGGCGAATTGTGGAAGAGTCCAGGGTCTGCTAGGCAAGGGACTGCTGTTTTTCACAAGACCTCTTATAATACCATTTGGCTTTTTAAACTTCATACACATTCATATAAAAGCTGACAAGGATACTATTCCAAAGCCACCAGTTTCTTCAAATATAAAATTAGTATTTTCATGTAAAATTTGCCTAAATGAAAAAAGATAACTGGCCCCATTCTAAAGCAGACCTTCAAGAATGGAGCAATAAAACAGAAAAAAAACTGCTAGCATGGCAGTTGAAGGAGGAGATGAAGTGAGAACTGCCGTATGGAATGATAAAGAATTAACTGCATACCCCTTTTCTATTAAGCACAAAACTATATTACAATAATCAGCTCCTAAGTCTTCATAATATCTGTTATAAGCAACTCCTGTGTTTGCCAACAGGAGTTTCCTAGGTAAAATTTTATCTGCCAGTTCTTTTTTTTTAGTATTAAATCTGTTCTAAATGTATTTGATTCTTAATTTAGATGTTAGACTAAATAACATGGACTTATCTTTTAGGTCATTTATGTTGGCAGATAACACATTCATTATTTATCTCTTTACATGCATTAAGCATAAAAAATCCAAACAGGAAATTGTTGATAATAAATCAAGGGGTTCATATTTATATAACACATATTTTGCATAAAAATGCAATAGCATGAAAGGAGTAAACACTGAACTTTCCACAGACTCCTATATATTCCACATTGTACAAATCTACCATGAAGCCCTAGTGTGGCATCTTGTAGAAGCCTTTGGGGCTTTACAAGTGTTATTGGATTCCGGGACCAATAATTGGTCTAATGTATCTTCTTTGCAAGCATTCCTGATTAAAGAAACATAGAAAGACAATCCAGAGAATGGAAGGAGTGAGGAAAGAGCATTCTTTAGCAATCTCAAACTAAAAAGGTAGTCATAATCCATAAACTATCGATCCAATAGACAGAAATTTCGCTTTGTTTTAAATCAATTAACATTTATACACGAGCCATTAAAAAGCTACCATGCTTATAAGCCATTACAGTGTGTACCTATTGTATTGATTAGCACGCAGTCAGTTATTAATTAATGACATCATAACTCTCCAACCTCTTAAAGGCTTTAGTGTCTTAAAGAGACACACCACCCAGCAGAGTTAAGTACTGTACATCTGACACTCTTTATATCCTTGAGCAGAATACTGTGTTTTCATAGATCTTCTGTGCATCCTTCTAATGCATGTCGGCCCATACTGCATGGTGTGTCCTTCGAAATAATCCATTGCATTTTATAAGTAAGCCATAAAAATCTCCAGAGACACAATGGTTTTAACATTATTTGTATGAGTGACAGAAGCATATTAACTTCTCAATGCATACCCAAGATGAAAAGTGTGGTAATTTACAAGGTAAATGACTGCCTTCTAAAGCTAAATGCCTCTTTCATCCTAAATACCCCCTTACACTATTCCTAAAGTGTCCTAACAAAGCAGGGCCTAAAACTACACAAAAACACAAACTCCATAAGGTCTATAATATCAAATGTGCTTTCTTTAATGCAATATAAACCACAATAATACTTTTTAATACCTTTTCTTATTATATTCAAGATGGTTGTCTCTTTAGAAAAGAAAAAAAAGTCTTCAAATATTTGAAAATGAAATTTTTAGTTCAAGCTTCTGCATGGATGTAAGAGAACTAGAATAAAATCCCAAATCATACTGTGAAGCAGTCACTTACACTTAAAATACTGCAGTCTTTTGGATAACACACTGTCACCATTGAAAAAGTCTTATTAAGTACACAATAAAGTAAAATTTACCCTAGGGAATCTAAAATCTATTAAAGAATGTTAACATCATCTCTCTATCTAAATCAAATTAACCTCTGAAGAAGAAACATATACCACAAAATAACTAATTATTATTCTGCCTATCCCCTATTAATCATGGATAAGCTAGTTATCTGGTTTTCTCTCTAAAACTTTAAAAATAACACAGAAATTTAACTGACATTTCTTCTTTATTCAACTATACTTTGTGATTTAAAAAATATTCTCAATAGATTTACATTAAACAGGCACAAGAATGAGATCAAATCACCCAAAGTTTTTTTACTTTTCTACTGTGTTCTCTGAGGTCTTAGCAAATTACTAATTACCCTCATTCAGAATAATTGGGAAAAAAAAGGTAGAACAAGTTTGTGTTAATTAAACCTGTTGAGGTTGAAATAATGTATGAACAAATTAAGTGTGCAGAATTATCTCCTCGAGTAACATCCTCTAACGTAAGTCAGCCTGGAAGATGAAAGAAAAAAGCACCAAGTACGATGATGATGGTTATTAATATTACTTTGCCTCAAAAGAGCTCTCTCTACTATTAGCCTCAAAAGAGCTCTAACCTCTCATTAAATTAGAGATCAACCTGAAATAATCTGAAACGATGGTTACAGCATGAGAGGGTAGAGTAAGAAGTAGGTTGAATAAGGCTCCTGTATCCAGTATCTGGGCCTCAAATAGAAGTCAGGTGTATCTGCTTTTATGAAAGACTTTGGTTCATGAAACAGCTTTTTGGGGTGTTTTTTTAAACCACAACAAAGTTATGCTTATTTCTTCCATGAAGGAAGACATCTTTTTTTTAATAAAATTGGCAGTGAGGTTATGTGTAAGGCAAATTGTGACTGAGCCAATAATCTGTCATTCTTACCATCCAGAATGTTCACATGAAGACATAAACAGAAAAAGAAGCCACTTCATATCTAAAGAAAAAAGAAGAACACTCTTCCACAGGATCTCAAAAACTCAGATTCACACTAATCGTGCTCAGAGGTGAGCAGCAGAGAAGGTATGAAGGGAGAGAGAGAAAAAAAATACTAATGGGGGAACAGACACCACAAATTATTTCACAGTAGGGACATTCCTGTAAAGTCTACACAAGTGCGTTTGGTAGGCCCAGTAACACTGCTCTGGTTTTAGTCGGGACAGGAAATCATCATCACATGCTACGTGGTCCTGATGCAGGTACAAACAGTCTTTTCTTCAGAAATAATAGCTCAACTTCTAATGTCCCTCTTGTCATGCAGTGGTGTCTGCAGGACCATGTCACAGACACAATAGCCATTTCTGCACTCCGTTCGAAGTCACAACCGTGAGATTAGTAACGGATTCATTACATGAGAATGAACTCATGTTAATTCTTTCTTTATTTTCCTCCTTTGGTACCCTGAATTCCATGATTTTAAAAGATTGTCCCTTCATTCAAGGAAAAATCCACAGGTAGTTGAAAGGTATCATTTGGTGTTTGTGTACATCTAACCGTCTCAGATAATTATAGAAAGGTTGAGTAACTCTAAAAGAATACATTTGCGGGGCCGGGCATGGTGGCTCACGCCTGTAATCCCAGCACTTTGGGAGGCCGAGGTGGGTGGATCACTAAGTCAGCAGTTCGAGACCAGCCTGGCTAACGTGGCGAAACCCCGTCTCTACTAAAAATACAAAAAATAGTCAGGTGTGGTGGCACGCTCCTGCAGTCCCAGCTACTTGGGAGGCTGAGGCAGGAGAATCGCTTGAAACCGGAAGGCGGAGGTTGCAATGAGCTGAGATCACACCACTGAAAGAGCGAAATTCTATCTCAAAAAAAAATATACATATATGTGTGTGTTTGTGTATATATATATGTATATATATATATATATACACACACATACATACATATATATTTGCTGACCAGAAAGGAATATATATTTTTATATATATATATGTGCGTGTGTGTGTATACATATAGTGTGTCTGTGTATATGAATATATGTACACAATAATTATGCATGGCATAATGATGAGGATAGGTTCTGAGAAATGTGTCATTAGGCGATTTTGTCATTGTGCGAAGATCATAGAGTGTACTTACACAAACCTAGACAGTACAGCCTACTACACACCTAGACTATATGGTCTAGCCTATTGCCTCTGGGCTACGAACCTGTATAGCACACTCCTATACTGAACACGGCAGGCAATTGTAATACAATGGCAAGTATTTGTGTATCTAAACATATCTAAAGACAGAAAAGGTAACACATAGCACTATAATGTTATGACAGATATGACATCACCAAGCAGTGAGGGTTTTTCAGCTCTATTGTAATCTTACGTGACCACCTTCTTAAATACAATCCATCATTGACCGATCCATCATTATGTAATGCATGACTGTATAACAAATATGGTTGTTAATTAGTTATTTGGAGCAGATCATTTTACTGGCACTTATCTCAGATGTCAGCTTCTATGAATCCAGAAACCTATCTGCTAAAGATCTTACTTTACCTGAAAAAACAGATTGGCACTTAGAAAGAATTATATGGAGTCCCTTGCTATTCTGAGGTCAGGAAGGAGCAGTGAGCTGAAAAGAATAAAGTTTTTTAAGCATCTCTTGTGTGCCAAATAATATAGTAGGTGATTTAAGCATTGGTCCCTCACAACAGGATCCTTATTTTAGAGGATCCTGAGACCCAGGGCAAAAATACAGCTCATAAGTGCTAAAGGCTGGATTTGAACCCAGATCTTGCTAACTTCAAAAAGCACTTCCTCTCCATTCCACCAATCTGCTTTACTTGCATTAAACTGGAGATGCTACTGTGATAGTTATCACAAAATTTCCTATAACACAGAGCTTAGTACCCTGCACCTACTGAAGAAACAGCAAGGCAAGGGTTTTTATTTTTATTGTTGCTGCTGTTAATACTGCTTTAAAGCACGGGTCAAAATTCAGATAGATTATTGTGAGCCATGGCCTGCTTTGTATCATCTAACATGGGACTGTCTGACATACGGTAGGTGTCTACTATTTACCAAGCTTTTCTTCTCAGTGGTGAATAACTTTAGTTTTCCATTAAGGCTTTGGTAGAGTTCTTCAAAAATCAGTCAAGACAAAATTGAAAGTGATTATTTAAGCCTCTTCAAAAACTTCAAACCTGAAATTTAAAAACAACAAAAATGGCAAAATTAAAATTGATAGCAGCATGAATTTTCATGTACACAAACACACCATATAGCCATGTGTGCTTTAAGGGAAATGTTCCCTGTCTTATTGAAAGAGAGGCAACTTGTTATGATTTGTGCACACTTTCATGAAATACCAAAGAGGGAAAAAACCCTCCTGTCACTTGTCAGCTAGTTCAGTCAGTGCTGCTGTAGAGGTACCATAACATATGCACGTCCCCCTTCTGAAAATGTATCAAAAGGGGCTTTGGTAAACTCCTGTACAAGCATATCATATGTGCTAAAGCCAAAATGACTTAAATTCTATTCCCTGATGGATCTGCACATCAGATGTATAACTGATTAGTGACAACTGACACAGAAACAGAGAAAATGTTCACTGTTAGGATGAACACACGATTCACAAGAAATGCTATCAGGATGGCATACTATACTTTCTGTATGCACGTAGAGTATGCTTCTCTCCTAGGAGAAAATTCTAGCCAAAGAACTTTGCCTTTTAAGTACTAACCCCTCAAACTGACTTGGAAATATGTCTTAAAAATGCTTATCAATTTAATATGTTCATCATTAAAACCCCGAAAAGCAGCACAAACATTCCACTCTTGAGTTAAAAATAATTCATTCAGAAATATTTCTCAAATACCTATTCTGTGCAATGTGTACTTCACCAAAGCATGAGTGACAGAAAAAAAAATACATGCTGGTAGCATAAAAAAGTTCAAATAGAAGTTGATTGAGTTATGTACATGGCTCATATATTGAACAATTCTCAAAGATGTCAAAAATGTCAGAGATTTTGAATGGCCCTTCAAGAATGAGTAACTTAAACCAAGATGGTATTAAAGCATCCAAGAAAAAGATAATATTCACCATGTATATGAAAGACAAAACTGTAAAGCACCGCATTCTCTACCTATTTCATTTTTATTTGTCTTTCAGGAAAGTCACATGGTCATTTCACTACCCTGGGGAGAACTATGCCCTACCATTGAGAATAATACAGAATTTAGGCCAGCCATAAAAGAGACTTAAGAAAAATGATTTTCCTTCCTTCAAAAAATGTAAAAATATATTAGATGCATAATTTCCACAAGTTCTTACATTGGCAAAAAAATAATCTTATGTGCCCTTGCTTTTGTTTGATTTGTTAAAGATTGTTTTTATCTTTTCAAAAAGTTTTCTCTCCATGAATGTAGACATGATCCATTTTATGATGCCTGCCTTACCAGGCCTGTCAATAAAATTTCAACATATACAGGTAGTTGTGTCCAAGGTCTCAGGTAGTCAAAGAAAAGACAGTCCTGGATTATTATGCCTCCCACTCCCCTCTCCTGCTCCTCCCCTGCCCCTACTATTTCTAATTCTGAATAGTTTGCTTTATTTGTTTAGTTTTTCTTCCTTTGCAAGCTTACCTCCTGCCCCCCACCTACCCAGTTCCCCCCAAAAAATCTGCCAGTTTCAAGCTAGTTGGAAAGAAGTGCTCTCTCTGCTATTTTCTCTGCTTGTTCAAATCACATGTAAAGATGTAGATTAAAGAAAACATCTTAATTCAGTTCGCCTAAAACAAAATGCCTTATGTGCCCATCTTAAGTGCTGCAACAACTGCCAGCCGTGAAGAGACATGAATTACTGGTTGGGGAGGGTACGGGGCCAGTGCTCTCACATCCAGTCTGCACAGGATGAAGGAGGCAGCCAAGCACAGGTAACGGGCTCACTTCTTTTACCCGATGGACTTTGGGGTAGGGTATCCCTTCTTCCACATGTATTCTAAAAACCCGTCTTTTTCCTTTCCCCTCCCCTTGCCTGCTTTTCAGGTAGTATTCTCACAAAAAGTGGCTGCAGATGCTCTTTGTGAGATGGTGACATTCCCATCCCAACCCAGGCTGCTCTGCCTGGCACTTGCTCTGTTTCCTGGGTGCCACGGCCCTTCCGAGCTCTGCTTACCCGCGCTTCCAGCCAGGATGCCAGTGCCATATTCTGATTACTGTGAGGAAGCCAGTCACTCCAGGAGGCTATGTATTTAAAGTTTTTCATACCAGAAGAACTGCACATAGATAAAGATGCCTTTCATCAGCCCTGTGAGAAACCAACACCAAAACAAAACCCTGGAGCAATTGAGTCACTTTCTTAAAGTGAAAAACCCAAAAAGCCAGAATTCTAGGCCTTTATATTATAGTGTCCATTCTTAGGTTCTCTTTCACAAGTAGTCGTTTTTGCATTCTTCTCTTTACAAAAGGAAGAATAAGATCATGTAGGTTTTATATAAATGTAAAAAAAAAAAGAAAGAAAGAAAGCCTCTCTCTCCCGCCACTGGCACTAATATCCTTGGTATTCTGCTGTCTCTTTTGCCTGGTGTGTTTTTAGCATGTTTTCATACTCTGTGCTCAGTACTGTAACACATAATGAAGGTTTCCAATCTCTGCTTACATTATTTGCCAGGGATGGTTTACAGAAAACATAGTCAACCTATATGGAGCATAACACCTGAAGAATATATCTAACTTATAAGAAAGATGCTCACAGGAGAGACTATTGCTTTAAAAATATGTATAATAAAATAAATCAGTTCACATGCCAGTTAACAGCTTATCAGAACATTACCTTCTCCTATGTGAATTGACTGGCTTTTGTACCAGTTCCTAATGTTAATGAAGTGATAAAGAAACTGCAAAATATAAAGGATATATGTTATAAACCAACCTGTTGATATTTTGAATAAGAAAACTCCTGATACTGCACCAAGTTAAACACGAACTATAATATAATATATGGCACAATATTCTAATGTACTAAGGAAGTCCCTTAAGGTTTAAATTCTGATGATCTATTCACTTTTGATAATTTTTATGATCTGAAGTAGTTCTCTCTGTAATATAAAACATATCTCCAACCACCTACTAGTTATGCAAGCCATTAAATTCTTGCAGATTGAAGGTAGAAAAATAAATTGTGTATATTTTAGACCCTGAATGATCTTCCTATAGCAATTTTAGAACAAACTATGAAGAATTCTGCAATTTTAATCTCAGTAGCTTCCCATTACTAAACAAGCAAAGCGCCACGATACAAATGTAGACGTTACATGTCATCTTGATCTGCTGCTTTTTTCTTTCATTAAAGCTTTAATGCAGCAATTATGGCTACGTTGCCCTATAAAAAAGGAAAAGGCAGTTTACTTTAAAAAGTGAAATTGCATAGCCTACTATTTAATTATACACAAATGTAAATGGCCTATTTTTCCATAACTGGTTATTACAGCACTGTTTTACTTTCTGAGTTTTCACAATCTCTAAAACCTACAAAGCTTCCTGCTATATAATTGTTTTGTTACATTATTGTTTTCATCTTATTTTTTCTTTTAATGTGAGTGCAGCGGGATAAATCTTGGTTTTAAGCCAGCCACTACTTCATCTACTTAAGCTTTTATAGATGAAGATTGCTGTAATTATCAGAATACCCGCTTATTTCTGAAGTATTATCCTGGCAACCTGCTGGCATTTACAACCAATTAACAAGCTTTGCCATTAGTTGCATAAGGGGTATCGCAGAGTAAACCCATTGTGTGCTAATTTTCTATTTTAGATAATCAGTTTGGCCATCCAGAATAGAAAGAAAAAGAAAAGAAAAGGTTTGACACTCAGTGGCAGACATGGAAAAATTACTGCGTGCCCCTAGAGACAAAGGTATCCTGCAACTCAATGATTGCTTCCTTGCCATCACTATTGGTTCTTAAGTATTTCCCTTTGTCTCTTTTGGAATAAAAAAAAGTGGAGATTCAGCAAAGTAATCATGTCCTGTCTTACACGCTCTCTGTCTTTTAAAACTGACTAGCTTCTCTTGCTGTCCTGCCCATAATTTGACCAAATTGTACAAGTGTTAAACAACTAAAAAAAGACAGAAAGAAATTGAGCACGAGTTCTTGGTGTTTTTTTTTGTTTTTTTTTTTTCTGACAATGCCTTTCAACCTCTTTCCCCTCCTCTCCCCCATTGCTATTAGAGTAAATTAATGCATGGGCTTCCTCCAACCCGGCTGCCTTAAAATTAGCCTGCAAGCTGGGTTTAGTTAAAGTAGTGTGTTGTTTTATTGCTCTGTTTAAACAGTCTCTGATATTAATATGTCCTGAAGTTTGGTCTAAAGCAAGACAAGAAGGTACAGTTATGTTTTGCTCTTAAAGCTCAAGCTTCACCACAAAAGGGCAAATGGCATCATCAGACCAAGAACTTCAGTGTGGGGGCACAGGAGCCCTCTGGGGCTTATGTTCAGAAATAGTCTGTCACCCTGTGTCTTAGGCAATACTAATAATTGTTTCATCCAAAGTCTCTCTATGTCTATCTGAAAAGTTCCTCTAGGCAAAAAGCTGCCTCCTTCGCCCTACCCCCAGATGACACTGAATCAGATGCAACTCTACTCTCTAGGAGAAAAAGCACAAACTGTCATTTTAAAAGCACTAGTATTAATCAGCACCCATAGTGGCATTTGTAAAGCTCTTTGGCCACAGAGCTTCTTAAATTTCCTTGCCAAGAGCCATTAAAATCATAGTGTTTGGCACCTCCAACATGAGTTAATAGGTTATCTCTATTTGCAAACCTATCTTTAGAGCAGACCAGCATCCTCCTTGCTTTGCTCCTTCTCAAAGGACCCATCTAGGACAACACAGTTGTAAAGTACCCATCTCTAAGAACCTGAAGTTGCTTTAGCTGGAAATCATTGACTGCCTTCCCCTCCCCACAAAGAAAAAAAAATTCTGTAAAAGAACACTCACTATCCCGTGCATCAAGTTATAACTTCTAAAAAATCTCTTTTTGTCCAGTAGTTTGGTCACAGATGCAGGTAATGAATGTATCTAGAGACAGAGCCATACTATCAGGGCGTGACACCACTATAATAGATTTTTCTGTCCTCATAGTCAAATTCAAGAGTCATTATGCCATTACATTTGAACATATCTTTCCAGCAGATGAAGACATTATTATGCTTCTCACAAATACAGCTTGTTGAAATCAAGAAGAGACGTTCTATTCAAGGTTTGTTACATTCTCACCCTATTGTAAAATTCTTATCAAGAAAATCCTACCTAACTTTTCCACTTTCACAGCATGAGGACCTAAATGCTCGTGTTTTATGCACAGAACTACACACACACACACACACACACACAGAGAGACACACACACACACACACATCAGAAGTCACTTAAAAACTTGGACAGGGACAGACAAGTAAATAAAAATGTTGGAAGTTCCTTTATCATTATTTATATCTCTTGGATGTTTCAGACAGTTATGTTAGTTAGCCCTGTTTTATAATTTTATATTGTTATCCCTACAGTTATTTTGAGAGGCTTTTATTCTTTAAATTTACTATTATGGCTGTATTAGTTTCTGGTTTAAAAACTGCTGATTTCAGAACTTAGTGAGTTGAATTTTAACCTCACTTGATCTCTTGGAGGTGTAGTGAAAGAGGACAGAGGAAAAAAAAAACCTAAAAATGACTTTGTGGAGAATGCTGGAATTAATAGGATCAACAGGTAAGTGAGAGGAACATTCCCTAAGTCTTGTTCCCTCAACAAGCAAAAGGTGATTGTGTGATAATGAGCATCATCTCTGAAGTTCACATATTTCTCCAACTTTTTCTAGCTTTGTGATCTTGGTCAAGTTACCTCTCTGTGCTCAGTTTTCTCATCTGTAAAATGTGAGTGACAATAGCCACTTCATAGAGTTATCTTAAAAGTTAAATTTAATAATGCATGTAAAATGCTTAGCACAATGCAAAGTACATAATATATACAAATGCAATTTTGTAATTTTCTCAGTGTGCTAATGATTATGCTAATCACTGCCAGGCTGCTCACATTGATCAGGGCAGGAGTCTTTATCACACAGAGCTTATGTAACCAAGTAAAAAGTCCTGGCAGAGGCCAGAAGGGAAGAATTGAAGAATATTTCATAACATTTCCACCTGAGCATAAGTAGAAACCAAGAAATATGGTTTGGATTTTGCTTGTTAAACAGGTAAGCTTGTCTAGTTTGTTAAACAGGTAAGGCTAAAAAGATTGTGGTGAAGGAGAGCTAATCCCAGACATGATATACTGCTAAGCACATGCATAGTGTTTTATAATAATCTGTTAATTTTTGAAGATCTCCAGTAGAGTAAGCAAAATAAATAGCAGTGTATGGCTATTACTAGTCAGTATTTGACATTACAAAAATATAACTCAGCTTGAAATCAGCGACAAGAATTTATCTAATAACTGGAGATTTTATTTCAAAATTACTGCCATTAGGCCCAATAGAAAATGTTTCCCATAAAGAGAGGAAATTTGGTTTCTTTGCCTATAAGCTCCATAAGAGCAAAGACCCTATCTAGTTTGCTTATTGCTGCATCTCCAGCTCTCAGCCAGGGTTTAACACAATTATTATTTGTTGGATGGATGAATGAATGATTTCATTTTCTGTTGGTGGTATTTCTATCAACTGCTAGTCTTTAATACATTATTAAGTCAATAGGTGTTAAGTATCTAGTGCTGTATTAAATATGGAGCTAAGAATATGAAGAAAATGATATGGGAAAATTTTGTCTCCAAACAGCTTACTAAATAGTTTTAGAGCCTCTTTAGGGACCTCCCTGTGATAATGTTGCTACGTACTAGAATGGTATTAAGCTTTGCTGAAAACTGCAACAGTATTCTCAGCCTGCAATTGTTTTATAAACAACAAATCCAAACTTCTTGTTTCACGAAGACTGCAGCAAGACTGAACAACTGCTCATTAAACTCCAAAGGTCTATTAAAAATCCCAAATATGCTTTTTTCAAGTAGTGGTTTAGGTTTTGTTCAATTACTAGGCCAGCCCTTGTTGATCTAATAATCCATCATAAATGTTGTAAAAGAAAAAGTAGCATTTGCATCAACATTAGACAAAGGATAACTTAAAATTGAATATAAGTCCATTTGTAAAATAAGTTGACAGTTTTCCATTTTAAAATAAAACCAGAACATACCTTAAAACTTGAAAACTTCTGAGCCACATTTCTATTGCTGTCAAAAGGTGAAATTGACTCCACCTCTACAGCCTCATCAAAGTTCTCCAAATGGCAGCTTTCAGCTGTTGAGAGTTACATTTCGATTATATTTGAGATGAGTTTTCTAGTGTGCTTTTTTAATTGGCAGGAATTTAAGAAACACTTTTATATCACAAAGTTTCCTTTTAAATTAATGAAAGCAAATAAAATCTTGCAAAATTATCTATCATTTGAAGTTCATATTTTGCTGTGTGATGTTAAATTAAATAATATCCCATGTAGCCATGGGAAACTCAGAATAAAAGTATTGCAGTTTAGATTAAAGGCAGTAAAATGTGCTATAATAAGTTATATCTTCTAAGATATCTGTAGCTTTTAAAGAAGAAAGCAAGTAAGGACAATTATATTTATGTTTCTAGCCCAATAATTAAGAGCACATTTTAATTGTCACTGTTTTTCAGTGTTAAGTTAAAACAGCTTTTCAAGGGAATGTTAGTCCACAGGAGGATGTGAATTATTTGTGTTTCTTCTGAGTTATTTGGCTATTACCATGCAAACTCACAAGTCTCAATTCAGCCCCAATATCACTATTACAGCTTTGATCTATGATATAAAAAAAAACAAGTCAATTCTGTCATTATGACCACATAATTTTTCACCAATGTAAAATAATTTCCAAACTGTATTTTATTTTATGTTCTATTAATTTACGGCTGAGATCTTTTCAACCACACACATACACACACAGACAGAACTCTTTATCATTTTTTACAACTTTATTTAAAAGCATTTTAAAACAGTCAGATATGTAAAACTATATTTTCAAGATATTTGTGGAAGGAACCCAAATCAGAACAAAAAAATAAATAAGTAAAAGTGCACACAGACTCTTACGAATATGCTTTATCATGTCACTACTTTTGAAGGAGAAAAGAATAAAGGTCAGGAAAAGCAGTTGCATAGCACAACAATCTGGAAAGGAAGAGAAGTGTCATTTATAATGACACAAAACCCATGCTCACAGATGAAGTGTTCTGGGTTGGGGAAGGGCAACCAACTGAAATGGTTGCTGAATGTGGTGTCAGGGTAGCATCAGAGAAGGACCTCTCTTCATTCTGTGGTTTATTATAGTGACCCAAGCTCTCCCATCCTTGGGGCCTCACTTACTCCCATGTTGGAGAGAGGAGCTAGCAGGCTAAATGCCACTCTCTAATCCAGAGCCAAGGTCACCACGTACATTCTGCTTTATCCTCTTACTGCCCCCTGCTGCTAGCCTTAGCCCTAGTCCTGACTACAGACCCTCTTGTTAGCAACTTTACTGGAGGACAGAGAAGAGGAGAATGACAAATAGTTACAGTACAACCCAAAGCATAAGAATCTGGAGACCACTATTTCTTGCTAATACTAAAATATAAGGGAGCTCTAGGGCTTGGGTTGAAGCCCTAGTGTTGCCACTTTGTAGCTGTGAGATCTTAAGTAAGTTACATAAGCAATCTGTACTTCAATTTCACGCTCTGTAAAATGGATGTGAAGACAGCATCTATCTCATAAATCTCATAAACTTGTTTTGAGAATTAAATGAGTTCTGAAGCTCCATGTAAAGTGCTTAGCACAGTGCCCAGTATATAATTGATTCTCTATAAATATCAGCTATTTTTATCATTATTGTAATGTGAACAAAGTCTATCTCCTGGGTGCTGGCACCATCCCAACACCCCTTCTTATGTTGACCCAAAGCACCATAGACTGCCAAAATAAGTTTGTGTCTCTGGACACATGAGTATTTAGATGGCCCTAGAAAATAGAACATAGCTTTATTTATTGAACACTGCCTGTTTGGGAACCATTGGTCTTGCACAATGGACTAAGCCAAGATGTTGAGAGGGGCCCCAGTGGCCATTATGGACATGTAGTGTAGTCAAAATTCCAAGGGGTGCAGTCAGACAGACCTGGTTTGGAATCCCTCCGCTTCCATTTATCAGTTACGTAAATCTTTAACCTGGTCAAATTCGATCATCTTTCCAAGCATCAGTTCCTTTTCTTTAAAATGAAAAAAATTAAGAACTTGTTTGCAGTACTGTGGGAAATTAAATAGAAAGTTAGAGAGCTAGAGACATGTCATTTATTACCTAGCACACGGAAAGCACTCAATAATGTAATAGTGTATTTACCAAAATCAGGAAAAGGTAGATTATGGACCCAGGGAAACCGTGCAGGCCACATTATAGTCCCCCAAAGATGTCCATGCTGTCATCCCTAGAACATGTGAAGATGCTACATTACATAGCAAAAGGGACTTTGCAGATATAATTAAGGTTAAAAACCTTAACTAGGGAAATTATCTTGGATTATCTGGGTGGACCCAATCAAATCACACGTGCCCTTAAACGCTGAGTACGTTCTCCAGCTGGAGGCAGAAGAGTGATAAGGTGAGAGAAGTCAAAGAGGTTCTAAGTATGAGAAAGATTTGCTGCACTGTCCCTGGCTTTGGGATGGAGACAATCACAGGCTCAGTGAAGCCTCTAGGAGCAAAGGGCGGACCCAGCTGACAGTCAGCAAAGAAAGAATAATTTCAGTCCTACAACTGCAAGGAACTAGATTCTGCCAACAACCGGATGATCTTGGAAGCAGATTCTTCCAGGAGCCCCCAGATAACTGGTCAACACCTTGATTTCAGCCTTGTAAAACTTGCCACAGAGAAACCAGCCATTGGCCAAGCACGGTGACTCACACCTGTAATCCCAGCACTTTGGGAGCCCAAAGCAGGCGGATCACTTGAGATCAGGAGTTCGAGACCAGCCTGGCCAACATGCTGAAACCTCATCTCTACTAAAAATATAAAAATTAGTCAGGCATGGTGGTGCACGCCTGTAGTCCTCACTACTTCGGAGGCTGAGGCAGGAGAATTGCTTGACCCTGGGAGATGGAGCTTGCAGTGAGATGGTGCCATTGCACTCCAGCCTGGGCAACAGAGCAAGACTCTGCCTCAAAAAAAAAAAAAAAAAAAAGAAAGAAAAGAAAAAGACACAAGCCATGCCAACATAGAATCCTGGTCTGTAGAACTGTGCAATAACAAATGTGTGTTAAGTGTGTGGTAATTTGTTATGGCAGTAATAAAAATCCAATACATGAATTACTAGTATAAATGGTATTTTACTTCTAGATTTTGATAGTCTCACTAATAACAATCAACGCACTCGAAAATTTACTTAGTGGAGCACAGTGCCAAGCGCTTTACATATATTATCTCCTTTTTACTTCACCAAACTCTGTAAGGTAGGGACTAATATGATCACTGTTTTACAAGTAAAGAAATAAACTAAAGCACAGGAAGGTTAAAAACTTGGCAATAATCACACAGCCCACCCATGGACGAACCAAGATTCAAACTCAGGAAGTGACTGCATAGCACATGCTAGTAACCATAATACTATGCTTCCCTCAGCACAGTACAGGGATTGGAGTATAATCTATATTCCATATTTTGATGAGTTATTGAACAAATTAATGAATGGCTACAAAGAAATAGTTTATCTCTACTAATGTAACCAGTCTTTTCATAATCTGATTTATTTCAAGTACAAAATCAAGCCAACCAAGACAGTATTCGTAGGTTATTTTACTAGTGAATAAAACTAGGCTGTGGTAACAAATAGTCCCACAACCTCAGTGTGTTGGCATGACCAAGGTTTATTTCTCATTTATGCAAATTCTGTTCTGAGTTCGGCAGCACTGCAGGGCAATTGTTTCCCATACAATAATTTGGAGAATCTACATTCCTTTGATTTTGAGGCCGTGCTGCCTCCATAGGAAGTCCTGGAAGTTACTGATGTACAAGAAAAAACCACCTGGCTACATTACACATACTCATCTACACTTCAGCCTTAAGGTAACATCAGTTATACTCACAAAACCATTGGCCAGTACTAGTCATATATCACCTCCCTATTGCAAGAAGCCTAAGACATGCAATCTTCTATGTGCTAAAAAGAGAAGCATCAGATATTGCTAAGCACAAGAAAAATCAATCAAAATCATTAAATCCCACCATCTCCAAAGAAATAGTTATTTTAAAAAAGTAGCCCCCAACTTCCTGTATCAATTGTCTAAAGAAACCCTATTTCAGCCCAGTCTGTTCAACATTCTGTCCTCCTATCTGCACTTCAAATTCTTCATGACAAAGGAAAAGTTACCAGTTTTCATGTAGGAAAGGCTCTACCTTCTTTCTTAGTCTGTATATGGCCAACCGCAGGGTAACAATTTAGCCTACTTGCCTTCCAGGGACTCTCAGACCCAGGGTCTGTCCTCACACTGTCCCCTAACTAAAGGACTTTCATAACTAATGTCAACTGGTATCAATCAAATATGTATCTACCCTCAGCCAAGACAATTCAGCTATCAAAGAAGACCAATTGAGATTTGTTTGGGTTTTTTTATTATTAAAAACTTACCCCTGAATGTTATTTCAAAGTTATAGAAAGTTCCTCATCCTGCTCAAATAAGGCTTTTATAAGAATCTCATTTAGGCTCTTACTTCTTTTCTTAAATTAATTAGTGAGTAAAGGTCTTATTTTGAATTAATGAAGGTATAAGAAAGAGCAGGAAATGTCTTCTAATAAGTTAATGTACATATCCGCATAGTCTTGCTATTAGCGTTCTGTATGTGTAATATCACAAATCTGATAAATGCAGCTTAAACCATGGTGATATTGGTGTTTACCTTGGAGAGATTCACTAGATCTCTTATTTTAATGGAAATCTGCAAAATTGTAAGGTTTCATGTTTTTGAAAAATGAAAAAATAAGTTTTGCTCCATGTCATGCTAGGAGGATATTTTTCTATTTATTATATTTAAAACAATGGTTCTTAAACATCAAATGTATAGAAAGATGACTTTCAGAGTTTATTAAAAACAAAGATTTCTAGTGGCTATCCTCCCCAAATGCCTTATTAATAGGTGTTCTATGTAGCCCTAAAACTGCATTTTAACAAGTGATTCAGGTGATGTATCAGGCAGGGCTGCTCAAAGTGTCTAGGCTACAAAGTGTTTGTTTTTGGTCTACAGTGAAATAAGGAACTAATGTCAGACTGTAAACAATACCTAAATTCCTCCATTAATAAAGTCTTGCCAAAAATATTGTTAGCTACACTTGGTTTATTTGGTGATGAAGATGACTTATATTCTGGAGCAGTACTTTGTCTTGAGCAGACAAAAAAGCAGTTGATAGGGTAAAACTCATGCACATTCCATACTCTGAGGAACCACTGGTAGATGTCCACACTTGGAAAACCCAGCTCTAAGAATACTGAGATATGGGCTTACCCTTTCCTATAAAATACACTTCTCTTTTACAGGTCACTATGAAGTCAGACCCTTGAGATTGGTGTCCACCCTTGTCCTACTTCCTGCTTCCTATAATATATTACAATGTAGTAATATAGCTGTGAGTCTTTCTGTGTGTTCTGATAAGGGCTATGTACATGTAGGCTTAAATAAATATGTCTAGTACTGAGTCCAACTGCTAGATTCATTTGATTTTATCAATATTTTATGAATACTCATACTGTGAATGGTCATTTACTGAAAAAGAATAAGTTTCTAGTACAAAATACAAAATACTCTTTCTACTTCTAATGAAATCTATTAAAATCAGAATATCAATTAAAAATCGTGAAATCTCAATTATCCCTGATTATGAAACTAATGAGTCAGCTTTAATCCAAACCACCAGATGAAATCATAGAATACATACATTTTTAACTTTTTAATCAATTTTAATATATTTAGTATTAAATCACACCTCTATTTGGAAAATGCCAGTCTTAAGGGCAGGATTCAAATTTATCATATAATACTATAGTTTCCAATTAACGAAAAAGATATCTTATGTCGAGGAATGTACCTGAATATGAGTGAATATGAGTTTCTTATTTTATCCTTTCTTCATTATGAAATTACAGATGTATTAAAGGTAGAGGAGCAAACAGCATGACTTATTCATATTTATAATTCTCAGAGTAACTTGGACATGGTAGGGCTCAACAAATCAAATAAACTTAATAGTGAATTTAATTAAATTTATTGCCTATAGTATGCCTAATGATGCCAATTTTAACTTATTTTTGGTCCAACCAACAAGTATGTATTGAATGTCAACTATATTCCCCATACTGAACTAGACGCAAAAATCACTAAAACAAAATTCTTGCAAAGTGTTTGCATTCAAGTCTGTGTGACAAACTAAACAGACAATTACAATATTATATGATAGTGCTAAAAGAAGAGTATGTAATAATAACAGTGGCCAACATTTCAATGGTTACGTGGAACCAGGTAGTACTCTTGGAACTTTTCTTTTTTCACTTGCTATTCCTCAGAAACACAAATGCATTGTTTCAGTCTGAATTCTTGGATGCAAGCAACAGAAACTGACTCTGACTACTTTAGGCAAAAGGTCAGTTCATTGGAAGACTTTTGTGCCCCTCACAAAATGAACAGGAAGCTGGAAGTCTGGGCTTAGGTACAGGCAGGATTCAAGGCCGCTTTGAAGGACTAAGAAACAGAAAGCAGAAGCAAAGCACCCAGCTAGCTTATGGCTGGAATTGCTGGCCAGGATGCCACCACCATTACAGGCCACCATGGCTGCCACTGCTGCTGTTATGAGAACTTCTAGTCATGCTTCAGGCCTTGTCACTTCCTCAAATTTGATGCACCCAAAGAGGGTGTCTAACTGGCCAAAATCGACACTCAATTGCCCCATGACAGTACTAGGGAAGTATACTAGTAGAGATGCAATTTCCTAAAAGGTGGGGAAGATGCTTGAAATAACAGAGATTCTGGACAACCAAAAATTGACAAATGTTAGAATCAATGTAGATAAGACAAAATCTAAAATAAAAAATGTATTGTAAGAAAAAAGTAGGCAGAGAAAGGTGTTTTGAGATACATTAAAGTTAATGATTTTCCAAACTAGAATTTTAATTGGTACATAAAAATTTGAATTCACTGCTGTTGTTTAAGGATACACCTAAATTATCTCACTCCATGCTTAAGCCATTCAAATTTGTACAACTGTCTACTAAATAAAGCCAGTTGAGAATTTAATAAAATTTATTCATTCATTTAATAAAAATCCATTCAAAGTCACTTTTGAGATAGAGAGCTATTGTATACACAAAGATACAGAAATACAGACTTCTTTGGCCTTTCAGGTTCAAGAGTTTAAAAGCAAATTTAATCACAAAATAACTCATGTCCCTTATTCCTTTTCGTAGTAATAATGCTTTACATTTAAATGACATATTTTAACTAAGAATACTTCACTGCCCTTACTCCTCACAATACTTCTATGCTGTAAACTGAAAGTATTATTCTTTTCACTTTAGAAAAGTAAGTCACTTGTTTAAAGTTACGTTGGCTATTTAGAGTAAGAAATATCAGAAGATCATGTATGCTTACCTTTACAAGTTACATTATTTACAAAGTCCAACTATCATTCCAAAACTCCTACTGCTTTAATAGAGTGTTATAGATGAGAATAATGAATGACCTATGTTCCAGGATTGTCTCATACAAATTTTATTGTATCTGAAAATATTGGATGACAAAGTGCAAAGTGACAGTGAGTCAAGACTTGAAGTGTTTATAGAACTAATTTTTTCAGTGGTAACAGAAAAGCTTGAGAGGAAGGAAAGACTAAACCACACCTATAAATGGCAGATGAATCAGGCTGTGACTGCAGAGTTTTTTTCTTTTTTTATTATCTTCATGCAGGATATGGGCTACCACAACAAAAATAATTTGTGGTAATCAACTTCTACCATTCATATAGTTGATGAGAACAAAATGATTATGTTACAGTCATTTATTTCACCCAGGACAGCCTTCCTTGAGTGAGAAAAAAACACTTTTGCAGTCAAAGTTCATTTTTCACAGCCGGGGACTACTGGATTATTATAAAGATTAAATGAGATAATGTATATGAAAATACTTTGTAAACTATAAGAGAATCTTAGGTGCGCCATAAGCCAGTGATCAGTGTGATAAGCTATCAGAAGGCCACCAACTTTTTAATAAATAACAAAGAATTTCAATGACTGAAGACTCAAAATAGCTAGTTATGAAAAACTTTCAGTTTTGCTAACACTTTTCCGTGGTAAAAAGAATACCCTCCACTTTTGTGATGCTGCTGCTGACACTAGAGTATTTTTTGCATAAAATATTTTAGAGATATCAGCAAGAAGAGGGTTAGTGCCATCAATCTGTTGAAGAAAGTGACCTCAGTCCTGTAGTACTTTCTCATTCCGGACTTCACCTTTCTCTGACCTGTCATACACCTTTGGCACCCCGTTGTCTTACATACTCATTTCAAAATCTTAATAGGACAACAAATCACAACCTGATCTTTAATTGTTCTTCCCAATGAAGTGTGGAAACTGAAAACATTAAGAATTTTTGCCTCTCCCAAGAAAATGTGTACATACATAATTGGAATCATTGCAGCTGATAAGTCACAGTGTGATAAAGAGATGGGGTAATAATGGCAGAATTTTAGGCATCAGACAAATTAGGAAGAAAAGGATTATACGGGCATCAGAACCCTTCTGCTAAGCCTGAAACCATACTTCCTAGGTCATCATTTAGTTGAAATAAATTGAGGCTGAACAAAAATAATCTCCAGGACAATCTAACATTATCAAAATCCAAGTCACAACAAGCACATGATTTGCAATAAGCCAGCGTGGTACACTATTCTTCTCAGAGAGGTAAGATTTCTTGCCCTCAGAAATGACTCACCCAACAGCCAGATTGATGTTAGTTTCACCCACCTGAGTTTATATCTCTGCCATGGAGGACTGGAAATACAGTGGACATTTGACTCACGGTTTTCTTTTATTTTTCTCATACTCCCTTAGTTGATGCATCACTGACTCTAAAAAGATCAAAGGCAAAAGAAAGATATGTACCAAAACCTTAAAAGCTGCCCCAAGTTTCTTTCAGAATCTTTCTGACATCCTTGAGATCTGCAGACAAAATAACATACTCATTTCTACCACTGGGTTATTAGGAAAATGTTCAGTAGGAGACAACAACAAAAATTTCATCTATTCAGCAAATATATATCAACCACTGTGTGTCAGACATTGTTCTAGGCGCTTGATTTAAAAGGGAAATGTGAATCAGAAAACAAAATTTACCAATTTCAGCGGGAAAAGTGACAAGTACTTTTTAATTGGGTCTTTGGGTAAAAATTGGGTAAAGCTGAGATAAATCCAAAAAGATTATCAGGTATCCTGCCTAGTACACCCTTCTGGGCCATCCCTACCTTTTATTGTCTTTGAGTTATTTTCTATCTCTGTGACTTATAGAAAATTAATAATAATGCAAATCATTCTAGTTCATAGAAATACAAATAAGGTATGACCTGTAGAATGCAATTCATTATTGCCTCATATATTGATCCATTTTGCTTCTATTCGTAAATTCATTTCAGCATTGTTTATCTGCCTATATGTGTATAGATGTGAATTTGAACCCTTTTTTGAGTAGGTTGTAACATCTTACTGCTTTCCTCATTAATTAATGTAATAAAATCTTTAACACATGTTCATCTTATGTTTGTATAAGAATCATAATTATACTTTTTAAAAAATTATCCTTTAACAGTTTATGGTAACTGTTCATTATGGGACAACCTACTTCAAAAAATATGTTTAGAAAGAAATAGTAAATTGTTTAAAGCTCTTCAAATGCAAAGTATTAAATGCAGAGAAATAGTATCTTCTTACTATTATGTGGTATTTTAAGGCATATTTGATAAGGCCTCAAAGTGCCCTCACATTTCTGATCCCAGATAGAGGAATAGAGCTGAGCTATGGTAGAAAAAAAAAGAATATAAGATCTCTTGTTATTTTTTGCTTTAAAGAAATAATAAACTGCATTGTTGTAACTCAGTGTAAGTAGATTCGAGTAAGGCAATAGATATGGGTGCCAGAAGCTACTCATATCGTTCTTTAAAATGGAAATTTACCGTCTGCTGCATCACATGGACAAAATACAGAACTATTTTTCACAGCTTGTTCACTGAACAGATTATTGTAGAAAAAAAAAAAACTTTTACATTTTCTGCAGATTCCCAAATCTCAGTCAAAAAACTCTTGGCAATTTTTAGCAGTGAAACAGATTTCACTTTCAGATTGAGATACTCCATTTAGCAGTAGTCAGATGATCTTCCAAATAAATATAGACTCGTTTCACTCTTGATTTTATTTAAAAAAAAAATGTTTTCATGAGGTGTCTTGGAGGAAACTTGCACTTATTTGGTTTTCCCAAGCTAAAGCAAAGAAAAACTCGAAGGTCTAAAAATCAGAGTTAAATAAAAAAAGGAATGTTAAACTGAAAATGTTATTACAAATAATGCATGTTCATCACAGTACCAATAAATAAATAATCCTATAAAACTTTAGAATTAGTTGCAAAGATGCTACAGTCTTTTCTTCCCTAAATCTCAGCTCCCCAAAATATTACTAAACAGAAGTGCATGTGTTCGGTACAATATAACAGGCAGCAATATGTTGAGATACTTCACACAAAGAGGTCTCTGGGCCACTTTTCTCTTTCAAGATTAGCTCTATCACTTAGGTGTGAGGCAACTGCACTTATAAGTTTATTTATATAACCAGTTTTTCCTTAACTACCAGTTATTAATGCCACAGAAAATAATGGCTTATTTCAAATTAAATATAACACGACCAAAATCAGAATAATGATTTAATATAATCCTATTTCTGAGATCCCACTTCTATAGATCTATGCCTCCTCCCTAAATTTCTGTACTAAATTTTGCAAATGTTTTTTCTGCTCACGAAAGGAGGCTACATTGTAATTATGAGTAAAGTCCAGAGGTATTACCTTACTTTTATACTTATAAAAACAGATGAAGTGTATATGAATACCACAGGATGCCCACTAAATTTCACGAAATTTTATTGCTATTTTTAACAAGTTTTTATAGATTTGTTAAAAGTTCACCCCAGTGACATTAAAGATGATCTCAATCATAAGCCAAACAACCTGGAATTTAAAGCAGATGCTTTACCAAGTAGAGAAAACCAGAAATAGTTCATGCTGCTAAAAGCATTTTATTATTCTCCTAATGAAAATTTTACTGTCTGAGAAGGATTCATTGTGTCCAATCCCAAAAGCCACATTTCTATGTTTATGTGACACAGAAGAATAGGTTAGTTTTTGAACTCACCATGACTCATTGAAAAATTTCAAAGAAAAAAAGCATTTTATCATATCCTAATTATGATTTTATAAATATTTGGATAACATGAAAGAACAAATATTCATAATTATTTCTTAATAAAAATTTAAACTATTATAAAATGTATAAAAAAAGAATAAATCTACTATGTCATGATAAAGTGTTAAACTTTATAAAATTTTAATAAAACCAAGTTGCTTGGCTCCAAGGTGATAACTGAATGTGACAAACTTGCTGTGCTTTTGCATTTAAGTGTTGATTTCATTTGTAGGTCAGTGATAGAGGAGTGGGGAAGATGGATTAGAGAGAAAAATGTAAAACCTTAATATTCAGAAATTTTTCCATCTGAAAAAAATATTTGAAATAAACCTAAAGAATTTTTGAAATTGTAATTCAAGCAAATGGGAAAATGAGACCTTGCATACAAAAATTTTACCACCATCAAATAGTATCCTTTCCTTCTTTTTATAAAATTAATCTATATCTCTGTGCCTGCTTTTAAAAGACTCGTTAGAATAAAACATATTCTGAACCTCAAACTGTTTGAAAGTTTAGGCAACTAAAGAGAATAACTTGGATAGATGAGGAAAGTGAAACACCATTTCTAGGTGCATACGGCCAATTGGCAAACCCACCACAGGGGCCAGTACTGAGCAAGTGACTTTGGAACTGAGAGGAGGACAGGAGGAGATGCAGAGAAAGAGGGAGAAGAGACAACGGCAGTTGCTCCTAATTTTTCCCAACGTGTAAACTTTAAACAACTAAAATAAATAAATAACAGAATAATTACAAATTGAAATATTCCTACATGTCTCGGAAAGTAACCCCAAATTCTGATCTTTTCTTGTAAGAACCATCTGTGAGCCCAATATATCAAGATAGATACTAACCCAAATCATAGTATTATAATAATAACCACAAGAGCTGTACCTAAAATTAAAGGATTCTTTTTACATCTTATATTGAATTTTGGAGCTTACACTCTTTAGGAATATATTTTGATGCTGGCTACTAGCCCATACTGCTGAAGTCAGTACTCAGCCTAGAGAACCCAGACCTGTTCAAGGCTATCTTGCTTATTGATGATGGTGCCTGCCTTCTGGATTGTTAAATTTTTGGAATCTTAACCCTGTAGAGTGCCTTTATCAGACAGCTGAATTGAGCCCTTTATTAGAGTATATGTCATGGGATGAGTCAGCAAAGGATGCACCAGCTACCATGAATCTTAGTCCATGCTTACAACCTTGTTACATCTTCTCCCATGGAAAGGGATTAAGTCAATTCATCATAGCTAGACTTTAGCTAATAGCCCACCAAAACACTCAGTTGACAACCAGTGTTTCCCAGCAAATGAAGAAGATAATGAAAGCTAATGGCATGGATCTGCTAATGCCCAGCTGCCTGCCAGACACCCACAGCTAATGATGTAACACCACAGGTCTTAAGAATTTAGAGTATCAGGTACAGGAGTCAATTGGGATTTTCCTAAACAACTGTGGCTTTCTCAGAAGACTACAGCTGTGAAATTATGAGGCTATAGTTATTGTTGCTTCTCCTTTTTTTTAAAGAGGACTAAAGATAAGAGGGATGAAAGTGGTGAATTATCCCTCGAGTAATTTCTATCACATGGCCCTTACCCTGCTAATGGTTATCTTTTCCTCATCACGCAACTTCCTCTTTACCTCTGGCTCAGCCACTCAGTCACTGTGACCTGTAGATTTCCCTGACCTAACTACTTGTGCCTATGCGCTTATTTGCTCAAACTGTCACCTCATTGCCTTGTCATTTTAATAAAGTGCTTATATATTTTTAGTGGTTACAAAATATAGCATGCCAGAGATGAAAATCCCCTTGATCCTAAATGGGACACCTGCGGTAAATGCAAAGATAGCTAGCCCATACTGCTCACTCACTTTCTCTCTCTTCTCTTTTCTTTTCTTTTCTTGTCTCTTTGGCTTTTTTTTTTTTTTTTTTTTTTTTTTTTTGTAATGGGAGAAAGAAGAGGGATTGTTTTGCTTACTCTGAAATCCTTGTTCAGTAAATGATGGCTTTTCAACATTTACCTGTTTTTGTGGTAATACTATAAATTTCATTCCAGCAATTCCATTCCTTTCAATAGTCATTTTACTCTTCATTTTCTAGGTGAACTTTAACTGCTTCCTTTGTGCATGCCAAAATGCATTTCTAGATTTTTTTACCAAAATTTGGGCATGTTACACAGTAAGGTAATATAGTAAGAATGTGAGCAATTCTTTTTAAATAAAAAGGGAAATCAAGAGGCATTTTATTCTTAACTTTCAAAGTTGTAGAATTTTAGAACTTTCTGTGACCCAAGAGATCATCTAAACCTAAATTCTCATTTTACACATGAGGAAACCAAGAAACAGAGAGCTCTGTCGGACCTAGAACTGGTTCCCTGGACTCTTAAAACATATTCCAATACCCTGTCTAGTAGACCTATAGCTTATTTTTACCTTTAATTTTCATTTTATTATATCTCAACAAATTAAGAAGTAAACATAAAGTCTGTAGTTACTTCACTTTGTGGGGACTTCATTAAATTTCTCACACCATTAAAAAAGTATCTAAAATTGTTATGCATTTGTTTTATGGCTTAACTGTTCATAAGGACAATATAAAATATTATTCACTGGCAAGAAAATTTGTAGTCACTGACTGTGACACATAAGGTAAGCCTCTTATGAGTTGATAATTTACAAGAAATTGTGTGCAAATGAGTATTTATATTTTATTTAGATTTTCATGGTCTCTTTTACTCCAAATAATAATTTTTACATGAGTCTTTGTCCCAGGAAGAAATGTTGTGATTAAATTTCACGGGCAGACTCACTGCTGCCCAGCTGATTAAATCCCAATTCTTTCTCAGTGTATAGTAGCCTCTTTTTTTAAGCCACAAGTTTGTATTTTTAATTCATAGCCTCTGAGGAAGCTATTGGGCATTTGAATGCCATCCTTACTTGGGCCTTGCTCACAAGAAATGATAGATTGTAAGAGATATTTTACTAAGTAAATTACAAAATACAACAATCATTTGAAACTCTAGGGGGGGGAAATTAAGTTAAATGTCAATGATATTCTCACATGAAGTTTACCGTAATGTGAGTCCTGATTTCCAGGACAACCTGAGTTTTTGCATTTGGAAGGGGGTTTGGGGTCATTCCATTGATATCAAATCTATCAAAATGAGCAGAGATCAAAGCTCTGAATGTCTTGGCATCTCTGATTTTTATTAAAAGTTTCCCTTGGCTTCCTGGCTGGATGTATTATTCTCAACAGATCTCGGTGGTACCAATGATTCAGATTCTATAACCTGGCGCTTTTAATTAACCTGGGTATTGAAACCACCTTTTGACTGAAGACATAATGTGTTGGTATCACAAATGATGGAAAGGAAATTATTAATAACTAAGATTTAGAAAGAATATTCTTTTGCCAGTTTTAACTTATTTTATGCAATTTGCTTAATTCCATCTAAAGAATCAGGGGAACTCTCAATAAATACATACAAAAAAGTTTCTTAATGTGATAAAAGCAAGAAAATTGAATAGTGAATAATTGTTCATTAAATCTTTCTTTCTGTCATCAATCAATGACTTGTGCCCTAACCCACAAATAATTCACAAGCCACAAAAGAAGGCTTAACAATTTGGCAAAATCATAAAATCTCTGTATCAAATAAACAAAAATCCCATCTCCTCACTTCTATGGTTGAGAATCTATTTTATTAAATAAGGGAGATTATTTTGTTTTTCATTAAAAGTAAACCTGAATGTTTATGCTCTTTATTGTGATTTAGCAATTTGAATTAGAAATATGTTTTCTGCTTCTATTTGTCAGTAAATAATGAGTAAATAAGATGAATCTTATTACATTTTCAAAGGCCAATGTTCTGCTCTCTACTTATCTTACTATTTTATTCTACATCTCTTAATAAACTAAATTTTTCACTTTTAAAATGACTTTTCCTGTTCATCTACTACACAGGCTGCAGATAAAATCTCCATAAATTTACAATTGTAAAGAATCCCTTTTACAAGAGCAAAAAACCAGTCATCTTTAACGCATTGGGCTTTTTACAATTATACAACACATTTTTTATTTTACTTTTAGAAAAAAAGAAAATAATAATATCTTAACATTTATGTTATGCCATGCAATAAAAGCAACTCATAACTTTTTCTCATATTTCACCAAGTTTTCTATTAGAACTTCTTCCTGGCTATTTAAATATGCTTAAACTAATGGTTTTCTGTAATTTGTCTTTTTTCTCTGGAAACATACCGTGCCATTGTCAGTTTTTAAAAAGAAGCAATTTTCTGACTTTTGAGATTGAGTACGTAGGTCAAGGAAAAATGACTACTGTTGAAAACCCGTAATTAAACAGAAAATGCAGCTGCACTTATGAGAAACTAAAATTAAGTTTATTAATACTTGATTCTGAAATGGGTTTTTGAATTTTGGGTTAAGGTTTCATTTAGAGCCATGCCTAATCTATACCCTCTTTGCTAATTACTTTTCATAAGTAATATGTAGGAATATAATAATCCTACTTCTACGAAGAAACATTTCTGATCTATTTCCTTTTCTCCTTAAAATATCAATTTCAGAAGTATTTTAAAACAAACTAATGAAATATTCTTTGTCAATTTGCTTTTCTTTTGTGATTACTCTAGATAAATACATGTTCTCCCCAAACATTAAAAAAGTATGTTCAATAAATACATTTTAAGCACAAATTTTTATGATGATTTCATAAAGGGTAGCATTTTAGAATATAAAATAATCAAAGCTTTCTTTTTGTATTGATTTTCTTTATCATTAATTTTTCTAAATGTGACATATACCATTTCATTTCATTAAACAATATTCATAAAGGAGGTTTACTAAGAATACAAGCTAATTTTTGAATTTATGAGATTACCAGATCTATTTGCTGAGAATAGCTCCTATTTGAACAATTCATCAAATTAGATTATGTTTAAAGAGTTAAAATATTTTGTACAAACACAAAACTAATAAACAAATAAAACCATTTAGAACAATTTAAAAAGTCATAATATTTGTCACTGCTTAATTTTAATGATGCATTTTAACAAATCAAGATAAACACCCTTTAACCTCCCCTACAAAACTCTTGGATTGAAATCTGAATAACATTTACATAAAATTAGGTATAATGTGAAAGCCTTCTTAAAGCAAATGAGAGTACTATAAAATTATTTATGTATTGAAATAGTAGTAATCTCCATTTAGAAGCTGAAGCTGAATGTCAGAATATACATAAATGTTTGCTGCTTCTTTAATTATAAAGCTTATGATTTTTCATAAGTATATGTCAAGTGGCACAGCAATATGAAAAAATAGTAATTATTTAACTGCAAATATCTAAAATCTTAAGCTTTGAAACTTAGTTCTACTTTTGAAAAAATAACTTTTTTCTGAGAATGTTCTTGTTCTGTTTTTGCTTTTGTTTAGGATCGTTTTAAACACATCTTCAACCAACGTGTTGATTTATTTTTTCTTACTACATGTACTCCAAAACGATGGGATAGTGGCTGGGAGACAGTGATATAAAACAATATACTTTTCAATTACTACAAACTTATGGAAAGAAAGTACTAGGAAGTGAGAAAAGCACCCAGTTTGAGTGGGAAAGAATTACAATAAAACTAGGGCTTTAATGAACACACTCCTCTTTGACATTCTAGGTCAGTCCTGTTATACCTGCATGGTTTGGTCATTTCTGTTCATTTGTTAATGTGCTAAGGCTCTCGGAATTCTATTTTCCAGATGCTTATATTCCACAGAGGGAAGGAAAACTGATCCATGAAGTTGTTATTTGCATAAAATGCAGAGGCATCTGTCACAGGCTTCTTCCTGGTTGAGTTCGGCATGCAGGGATTCTGCAGCTGCTCTGCTGCAGCATTAGGTCCCCATGCGGGCAGCGAGAGTCACTGGTGAGGACAGCATCTAGGGGCAGGGTGAGAACTTGCTCAGTTCATATTAGCGTATTTACAATTATATTTTTGATAGGATGATGACATCACCGGTCCTGTCTCTCTCTTTATCTCTCTCTGTGTCTGTGTCTCTCTCTCTCTCTCACACACACACACACACACACACACAACTAGCTCATATTCAGCCCGAGAACAATTGTAATTGACCACATTTTTCTGTAAATATGATTCTTATCAAGGTCATGATAAATTAATCATAATCATGTTGCATAGCGTTCTGTAGCACAGAGGGTGGAAATCGGAAGGCAAGGTTAGGCTTATTCGCAGGCCTTTATTTCAGGGGAGATTTTTGTTTTGTTTGCCTTTGGTTTTGTCTCCTTTTCTCTTGAGTCTAATTAAAAACCTATCAGTGTGGGTATCTTTGTGCCCACTTCACACACTCACAGAAAAGAAACGTTGCCTCTATTGCTAAAGCAAATTGTAAAATCAGAATGGATCAGGCCCGTCATGGTGGCTCAAATAAACTTTAAAGAGGTATACTGCAGCTTCATTATGTTTCAGCATTTATTCCTGCATGACACTCAAACCAACAATTACAAGTGTCAAGTTCAGTGACCAAAAATGTCTACAAACTCCATGACTGCATTGTTGCACAAACGTAGATATGATTTTCCACAAAGATAAATATAAATCAGTTCAAAGCCAAATCATTGGTAATATTTTCCAAAGCACATTTTAAATAGATCTCAAAGTGTCTGATGTAGTAATACTATTTATAAAACATTTGGTATTAGTCTACCTTCATTTTTCAGTGCCGATATATTCACTATGACCTGTTTCCTGAGGATAGAGTTACTGCAATCTGTCTGACAAGGACTTTGTGAGTAAAATGGCACAAAGAAGCAGGCATAGTAACCAGTTAACAAATTCAGACTTTGAAATAATAACAGTTGTTTGTAACAAACTGGGATAATTGGACTAAAAGTTTCTCTGATGCAAGTTCATCAGTAAGCAGTAATCAGATAGGAGGCTTCTTTCAAACTTTTCTGATTCATAAATAATATAGTAGTTTACAAAGAGGAAGTTTGTGGGAAGCAGCAGTAAACAGTCTCGCAATCCATCTGTTATTATGGAATCCAGAAGAGCTGAATCAGGATCCACATTGTTTATCATATAAAAGATGCTTGGGAAATGTTGCTGAAATAATTATTAACCAAAAATGTCATGTTTTTACTTTTTAGAAGTCTGAGTCATATGTGGTTGTGATGAAATGTACCCACCTGTGTGAATAAATGCCTGAAGTTTACCTGGATTAATAATGTAACAGAACACCAAATGTAGTTCTTAAAAAGTTTTTAAATAGGCATTGCAGAATGTGTTCTTATTTTTTTAATTACTGGTTAATTTTTCAAAATTACATTCAAATATATTCTTTTTAAGCATAATGTGATTCTTCAGAATATAGCTTTAGAATTCCATTTGATAAAAAAGTGATTAAATTCAGTGCTGAGTATGAAATTAAAATAGCCAAAGCTAAAATTGTCTTTCTACTCTGTCTCTTGACCTTGACCTCACCCCAGTTTTTCTCCTCACCAACAACCCTAGCACGCACACAAACACACACACAGAGAAAGAGAGAGAGTTAAAGGAAAGGAACGATTTAGGGTGAGAGTTGCAGTGTTGCCTCCTTTTCAGGTCCAGGAATTATTCCTCAAGCCTAACTTTTTTGATACTTATATAATTTTTCAAAATTTTGCAAAGAACAAACCAAGAAATGTGTTACTATAAAGAAATTTCAACAGTGAGACCTGCCTTGTTTCAGATTTACTCTAAATGAAATCCAAATGTTTTCCCTTGTACATCTTTTTGTCTGAAGCATGATAATAAATACATAAATCCTATGATAGTAAGATAAGCCACCACAGCTGGAAAACATGGTTGGTAATACACAACCAGAGCAGAAGTTTTAACATCCTAAAACAATAGCAACACAATTATGTCTATGGATTTCCAATAATACAATACTAACTTAGAAATGTAATACAATCAATCCATCACTTACCCTTAATTAGCTAGAAATAGATTTTGCTCATTATGGGGAAAATAAACTAAAAACCTAACCAAAATAGAATGCTCATATGAAGATGCAGCTATATTGACCATAAGGAAAGTAACAGGTATATGGATCTAAAACATTGATCGTGCATCATTTTTCTTGAGTTTCAAATTGGTTTGGGTTTTTTTTTCTGTATTTTATAGATAACCTATAGAACAAAAATCTACACATAATCCTCCTTTAAGGGCATTCTATTGGGCTAAACCATACAGAAACCAGCTTGAAAAACAAGACTTCATTATTCTCTGCCTGCAAACATTGACAACAGTGCCATCTTCTGGCTCTATAAAAGCAACTCCTGCGTTCTACTTTTGTCAAACTGCTGAAAGTTCTTTCTGCCGAGAATGAATAAATCCTCAGCCAGGTTTTCGAATACAATGGTCTTTATTAACAAGTGTGAGTTTGCGCCTTTATAACTAGGACCAGGACAACTTAACTCCTGTATTTCTTTTCCTTTGACGTATATACCTTTGTAAGTAGTAAACTCTTTATTTCTGTTCATTCTCTTTCTCACTCATCCATTCTTATCTTCAATTTCTGGTGTTTTACTTAACCTTAGCCCATGCCTACCTACTTGCTTTGTTCTAAGAATTTGTTTCTCTCTATATAGTTCTAAGTATGTGTCTCTACTCCTTTTGTTCTATTTGATCTCCGCAGCTGTATTGGTGATGTTTATTTGGAATTAATTTCATACTTTAATTCTGTACTCTCTAATATTTCTTTTTCCTATCTCCTCATGGCTTTCTTTTAAACCTCCTCTGTATTTTTCTAACGTTGTCCAAATTGGTAAAATTTAACAATTAGTAAAATGTAAATGAATAGCTGTAATTGCTTTAAAAATCTCATAGCCATAAAATACTATCTGCTGTTGATGAACGTTGGAAGAAAAGCTACATCTTTTCATGTACATTCGGCAACAGATAAATAACCAAAATAGTAATGTCTCTTTCAACCTTTCAATATGTTCAGTACAGTTAAACACCAAATGGAGTAATGGTAACATGCAAGGGGAATTCTACATCTCCGTAATAAGTTTAAAACTACTATTGAAAGAGGAATAGCAGCGCTTTGGACAGGATGAGTGATTAACAGATACTGAATGAAAAATAATTAGGTGATCAGCTCCAAACAGGGACACAGGAAATGACACAGGTGAATGGAATACGAGTTTGTAGAAAGGAGGGCAGAATGTGTGTAAATTTCCTAATCAAATGAGGCACAAAAGACACTGGAGCTTTTTTCCCTTCAAAAAAAAGTTGCATTTTTTTTAAGCACTAAGCTTGTCAAATTTTAATCAGGGAGATAGATGAGTGACACATGAGGAGTAGTAAATGACGAGAAATTTTCAGTGAGCAAAAAAATGAGTGAAAATGGAGAACAAAAGCTGAAACAGGGAAGCGAGCTGGATGGTGAGGGGAAAAGGAGAGAAGGGGAGCAGCCAGGGCGAGACCACAGAAGCCCAGGTGAACCAAAGCTCTTTCTTGAACCTTGTGCAGGAAGAAAAGAAACCGAAATACTGATTGTTGCCCAAGGCTTTGTGAATCAAACTAGTGTGCTATCCAGAGCAGAGTGAGGAAAACACAAAAGGGCAGATTTGAGGGTCTGCTGACCTGACTTCAATAGCCAGTGAAATTATGAAAATTCTTGCGGAAATTATAACCCAGCCACACAATGCCACATGGACGTACCTCCTGCTTCACAATCAATGTATGACAGCGTCACTCTCCTGCTTGCCCAGCAGTTTCCAGACTTTGCACCTTAGCATCACTTAGAAAGCTTTTGAAAGTCCTGATGCCCACATCACACTCTCATATGAACTATTAAAATGTGACTTTCTGGGGGCCTAGCAGGCATTAGTATACACATTCACAGATCCTCATATCAGTCCAACGTGTAGCACAGCTTGGGAACCACCAAAGTAGACTAAAAATGTTCCCAAGGGCAAGGTCTATAGCTCGGCCCCTTTTGTTACCTTCGGGGTATTGGGCATAGTGGCTGCATTACACACCCTTGTTAAGGGAAAGTAGTAAACATTAGCTTTGGACCTTCCACCTTTGTGTGTGTTTCAGAGTCACGGACTTTCCTTCCTTTCTCCTGAACTTGAGAATTGAATATTTCTGCTTCCTAATCCCATGACCTAGGACGAGCTACTTAACTCTCTCTCAGCTTTAGTTTCTTCGTTTGTGAAGTGGGCTTTATCACAAAGCTGTTGAGAGGATCAAGTGAGATAATGCGAGCAAATCCCTCGGCTTAGTGCCTGCCAAATAGTCAACGCTCCAAAAATGTCAGCCGGTATTATTATCCATTTATTCATGAGTTAATTCCCTGCCAACATAAAGGATTTTTTAAAAGTCTTTTGAGAAAGAAAGTATCAAGAACTTTATCACAGCAGCCTGAAAAAGGGAAGTCCAAGAGACAAGAGGAAGAAACAATCTTTTTTTGAAGGGTTAGGAGAAAGTTGAAGATGCATGAAGGATGGGATATTTATATTCAATCCAACTCAATGCCTTATATTTTAGCCCACAGCTCCCAATTAAAGAAGGTGAGATTTAGAAAATCAATCAATAATTAACCAGTTGTTTGGAAAAACGGAAACATGCTTCAAGGGAGGGAACATCACAGCAAGTGAAGACCAAGTTTAGGGTCCCTCACTTCCTCCTGTCCCTTAAGACGGGCCCTTGGAGCCTAGACAAGTGAGCATGTGCCTGGTGTCCAGTGGCCCCTGTAAGGCAGTGTAGGTGGAAGCTCCCCCATGAGCCCAGCCTTCTGACCCACTTTCAGCTGGTCAACCCAGGAGACCTCACTTTGTCTTCTTGTGGCCAGAAATTCCTCCTGAAATAGAGCAATTCTGAAAACGGGAGACTGATTTTTAACTGCCCCTGCTGGCCTCTGTGCTAGAGTTTTGGAGACCCCATACAAGTTGTCCAATTGCAAAGAACTCAGTTATTGCACCCTAAATGAGGGGTGGGCACAGCAGCAGAAGTGTTGGGGCAGGGCTGCCAGGGCAGAAGAAATTGCACTGTGAACAAGACGACAGCTTATAATTGAGTTAAATGTATTATCTTTAAGCGGTTGAAGTCTGAAAGGCAAATTAACCTAAGAAGCCCTTCATAACCATTATGGTGGGGTAAAAAGCAGATCACTCTAGGTAGGAAGGGTTTCATCAAAGGCCAGGAAAACTAGATGATTGGCCATTATGTGTAAATTGGAATCTGTTTTCACAGTAATCAACTTGTTAATTTTCAATGAAATTATTTCAAAGAAATTTTAGCATTTCCTAAACTCTCTTTATTTGCTTCTATCCTTTTCTTTCACCAGATGGACATAATGTCAATGTTTAAAAGAAAGTATTTACGCCTTTCTTTCAACAGTTAATTATTACCTGTCAGGCAGCTGAAGATACTAGGCAAGGCTAAGCAGAGTAAAATGTGTCGCTTTTCCAGGCAGAAATTCACCCACTCAACAAATGCATATTGAGTACCTGATGTGTGCAGGGCACAGAGCTTGTTTCACTGAAAGCTGGTCAGTAAACTCAGAAAGAGAGATTGACCATTGCCCTCCACCATTCTAAACTTACACAAGCAAGGAACCAAGATGTTATGGATTGGATTGTGTCTCCCCAAAATGTATCTGTTGAAGCGCTAACCTTCATTATCTAAGAATGAGACTGTATGTGGAGATAAAGCAGGGGTCCCTAAACCACTTCCCACCCCTCCCCACCACAGACCAGTACCAGTCTGTGGCCAGTTAGGAACCAAGCTGCACAACAGGAGGTGAGCAGCTAGCAAAGTGTCATCTGTATTTACAGCGGCTCCCCATTGTTTGCATTACCGCCCGAGCTCCTCCTCCTGTCAGATCAGCAGCAGCATTGGATTCTCATAGGAGTGCCAACCCTATTGTGAACTGCACAGTGAGGGATCCAGGTTGCGTGCTCCTTTTGAGAATCTAATGACTGATGATCTGTCACTGTCTCCCATCACCCCCCAGATGGGACCATCTACTTGCAGGAAAACAAGCTCAGGGCTCCCACTGATTCTACCTTATGGTGAGTTGTGTAATTATTTTTTTATATATTACAATGTAATAATAGAAATAAAGTGTACAATAAATGTAATATGCTTGAATCATCCCCAAACCATCCCCTCTCACCCCACCCCTGTTTGTGGAAAAATTTTCTGCCACAGAACCAGTCCCTGGTGCCAAAAAGTTTGGAGACCACTGAGTTAGAGCCTTTAAAGAAGTGTTTAAGTTAAAATAAGGCCTTTAGGGTAGGCCCTTATCCAATCTCCCTGGTGTCCTCATAAGAGGAGAAAATTTGGACACGTGAAGATATGTCAGGATTCCCTGTGTACTGAGAAAAGACCACGTGAGGGTATCATAAGAAGATGGGCATCTACAAGCCACGGAGAGCGGCCCCAAGAGAAACCAATCTTGCTGACACTTTGATCTTGCACTTCTGGCCTCCAGAACTGTGGGAAGATAAATGCTATTTAATAGAGTAGCATTGTTTAAGCCACCCATTTTGGCTTATTTTGTGATGACAAAAGTAGTTTGTTATAGCAGCCCTAGCAAAATAACATATAAGCCAAACATTTATAGGACCAAAATGCCTTAGTTCTTCCTCATGCACGGCAAACTCTAGTTCTTTCAGGTATCATTTTGTGTCCTCATTTTTTTGGAAGTCTCAGCCCTAAATTAGTCCCTGAACCCTCTAGACAAAAACTCACTATTCTTTTCCTGTAACAAAGGAATTTGTGTGTGTGTGTGTGTGTGTGTGTGTGGTAAATATCCCATAATCAAAAACTGTTTCCTAGTGAGTTGCAGAGACAAAATGCTTGAAAAAGTATGTGCCATCTTGTTACATTCTCTTACTTCCCTTTAGAGTGAGTACAATAAAGTAAAACTTCATTATATCATGGAATATAGTTTGTACAAAATAGTACTACTTCTACATTGAAAGATTAGTTCTGCCTGGATCCAGTACACATGTCATATTTCTGGAAAGTCATTTGACACGAATCAGTCTAAAAAATAAAACAAGCAGGTGCATAATATATTACCCAGAATAAAATAAACATGGCTTCATTTTTAAGTGCCAGAGTATTTCGTCCATTAAATCTCCAACAGTTACTGCATGCTTGGCGCCCTCTTGTGTCCATTTTGGGATAGGTTTTTTTCGTGGAATTTGCAAGCCATTCACCCCATTGCATCTCTAATTCAGTCCCTCAAAACTGCAAGCGAGCACTCGATAGAAATCAATCTCTCCTTTGTCTACATAAATTATGCCAATTGTAAAAATACTATTTGGTTAAAATATATATTATACAATTTCAAATTTTAAGTAAATATTTCTATACCCATTTGACTTCCTGAATATTTGAGTTTTTTCTGTAGATTATTATAGAGAAAAGCTTTTTCTCTTGCTTTTATAGTTAATAGGTATTCATATTTATTTGTTGATCCTTCAGCATTTTAGTTCTAAAATGTAGGTCCCTCAGGTATCCTTTAAAAATTAATTTTTAACTCAGATTTCCACTGAAAAATATTATGTAAAACATTATTACAAATCAAACCGTAAAGCATGTTCTCTGCCATGACTATATCTGTACAGCTTTGTTTGAGATACCAATTGTTAATATCATCATTGCTATTTCCAACAAAAAGATGAATAAATATAAGCAAAGTGCCAAAACATGACTTCATGCAGATTAGCTTAGTACATTGGTGATTACAGTACAAAGGTCACACTTCGTGTTAAAGTTAATTTCCCCAATTCTGATCTAATAAGGCATCCACCTTGGTTATTTCCTTGATTGGTGTAGATATCATAAAATATGAATTGGCATCTATATCACAAATCATCTGGGCCTATCCCTATTTCTCATTACTAACATTTAGTTCAAATACCATTCATCAAAATCTAACCACCCAATTTACATTTATACTGTATTCAGGTAAATAACCATGTTCATCTGGGGCATGGGCTTTATTTCTCCTGAAGGCATAATTAGGGCCAGGCGTGGTGGCTCCTGCCTGTAATGACAGCACTTTGGCAGGCTAAGGTGGGAGGATTGCTTGAGCCCAGGTCAAGGCTGCAGTGAGTCATGATTGTGCCACTGCACTCCAACCTGGGCAACGGAGTGAGACCCTGTGTCTCCAGAAAAATTTAAAAATTTAAAAATAAAGGCATCATTAAATTCCCCAAGTAAATTCATTAAACTTTACTCCCTAGGTAAGGGACTGGCAAACTGACAAATAACGACTATTTCAGAAGTTTCCAAAAGATGCAAAGACAAAATAAATACCTCATAAGTCATAAGCGAGATGGACAACTGTTGAGAACAAAGAGAAGCAACTTTAAGCTGGAATCAGCAAAAGCTGCTGTGAGGTAGAACAAGAACGTTTGACAGCAAAGCATGCACCAGCCAGGGACCTTGGTCAGATCATCACCAGCAAAACAGGGATAATTCTTACTGTATCCATTGTTAATGGGATAGCACATAAGAAATACTTAAAGAAAAGAGTATGAGTAAAAAGATGCATTTAATGAATTAATGCAGTTTAGATATTTAATATAGGGTTAGAAGCAAATACACAAATAATGCTTTTATTCTTAGAAAACATCTTTATTCTTTCAGATTCTGAGAGTTAGTCTAAAATTATAGATAAGTACAAAATTACAAACACAAACTCAGAATTCACCTTTTTATAGGGGAACATAGGAAGAAGGTAAAGCAAAGTGTCTGTGATTTTGTATCAACCTGGTTAGGCCACAGCGCCCATTTGTTCGGTCAAACATCAGTCTAAATGTAGCTGCAAAGGTTTTTTATTAAATAAACTTTGAATAAAGCAGATTAACCTCCATAATGTGGATGAGTCTTATTTAATCAGTTGAAGGCCTGAATTCTACAGCAGATTTTGAAAATGCCAATATTCATAATGGCATGAGCCAATTCCTTATAATAAATATTTCTTATGCACACTCTCTTTCTCTCCACACACATACACACACACACACACACACACTCACACACACATCCTTTTGGTTTTGTTTCTCTGGAGAACCCTGGCATACATAATCTGTATGTTTTATAAATATTGTATATATTTATATTTACATATATATCTTACACATACTCTGTATGCATATATATGGATGCATGTGTGTATTTCTCATAGAACAAGGTCAAAAGTATCCTTGACAAGGGTACTTTTATAAATAGGTTACATCGTTCTGGCAAAGCAGGAATTAGTTGAGGATTAAGATATTACAACCTTCTCCAGGTCTGAATGAAACTATGGCCTGAGATGTTCTAATTCCGCAAGAGCTTGCCTCACCCTAACCTCACTGCAAGGTACCAGGTCACTGTGGGTCATGCACCCCTCATTACACTGAATCTGCTCCTCCTCCCCTCTCTACTGTCACTCTCTAGCCTGTGACCCCCTTTGCCTATGACAGTGTCCTCTCCGGTCAGCCTTATTCCAGTCCTCCCCACACCCTTCTCCCCAGTGCGACCACCACCTTCTCACCAGAGGAATCAAATCACATCACTCCCTGAAACCTTTGGGTGGCTGTCGCTATGCCTCCCCTTTGTCACTGTCATTCTTTTAAAACATAATTACTTGTATTTCCTCAACCACACCCCCATTGTGTACTACTCCACACCTTTACAGAAGTGGCTACCTCTTCTTGGAATGGTCTCCTCTTGTCTTCTCTTGTCCTTCTCATGCAAACCCAGTACACGCATTGCTGCCTCTGAAAGCCTTCCCAGCCAACCCCTCACAGCAGAATTCACCACTGCCTCTTCCAAGAGGCTGCTTTGCATTGCACCCTGTGATAATAATCAGCCCCTAGTTGATTCATCTTTGCCTATCAAGCACATGGCCCAGTGCCTGGCACACAGTGGGCCCTTGCTGAGTGATTACTTGAGAAAAGTGAATTGAATTCATCAGATGCCTAGGTGCAAGCTGCCATCCTGACTACCTATTAGGGAGAGGGCTGCAGGGGGTGGGGAAGGTGTCTGTTCACATCCCTAGCTGGAGCCAAAGAAAAGATCTTCCATCTTTCCTTGAGGAGTGGTCAGGAAATCTAAAGTTAATGATCTGGTGCCTGCCTGGCTGGGACAAGGGTCCCAGGAAGGCCGTGCCTGGGGAGTGTGTAGGGCTGGAATTAGGGGATAAGAAAGAAGACAGGATATCCTGGACTGACAGAGGAAGTGAACTCAAGAAAAACAGAGGCCATCAGGCCTGAGTTTTTGAGAGAAAGATCTGGAATAACGGAGAACCTGGGAAGTGGTAGCACAAAACAATGGTGATGATAACAGCAGCCATAAGCAAGACTGAAATAGAATGTGTGACAGAAGTTCAAGGGTAGCAGGAAGAGACGGTGAACGAGAAGATACAATTGGAAAGCCTTGTGTTGATGGGCAGCGAACAGCTGAAAGTGGAGAAGAGGGTGGAGGGTGAAATATTTTTTTTTTTAAATCAATAACTTGTCTTAAAATGACAACTGAACTTGCTATTAATTAATTTTCATACTCATCTTTTTTTGTGTGTTTGTTTTTAGTTTAGTTTGTTTTGTTTTTTGAGATGGAGTCTTGCTCTATCAACCAGGCTGGAGTGCAATCTTGGCTCAAGCGCTTCTCCTACCTCTGCTTCCTGAGTAGCAGGACTACAGGCACCCGCCACCATGCCCAGCTAATTTTTTGTATTTTTAGTAAAGACAGCGTTTCACCATGTTAGCCAGGATGGTCTCGATCTCCTGACCTTGTGATCCGCTCGCCTCAGCCTCCCAAAGTGCTGGGATTACAAGTGTGAGCCACCACGCCCAGCTTCATACTCATCTTTTATAAAAGCTTCTTTGGGAATGATAAGGCCTCATATGACACAATTTGATCCTCTCTTTGAAGTGTCTATGAATTTTTCATGGCTTCCAACATTAATTATATTGTTTTATCATCACTTCTCTTTTTGGAAACACTCCTAAAAATGTTTTAGAATGTGGGCATGGAAAAAAATTACATTATCTTAAATTAATATGAATGCCAAGTAGGCAAGAACATTCAAGGAAATGGCAAAGAGGGAATTAAATGCAAGTTTTTTCCAGGTAACTCCAGCAAACACTAACAAAGGGATGACTTGAGAAATCAATAATCTGGTTCTTCTTTGCCTATAGAATCAAGTTGGTTCAAAAATGGAGCCAAACGTTTTACATTAAGAACAACTGGCATACTAAAATAATTATTTATAAGTAATAACATGTTAGTCTGAAACTTTAGATACCAGTCCTGACTCTCAGGACTGGGAAAACGCACTTGGCCCAGCTCAGAAGCCACTGAAACACTGTGGGTTTGGCATCTCATGTCAAGCCCAATCCCTTTGCTATTTGAGTTCATTTATTCTTGGCAAAATATAACTTCCTGCCCCTAAGAAGAAAGATTTTTAAAGTCTCATAAAAATGATTCCAAAGTTTACTTGGACTTCAAAAGGCTCTTACAAAACAACATTTTTATTAGTTAAATTTATGGAATATGGTGCATAAGGATTACATTTTCTTTTAACTTAAATAAGTAACAATTAGGGCAAAACCAATGGGATGTGGAGTTGGGAGAAGCTTGGCAAAGAAAAAATCCACAGGGGACCACTTTGCCATGAGTTACAGGAAAAACAGAATCTCCAGAGAGGGAGTGTGCTCTCTCTAGGAACTCTAGAACTGGGACACAGCTCAGTTTTTCTTCAGATCATCAAAGCCCAGTTCTTACTACCAAGGGAGGCGTCCTTACACTAAGGTCTCTGTATAATAGCTCACATCGGGTCTGGTCCAATACCAGAAGACAAAAAGAACCTGATAATGCGTATTGCTGACATCTTACTGGGTGCTCATGTTCTTCAAAAGATGAAAAGACCGAGTTACCTTCTCCAGTAAAGGCTGAGCACCAGCAGGAAGAGCTGAGGTGTGAACAGGAAAGCCCCAGGTCATGAGCCTTCCTATTTTCACAGCCTGGGCAATATCCAGTCTCAGAAAGATCCCAGGAATGTGGCTCACGCCTTCCCAGTGCCCACTCTGCTTGATTATTAATCTTATATTTTAAGCGATGGGTTAGGTTGAAAGTCTTGAAATTTAGCGCACTAGATTTATTTAGTACAATAGATATTTGTTAACCCAGCATTCATTGTGTGACTTCCTAAAGATGCCAGATTGTTGAGGAAAGCAAAAATCATCATAACACTAAGTGCTTACTAGTATTCTGACAACTTATAAAAATTAGTCCCCACTCCAGGAGTCCTGCTGGCTGGGTCCATCCCCACATAAAGTCAAGGCTTTGTTCATTAATTTTTCCCCAGATAGTCTGCTGTTGGAAATGTTGAACAGTATAGTGCTACATATTGCAAATTGATATAAGTCTTGCAAAAGATGCAGGCTTTCACAGAGCCAGTGAAAGTGACGTTGGTGGATCTGCTGGAATTGCAGGCAAAGCCATTCCATATCCTGTCCTGGAGGTGTCTAAACAGACAGCTGCAGAGAGGGACTGCCTAGGGCCCCAGGTGTGATCATGGAGAGCCTGTGCCAGCAAGGCTGATGGCTGAGCGGAGAGGGGAGGGAGGGGGGAACTCAGAATTGGTAAGCGAAAGGAAAACACTCAGGATGGGTTGGGAACATCCTGTAGGTACCAGAAAATGAGGATAATGTGAAAAATATAGGGACAGTGATTAAAAAATCAAAGGATCTCACTTAAGGGAATTCTCATTGAAAAGTTGTGATAATTCAAATATTAAATAATTATTATTGTTACATTATAATTAAATAAAAATAAAGTTAGTGTTAGGTATAAAATAAAAATAGTATTAGGTAATTGGAATGATCTGATCTATGAAAGATTGAGTTCAAAATCAGAGTCAAAGGAGAAAAACTAAAAGAAATAGTAAAAAAAAGGAAACTTATAATACAAAAGAAGAATGAAAACAGGATTTATGTTTGTCATTATTTCATGAGGTAAGGGATGTGTATATGCCTATATGTATACCAATGTACATACATATGCATATATGAATTATATGCACAAATTTTGTTGCTATATTAGTTTATAAATATGTGTGTATATAATATATATGTTCGGGGTAAGTAGAAAAGAAGAATGGACAAAATAATTGGGAGTGAGCTGAACTAATACAGAAATAGAAGGAACTCAATCAAGAACAGGAAGGGCTGATCAGTATTCTGGTCTCGTATAATAACCAGCGGACCCACATTTAACCTCTGATGGTCACACAAAATGACCAAGTAGAAAGAAGGCTCAACAATGTGCTGCAAATGACAAAACAGAAAGAGAGTCCAAAGAGGAGGGCTCATAAAGCAGACTGACTTCCTCATCTCCTAGGAGCCAAAACCTTTAGATAACCCACAAATTCTTATAATATACTAATAAGGAACACACACATCTAATGATGCTAAAAAAAAAGTAGCTCAGTAAATCATAATGTTAGGACAATGGCTATGTACTGAACCATGGGAAGCTGGAAGGATACCTTATATCTGGGGAAGACATCTAGTTTCAAAAAATTAAAAGCTATATCCCCAATGAGGGCTGAAGACATAAGACAAAAGCCTTGTTTAGACACTCAGCCTAATGATCAGTGTGCAGGCTTGAAGCTCCTGAACTAAATACGCAGGTCTCACATCCACCCAAGAGTTCCGAACTGGACAGCCTAGATCTTGTCACTTCTACCGGTCTGAGGCCACATCTCTTTTTGCCTTAGGTTAGTAAATGTATTACTTACTGAAAGCCTAAGGAGGCAACCTCAGGAATAAATGAAAATGAGGATAAACATTGTGGTGAGAATCAAGATAAGGATAAAACCCTCTGCTTAATTGTTCTAGTGGTAAGTGTTGAGCACTTTTAGAACTCTGGTTAGTTTGTGTTTGGTCTGTTTTGAAAGATTTTTATCTTTGTAAGGTAATCTGATCTGTTAAACTTGTGATTTTTTTTTCGTTAGATGGAGCCATGCTCCGTCACCCAGGCTGGAGTGCAGTGGTGTGATCTTGGCTTCGCAACCTCCACATCCGGGATTCGAGTGATTCTCCTGCCTCAGCCTCCCAAGTAGCTGTGATTACAGGTGCCTGCCGCCACACCTGGCTAATTTTTTATTTTTAGTAGAGATGGGGTTTCACCATGTTTACCAGGCTGGTCTCGAACTCCTGACCTCAAGTGATCCACCCACCTTGGCCTCCCAAAGTGCTGGGATTACAGGCGTGAGCCACTGTGCCCAGCCGTAAACTTGTGATTTTAATTGTTTAAGAGTGTTTATATGTACAAGTATTATTTACATGTTGGGGGGAAATTTCTTTTTAAAGTAAATTCTGTAAGTAGTATGTTAAAATTTAGTATAATTGCTTATTTTTTAAAATGCTAGTCATTTGGTGAATAATTAAGATTAATGAAGCATTATACAAGTGATCTTGTATACCTTTCCACACTCCAAAGGCCATTTCATGGAGAAGCATCTATCTTTGCTCATTCTAAAACTATGCAAAGTTGTAATCTTTACTTTTTTTTTTAAGTATAACTTATTTTTATACATTTCATTCCCTTCTCCTAGGTAAAGTTTCTCGTAAATTAGCTTGAACTTCTTGTACATCAGTTTATGTACAAGGTAGCCTGGGATGGATCTTCCCCCTAATTCTATTTCCAATACTTCCCAGGTCAAAACTTTTTGAAACAGTATATAGGGAAGGACATAGCAACGGCTTTTGTAGTTTCTTTTAGAAGGCAGAGCTGAGCAAACTTGTCAATGTGCCAACATGAAAAAGACATTGCTGGCCAGGTGTGGTGGCTTACGCCTGCAATCCCAGCACTTTGAGAGGCCGAGGCGGGTGGATTGCCTGAGGCCAGGAGTTCAAGACTAGCCTGGCCAACATGGCAGAACTCCATCTCTACTGAAAATACACAGAAATTAGCCAGGTGTGATGGTGCATGCCTGGACATTCAAGGAAATGGCAAAGAGAGAATTAAGTGCAAGTTTTTACCAGGTAACTCCAGCACACACTAACAAAGGGATGACTTGAGAAATCAATAATCTGGTTCTTCTTTGCCTATAGAATCAAGTTGGTTCAAAAAAGGAGCCAAACATTTTACATTAAGAACAACTGGCATACTAAAATAATTATTTATAAGTATTCTATTTCCAGTACTTCCCAAGTCAAAACTGTGATCCCTGCTACTTGGGAGGCTGAGACACAAGAATTGCTTGAACCCAGGAGGCAGAGGTTGCAGTGAGCCAAGATCGTGCCACTGAACTCCAGCCTGGGCAACAGAGTGAGAGTCTGTCTCAAAAAAAAAAGAAAAAGATATTGCTTAGAAAAGTAACTGAGTCCTGTTGAGCCTAAGTAAAGGACAATAATGGAAGTTTCTAGTCTGCAAAATATGAAGATGCCCCTCAGAGACACAGCTGTGGGTGCCTCTCACAAGACAGATGTTCAGGACACCTGGGCTGTTGCTCTGGAATTTTCAATGAGTTATTTTACTTGCCTTTGCCTCAGTTTACAGAAAATAAACTGGCAACAATATCTCCTTGTTATTGTGAGGATAAAATAAAAGGTGTGACATTTCTCTTTTAAATGTATAAAATGCCGAAAAATTGGAGGCAAATGGAAGGTACAGTAGTGGATGTGAGGTAGTAAGGGGGAAAAAAGGATATGTAAATCTCCTAAGATGAAATAGGCATTCGGAAGGCCGTAACGTGATGTGTGAGTGACACTGATTAGCTAAAAATCCTATATAGTGTCTTAAAACAGCAGCAGTAACAACAACAAAGTTTATTTGAGAGGAGGAATTCTGGAAAAGAGCTTCTTTCAAAAAAAAAAAAAAAAAAAAAGAGGCTTCTAGTGCTCAGATAGTTCGTTCCTCAGCAAAGGCGCGTTACTCTGTTGGGGTCCATTATAGCTCTGAGGACCAATAGGACAGGACAAGGAGATGGTTCCTGGCCCCTGTTCTCCTCCCACAGATCTGTCCCACCTCCCAGGCTCCATGCATAGAGTGACAGAGATGGAAAGCCCAGAACCAGACCCTTTAATGCACTTATTTACAAAACAAGATGTCACTATGCAGCAGAGTGACAGTCCTTTCCCCTGGAACTGTCCCAGAGTTCTCCAAGCTGAAGCCAGGGCTACATTCACCATCTCAGACTCCTGCTGAGCTAAGTAACCACCCTCTCCTACCTTCTCTTCAGGAGCCCTGGCACCCTTGCTCTGGGGAGAGTTTGAAGATCAACCTGAAAGTTCCCAGTTTTTCCTCAAATCTGGGTTTCCATGAGCATGGGCCACCAGTCGGGAGAACAACATGCCTGCCCTTGCCTGACTCAAGACTGTCACTCTCTGTCAGATTCACATCGCTCTCTGACCCTTAGCCTTCCAATCTGGATCTTGACCTTGAACTGGACTCTGTAGGAAGTTCTTAACATTGAAGGAAGTTATTTATCTCTTTTCAATTAACCCAAGCACTTTCTAGCACATTTTAGCAGTTTAAGCTGTATGACTCCATTGGATAAAATGTTGGGGAGCAGGATATTGACACAGCCACAGAATATCACACACGGAATCCTCATTCATTCCCCCAGGGAAACAGCACCTGTAGAGGACAAATCTGGTAGACACCACTGTGACAGGTGATTTTATATGTCAACTTGACTAGGCCACAGGATGTCTAGACATTTGTCAATTTTTTTTTGATATGTCTGTGAGGATGTTTCTGGATGAGATTAACATTGAATCAGTAGACTGAGTAAAGAAGACTGCCCTCCCCAGTGGGGGTGGCCCTTATACAACCTGTTGAAACCCTAAATAGAACAAAAAGGCTGAACATCCCCCAAAATACGGTGATCTCAAGCTGCCTGACTTCTGGAGCTGGAACATTGTTCTTTTTCTGCCTTCTGACTCAAACTGAAAATCAGCTCATCTTGTGTCCTGAGTCTGCTGGCTTCCAGACTGAACTGTACATTGACTCTCCCAGGTTTCCAGCTTGCGACTGCTGGTCTTGGGACTTCTCAGCCTCCGTAATCATGCATAAGCCAATTTCTATATAGATCTAGAAATTCATATACATATATGGGTGTGTGTGTGTGTGTGTGTGTGTGTGTGTGTGCATATATATATACAGTCATGAACCACTGAGCAGTGGGGATACTTTCTGAGAAAGGTGTCATTAGGCACTTTTATCATTGTGTGAACATCATAGTGTACTTACACACCCCTAGACAGTGTAGCCTACAACACACCTAGGCTACATGGTATAACTTGTTGCTGGTAGATTACAAACCTGTTACTGTACTGAATACTGTAGGCAATTGTAACACAATGGTAAATATTTGTGTATCTTAACATAGCTAACCATAGAAAAGGTACAATAAAAATACTGTATAAGAAATAAAACATGGTGTGCCTGTATAGGTTGCTTACCATAAATAAAGCTTGCAGGTTGGAAGTTACTCTGGGTGAGTCAGTGAGTAAATGATGAGTGAATGTGAGGGCCTTGGACATCACTGTACCCTACTGTAGACTTTATAAACACTGTACACTTAGGTTACCCTAAATCTATTTTAAAATTGTTTTCTTTCTTCAATAATAAATTACCCTTAGCTTACTGTAACATTTTTACTTGACAAACCTTTTAATTTTAAAAATTTTCTGACTATTATAATAATACTTAGCCTAAAACAGAAATGAATTGTATAAGTGTACAAAAATATGTTCTCTCTTTATTTTTATTTTATGAGCTCATTTCTATTTTTAATTTTTTTAACTTTTCAAAATTTTTTATCAAAAACTAAGACTCAAACACACATTAGCCTAGGCCTACACAGGGTCAGGATCATCAACATCACTGTCTTTCACCTCCATATCTTCTCCCACTGGAAGGTCTTCAGGGGCAATAATATGCAAGAACTGTCATCGGTGATAACAATGCCTTCTTCTGGAATACCCCCTGAAGGACCCACCTGATGCTGTTTTACAGTTAATTTTTTTATATTAGTAGAAGGAGTACACTACAAAATAATGATCAAAAGTATAGTATAGTAAATATATAAGCTGGTAACATAGTCATTTATTTTCATTATCAAGGACTATTTACTATACACGATTGTATGTGCTAGATTTTTATATGACTGGCAGCACAGTAGGTTTGTTTGCACCAGCATCACCACAGACACAAGAGTAATGCATTGAGTTATGATGCTACAATGGCAGTAATACGTCGGGTGATAGGAATTTTTCAGCTCCATAATAATTGTGCAAGACTGCCATCATATATTCAGTCTACTGTTGACCAAAACCTCATTATACAGCATATGACTGTCTATATATAAAGAACGAACCATATTTTTGAGGAATTTTAATTTTTTATTTAAGAGTAAAGTGTAATAAGGGTAAAGTGCCTATGATTTGTTTAAATTCTTCAGAAAAAAAGGAAGAAAAACAGGATAGAGAAAACAATACAGCAGAATCTTGCTAAATGAGTGATGCTAATGTCGGCAAGTTGGGTGATGGATATATTGGGGTTCACTGCAAACTTTATATTTGTGTATGCTTGAAAGCTTTTATAATAAAAATTAAATACAGTATATATTAAATATGTATGCCACTTAGCACTTAATCAAAATTTTTTATCTTGCCTTGTTAGATTTTATTATTTTATCTTGAACAAGTAGCATCAACACAGCCTGGGCAATAGAGTCAGACCTCATCTCTACAAAAAATTTTAAAAATTTGCTGAGCAGGCTGGGCGCAGTGGCTCACGCTTGTAATCCCAGCACTTTTGGGGCCGAGGCGGGCAGATCACCTTAGGTTAGGGGTTCGAGACCAGCCTGGCCAACGTGGAAAAACCCCGTCTCTACTAAAAATACAAAAAAATAGCCGGGCATGGTGGTGCATGCCTGTAATTCCAGCTACTTGGGAGGCTGAGGCAGGAAAATCTGGGAGACAGAGGTTGTGGTGAGCCGAGATCAGGCCATTGCACTCCAGCCTGGGCAACAAGAGCAAAACTCCATCTCAAAAAAAAATTAGCTAAGCATAGTGGTGCACCACATGTAGTTCCACCTACTCAGAAGGCTGGGGTGGGAGGATTGCTTGAACCTGGGAAGTGAAAGTTGCAGTGAGCCAAGATCACGCCACTGAACTCCAGCCTGGGTGACAGACAAGACCCTGTCCCCCCCCAAAAAAAAAAAAAATCAATATAAGAAGTATTGCTGGTGAACATATAGTGCCCTGCACCTACAAAAATGAAGCTACTTTCAATAGATTAGTAGGAGAAGGGATCATTGATGATCCCTTGAAGACAGGGTCTTATTGAAATTTGGAAGGGGAAGCAGCTCAGTTATTTAAAAAAAAAAAAAAGATACCCTTGCTGGCACAAGGACGAACGGTAAGTTATCACTTCCCTTTTTCTAGTGTTAAGTAAATTACATTTAACGAAGATGACTCTTGTCAATTTTGTATCACTTTGACCCTTAGGTACTTATACAGCAAGTTTCTTAGCAGCACTGCTTGCTATAGAGTTAGTAGCTATAAGCTAGAGAGTTAATAGCAGAAATGCAGCTGTATCTGAAATATGCTACAACCACTCCTTTCAGGAAGGATTTGGAGGAGTAACTTTTAAATGCTTGGCTCGACATCTTAAAGGCAAGTTTCTGTTAAGGCGAGAAAGACAACAGTATAGAATGAAAAGCTTACACAGCTCCATTCTAAGGCTGACTCCCCAATTAACCAATTATGTGACTTTAAACCAATCACTTACTTTCTCCAACTCTCTCCAGGGTTCTTTGTTTTTAATAAAATGGGCTGGTGGGCGAATTGGACTCTTTCAAGGAGCTCTCCCAGGACAAAGACATGGTCATGCATATTCACCAGACCATATCCAGCATCTAGCACATCTCCTCAAGCATAAGAGGAGTCCAATTCGTATTTTAAGAGAACAAAAAAAAACAGAATATCAAATAATTGGTTACATCCAAAAACCTGTCAATCCAGAGAATTTCTCACATTCGTCTACCTCCTTGCCCTGGATTTTTTCAGGTTTAATCACGTTTTCCCCCAAAGAGAGCCTCCGGAAGTGAAGACGGCGTATAATGCAATCTGACCACTAGATGGCAGCACGAACCCACCGCAGAATCATCTCTAAAGCGGCCACAGACCCCAGACCAGCTTTCAACTGAGCCTGCACAACTGAGCAGACTGTGAATAATTAAGGCTGCCCTGGCTGGTATCTTTCCCTATACCCTTCCTTTTGTTTTAATTATAAGAAATCTATATGAGTTTCACTATTGATAGGAACATAAATGATCTGTTGTTTCAGCCCTAAGATATTGATATTGCCTTTATATAAATTGTTGATATTTTGTTTGTCATGGATTTCCTTTCATTAATTTTGATTATTGCAAATTTTAAGTTACTTTCACCTTAGTCCTGAAAAAACAAGACTGCTTCCAGTGACCACCAAAATAATCTTACAGAGAGACTAGGTAGTATGCATCTATGGGAGATGCATCTGTGCATACTGGAGACCTCCAGTATATACAGCAGGAGCTCAGTAACTGCTTTTCAGTGAACCAGGACAAGGATATTCAGTGTATGCGTATTTAAAAAAAATGAATGCATGCTCAAAAGATGAGACCTTCCTTTCCTCCTACCTGTTTTTTTTTTTTTTTTTTTTCACTAATTCATGGTCTTCTTCATCACCTCTCTCCTCCTCCTTCCAGAGCTCCATCTGCTTCCCTGGGTACTACATTCTGAGACACTTTGCTCCCTTCCTTTTTATTTATTTATTTTTATTCATTGATTGATTGACTGATTGAGACACGGTCTCACTCTGTTGCCCAGGCTGGAGTGCAGTGGTGTGATCACAGCTCACTGCACCCTTGACCTCCTGGGCTCAAGGGATCCTCCTGCCTCCGCCCCGAGTAGCTGGGACTAAAGGCACCCACCACCACACCCAGCTAATTTTTGTTTTTTTGGTTTGTTTGTAGAGATGGGGTCTTGCCATGTTAGCCAGGCTGGTCTCAAACTCCTGGGCTCCAGTGATTCTCCCACCTAAGCCCCCCAAAGTGTTGGGATTACGGGCATGAGCCACTGCACCCAGCCACCCTGCCCCTTTTAAAAATCTCCTTTCTATTCTCTCTCTGCTGGCCCACCTTACCCAGAGAAGTTTTCTTTAGTTCCATCTCCTGTTCTATTTCATTTTTTCTTAGATCCCAGAGGAAGTAAGAAGATGGGGTGGCTGGGAAGGGAAAGGGGGAGAATCTCAGAGAATGGAAGGATCAGAGAGCTGGAAGCCAAATCTAGATTCTAAGCTCCTGGGGCACAGAATGTCCCCGCCAGACTTAGCACAGTGCCTTGCACAAAACAGGTGCACAGTAAATATCCATTTGTATGGATGATTACTTGTGTTAATTAGCAGTGTGCTCATAAAAATAATGAAAAGTCATACAGTAATCTTAAACAATGTCCTATATATAACTCTTTCAAGGACTCACCCAAGTGACAACATCCGTTAACACTGTAGCTAATTACCTTTGTGCCTCTCCTCTCCTCCCAGTAGCTTCAAGTGCTCAACTCTTAAAAATCCTGAAGGTCAAAGGGTAAGCAGATTCCAGGCTCCCCTTGAACTTTCCCTGAGGCCCAGTCAACATCAAGGCCATGGGCACTGCCAAACTCTTTTTTACTGGCATTGGTAAAGCATTGACTGTGGGTGAGGTCCAGGACCCAGGGCTGTATTTTTCACAGACACATCCTGTGCTTGGTATCTTTACTTTGCACCTCCAGATTCACTCCACAGACATCTCTGCCTGCTCTCTGGCCTGGAGAGCCCCATCATGAGAACCCTCAAGCCCTCTGGATTCTGGCTGGGTGTAGCCAATAGGAAGTTTTGTTATCACAGGGAGGTTATGACCCTTTGCTCCCTTGCTGCAAGGTTATCTGCAGATGACACTGCCTCTAGAAAGAAGGTCATCCCTGCTCAAAGGCAATAGTCTACAGCCCTGCCTCCTCCCTCCATTCCTAGCAAGGAAAGTTGGTACTACTAGCACTGCTTGTACTATCACTGTGGTCCTCCAATTCAGGCACGTGGGTCCCGACCAATCTTTACTGAGCTCTCCACTTGTAGAACACACTGTGTACTCAGAACTCAGGCTTCCCATTCAGATAAAGCCAGGCCAGCTTCCAGGGTCTGTTCAAGTCCAATCCTCAGTTCTGTCTCAGGGTGGGTGGGAAGCTGTGACCCCAGACCCAAGGGCCAGTGGGGCAGTTATTTGTGGAACTGTGAGTGGGGTTTGGACACATGGCCTAGGGTGTCTGGCTATAAACTTGTAAAGGTGTTTGCAGAACTGAGGGAAGGATGTCTATCCCTCACCTCCAAGTTCTGGTAGCATGGTCTGTAACTTAGAGAATGTGATAATTCTATGTGCAGACTGGCCTTCAAAGTCATTACATAAGTGCCACATTTGTTGAGGTAGAGAATAGAACAGATTTTATTCAACAATGTGTTTGCTTGAGTTATAACTTTGAAATATTCTGACTCGGAGCACATGGGCCTCCATCTGTACTCTTGCCCTGGGCCCTGCAGCTTTCAGGGGAGCACCAACTACTGGCTCCAGCGACTGCACCAGTCTTCGTAGCTCCCCCACACTCACACAGTGTGAACAGCCCCTGCTGTGCAAACTCTCTTGAAATAATCTCAGTTTGAGGGTACACTCTGTTTTCTATTGGTGCTGTTGATTGATAGATATCACCAAATCCTAACGGCACCTGGCATACAAGTTCCCTATTTTAAAGAAAGTGTTATTGACTAGAATGAATGGAAAAGGGGGAGAGAAGCAAACCCTTATATAAAACTAACTCAAACTAAACACCGAGGGGCAATCAAATTAGCTGCAGCAGTGGGGCTAGATCAATGCAGTGTTCTTAGGGACATGTGTTCCTGTAAGATACAGGCCTTCCGAGGTCATGGAGGAGAGATGGCCAGCCCCTTGGGTGGTATGCCTGGAACAGCCACACTGAGCCACTGCACTGGAAGGGGCATGGGCCACAGGGGGCTACATCTTATTCTTTTCCAAAGATTATTAAATTCAGTTTTGAAATGTTTATGTAATAACACACCAAAGATGCCATGACACTTCCAATGAAGCTGCTACTTTTCAAGTGGGATGACCTTGACTGGATCCTTCTGATTAAGTTGTCCTGGTCCCTGGACCTTTCTAGAAAATTCCATGGCTATTTCCCTGGTTTCCAATGTCTATGCTTCCCTCAACAACATTATCTTTATGTATTGCTTTCTCCCACCTCTGTTATGTATTCGTTTTAAATATTGAGAGCCAGCATGTCCCTCAAACTATTGTGGTGTTAATCTGTCATGAGATAAGACTTTAAAAATTTTTTTTAAAAACAACTGTGGTCGCCGGGGAAACAAAATGGAGAAAGATAGCAGCAATCCTGCCCTTATGGAAGTTAAGTTCCAGCAGGAGAGAGATAACATTCTGATAACCACCCATCCATTTAACTGGCATGTATTGATAACTTTCCATGTGCCAGACACTGCTCTAGGCCCTGAGGATACAGCCCTACATGAAATACACACACACACACACACACACACACCCTGTCCTACGGAGCTTATATACTAGGAGAGGAGACAGATGATAAAGTTGAGAAGCCAAGTACATAGTATGAGATTTACACTTTGGGGAGTTTCCCTAGAAGATAGAACCTGAGGCAACAGCTTATGGCTAACACTTCTCTGAGAGTGAAATTCCAGAGAAGCAGGAAAGAGAGAAAAGACGAGGCACAGAAAGAGTTGTCAAACCGTCTATAGCTTCCTTAAAAGCAGTGCTCAGTCCAGTTGGGCCTGAGCATGGAATGGGGGATTGGAAGTGGCTCTCACAGAGGGCCCACCTGCCCAAGGCAGGGACGCCGCATTGCCGCCCCACCAGGATGGTGACAGAGCTCAAGGAGCCTGCTTTCAGGCAAGGGCAAGCCCTCCCCTCTATGCCCACCAGAATGTGGTGGCTGCTGGGTGATCTTCCCAGAGCATCATTGAGCAGAGAAGCACTGCCCAGCGAATCCAGGAAGGGGTATGGACAGGGTCCACGAGAGTAGTTAAAAAGTGTGGCCTGTGATGAGGAGACTGAGCGGCAGGGGGTCTAGGAATCGTGAAGGCAATTGAGATTTGCTACTTTAACAGAGTGATCAGGCAAGACCCTCTGTGTAGGGAATGGGCATTGAAACACTAGGGAAGAAGCCCAGAGGGAGGCACACTCTAGACAGAGAGAGAGGCAGCAAGACTGGAGGACAGCATGGAGGGAGTGAATCTAGAGAGGACAGGCTGCGTAGGGCAAGGGGTCAGGGAGTAAAGGCAGCTGCCAGGGAAGCCACACTGGGACGAACCTGTGACTGAGCTGTGAGGGAGGTGGCAGGCCCTCAGATGACCAGCCTGGAGGACAGACTGATCCTGCACAGAAAGGGGGGCAGGAAGGTTATGAGGCCATGGCAGGAACCTGGGCAAGAGGCTCTGATGAGGTGCACCGGTCTAAAAACGGCAGAAGGCCAAGAGGCAGACAGGCCTCAGATAGACTATGAGGGCAAAACCAACGGGATTCCGGGAAAATGCATGTGGGGTAGGAGAGAGAGGGTGCAGACAAGGAAGACTCCAACGATTCTGGCTGACACAACAGAAAGGCCGGAGCTTCCAGTAACCTTGACAGAGAAAGCCTGGGAGGGGCAGGTTAGAGGGAACAGAAGTTCAACTTTTGGCCATCCAAGTGGAGACGTCAGGAGGTTGTTTGTAAATTTGATCTGGAGTTCAGGGGAGAGGTTTGTGCCGGAAGTATGACTTTTGGACCTGTTAGGAAGTAAGTAGCCATTAAATCCATGAAACAAGTAAGATAATTGCAGATAATGAGAAGTCCAATGAGGAAAAGCAAACAGGATCATGGAAGAGAAGGCACAGCCGAGAGAAAGCCAGCCAGGTAGGACAGTCAGAAGGCCTCTCTAAACAGGGGAATGGTCAGCTGAATCTTGAACAGTGGTAAACATGTCCACCATCCCTTATACACAAGCCCTAGGGAAAGGTGAGTTTCAGAATTGGAATTTTGGGATTTTAGACAAAGAACACAGTGTGCATAACAGATTGTGTATGACACCCACAGCAGGATCTGGGACAGCAACTCGTGATCAATCTTATGAATACTGCCGCAGAAAACATGTATTTATCACATGAAGTGGGATGAAACACACCAATGGCCTCATCGGTAGAGATCACATTTTATGGCTACATGAGTTTGCAAGAAACTTACTTTTTTCACCTTTTTTTTAATCTGATATAATTTACTCAGCTATATTTTTTTTACTTTTCAATGCAAGGCACTGTTTTAAGTGCTCACACACATTAATTCATTTACTCTTCATTACAATCCTAGGAGGCAGGGGCGCTGTCACTATCGCCATGTTACAAATGAGGAAACGGAGGCATAGAGGGCTTTCTTGCATTCCCATAACAGCAGAGCCCAGCTTGTCCAGCTCCCAGGTCAGCCCTCTTAATCACCCTGCCACAAGCACATACAAAGGTCCTGAAGTGGGAGTAAGTGCAGAGTGTTTGAGGACCCAGAGGCTGGAGGTGGTGAATGGCAGAAGTTGGACAGGACGAGACAAAAAAGCCTGGCAGGGCCTGATCCTATGAGTTCTTGTAGACTCCTCTGTAGGGCTGAGTACCCTGAGTACAGCATCTGTTTCTTCTAAATGTTTATTTGCTTTTGAACAAATTAATCTGATCCATGTCTTCATAAATCCATGCCGGCTGCTCTACAGGGAGAGACCGAGGAGGGTATCATGCAACCAGGCAGTCAGGTCACACACCAAATCCCACATTCTTATGTCTACCACCCAGCAAACCCTAGTAGCTTATAGAATTATTGAAAATGAAGGAAATTTAAAAATAGGAATTTGCATGTCTTCTTGGCCCCAAATTGGACACATTTAATTTATTTACTTTTTTTTTTAATGTATTTATTTTGAGACAGGTCTCCCTCTGTTGCCCAGACTAGAGTGCAGTGGTGTGATCTCTGCTCATGCAGCCTCATCTCCTGGGCTCAAGCAATTCTTACGCCTTAGCCTCCCAAGTAGCTATAACTGCTAGCATAGGCCACCATGCTCGGCTAAATTTTGTATATTTTGCAGAAACCGGGGTCTCGTCATATTGCCCAGGCTGGTTTCAAACTCCTGGAGCTCAAGCAATCCTCCTACCTTGGCCTCCTAAAGTGCTGGGATTACAGGTGTGAGCCATCACACCCAGTATGGACACACGTAATTAAAAAGCAAAATCAGCCCAGGTATGGTGGTTCATACCTGTAATTCCAGAGCTTTGGAAGGCCAAGTTGGGAGGATTGCTTGAGCCCAGGAGTTCAAGTCCAGCCTGGGTAACACAGAGAGACCCTCATCTCTACAAAAACTTTCAGAGTTAGCTGAGTTTGGTGGCACATGCCTGTGGTCCCAACTATTCAGGAGGCTGAGCTGGGAGGATCACTTGAGCCCAGGAACAAAGACAAGGCAGCAGTGGGCCATGATGGAGCCAATGCACTCCAGCCTGGCTACAGAGCAAGACTCTGTATAAAAAGAAAGAGAGAGAGAGAGAGAGAGACAGGGAGAGGGAGAGAGGGAGAGGGAGAGGGAGAGAGAGAGAGAGAGAGAAAGAGAGAGAGAGAGAGAGAGAAAGAAAGAAAGAAAGAAAGAAAGAAAGAAAGAAAGAAAGAAAGAAAAAGGAAGGAAGGAAGGAAGGAAGGAAGGAAGGAAGGAAGGAAGGAAGGAAGGAAGGAAGGAAGGAAAGAAAAGAGAGAGAGAGAGAAGAGAAGAGAAGAGAAGAGAAGAGAAGAGAAGAGAAAAGGAAAGAAAAGAAAAAGAAAAATTTCCCCCAAACTTCACTTGCCATCTACAGTTATATCCAATATAAATCTTCTCTATTTCCTCACATTAACATGTCAGTATTTTTTTTTCTTAACCTCACGTAACTACCATCCTTACATTGTTTTGTGTCCTTTAAGGTTTTTCCTAGCCAGTTATTTCTAGTAAATATTCTCTTGGAGCGCCTTGATGTCTGTCTCACTTTATCACAATGATCAGAATGGGCCCCATGAGCGTGCTCCAGGCTGCTAAACCCCATGGAGGGTCATGTTGTCCCTGCGTCTGCCCATAGCCTTCAACAGACTTTGGGAATATTCTGCCTGGCAAACTCATTTGTGGGCTTCTGAGGAAAATTTTGTTGGATACATCATTGCCATGTAGGGTTGAGATCATTAAATATCTAAATGTGCAATCACGATCAAGGCATTTATAATCTGGCACATACCAATATTTCTTACCACAGCCTTGAAAATACTTCTCCCAAAACTAGAATCAAGCACATATTTGCTAATGCCACTCTTTCCTTTCCTCAGATCTTTACTGTCCAATACAGTGGCCACAAGCCACATGCAGCTGCAAAGCGCTTGAAATGTGTCTTGTCCAAATTGAAATGTGCTATAAGTGCAAAACACACACCAGTTTAAAAACTTAGTACCAAAAAAACAAAAATACCATAATATGTCTCATCAATAATGTTTATATTGATCCCAATTAACATAACATTTGGGGTATATTAGGTTAAATAAATTTGTTATTTAAAATGAATAGGTTTCATTTTACTTTTTATTGTGGCTGCAAACCATAAGAAGAGAGGTAGAGAGAGAGAGAGAGAAAGAGAGAGAAGGGAGGGAAGAAAAGGAGGGAGGGGAAAGAGAAAGAGACAGGAAGGGGAAAATGAAAGAAAAACTGTATTTTTCTTAATACCATTATCTATTTTATCTGGCAGGTCCTGATTCCAGGTTTTCAGGACTCAGTGGTATTCCTATAGTTCAAAATATCCCAATACTCATAATCTTAGCCTACGAAGCCACTTTTATCTTTGCGAGAAGAAATCAGCTACTCGTTTCCTTTGATCAACTATGTGTTTCCTTTGATATCCCTGAGGAGTCTTCCCCTGGCCGCATCTCATGCAGGTGGAGCCTCCTCTCTTCCCAAATGTTACCAAAATGAATGGGAAACCTACCTAGCCCACTGGGGCTTTTAAGACTTTTTTTTTTTTTATTTTTTTTTTATTCCTATTAATAGAATTGGAAACCAATGTCCACATAGACTGTTAGATGGCACTATACATGAAACATGCAGAAAAATGTGAGCTCTTGAGGACATAGAAAAAAAAAAAAAAAAAAAAAAAAAAAAAAAAAAAAAAAAAAAAAAAAAAAAAAAAAAAAAAAAAAAAAAAAAAAAAAAAAAAAAAAAAAAAAAAAAAAAAAAAAAAAAAAAAAAAAAAAAAAAAAAAAAAAATGCTTTGAGCCTGCACCTAGCTGGTGTCTGGTTCATTAAAAAATAAGAAGAAGGGTCGGGCGCAGTGGCTCACACCTGTAATCCCAGCACTTTGGGAGGCCGAGGCAGGCGGATCACGAGGTCAGGAGATCGAGACCATCCTGGCTAACACGGTGAAACCCCGTTTCTACTAAAAATACAAAAAATTAGCCGGGCGTGGTGCCGGGCGCGGTGCCGGGCGCCTGTAGTCCCAGCTACTCGGGAGGCTGAGGCACGAGAATGGCGTGAACCTGGGAGGTGGAGCTTGCAGTGAGCTGAGATCGCGCCAATGTACTCCAGCCTGGGTGACAGAGCGAGACTCTGTCTCAAAAAAAAAAAGAAGATGGAATTAATCATTTTTTTCTTGCAATGTCTTATAAACTTATAGAAAAAAAAGAAAACATAAGTTTCTCTCCTTGGAATGTCTGTTTTTGAATATCATTAAGGGCAAGCCTTATTTTCCTGTGTTGCTAAATATTATAATGTGCCTAAATATTATTTTATATCTTTATGTGACTGTTTTATAAAGTTGGCCTCGGTTAAATTGTTAAAATATTGCAAATGCACCTTCTCTAAAAACACCCTTGGAAAAGAAATGCGTTACAGCATAAAAGGATATTTTAGAAAATTCTAGTGATTTGATGTGATCATTTATAAATCAAGTATATTATCAAGTTAATCTAAAGCACACATCGGGCCTCCCTCATCTTCCTTTGGAGTTTGGAAGTCATTTTATTATACACATCAGAAGACAAACTTTGGGGATATGAATCAGCTCTGGACAAATGTCTCTTCCTTTCAGGGTATTAACTCTAAGAGGAGGATTAATTTAGACAACATCCTTGGAGAATGCGTTTTCCAGTTCTGCAACATCAAAAAGTAAATATTTACCTGATTGTATGCTTTAAATTACTTTATTCTCAGCTGTGAAAAGTGTCCTAATTTTTTATTTTTACTTTCTAACTCTAGAGAGCCCTTAAAAAGTCAGGGCTTAGGGTTTTAAATGATTGTCAAGTGGTCGTAATACTAAGCCACAGGATGACTTAATGGTCTCTGCTCTTCGGCTTCAATCACTGATTGTCCGGAATTCAGACCACAAAAGTGGCCTAGCCTTTGTCCTCCAAAGCATATAATCAGTGCCATGCATTTTCTGGGCCACAACCTTGTTGGTCAGGCCTTAGAGCATGGACTTAACATATCCTATCATTCTTTTATGTCCAGGGATCAACCCTCACATAATAAATTGCGGATGTTTGGCTTCTAAGTAAATAAATGAAGGAAATTTTATGAATATCAGAGGACATTTCTTTCATTCTTATGGAGCCCAGGGCAGCAGAGCTCAGCGTGACTGCCAGCCTCCTGGCCAGGGGGGATCCCTGAATCCTACCCAGGACCTGTCCTTTCCTCCATCCCACACAGAGAAATGGAGAAAACGCCTCTGAAGCCAAAGAACTAATGCAATGTGTGTCCATAGAGAGAAAAGGCAAGGGGTCGGGAAGATTGGAGAAGAGAACAGATGTTTCCTCTAGTAGCAAAAATTACTCCATTCAGCTTCCACATATGCCCTGTAGAGCCTGGTCCACTGTAGAAACACACTAAACCTTGAAAAGACTTTGTCTTACCCCATATAGAAGTGCACCTTCTGCTTGGACCTGTTTTGGCTAAAGAATTAACTTCAGAGAAGGAAAAGGTCAGCCCGGTGGGTCATTTTCCATCCATGGCAGCCTACTGTTTGCCTCCCCAATATCCATCTCCTCTTTGTTCTTGGTCACAGAAACCTGGACCAAGTGCTCAGCAGAGAGTGTCCCACTGTCCCCTCTGCACATCCAGTTGGACACAACCATCTATGTGGAACCAAACAAAAGTCTCAATCCATGCATTGAAGTGCTGACAGAGAGATTTCAGTACAGCCTTGCAGATTAAGTTGTCCTATTTCAAAAAATCCAATAAAAAGACCATGTATTAGTCAGACTCTCCAAAGAAATAGAACCAATAAGATGTGTACAGACACAGAGCAGTTATGGGAAGGACTTGGCTCACATGATTATGGAAGCTGGCAAGTCCAAAATCTGCAGGGTGGGTGAGTAGGCTAAAGACCCAGGGAAGAGTTGTGGTTGCAACTTGAGTCTGAAAGCAGCCTGCTGGCTGAATTCCCTCTTCCTCAGGGAGGTCTGTCTTTCTTTGTCTCAAGGCCTTTAATTGATTGGATGAGTCCCACCTACGTTATGGCGGGTGATCTGCTCTTCTCCAAGTCTACTGATTTAAATGTTCATCTCATCTTAAAAGTGCATTCACAGTAATATCTAAAATAGTGTTTGACCAAATATCTGGCTACCATGGCCTAGCCAAGTTGACACATAAAATTAACTGTCACAAACCACCAAACAGAAATGCCTATGAAAAAATGTAAGGAAACTTATGCCTACACTAGGATACACGTGTCCAATCAGGATTAGGAGCTGTGTGGGGCTGCTGTGGGCTTCCTGGTCCTCCCATCTCCTGCGGTTGCTGACAGTTGTCCAATTCTGAGTGTCTGCACTGAGACTGCCAAGGCTGGGGTCTTGGTATGGGGGAAAAAATGAACCTCAACACTCACCTCACCCAAGAGTGAAAGCAATTTCCTGGAAATGGATCACGCACCTGAAAGAAAAGCTAAAACTATACAACTTTTAGAAGAAAACATTTAGAAGATACTATTCTTAATCTTTAAAAACAGGGCGTGCTTAATAATGTAATGCTGGATACATACATGTGCCTGTGGTAAATTCTAAAGAAATGCATGGAAAAATTATGTGGTAAAACTCTAAAGAAATGGACAAGGATAAAGTCAGGACAGTGGTTAATTCTGTGGGCTAGGAAATAACACTCAGGGGAGGTTCTCAGGGAAATGTAAGTTTTGGTAACATCACCAGCCAAGCAGTGCACCCTCCTCAGAGACCTAGATTTTATCTCTGTGGGCTCCTCCCCTAAGCTTCCAAGTTTTAATAATTCTAGCATCTTCCCTTTGTTCTCCTAGCTCCCAGAGTGGTAGCCGCTCCCTGCAGTTGTGACCTCTATGACACCTCTAGTGCTTTCCCTTCACCCTCCCCCTACCTAGTTAACAACTGCAGAAGTACTTAGCAATTCTTCATATTAAATTCACTTTGTTCAAATAACTAGTATGGCTTCAGTCAGCTGATTGGACCCTGGTTGATAAAATATTACTTAAATTGGTTTGGAATATCCTGTGAGTGTTCATTTCATTAATATCCTTCATCTTGCTATATTAATATAACGAATATTCTTTTCTATCAAATATTTCATCATTTCCAAAATGAAATGATTTATACATCAGATCACATGACTGCTCTGGTTAGAACCCTCCAGTGCCTTCCTACTGTGCTGGGAAATCTCCAAGCCTCCAGCCTGGGCTGAAAGTCTCTCTACCATTAACGCCCTCACCAAGACCCCCATGGTAGAGTGTGATCACAACAGTTTCATCACATTTTAGAAGCCTTTAGACCAATATTCTTTGATCTGAGAATGTTCTGTTCTCCTCCTACTCTCCCTCCCATATGCTCACTCCTAATTCAGTGAGAAGTGCCTGCCGGAATAAGGAGCATAAACCACTCCAGGAGTTGTTAGCAAGTGACACCTGCCTGCTTCTCACACAGGCAGCATAGAAAGAAGCCCGATGATCAGAATACACACCAAATTTTCGTGACAATAGCTACCACCCTCCCATTCTAGGAAGAAGTCTGCAGGGAAAACAGACCTGCAGTTTCAGAAATCCACGCCAACTGCCTATACAAACCAACATAGGTTGATTACATTTATACATGAACAGTATGGGCTGATGTTTATTCATCTGAGATAGGGTCTTTTTCTGTCACCTAGGCTGGAATGCAGTGGTGTTATCACAGCACACTGCAGCCTCAAACTCCTGGGCTCAAGTGATCCTCCTGCCTCAGCATCCCAAGTAGCTGGGACCACAGGTGCACACCATCATGCCCAGCAAACTTTATTTTTGTAGAGATGAGGTCTAACTATGTTGCCCAGGCTAGTCTCAGACTTCTGGGCTTAAGCGATCCTCCCACCTCAGTCTCCCAAAGTGCTGGGATTTCAGGTGTGAGCTACCATGCCCAGCCTGTATATATGCTTCATTACATAGCATAATATCTATCACTGATACATACATATATACATATACACATATGTATATGTATGTATGTATATGTATACATATCAGGTTTTTGAGGAAAACCAACATCATAAAAGAACAGGAAACAAATTGTTTTATTGTTTGCAATTTTTTACTTCCCCTTCTTCTGACGGGATTATATAACTCTATTGATTGTCTATTCACCTATCTGTAAGTTATAGAGCCTCCTGTGGAAGAAGCGTACTTCCTATCCTCTTGATACTGGATTTACCTTAAGACTTACTTTGGCAATAGCATGTGAGCAGATATGATGGACCCTGTATCCAAGCAAAACTATTTTTTTTTTTTTGAGACAGAGTCTCACTCTGTCACCCAGGCTGGAGTGCAGTGGCACATCACAGCTCACTGCAGCCTCTACCTCCCAGGCTCAGGTGATCCCCCCTCCTCAGCCTCCTGAGTAGTTGGGACTACAGGCACACACTACCATACCCAAGTAATTTTTTGTATGTTTTGTAGAGACAGGGTTTTGCCATGCTGCCCTGGCTGGTACCAAACTCCTGAACTCAAGCAATCCGCCTGCCTTAGTCTCCCAAAGTGTTGGGGTTACAGGCATGAGTCAGCAAAACTTTTAAGAGCCCTTGTGTGTTTCCATCAGTCCTCCTGCTCTTTTCCTTCTTCCTCAAGAAAGGCATAGCCCGTTTTAAGCTCCCTTGTTTAGCCTCTTGGGATGAAAAGATACAGAGAGCAGGAGTGGAACCAGTATTGACTTTCAGCCAACATAAACAATAAACAAGAAATACACCCTTGTTCTTACAAGCCATGGTGGTTTCTGGGATCACTTTTTACCACAGGACAGCTGACAAATACAAGCAAGAAGATTAATAAGCAGCATAAGGAAAACTGGAAGGAATAGAAATAATGTGGAAAATGGAAAAAAGCCCAAATGTATAAGGAGTAGCCTCAGGATGTTTAGAGGTGATATTGCATCCGTAATCAGATTAGACTGTGATGAAAATGAGTAATCAAACATTTTTAAAGAGTACATAAAATTTAAAATCTTATCTGAAATAAAAATAGAATGGCCGGACTGTACAATAAAATCGGCACAGTAAAGACCAGGTGATCTAGAACGGGGCTTCTCAGCTTCATGGTGTGTACTAGTCCCTGGGGGTCTTGTTAAAATGCAAATTCTGATTTCATACATCTCAGATGGGGCCTGAGAAAATGCATGTCTAACATATTCTCAGGTGATTCTGATGCTGTTCATCAAAGATTCAGAATTTGAGAACCACTGTTTTAGATTCTTGCTACTCAAAGTATGTAGTAGCTTCCACATCACCTGGGAGCTTGTTAGACACGTGATACTGATCCTCAGACATGCTTTGAGTAGCAAGGATATAGAGGCGTGTCTCTCAAATTGTTGGCCCCATCCCATTAGCCTCAGAATCACCAGATAATTTGTCACAAATGCAATTTATTGGACCCTACTCTAGAACTGCTGAGTCAGAGCCCAGCAATTTATTTTGTAACATGTCTCCAAGATGATCCAAATGCACAATACAGTTTGAGAGCCACTGAGTTAGAAACAGTAAAAGGCATCTTTTACAAATGACATATATAACTAAAAAGACAAAAAGAAAATGTGAAAAAAAAAAGTAAAACAACAGATGCTAGACCGTCTGTCAAAAGAAGTCATAGAAGAAGAGAATAGGTACAGTGGAGGTGAGAAGGGAGAAGTTTTTCATAAAACAGCGAGCAGGATGAATAAAAGTGGGCACACATCTACATACCAGCATATAAATGTGCAAAGAGATAGTTCTAAAATCATCCATATAGAAAACATTTCTTGTTCAATGAATCCCAGGCAATTCACTTACTCTTTTAATTTATGAACTCTACAACTTGAAGCTGGTACTTCTAGCCTCCTACCCAAGATGAGTAATATGGAATTAAAATAAGTAAAGATTAAAACCTCTCAATGTTCCTCCCACCTACTCTTTAAATTACTTTTAAAACCTGTTTGGCAAATTATTTGGTGTTTTTTAAATTTATTCAGGAACACTGGAATAAAACAGGCGTGATGTCAGATAAAAGTTAGAGCTTACATATTTTTTTCTTGATGAGGTAAAAGTGCTTAAATTACATGATATTTGGGTTTTTTTACCTTTAAATTTATTTTATCCATTATACCAGTTTTTTAAAAATACAAGTAATTTTAATTGACAGTTGTTAGAGAGAAGCTAATCTAGCTACAATTTCTTTAGCAATTTTGAGTCTAGCAACGTAAATATTAAACTATGTATTTACTCTTAAATACATATACATTACATTTTAAAAGATACAAGATTTTAGACAAAAAATTTAGTCTACGAAGGATTTTATTTTTATAAATTAGATAAATTGAACATGTATTTGTAGAAGGCAGAGGTTACAGATATATAAGAAATTTTCATGACCTTTATGCAACTTGACTACGAATTCATTGTGACTCAGTTCCAAACGGGTAAGCATTCATTATGCACCTAGGAGGCTCTGAGACAGCAACAGTGATGACAGCCACTGTCTCCTCGTGGAGCTTACGTTCCCCCGTTGAAAGCAAGCAGGAAAACAAGTGAAGAAAGAAACTCACTACAGATAGTGATAGATGCCACAAAGGAAATAAGCAAGGTGCTGGCAGAGAATCAAAAAAGTAGAGGGGCATCCTTCCACAGGAGGTCAGCAGCCCGGGTAGGGTAAAGACCCACAGGATGGTCAGCAGCCTTTCATGCCGAGTGAGGGCAGCTCTGGCAGGAGGAGGAGCAAATGTACAAGTCCTGAGAGGGGAAAGAGTTTAGGTTGTCCTGGGAAGTCAACAGACACCAGTGTGGCTGGGGCATATATTGAGTGGCAAGAGAAAGGCACCAGATGAGGTTAGGAAAATAAGCAGGGGCTAGATATGTTCAGGCCTGATGACTATGGTAAGGAGTAATTAAAAGCCACGGAGAGTTTTAAGCAGAAGGAGACATTATTTAATTTCTATTTTTAAAAGATCATCCTGCACACCCATTAGAATGGCTATTATATTAAAAAAAAAAAAACCTGAAACAAAGTAACACATGTTGGCAAAGATGTGGAGAAATTGGAATCTTTGTGTATTGTTAGTGGGAATGTAAAATAGTGCAGCTACTGTGAAAAACAGTATAGCAGTTCCACAAGATATTAAAAATAGAATTACCATATGATTTAGTGATTCTACTTCTGAGTATATACTGAAAATAATTGAAAGCAGGGATTCAAACAGGTATTTGAACACCTATGTTCACAGCATCATTATTTATAATAGCCAAAAGATGAAAACAATCTAAACGTCCATTAATAGATGGATGGATAAACAAAATGTGGTTTATACATATATGGGACGTTGTTCAGGCTTAAAAAGCAAGGAAATTCTGATGCATGCTACAATAAGGATGAACTTTAAAAATATCACACTAAGTGAAATAAGCCAGACACAAAAGAAACAAATATAGGATGATGCCACTTACATGAGGTAACTAGAGTAGTCAAATTCAGAAAGAGAAAGTAGAATTATGGCCATCGGGTGCTGGGGAGAGGGAGGAAATAGGGAGTTCATTATTTAATGGTTACAGAGTTTCAGTTTGGGAAGATGAGAAAGTTCTGGAGATGAGTGGATGGTGATGATGGGTGCACAATAATGTATGTACTGAACTGCACACTTTAAACCGTTAAAATGATACATTTTAGGTTATATATATATATATATATATATATATATATATATATATTTGGTTTTTTTGTTTGTTTTTGACACAGAGTCTCGCTCTGTCATCAGACTGGAGTGCAGTGGCCTGATCTCGGCTCACTGCAACCTCTGCCTCCTGGGTTCAAGCGATTCTCCTGCCTCAGCCTCCTGAGTAGCTGGGACTGCAGGTGCACATAACCACGCCCAGTTAATTTTTTTGTAGTTTTAGTAGAGACAGGGTTTCACCATGTTGGCCAGGCTGGTCTCGAACTCCTGACCTCAAGTGATCTGCCTGCCTTGGCCTCCCAAAGTGCTGGGATTACAGGCATGAGCCACCGCGCCCGGCCATGTTAAGTATATTTTACCACAATAAAAAATGCTAGTGACCTTAAAAGATACATATCACTCTGGCTGTTATGCGAAGAATGGTTTGGAGGGGAAAACAGTGAAGTGGAAAGACCAATTGGAAGACAGTGGCAGCAGCTGAGGTGAAAGGGACCTGGAGGATTGGACTGGAGAGAGGGAGACCCTCTTCCCATTGGTGACTCCATTTTAATAATGGATTCTGTAATGACTATATGAAAGAAGCATATTCTACATCCACCACTGCAAGTAGGTTGAACAAGGATATGGACATTCTTATTCCAATGAGTCCCATTTTCAGTCAATTCAGTTACCAACCAACAAACAAAGCTAATACTCATTAGTGTTCTGCGTGTGGGTGTGGGTGTGTGTGTGGGTGCATGCATGCCAGTGCTTTGCAGCACTATGCTCTAAAAAATGAGAAAGTCTTCATGTAAATCCACATGTGCTATTAGCTCAGACTTCCAGATTTTTTTATGTAAATGACACCTTAAAATCACAATTAGATAGAAACACAAATCCCACCAATTCTAAACTTTTGACATGCATTAAAATATTCCTGAAGACTTTATTTCCACAAATTATCGACATTAACTGTTCTGTGTGAATTTTACTTGATAAATTTTGTGTAGTGTAAGTAGACAGATGTTTTATTTGACTTACATGATATACACATGCAGGAAAAAATAGTAATTACTATAATTTTGACTATTATTTGTGCAAAATGTCCTTTCTCTAGATTGAACATTGGAAATATACTAATATCTTTCTAGATATGTTTCTGTTTAATTTCACGGGAAGTTCCTTGGATTTCTGCAGTACAAACTGCTCCTGGATATATTGTAAAGATGTGAGAGCAGCTTCCATACCAAGCCCCAGGTAGGGAGGCTTGACATATTGATATATCATAACACAAAAACACAAGAGGATTTTTTTTCAAGGGCATGTTTGACAGGCTGGGGCCAAAGTGTAAAATGACTACGTTTATCTAATACCTATGTGCAATATTTGAATATCCTCTTTCTATCCTCATGATCTGCTTAGGAGTGACTTTTTTAATGTTATAGATGAAAGCTTGACTTAAGGAATACTTTCAGCCTGTACTTTGGCTTTTCTCTCCTTCCTTTACAAATTATGAAAACTTTTAAGTGTATTACTTGGTGAAATATCTCAGAGTGCATTATTTAATTCTGTTCTGTTCTGAAAGGAACATAATAAAACAATTCCCACTTGCATATGAACAAATAGCTTCCATTTGTTAAACAAAGCCTTTCTGGTTTTTAACTCTCTGACTTCCTGAAAGTTGTATCCAAGGAAACAAATCTGAAATGCTGTATTCTCTTTGTTCAGATGGAATTGCTACTTCCTAATGAATTAATGTTCAGAAATTTTGGCATCTTGGTCAGCAGCCAAAGTTCTGCAAACTTTGCATGTAACGGCAGCAGAAAATGGGATGACAAAGAGGTCTCCACAAATCCTCTGTAGACCACTGTGTAACCTTGGACCATGTATCGGGAAAATCTTGCTACTAATTGGAAGCATACACACACTTAATGATTTTGCAAGCTGGGAAGTTGAAACTTTTCAACTGTGAGCAGAAAAATGTGCTAAATGACTTTTCAGTCGAGGGGTTTTAAAAACTGGCATTTTCACACAGCTACGCCTGCACAGCAAATAGCTCGCTGGTGAAATTAATAGTTTCTAAGAGCTCTAAAACAAAACAAGTTAGAAGTAACGTTATTGGGAAGTTAATTTCTGATTTGTTCTCAAGGAAAAAGCAGCTCACTTCATTATAATCTTCTGCAATATGAGACCAGAAGTGGGATTTTATTTTTCCTGTATTTACTTGGAATTCCAAATTAAACCCATATCGTAGTTTTCAACTAGGCCTAGCTCATTAAGTATATTTCACCTTGCTATGAGTAACAGTAGTTCCTCTTCAAAGAGCTCATACTAAGTAATTATGTTCTTAATGAGTCAAAAGCAAAAGTTATTTTAGTCTTAAATATATATATGTAAATTGCTTTTAAAACCATCTGATTTAGAATTTTAGACTAAATATTTGAAAAGATAAGAGATGATTCTATATTAATTTTTAAAACTACTAAACTGATATTTTTACTTTCTATAAAAATATGATGTGAAAATCACAGACTTTATGGTTTACTTTAGCCAAAGTATAGGAGAGCTATTGAAGACATCATATTTTAGGAAAACACTTTACATATATATTTTTTTCACACCCATTTGTTCACCCAAGGAGCATTTTGCATTTTGGCATCAATGTCACTTTGAACAAGAAAAGCCAATTGCTTCAAAGCACAAATTAAATGGCTATATAAATGTCCAGAATTGTCTTTTACAGGTTTTCCAATGAAAGTAATAATAATTGCATTTGGTTCTTATTAAGGCCATGCAAATGCTGTATTCCACTGTGCCTCAAATTTTTATGTGTGTGTGAACGTCCTGAGGACCAACATGTAGCAATTACATGGATTAGGCCTGGCACAGGGCCTGAGAACGTGCATTTCTAACAACGCTTCAGGATATGTTGTCCACCAGTCTATGAAATGCTGTACTTTACTCACTATCTAAAATTTGTACATGTTTTGACACAGAAGATGTTCACCATCAATTGTTAAGTAAAGAAAGCAGATTTCTAATAGTATATATTGTAGGATACCATTTAGGAGGAGAAGAAAAGCATTTCTTATATGCCAAGAAGAGAAGGTAAAAGCTATTTAAAACAACAGCCAGTCAGAACTATTTCTGCCCACCAGAGGAATGGCATGGTTTCTCTCTAGCCTGAAATACCTGTTGTTTAGGACAGATGCCTAAGCAGGCTTGGGTGTAGCAACCGAGACGCTCCAGAAAATGGTCTGAAAAGAACCATCAAAACAGAGCAAACATTGAATTGTTCCTGACAAGGACAGTCACAGGATCTGGAGCAGGAGGAGGGCTGAGTGAAGAGAATCGTTAGCTGAGAGAGACAGACAGACAGACAGACAGAGAGACAGAGACAGACAGAGACTGCCCAGCACAGTAATGCAGCAGGTGGCTTTCACTCTTGTACAGCAAGGCATCCTCAGGATGAAGTAGCTAAAGGAATTTTGAAAATGCGGATGTGTTGCAGGCGTGCTGTGTTCTTCTGTAACATTTTCCAGCCCCCGACTGTACTCCCAGCAAAGGGAATCTCAGGATCAAGTACTAGGAGCTGTGTTCTATGTCTGCATCTGCACAAGAGACTAGACACAAGGGAGATCAAGACAGCGGTAGAAGCAGTAAATTGAAGCAAGATGTGACCAGGAAAACTGTTTGCCCAACTTCCAAGAATCTCTGGGGATATGGTGAGGAATAAAAGTTTTCCAATGTAAAAGAGGTCCTGGGGTGAATTACATGTAAAATTCCCAGAACAGAATGACTCCCACCAGTTATAGGACTTGGAGTCATTTAAGCAATTGATATTTATGCGGTGCAGACAAAGAAAACACTTGGAAAAGTAGACAACAAAGTGTTAACTTTGTTTTCTTTGAGTGGTGGGATTGTGGATGATATTTTTTCTTACCTACGTTATCTAATTTAGGAAATAAAATGCATTCCTTCAAAATAAAAATATTTTTAAATCTCACCCCCTCCCGCAATGATGCCACACTCCAGGAAAAATGATATTCAAGCTGAGATATAAAGAATAAAAAGTGTTATCTGAGTTAAAAGTGGGAATGTCTGGGAGAGGTCTCCACGTGCCAAGGCCCTAGGACAGGGAAGAGCTAGTTGCAAGGAAAGAATGGAGCAGGTCAAGTGGGATGAAGAAGAGCGGATGACCCAAGCTAAGACTACACCAGCAGTCATGGGAGGAGCACAGAGAGCCTCAGAGGCTAGAAAAGCAGTGTGATTATATTCTTACTGCAATGGCAAACAATCAAAAGGTTTTAAGCAGGTAGTGACATGATCCAGTTCATGTTTTTTAAATATCAGGGTAGGAGAAGAGATGGAAGTGAGAAAGGTGGGGAAGAGTGGAGGCCAGGAAGTCAGATAAGAGCCCTTTGCAGCTCCCAGGCAAAAGGGAACAATGGAGTTAGTGCCAGTGATGGAGTTAGAATTGACAGGTTTTGGAGACAGATGGGCTAAGAAATAGGAAATTAAAAAACAAACAAGCAAGCAACAATCAACACATACACATACATAAAAACAGTATCCAGGGTTCAGCACTTGTGCAAATAAGCGGTGGAGGTACCCTTTTGTGAGGTGGAGACTTGGGAGAAATGGGTGTTAAAAGAAACAGCAAAAGTTCAATTTTAGAAATATTGAGTTTGAGGTGCCTATAAAATAGCTAAGGAAAGATGATTGGTAGAAGATTTGATAAATAAGTCATGGATGAGCTGGAAACCATTGGTCTCTAAGTAAGGAGCGTATATAATTTACCATCCAAGCTAGGACACTTCTGAGAGTAAAAGGATATGCTATTAAGAATTTTGCTGAGACAACAGGCATAACTATGGGACAGTATTAAGGGAAAAGAGAAAGAGACCTAGAACTGACCTCTGGTAAATTCCATTATTTATCATTAGGTAGTAAGTGAAGAAGAAAGAGCTCAAATTGCCCAAACATAGTTTGGAAATTAAATCCCCAATGCAACAGTGTTGCAAGGTGAGACCTTTAAGAGGTGATTAGATCGTGAGGGTTCTGCCCTCATGAATGGATTAATACCAGTATTGTGGAAGTGGGTTAGTTACCATGGGAGTATTTTCCTAATTAAATGAGGAGTTCAGCTCTCTTCTCCACCATCTCTCATGCCAGTACTCTCTTGTCTTTCCACCTTCCCACCATGGGATGAGACAGCAAGAAGGCCCTCACCAGATGCCAGCACCTTGATATTAAACTTCCCAGCCTTCGAAACTATGATAAATAAATATATTTTCTTTATAAATTACCCAGTTTGTGGTATTCTGTTATAGCAACACACAATGGACTAAGACAAAAGGAATGCTGAACTGCATCAAATATGGTTAGCAGCTCTAATAAGATTGCTGAAAAATGTTCATTGGATTTGGCAATATGGAAACAATTGATAATCTCAGCAAAGGTAGTTTGGAAGAAAATAATGAGTTGAAGAGTGAATACAAACTGAGGAAGTAGAGACAGTAGAGGCAGTTATGTACCACTCTTAGAAGAGCCTGGAAAGGAGAATATAGTTATCTAACAGTAGTGGCAAGGGGATATGAGACAAGGATAGGGACAAGTGAATTTAGTATAAGAGACACTAGAGACTGAAAGATTATAAAAAAGATCCAGAAAAACTTTCTAGTAGAATAAGTCTGCTGGAATGTTCATAGAAGTATTGTTCACAGCAGCCAAAACCTGGAAGTAAACCAAGTATCCATCAACAGAAGAGAAGATGAATACACTATGGTATATTTATGCAGTGGAATATTATACAGAAGATGGATGAACTGTAGTAATACAGAAATGTGGATCTTGGAAATATATTTAAAAAGTAAATCCCAAGCAATTACATACCTTATTATGCTCTTTATGAAGTTAAAAAACCTTTAAGATTCTAAATAAATGCAATAAAATTATGTAAAATCAGAAAAAGGAATTGATGAACATAGAATTTTGGGTGATGGTCATCTCATGTCAGAGATGCAGGGTGATGACAAGATGGAGTGGATCCTGGAACCTGGGGTTGAGATGAAGATCATTTCAGGTTCCCAGGTTGTGTTTCATGAAGTGGATTTATAGATGATTACCACACTGTAAAAAACTAAAAATAGCCATGAATAGATCAATGTTAGGAGGATTTTATGAATCACATTTATGATTAGTGTAGGTGTTTGCACTCAGGCTTGATGGCCAGGGTGGAAGTATAGGGGAGAAATTAGTTGATTAGCTCTATAATGATCTGAAGACAGTCACAAAATGCTTCCATAAAAATACACAGCTATCTCCAACATAACAGTTGAGGCAGAGAAAAAGATATTGCTACAAAGACAGAAGCTAAAGAGAAAAATTCTTCTGTCTTTACAAGTAAGGTAGTTCCAGCATTTCCTGTAGACAGTAGAGAGATGTTATGCCATTCTAAATTATGAGATTTCCTCTTACTTTTTTCTGGGCATCAGAGAATATTCAGTCTACCAAGACGAGTTGTTTGGGGGCTATTTTTGAAATCTGCTATTCTTCTTGCTTCAGTTACAGCAGCAACTTAATTGTTTCATGTATGGTACAATGGTCTTTTAAAAATTATTTTATTTGTGATATTTCTATTGATGTAAAACAATATACCTATTGTTATTTCAACACACTCACATGATTCATAATCATTACATTAATAGCCAAATCCCCAAAAGCTTGCTTGGCAGTTTTATGGAGAATAGATTTTGCCCAGTAGAATGCTATGTTTTTATTTCTCCTCCCTCACACGAGCTACTTTATTAAATTTCCTTTTACTGATTTCAGCCCATGTATCCCATTTATCAAGATCGAATTGCATTTTAAGAACATCTCTTAAACTATTTCTAATTCCTCCCCAATTTTTTATCATCAGCATCTCATTCCAGTAGAGTACTTTCCACTTTCACATCTGAATGCTTCAGAAACATATGGGGAAAAAATTGAAACAGACAATCAACAGTAAGTAAGTCAGAATTTTGTTAGACAAAAGCAAATAGGGTAGGACAGGCTCAAATGACTCATTTCTCACTGCTTGGTTGGCAGCTGTGATGCACACTTGTGAGAAAACTCCCAGTAGCTTGGCTTTTGTTCTATCTTTATGACAATCCCAAAACACTCTTTAAGACTGTGGGTAGGGGGAGATTGCTGATTTCCTAAGGTTTATATTAACCAAATGTTTTCCCTAGAATCAGCTTTGGCCCCTTTCTCTCCTCTAGGAATTCTTTTGAGTAGAATCCAAGGCTATATAATGCAGTGCTCTAATCAGCACCAGAAGCACTGTGACCACTCAGACTGTTTCTGCCGACCGCACAGCACCATGAGAATAAGACAGACAGCTAGCAGCCAGATTTTCAATTCTTCTTCTGGGTTCTGATTAATTCATTGATTTGTGGACTTATTAATCTCTTCATTTACTTAAGTAATTATAAAGTCTAGCATGCATTTGACCTATTAATGGTTTGGGTCTAGAAAATGTGAGTTAGCTGGTTACACTGTGAAGATCTCACTGTGGTTCCCCCAACCCATGTTTCAATGCTGTCTTCCTCCTCCACGTGGATCCTTCTCTTGACCAGAGAGGCAATGATATTGCAAGCCAAGACTTGTGATTTGCAAGATACAGCATGCTGGAACTTAAAAAGCTAGGCCATAAAGGATATTAGGCCCAGAGTTCCTGCTATGACAAAAGATTGGAAGGAGAGTAGAGAAAAGCCGGGCCATCCTGCCTCCGCAGACACAGTCTGTTCACACTCTTGAGCAGTACTTTCAGATAGGTGAAAAAAACAGCTTATAGGCTGTGTCTGGTCAGCCCCATTCTGGCTTAATCCCAGAGGAAGAGGAGCACCATAGAACTTTCTTTAGTTATGACAGTAAGCACCAAGGCACCTGTGCCTTGCTTCCTGGGTGAAATCTAGAGAATGGAGAACTTCAGGGGAAAAGATCCCTACAACAGCAAGGCCTGGAAACAGAACACTTCTCTCTGGGGGTTTGCAAGGACAGAAAGCCCCACAGCAATCCCCATGCCACCCTGCATGGGAGAGAGATGTTTACATGGAGAGCTAGGGCCTTCGTAAGCTACCTGGGAAGTCCAAGTGTTGATGATAGGGTGTGATGAGGCAACTCAATGTTTCCCCTGGAACCCCTGTTCTGACAATGCAGGTGGGATACTGAGAAGCAGCAGGCAGGTGTGGATCTTACATTACTAGTGAGAAGTCACAGACTCCGGTGAGAGTACACAGCTCAAATGGCACATGGATTGGGTGAAATGAGCTCAAAGGGCTCAGCTGGGCTGCCTTAATAGGTACCAGTGGGGACTGTCGCTGACCACTACAAATAATGGACCACTTGCATTGCCAGAAGATGCCAGGAAGACCAGTAGGAACATCCCAGTCTAAAGGTCCTACCTAACAACACAGCAGAGACAGCAAGGTCCCCTCCACATGCAGATACAAAAGAGAAAGAGAAGAATAGGGAAGATTAACCCAAATTGACTGAGAACATCTTGAATTTGAATAAGAAAAATCACTAAAGGAAAAAAAGTTTACCTGCAAGTGAAGAGAATGGGTTTTCTGTACCAAGAATAATGTCATCTCAAAATTGAGATTGAGTCATTATAGAGAATTAAGTTAAATTCTACCTGTACACTCCTGGGCATCTGACCCATGAAACAGTATCTGCTACACAGATAATTAAAGAAATATTCCTTGCATTCAAAGAACCCACAGCCTAACAAAAAGAAATACACTTTGTGCTCATAGTACTTATTATATTATAGTTCCTTGTTCCTAAGCTTGGTGTGGCACTTCCTCATAAACTCCATGAGAGCAGGAACTACTTCTGCCTTTGTTCACTATTGTGGCCCCACTGCATAGCACAGTGCCCAGCATACAGTAGATGCTCAACACTTATTCATTATATTTATTAGGGTAATTACTTTGTTAGTTATACTGATAAATATTCATTGTCGATTACTGAGATAATTATTAAAGAAAATAATTGTTTTAAGTGACTTTTATGTGCTAGGCATTCCACCAAGACATCCATACATATTATCTGACATTATATAATCTTATCTTCAGTGCTGAGTAATATAAGTTGAAAAGTCCCGTTAGAATTTGATCACAATAGGATTATTACTTAGGAGTCCCTGTATCTCATCTTGCTCTCCTCCAAACCACACTATAGTCATAATTATCTTTCTAAAATGCATATCTGACCATTGCCCATATGAATTTATAGCCATAAACTCAGATAAACAGGAAATACCATGTTTCTTTAACTGTGTGTAAATTTCATTCTGAGCCCATAGTCAGACATACTGTGGAGAAATTCAATCTCAGTCATAAACGTGCCTTCTCCTTTTTTGGGGTCACACAAAGACCCTTCAGGGTGGAAGCTTCTTTGGCCTTTAGCCAACAGGGCTCACTACTGAAACATCCAGTATCAGCCTTCCTGTCCCTCAGAGTTGAGGAATCGCTGTTCCTCTGCCCAGGAACAGGCGAGGAGCCCCTGTAATTAGCCAACCTCGCCTGGAGCCCCTCTCGTCCATTCACCACCGGTACAGATCCATGCATCAACTCTCAGCAGGGTCAGAACCCACCGACCACAGGTCCCTCCCAGACTTGGGGAAATTATTCTCTCCCCCACTAGTACCTTACAGGCTCTTCTCCTCTACTCAAAGTCAAGTATCATTTCTCCTGCAACCTTAGCTTTTCAAAATCTAGACATGCCTGTGGTCATTGAAGCAGCTTCCCCTTCACTCACCTGTCCCCACCAAAAGTCCTGAGGCAAGAAGACCAAAAGACCAGGATATCAGAATCATTGAATAAAGGAGTAAATAAAGGGAGAAAACAAATTTTTAAGATTATGCTACCATTTGATTATATCACTTCTTCGTTTAAAATCCTTCAATAGTTTTTCATTGCTCCTAAGAAAAAGACCAAACTCCTCTATATGGCCAACAAGATGGCTTCCCTCATACCCACCTCAACTGAACAGGGAGACCCAAAGCAGTCTGATCTCATCCCACCTCTGTAGCTTTACGGTAAAGAATGTTGTCAAATACCCAGTGAGATGATTTTTTCCATTTTTAGGAAACTGTAAAACACCAAAGAACTAACTACCTCACATTGTAAGATCAGATACCCAGAGAACTGCCCATTGTTAGGGCTTTCTGCCTACTCTCAGGGTTGACAGAAATTGCCATTTCTGCATATAACCTTAACCCCACTGTCACCACAACCAAGTATTAATAATAAGAGGACTGAGGAAAGAGAAAGTTTGCATTTTAGAGGATTGCAGTGTCTGTGGAATAGACTATCCTGGCTGGGCTCGGTGGCTCATGCCTGTAATCCCAGCACTTTGGGAGGCCAAGGAGGATGGATCACCTGAGGTCAGGAGTTCAAGACCAGCCTGGCCAACATGGTGAAACCTGGCCTATACTAAAAATACAAAAAAATTAACCAGGCATGGTGGCAGGCACCTGTAGTCCCAGCTACTCAGGAGGCTGACTCAGGAGAATCACTTGAACCCAGGAGGTGGAGGTTGCAGTGAGCCGAGATTGCATCATTGTACTCCAGCCTGGGCAACAAGAGCAAAACTCTGTTTCAAAGAAAAAAAAGAAGAAGAAGAAGAAGAAAAGAAAAGAAATAGACTATCCCTTCCCTAAGCTAACTCTGAGGGGAGAAAAGGGAGTTGTTACTATCCCCAAATCCAAGGGAGGCCCAACAGAATGACTCTCAAAGAATGGTGGTGCCTTCACTCCACAAGTCAAGGACTAATGACGATTCCCTCTCTTGTCTGAAAGCTGTCTCATCACTAAAACCCTAGATCATCTGATGCTGCTGAAACTGCCACTTTAGGGCACTGGGGGAGTTAGCGGGGAGGTAAGGGAAGAATCCATTCATTTCCTGTGGGCAGGTGGACCAGAGGAAGGTGGCAGCGTTTGAGCAGTCTTGCTAGTGCCCAACTAAAATGTCTCACTGCTGGTTAAGTAAAACCCAACAGCAAGAGGTCATGGAATGGAACATGTAAGGTGGGGATTAGGGAGTAGGACAAAGAGGTTAGACCTCAAGCAAGACCTTCCATAGGTTCTACTCAAGAATCACACATAGGTCTGCCTTTGGACAATGCTTGCCTCACAGATGCATCCAATAGGAAGTCAGTACTAGCCAGAGGAGAGGCCAACTGAGTCATCACACAAGGAGATCTCAGCCTTTGTCTACCATTTCCTCTGCCTCAACACCAGAAAGAAGCGGAGGAAAGGGGAGAGGGGGGAAGGGTGTGAGAACTGACTACACCTGCCTTCCATTTCTATGTTTTTTTTTTTTTTTTTTTTTTTTTGAGAGATGGAGTCTCGCTCTGTCGCCCAGGCTGGAGTAGAGTGGCACAATCTCAGCTCACCACAACCTCCACCTCCCAAGTTCAAGTGATTCTCCTGCCTCAGTTTCCCAAGTAGCTAGGACTACAGGTGTGCACCACCATGCCCAGCTAATTTTTGCATTTTTTTAGTAGAGACAGTGCTTCACCATATGTTGGCCAGGCTGTTCTTGAACTCCTGACTTCAGGTGATCCACCCGCCTCGGCCTCCCAAAGTGCTGGGATTATAGGCCTGAGCCACCATGCCCAGCCATGCCTTCCATTTCTTAGTTTGCATCTCTGCTCACATCTCTTTGTGACTCTAAACTTTTCTGCCTCTTATTCTACTTTAAAGAACCCTTGTGATTATTGGACCCACCCTGACAATATAGGCCCAGCTTCCTATTTTAAGGTCAGCTGATAAACAACCTTAATACCAGCCACAAAACCTTAATTCTCCTTTGTGATGTAATATAACATGTTCCAGGGTTAAAATGTGGACATCTTTAGGGAGCCATTATTCTGCCTTCCAAAACATTTGTATTAGTCAGGGTTCTCCAGAGAAGCAGAACCAGCTGGGTACATAAAGGGATTTAATGAAATGGCTCATATGATTGTGAAGGTTTGGTGAGTCCAAAATCTGATGGGGGAGGCTGGGAGGCTGGAGACTCAGGAAAGTATCACAGTTAGAGTCCAAAGGTGGTCTGCTGCAGAATGTCCTCCTCTTGCTGGGGAGAGGTCAGCCTTTGTTCTTTTCAGGCCTTCTGCAGATTGGATGAGGCCCAATTTGGAGAGTAATATATGCAGGATATAAGAGAGCAGCTGCTTTACTCAAAGCCCACAGATTTACATGTAAATTTCATCCAAACACACCCTCACAGAAATATCCAGAATAGTATTTGACCAAAGAGCTGGGCCCCATGGCCCAGCCAGTTGACACACAAAATTAACCATCAGAGTGTTACCTTACCAAAGAGCCAAAATGTCTCAATAATTGATTTATACTTCCATCTAGTCACTCTCATCAAACTTGACCTCTCTGGTATAGCCAGAAAGCAGACATTCCCTTGTTTCAACCTTTCCACCATACTGTTTCTAACTTCAACTCACCCTTTACAACTTTCTTGAGACCTTTTCCATGTATTCCCACAGTAATAGCTTCTATTTATTGAGTGTGAGAAAAGAAAAATAGCTCAGAGCAGTCTGAACTATGTGAGGTATGCAAAATTTATCGGACCTAGAGAGATGTAAGTATGGGAATTCAGTCACCTCCACCCCTACACTCATACTGGAGGCAATTGTTTAAAGGCATTTTGTTCCTGACTAGCTGCCTTACCCATTATCTTTATGTTCCTGGAATTTGTGATACAGAGAATGTATAGCCAGTCAATAGCTTAAATTGTTTCGATATAAATTATTGGTAGACAACTTAGGAACTGCCTCTTCTTTTTTCCTTTAAAAACCCATTCATAACTGCTATTAATTCAGGGCAACTTGAATCTATGCTCTGGGGTGGCCATCCTCAAGCTTTGAGTTCCAATAAACCCTACTTAATTGTATTCTCCGAATCTCATTATTTGACTTAGACAAATGTGTGTCCAACTGTGGATTATGTGCCAGGCACTGCTCTGTTTCACATGCATTAACTATTGAGCCAATTAGCTGCAAGGCCACTAAACTGACTGCTTTTGAAGTCGGTTTTGAAGAGGAGAAAACTGAGGTACATGGAGGTGAAGTAACTTACCCAAAGTTATTTAGTTGAGCAAATGGCCACAGCTATGAAATCTCCTTTGCAAAATTACGACAGTAAGAGAAATTTGACATAGTTGACTTCATTTTGCTTCTGACCTCCAAGATGTCATTGGTCATTCTTGGGCATAGACCAAGCTAACTTTGGGAGGAATTTAGTTTATAGTTTGTCTTTGAAGCAAGGATGATAACAGTCCCACCCTAAAAGTACTCTTCTCCCTGTTCAGGGGCTAAAACTGCCTTAGTGAGACTAATGAAAGGCCATAATACTAGGATTATAGGAGGGACCTGAATTCTGCCAAGAGATCGGTGTAGTTTCTATACTCCCTTACTGCTCAGGAGTCATGTAGCTAGAAGTCACAAGATTTGAGACTTTCCCAATTGCTCCTATAGATAACATTACTATTATAGGACCTAAGATTATTTTTTTGAGATGTTTTTCAGATGGATCCAACCCAGCTTTGAGACTCATGACTCAACTGGTCTAGTCCCGTGGCCCCACTCAGAGGCAGATTCAGCACACAAAGACCATTTTCCACACCCCTATGGATTTACCCCTAACCAATTACCAGCACCCATTCCCCAGCCCTCTGCCCACCAAACTGTCCATAAAAACTCTAACCTTCAAGCCTTTGGGGAGACTGATTTGAGTGATAACTCCAGTTTTCCCATGTGGCTGATCTCTACTCAATTAAACTCTTTCTTTACTGCAGTGCCTTGGTCTCAGTGAGTTGATCACTGTGCAGCAGACAGGAAAAGCCCGTTGGGTGATTACAGCTGAGCAAATGGGAAAACTGGGGTCCAAACATAGTGGCGTTCATAATCTTCCTCTTAGTTTCCAGGCTAGAGCACCCAAGCAGAGAAGGTGCCTATGGAGTATATGAAAATTTCCTGTATTCCTTCTGTACTTAACATAGGACCATAAAGTAGACTGCTAAAGTAATGCACCCATAGTAGGGGTAGTGTTAGGACTATCTAGGGTTTCAAAACTGTTTAATCTGAATACCTTTTGATGAGCAACAGCCTCAAATTCAGCCACAATCACCATCTCTCCCTGATTTTTGTATTTCCCCCATCCTCATTCCTTTCAGGCATTTATGTTACCTGCCTGACCTAAGAAAGCAATGGAATTTGCAACTCCAGTTTCAACTTAGATAAAGGCCAAAACTACTTTAATCTTGTTCACAGTTATTTCCCAGTGCTTAATACAATCACTGGCGCATAGCAATGTCTGGTCATCAAAATAGGATCCAGTTAGAAGTGACAGTGAGCAAACAGGGTCAGAGAAATTATAGTTGCCTAGTATCAGAAAGTCAGAAGGGAGCAGACTTAGGACTCTATCATCAGACTCCAAAGCCCATGTTTTAAAAGCTCACTACAATATTATGTGGAGATGATGTTTCATTCTGTCTGTTTATAGTTTTGGTCAGTTATTTCAAATAAAGCTGTGATATATAAATAAAAAAGAGAGATTGGCTTAGGAGAATAACATCTTTTGACATAATGAATCAAACTTTACAAAATGCATTGGTACCAGACACAGTGGCGCTTGCCTGTAATCCCAGCACTGTGGAATGCCGAGGCAGGAGGATCACTTGAGCCCAGGAGTTCAAAAACAGCCTGGGAAACATAGCGAGACCCCTTCTCTGCAAATAATTTTTAAAAATTATCTGGGCATGGTTGGCACATGCCTGTGTTCCCAGCTACTCAAGAGGCTGAGATGGGAGAATCGCTTGACCCTGGGCAGTTGAGGCTGCAGTGAGCCATGATCATTCCACTGCACTCCAACCTGGGTGACAAAGTGAGATCCTGTCTCAAAAAACAAAACCAAACAAAAAAACACATTTTTGTCATATGTGGCATTTGGGGCCAGGAGAACTCTGTGTAGTCCTATTCTCTAGGAACTTATCTCTAGAGAAGCTCACTTGGATCAGTTAAAATCATGAGCTATCCCAATCATGAATAAAGTTTTGCAAAATAAGGTTAACGAGTCCTATACCCATAAGATTTCAAAGATTGAAAGTCTATGCAGACTTCCTTATCTCTGTGTACTTTCTTCAGACAACTGGCCTATGAAGGAAATAGATGGACAATAAACCAAGCCACAGACCAGACAATTACCAGTTTGCCAACCACGATTATGATTTATTAGACAAGAAAGTATAACAGTGCTACTCAACTATTAAACAACCTCTGATTTACAAATGTCATTGTTCTGGCCTAACAGACATTATGGAGATGGGATGAAAAGGGAATAGTGGTGAAGTTAATGGAGGTTCTAGACGTTTTTCAGTAAATCACACGAGAACTTGTAGCAAAATAATAAGCTATAAGGTTATCAAGATGGATGTAACACACAAATAAAATGGTATACGTTAACAAGGGCCAGTGGGCTTTCCCCCAAAGCCTTTAAAATTGTGCATGCAACAGATTTAAACCCTTTTAATCACAGATTCTGGCATATTGTTTAAAATAACACAAGGCCCAGCATGGTGGCTCACGCCTGTAATCCCAGCATTTTGGAAGGACAAAGCGGGTGGGTCACTTGAAGTCAAGAGTTCGAGATCAGCCTGGCCAACATGGTGAAACCCCATCTATACTAAAAATACAAAATTAGATGGGCGTGGTGGCATGCACCTGTAATCCTAGCTACTGGGGAGACTGAGGCAGGAGAATCTCTTGAACTTGGGAGGCAGCTGTGGCAGTGAGCCAAGATGGTGCCACTGCACTCCAGCCTGGGTGACAGAGTGAGACTTCTTCCCAAAAAAAAAAAAAACCACACAAAATATAAATTTAATATAAATTAGGTCTCTCTAATAGAATGTTCTACTTTGTAGCATTTTTCAGAAATGAAATTATTTAAACAGTAGTTTTAATTTCCTCTTATATGTCTGTTTCCTTTATTGACAGCGATCCCCAATCCACATGCCCCTTCCTTCTTAGCATCAGAACTCCAGTTTTCTTTGGTTCGGCAATGCACTTAGCTACAAGGCTGAAGTTCCAGCTTTCTTTGCACCTAGGTATACCCGTGCAGTTCAGTGGTCAGAGATATAAATTGAACTCCTGTGTGGAACATCTGGGAAGGCTGCTTTTGGGAACTGACTCAGCTGGAAGAAGGAATATTTTGTTCTTTCATCTTTTCTTTTTTTTTTTTTTTTTTTGAGATGGAGTCTCACTCTGTCCTCAGGCTGGAGTGCAGTAGCACCATCTCAGCTCACTGCAATCTCCACCTGCTAGGGTCACATGATTCTCCTGCCTCAGCCTCCAAAGTAGCTGGGAGTACAGGCACGAGTCACCACACCCGGCTAATTTTTGTATTTTTAGTAGAGACAGGGTTTCACCATGTTGGCCAGGCTGGTCTCAAACTCCTAACCTCAAGTTATCTGCCAGCCTCGGCCTCGCAAAGTGCTGGGATTATAGGAGTGAGCTACTGTGCCCAGTCCCTATCTCCCTTCTTTCTTGCAGCTGGCACAAACAGAATGTTTAAGATGCAACTAAGACAGTGGAGCAGGATGAAGGAGACCAGGGACATGCCAGAACAGCCCTGAATTCCCTAACTCCAGACTCCCTATTTCTGGGAGAGAAAGAAACCTTATATTTAAGCTAGTATTATTTCTCAATCACCACAGCTGAACCATATCCTAAGTGATAGACCACAGGGATCATAATCTCTAATATCAAGATAAAATATGTCCAGCCTGGCCAACATGGTAAAACCCCGTCTCTACTAAGGATACAAAAATTAGCCAGGTGTGGTGGTACACGCCTGTAATCCCAGCTACTTGAGAGGCTGAGGCAGGAGAATTGCTTGAACACAGGAGGCGGAGGTTGCAGTGAGCCAAGATTGCGCCACTGCACTCCAGCCTGGGGACACAGTGAGACTCTGCCTCAAAAATAAAATAAAATAAAATAAAATAAAATAAAATAAAATAAAATAAAAATAATAAATATGTGTCATAGTTTTTTTGGAGGGGGTGCATTTTCAAAGTGGTTAATCCTAATCTTCATATCATTTAAATTGATTTAAAGTAGTTTAATTCTAAACTCACTGAAATCTCTCCACAAATAGTAGTTTAGCAAATCAACAGGAGACTAATCTGGCAGACTGAACAGAATAACCAGTTCATTCCTTAAGATATGCATCAAGTTCCTTCTTTGTCACTACACTGATTTCTGACAAAACAAAAATCAGAAAAGTCTGTGAAGAGAATCTCTATGGGTTTCTCCATTAGCAAATGAATCTGTCTACTAATCTTTCTAATCTTTCGAATTCAGACTCTGCAACTTTACAAAATTGCAGGTTTTAAAAATTTGGAATGTATATTACTGTACCACCACTAACAACTTTTAGAATACACAAACTTATAGAAGCATAGTCAGTTTTTCTAACATGAATTTACTCAAAATGTTCCATCCTTTGTGAAAAGTCTATTTAAGACTGGAGACTGAGTCAGTCAACATAGAAAAGGTCCCCTACCCTAGTTTTGGTTGGTCACCTTTGCCAGATGTTGTTTAACTTGTTCTATCCCCACTGTTGCCTATGATTTGGAAGTTAGATTTCTAACTAATGTTAATTAGACTCGTTTGATTTTTTTTTTTTTTTTTTGAGACAGGTTTTTTGAGACAAGGTCTCACTCTGTCACCCAGAGCACTGAAGTGCAGTGGTACAATCTCAGCTCACTGCAGCCTCAACCTGCCAGGCTCAGGTGATCCTCCTGCCTCAACCTCCTGAATAGCTGGAACCACAGGCATGCACCACCACGCCTGGCTATTTATTATTATTATTTGTAGAGACGGGATCTCCCTATGTTGCCCAGGCTGGTCTCAAACTCCTGGGCTCAAGTGAACCTTCTGCCTCAGCCTCCCAAAGTGCTGGGATTACAGGTGTGAACCACTGTGCTCAGCCAGGTTTGGTTTTTACATGATTTTTACTTCATAGATGGTGCCATGTATTTCACCCTGCATCAATCGGGAGCACCTCTTGTTTGGTTTCTCACTTTTAGTAATGCTTAAGATTAATCAGAGTTCAGTTCTCCACCACCATTTCTTTTTTTGTTTGTTTGTTTTAAAGGGAGTCTCACTCTGTTGCTCAGGCTGGAGTGCAGTGGCACAATCTTGGCTCACTGCAACCTCCGCCTCCCAGGTTCAAGCAATTCTCCTGCCTCAGCCTCCCGAGTAGCTGGGATCACAGACATATGCCACCACGCCCGGCTAATTTTTGTACTGTTGGTAGAGATGGAGTTTTGCCACGTTGGCCTGGCTGGTCTCGAACTCCTGAGTTCAGGTGACCTACCTGCTTCGGTCTCCCAAAGTCCTGGGATTACAGGCATGAGCCACTGCGCCCGGCCTCCACCACCATCTCAATGACTATTACCTGCACCAGATATTTCATTAGAGCTTACAAAATAATATTTTTCAAATTCTATTATTCCTTCCGCATTTATTAGCCAGAATTTTTCTGCACAGAAAACTTTTTCCTCATCAACCAATGCCATTTGATTATCCTGAAAAAAACAGTTTATGCCAGAAAGCTGAGATGAATGCTTCATTATTTTCCTTTAGTTATCAATGTTCAGAGTAATGAGCTAGGTCCTGGCTTCTCTTGTTCTTAGCCTAAAAGACCGCGAGTACAGCTTATTCATCATTGCAGTGGCCGAGTGCATGTTAATGCGTGTTTAGCTACTGCTCTCTACAAAACCTGTTCCCCGACTCTATTAAGTTTTTCTTTGTGTTTGAGCAGCACGGGGGAGCAAAAACAAAGCAAAAGGACCAACTCAGGGCCAATTTTGATTAAAATTGTGAAAATAAGCATTTCCCTTCTTCCCCTGTTCAATACCCTGCCTGGTCATCCTCCCTAATTCTTAGACGTTTTAAAACGCCACTTGGCTACACAGAGCTGTTCTAAGCCTGCTCCACTCAATGAGGCCTAATGCCTCTAAATTATTCCTCTCCCCATCTGGGTACAAACTCCTGTAAGTCCCATCTTCTTCTTGCAGTTGCCAACTAGCACAGGGGTCCCCAACCCTCAGGACATGGACCCCAGTACTGATTGTTGGCCTTTTAGGGAAAGTCCCACACAGCAGGAGGTGATCAGGCATTGCTGCCTGAGCGCCCCCTTCTGTCGGATCAGCAGCAGTATTAGATTCTCATGGGAGCTCGAACCCTACTGTGAACTATGAGGGATCTAGGTGGCTCCTTCTGATAATCTAATGCCTGATGATCTATCACTGTCTCCCATCACACCCATATGGGAACATCTAGTTCCAAGAAACAAGCTCAGGGCTCCTACTGATTCTACATTATGGTAAGTATGTGATAATGGTAGAAATAAAGTGCACAATAAATGTAATGTGCTTGAGGCCGGGCGCGGTGGCTCACGCTTGTAATCCCAGCACTTTGGGAGGCCGAGGCAGGCGGATCACGAGGTCGTGAGATCGAGAGCACGGTGAAACCCTGTCTCTACTAAAAATACAAAAAATTAGCCGGGCGTGGTGGCAGGCGCCTGTAGTCCCAGCTACTCAGAGAGGCTGAGGCAGAAGAATGGCGTGAACCCGGGAGGCGGAGCTTGCAGTGAGCCGAGATTGCGCCACTGCACTCCAGCCTGGGCGACAGAGCGAGACTCCGTCTCAAAAAAAAAAAAAAAAAAAAAGTAATGTGCTTGAATCATCCCAAAACCATGCCCCCCACCCTCACCCCTGGAAAAAATGTCTTCCACAAAACCAGTCTCTGGTGCCAAAAAGGTTGGGGACCGCTGAACTAGTACAACTTGATGCACATGGGGTTTTAGAATGGAATACTGAAAAAACATGATACTATCAACTTAAAGTATTCCAATAAGAATGATGGTTGATGCTGACTGATATAAAATGTTTCCAAAGTCCTTTGCTATTACACTTTTCACCCCACATTGTAGCTATAGCCTGTTTTACCCTCAAGTAGACTGTGGACTTCTCAAGTATAGGATTTCATCTTATTCATCTTTGTATCCTTTAGCACTTAGCATGGCTCCTGACCCATAGTAAGTGCTCAGTAAATATTTTGAGTGAGAATGAAAAATGAAATATTTTCCATGAATAAAAGCTAGTACTATATACTATAGACATACCATCTGTACCAGAGCTTGGGATAGAAAAAGAGAGGCATATCCACCTTCTGATCACAAATACCTCAGCTATAACAAATCTAGGGGTTGGCAGAAAATGGAGGGGTTGCCTCGGAGTGTCTGCATCTGTTATGAACCAAACAGTTCAATTGTAGCTATTAAAAGAGGATGATGTTTCATACCATATAGGTGTTTATTTAAAGAAAAATGTTGGCCATAGGCAGTGGCTCATGCCTGTAATCCCAATACCTTATGAGGCTGAGGCAGGAGGATCCCCTGAGTCCAGGAGCTTGAGACCAGCCTTGGCAACAGAGATATAGACTCCATCTTTGCAAAACTGAATTTAATTATTTAATTTTTTTAAAAAACTAAAATGCCATTCACAGTAGCTAGTACTCTAGTTATTGGCCATTGGGAAAAATTCAAATTCATAATGTACCATTTCTTTAACGTTATTATTATTATTCTCTTCTCTTTATAACTCAGGGAAATATTTTTCTTTTTAGTTATCATTTATTGTAGGTTTATTATTCTTCTACATTTCCCAATCTACATAAGCCTATAAGACAACTAAAAGAGATGCAAAAAAAATTAATCATGTGAAGGCTCAGCATTCAATTTCCTTTCATCTCACAGTACCTTTCAGAATAAACCTTGAACATGATGCATTTGCATATTCTCCCTGAACAAGGCAGATAGCTTTTGGAAATTTTAGTTTAATTTAGGAAATACCTAACATGTTTTGCCAACCCTTTGTTCACGTGGGTAAAGGTATATTGTTCATGTTCATTTTCGATTACACTTGGAAATGTAGCCATCATTGCTAAACTAAGTGTATTTCAATTTGTAGATGTTTGAATCACTATCATGCTCAATATTTCAATTTTAGTTGAGGTTAGCTATTCAATTCATGCAAGTCTTTATTGAGAACCCTAATTTACACAAACCTAGACATTCATTTTATCACCAAAAAAGCTGTGACAAGGATAATATCACAAAGATTGTGATTTCTAATTGTAACTGTGCAAGGAGGCTGCTGCTCTATGTGTGTGTAGATTTAAATCCTTAAAGAAATCTTCAATGTCACTTTGAGCTGACAAGTATTTTTTATCTGACCATTCCCTGATAATACAAACACATAACCTTCCAACTGCTATTTAATCTCTCACACTTTAGACATATCTATAAGACAAAGCTTTATGAAGCTTAACTTTCAGATCTATATATTAATAACTCACTTCTTTTCCTTGTACTTCCAATTCACTAGTGAATCATCCCACAGTGCCCTTCAGTATAAGCAACAGGAACAATGGACAGTCTATTTCCCTCTCTGTGCTCCATGTGATGGGTACTGAGGCTCTGTCTCAGCATTTACCAAACAAAGATTTGCCTCCTTTCTTTGTCAGACCAGACCTTTCTTGATTATTTTTCCTTTATTTGATCAAAGTGAAGCAAAAATTGTAGGTCATCAAAAAAGAGATCAATCAAAAAAAAACACCGCACTTTCCTCTTAATCTCTATCAAATTCAATGTCAAGTTGTATTTGTTTACTTTTTTAATGTGGTTATTAGAAAATATAAAATTACCTATGTGGCTTACATTTGTGGCTTGCATTGTATTTCTGTTGGATAGTGCTGATCTAAATCCTACTCATTCTCCCTCAGCCCTGCCCTTTCCTGGAAGGCAGAATCCATTCAAGCATTGCAGGGGTCCCCAACCAGTTCATGGCCTCTTAGGAACCAGGCTGCACAGCATGATGTGAGTGGCATGAAAGTGAGCATTACCGCCTGAGCTCTGCCTCCCATCAGATCAGCAGAGGCATTAGATTCTCATAGAAACACACATCCTATTGTGAACTGTGCATGCGAGGGATCTAGGTTGGCAATCCTTATGAGAATCTAATGATAAATGTAATGCTCTTGAATCATCCTGAAACCATCTCCACCACCCCTTCCTCCCACAAGTCCATAGAAAAAATGTCTTCCATGAAAACTATCCCTGGTGCCAAGACCGCTGCTCTATGGAATCCTGAGCTTTAGAATTGGCCTGATCACTCTTGTTGGGCAGAGGACAGAAGAATTGCCCACAGCTTGTAGCTAAGCCTGTGTGGACACAAACCTACCTGGGCAGTGTTCCAGGTAAGGAGATGGGAGTAGCTCTGACCCCTTTATTGCTTTCCAAGGGACATAAACTGTGGCCCCATTATAACATCCCACTACTCTATCAGGAACACAGGGGAGAGCAGCCTTCTTTTTAGAAACACAGGAAGAAAATGAGCATGGTTCCTAAATCAATAGGTAGGAACTTAGCCAAAGTCACATGTGTTCCTTCTTCACATAGATCTTGTCTTGGAAGGGGACACAGTTGTGAATAAACCCAGGCAGAGAATAGTCCATCTCCATTATCCGCTAGTAAAACCCATTTCCATCAGAAACAGAAATGGTCACCTGCTGACATTAGGAAGCTCCAGACCCCATAGAAAAGGAATTTTCTAAATGTCTTCCATAGAAGACACTAACTTCCCAGGCTGAAGAGACCAGCACTATGTCACCTGTGAACTGGGCTATAAATATCTTGGTGAGGAGAAAACAGTGCATCCATTTTTAAAGGTTTGCAAAAATACTAATTATCAGGATTACCTGGGGGAGCTTTTCAAAAGCCTGGTCTCCACCCTAAACCCACTCAGTAAGGATCTCTGGAGGTTGGTCAATGTGAACCAATTGCCAGAGCCTGCATGATGCTCACCCTTCCTACTAGGCAAAGAGAAATTCTTACAGGAATGAAATGAGGCCAGCTTCTGTCTCTTGATTCTCTAATGAGTTTTTATGATGTAGGGGAAGAAAAGGGTGGTGTGGGACATTGTGCTAAGAATTAAAATCTGGACACGTTAGGGAACATGTATACCATAAAATGATTCATGGATTATACTCAGCAAGCTCATAATGTATAATATATCCAAACAATATTAGTTGTTATATACGTTTAGACGTAAGTTCTATGTATTGTTCTCACAGTATTTTAATAATACACTAGTGTGTTATTATGATTCTGTTCTTAAAAATTAATACTTGAGGATGTGGTATTACTGCTGGGAGATAGTAGCTCCTTGTTGAAGAGCAGAATTCAAATATAAGGTAGTATGAGCATCTATTGTTCTTATCCATTAGACTCCCTCTTTCCACCAGGAAAAATGCTCTTTCTTGATCCATGTGATATGGGAGTTAAGTGTCAATTATAATTATAGGATCTTTCCTGATATCTGGCCACAAAAGTGAGCAAATGATCCAATCCTTGGCTTCCCAATTATGATATTCCATACTGCAATTGATCCAAGAATCAAACAAGATCAAACCCCGAAGTAGGGGATCACACTGTGATATCGAATATATGGATCCTGAGTGACTGTTTTTCTTCTTTCTGAGATTTTGACTTGTGAGAACCTTGAAGCCTAGAACTTCTCAGAATCCTTTTCATTTGTTCCCAATTAAGTAGGAGCCATGGTTTAGAGGATCTAGCCCAAAATTCAGCTTCAGGGATGGACACAAAGTTTCATAACTATATTCTCATCTGCCTGAGCACAGTGACCATTTCCATCAGTGTAATGTGCAGGATTTCTGTTTAGTGACTAGGGTAAAAGGGAACCCCTCTCTTGTTCTGAACAATATGGTGTATCACTGGGACATCCGAGGCTGCTACAGCCATTTGACTACTTGAGAGAAGTCAGTACAAGAATGTAGTCAACACATGAAGGACAGAGCCAAAAGAAACATAGACATGGAGACAGCCTGAATGAAACCTCTGCAGTGCAACCTCTAGTTATGTAAACCACGTAACTCCTTCATTATTAAAGCCAGTTTAATTACATTTTCATTATGTGAAACTCAAAGGACTCTAACATATAGAATTAAGTGCTAAGAATGAGAAAATAAACCTCTTAAAGACAGACTTGACAGAGAGGAAGCGGGCCAGCAGAAGGCAGTGTCCCAACCTAAAGGTTGGTGATCCCTACCCAAAGGCCGTGGCAGCTGCCATTTATTTCCTCAAATTGCACCATAATTTTCCTCACAGTAAAGAAACTTTTTCCTGTATTGATGACTATTAAAAGGCATGAAAAGTAGAAAAACTTTTCTATTCTATTAAAAGTAGAAAAACTAAAGATAGCAGAGAGTATTGCCTGTTTCAAGAAAGAGGAGAGAAGGATCTCTGGTCCTGCTGCGCTCATCAGACATCATGATCTGATCCCTGTAGGCATTTTTGAGTTTACAAATCCTGCAGAAACTGCCACACAACTGATTTAGGGAGCAGACGGAGAGTCAGGGAGGAGTATGGTATTTAAACATAAGTCCGGTTTAACTGAGAGGGGCAGAAAGAGTATTCTGACAAAAAGGAATATCATGTGCAATGACCCCATGGCAGAAAAGAGCATCAGCATACAAAGGCTGCAGAGCCAAAGAGGCTGTAATGGAAAGATCATTGAGGAGCCTATAGTAGGTTGACCCTAAAGAATCACTCAGCAGCATTTATTCTCAAATCTTAACCTACTCCAATATGTAACTGACATCTACAACTTAAAAAGACAATGTATTCTAATAGTTTCTATTGATTTCTTCAGACTACGTTTAGTCACTTAACTAAGGCATGCATAAAACCAGGAGGCTATCATGATCAAAAGAGTATCACCATGTGAGAATCTTTTTTAAGTTATTAATATATAACTGCTTCAAATCTTCTCATTCATGAGTTTATATTATATCAAAATAGCTCACACCATGTAGTATGCTAAATTTTTTTCCATTACTCAAGCCCACCAAGAGGTGTCAGGATCTTTGTAAGAATACTTTCAAATACAACACCAAGAATATCATACAAAATGCAGTTCAGATGTATCTGTTACTGTAGAGGTTTTGCAAGATGAATGATATGTGAAAGTGAGACAAGGAAATGTATATTTATTTGTGTTTTTCTTTAACAGCATAAATTCCAGGAACAGAGCACTAGGAAAAGAAAATTGAATTGTGCACTCTTTAAGAAACTAATTTTTCAAGGGTGATATAATAAACTTTAAGACAATACCCAAGAGGGAGGACAATTACAGTTCTGTGTTAGAGCTATAGCCTCTGTAGACACATTTTGAGTCGGAATTTCTAACAGCTTCTGTTTCCCGTACTTCTTACCTCCTGAGTCAGGACCAGCCTGAAGCAATTTTTTAAATGACCACGATTAAGATCAGATGTTTACAAAATCTTACTAAGCAAAAATCCCTGTGATTTTATGTGAGACAGTGAAAGAGAGTCAAATATAAGCCTAGATTTATTAATATATTCTCTTTAGTTGTAAAGAATAAAGTATGGGACATGGTGTGATGATATAGAAGACAGAGGGAACTTTCCAAGCTAAGCATAGTTCTGCATGGTGAGATAGAGCTAGACTTGTTAAGAGTGAGGACTAGGAGTTAGACTGCCTAGTTTATATCATTTATTACCTATGAAACTTTGTACACGTTATTTACCCTCTCTACATTTCTATTTTTTCATATGTAAAATAGAGATGATAATAGCATCTCATAAAGTTGTGAAGATTACATAAGCTAATCGTGTTTAAACAGAACAGCATCTGGTGCATAAGAGGGTCTTCATAAATATTATTATGTCCCTGGTACATAAGTGTTGTCATTTGCAAGATGTCTAGTAAGATGAAGAAATATTATAGGTTTCCATAGCTTGTTATTTCTAGGAAACTGCTGATCACTGTCTTAGAATTCATCGACTTCTCCTGATGACCTGGAACTTTGTTGGAAGTTTCAGAATTGATCCCCTAAACTATTTACCTGCAATATTTCCTAAAGGTCAGTTCCGAGAATGTCTGAACAATACTTGAATTTTACAGTTCCATGTATCAAGTAAATTGTTTTTGTTAAATGATTTCATTTTTGAACACTTATTGGCACATGACACAATACAATGGCTGATGGCCACTTTTCCCTTTTGCTTTAACAAAACTCTTCTTAAGGTAGGACAAGGAGCTGCTTCTTTAGGCTTAGGAATTTTCCTGCACAAACAGGATGTATGTCAAGGCTAAAAATTGGGTTACTGTGCAAATAGGGGAAAAGTGATGTGCACATTACTTATTATCCTATTTTTAGATTCACTGCCTGCCACACTGCTGCTAGAGTTATATCTGAAACACAGATGGGATTGTGTTATTCTACTGCTTAAGTCTTCAAATGGCACTGCCTAGAAAATGTCCAAACTCCTTAACAAGCCCAAGGCTCGAAAAAATCTGGTCCCAATCTGCCTTTGTAAGCCTGTCTCCACTCATTCCCTTCTCTATATCCGTGCTGATTTCTGAATGCATCTAGCACTTGCTTCTACTCGTTTATTCATGTGGTTCCTATGATTAGAATACTTTCCTTATCTGGCATATTATCTCCCACCAAGCTCAACTGATATGCTGTCTGTGTCAGACTTCATGCTTACTTCATCTCTCACTCGCTTCCAGGCAAAATTAATCGTTTTCTCCTTGGATCTTGTAAAGGCTTCATTTCAAGTACTGTGCTGGGGATAAAATGGGGAATCAAAACAGACAGAGATAATGTGCTCTGCCTTTGTGGAGCACACAGTTTAATGGAGAGTAAGACATTAATTAATATCCCAAATATAAATTAAAACTATAAGAAGAGGATTATGCTGATATAAAATCATTTAGTATTTTTAAAGGATTTTCTAAAAGATCTGAAGAATAGCAGTAAACTAGGTGATGGGGGTAGGAAGAATATTCTGAGTAAAAAGAATATCATGTGCAAAGGCCCTGTGGCAGAAAAGAGCTTCAGTGTGCAAGGGCTGCAGACCCAAAGGGGCTGGAATGGAAAGATCATTGAGGAACATAGGCCCTGAAAAATCACAAAACAGCCTTTCTTCCCAAACCTTAATCTACTCCAGTTAATCAATCCTCTTTTTCATCTGGAAGAAAGTAATGTGAGATTTCAAGAAAATTCAATATGGAATTAGTCATATTTTCGATATCCTATTGATACTGAAAACTGGCCCCTACAAACTACATAATTCATATTTCGTAAATAAAATTCATAAATGATCTTCTGCACTATGTCCAGCATTCATAAATGAAATTTTTTCATTTTATTATTTTTTTTAATTTATAAAGGAAAAAGGTTTATTTGACTCACAGGTCCACATGACTCAGGAGGTCTCACAATCACAGCAGAAGGCAAATGAGAAGCTAAGTCATGTCTTACATGGCGGCAGGCAAGAGCTCATTTTATTCTTTTTAGGTCTTTATGTACTGCTTCTGACTAGCTGTTCATGAGTTACAAAAGCTGTGCCCAGAATCAGGAGTTGTCACTGCTCAGAAAATAAGGTAACAGCTTGTTTTTACTGGAAGGAGTAAATCAACACCTTTGACTTCCACTGCCAGTACAACCCTGCCCACCACCCCCAACACACACACACATACCCAATATATCCTGTAGGGCGTAAGTAAACTAATTGTTAGGGAAATCAACAGCCTCTTATTTATTAGGTTACATTCTTCACAAGATTCCTAGTATTATTGATATTAGAAAATTGAGTATATTGTTCTGAAAGTAAACTCTTTCAAATATTCCTGAAGAGATTCATTTGCTGAAGACTTTTCATAGAAAAAAAAAAAAGGGAGATATTTAATCTTTCAGGGTTCATTAAAAAAACAAGGTTTTTTAATGGTGTATTTTTTTAAGACAAATAGTTTTATATTTGAATTCTGGGTTTATTATAATTACGGTTAGAATATACAGTGATTTGACATTTATTCCACTTATTCATTCAACACATATTTATTAAGTACTTACCATGGGCTCCTCATTATGACAATTATGGTCACAAATATTTTTGATCTATGTATTTTATTTAATTCACAAAACTGAAGTATCATAGAAAACAAAGTAATTCCTATAAGACTTACATATGTGTTCTATCCACTTGATCTTCATATGCAGAAATATCAGGTATTAATTTCCACTTTGTGATTGAGGATATTAGCATGCCATAACTAATTATAGTGCAGGTCACAGAAATGATGGATGAGGCAGCAAGAATTTTTAAGATGAGTCCAGAATCAAAGCACTCTATCACTTTTGATAGAATCAGAACAAAACTTTCCATTCCGTTTATGTGAAGTAGGTTACAGAGTAAAGCAAAAATGTAACCAGTCTCTCTCAATTCTAAAATTAGGGTTTTTGTGTTTTTACAATGCCTTTGTTGGAGCTTCTCTCTACTCAGGACAAGAAGTCCCACAGTGATGTAGAGAAAATGGAGTCATGGTAGTGCTGTGCCAAATTTGTGCTGGTAACCCTGCTTATTACTATAAAAGGACCATCACCTGTTTGTCCACAGGCAGCCTGTCCTCAACTAGACATCCAAGCTCATTGTAACTGTTCCCTGCTAAGTTCAACTTCAGGTTCTCTCTGTTCTTTTTAAAGGAAAATTTATATGACTCTTTCCTTGTATTGCAGTAGTTCATACTTCTGTCTCCATCTGTCAGGTCTTTAAGTCCTTATAATATCAAATACTCAACCAGAAATTTATGACTGTGGGGATACTGAATTGCCTCCAAACAGGAATAGGAGAGATGGCAGTATATTTTTCCTCCATTAAATCATTGTTTCACAAATAGTTACTTTTGTGATTTTGGAGAACACACATTCAATATTTTATTTACAACCTGCAGGGGCACGCTGCTTCTTATGTTTGTGTGTGTTTGGAAACATTTTTTGAAATGGTGCATTTCCAATAGCATGACCTCTTTAAAATCAGATCTTCAAGAATTTTGAAATTATTATGGGTAGAAGCTGGAAAAAAACTAAAAACTGACATTTAAAACCTGTAAAAATATTTTATCTTGCAAGATAAAAGTAACTTCAGTTCTCTTATGAGACTTGCTATTTCTTTGTTTTTGATTATGCGTGAACGGGCTCCCTTAGCTATAAAAATAAAAAATAAATATTAACCCATTGTCTTTGGGGATAACTCTGAAGCCCCATAAACACTGAAGCTGGCATTAGGAATGAGAAACTCTGAGCTCAGTGCACTGATGTAAACTGGATGGCGTCTCTGCAGACATTGTTGCTTTTTTTATGGGGCAGGCAGTCAGGAAGAGAAAAATGTTTCTTTTTCCTTTGGAACTTAGAGTATACTACGCCTAAAAATTATTCCTCATTTGTGTGAAGAGATTGTATTTTTGTTCGAGCAGAAACTCTGAGATGAGAAGCTAAAATCAGAAAACCTGGGAAAAGCATATATACAGCCTTCTTTGAATCAAATTAGAAAAACGGCTCAAAAGAGATTGGACAAAATCTAATGACTTTCAAGCAGGAACACACTGTTAATGTTCTTTTTGTGCTACTTCACATGAGACAACCCAGACTTTGAGAAGTATGCTGATTTTGTACCTTTACGTTCTGAGGTCATTAATTTATTGGTCCGAGTATGAGGTCACACCCACACCCAGTAAGTAGATTTAGGACTGTCCTTGAAGAAGACAGTGGATATCCTACTGTCAATTACCTGTAAAGAGGCAGTTTCACAAACCCTTAGCCTTTGGTGAGAGTAAAAACCTTTTACCTATTTCTTGCCTCATGGCTATTTATAATAAACCTACAAAAACAAACAATTCCTGTTGCTTTCCTGGTAATAAGGACCAAGTCACTGTCAGCTGCCTGGAGGTAGGCTGGGGAGCAGCCCTACCTGTTCTAGAGCTAAGCATGATTGTCCTGGTAAGACTTTCTAGGAGCACGAATCTGGTTCTCTGGATTCTAAAGGTCGCCCCATCCAGTAGCAGTTGTACATTTTTCAGTGCTAAATTTCCATTGGATTATATTCAAGTGTATGGATATAAAAAACAGTAAATACAATAATAACTAAAATGAAAAACTCACTAGAGGGGCTCAACAGCATATTTGGACTGGCAGAAAAAAGAACCAGTAAACTTTAAAACAGACTAGTTAATATTATCCAGCCTGAGGAATATAAAAGAAAAAGGGTAAAGAAAAATGTATAGAGCCTCAGAGATCTATGGGACACCATCGAATGTACCAGCATATGCATAAGGAAAGCCCAAAAAAAGAGAAGAGAGAGAGAAACAGAAATAAATAATATTTAAATAAACAATGGTTGAAACTTCCCAAATTCAATAAAAACGATTAATCTGCACATCTGAGAAGCTTAACAACTCTCAAATAGAATACACTCAAAGACAGCCACACCTACATATATTATGGAGTTAAATTATGCTAAATTTGACCCGAGGCTGTCCTCATACCTTTAGGTCCTACATAAGGAGCTGCATCCTAACTTAGTACATAAAGACTTAACTTAGAAATATATTTTTGGTAACAACTGGCTGTGTCTCAGCCAATAACAGCAGTCAAGCTTCAGCCAATCCCAGACAGCTAACTGATCAGACCGTGTCGATATACGGCAAATGCCAAGCTATAAATAATCAAGCTGTTTCTGTACCTCACTTCCATTTCCTATCTATAAATACTCCTTGTACATGTTTTGAAGTGGAGCTCTCTGAACTACTGGTTCTGATTGGCTGCCCAATTCATAAGTCATTAGTTGCTCAATTAAACTGTGTTCAGTTTAATCTGTCTAACGTTTTTCTTTCAACAATATTCACACTGTCAAAAGAAAACAGCAAAAAGAGAATTTTGGAAATAACAAGAAAGTGATTCATTATATACAAAGGATTCCCAATAAAATTGACAGCTTATTTCTGATCAAAAAGTATTGAAGCCTGAAGGCATGATGATATTCAAGGGATTGAAAGAAAAACAATCTGTCAACCAAAAAATTTATATCCAACACAACTATGTTCAAAATTGAAGGAGAACTTAAGATATACTCAGATTTTAAAAACCTGAGAGTCATTGGCAGTTAACTCCTGGCCAACACCAGCCTTAGATTACTTAAACCTTGTGGCCTAATGGGAACTTTGTGTTCCCATTATTGTTCTTCTTATCTTAGAGTTGAAACACTTGATCCTCAATGTATTCCAAACTAAAAATGGGACTGTATCTCTGAATTTGCTTAGAATGTATTTTATACATCAATGAGAATTGATAAACACTTATTAAACTTTAAGGTAACCAAACAGCGGATTTAAAAGTACACCTTCTCCTATTTTGAATTGAAATGTGGATGCAATTCTGTCTCTCTGAATCTAAGCATATGTTCATAATGTAATTTATGTTCTTTTCCTAAATGTGTTTATTGATCTATCAGGTAAGAATCAAGACAGGCCACTAGGAAGGTAGAAAGAAGTCACTAACTATAACCATTTTCCAAAATTTACATCAAATTTTCAGTAACTCCTAATAGTTGTAGAGGCTAATACACTTCAAAAAAAGATGCTCATCACTTGACAGCTCTGAGTATGGGCTTTGCTCATCTTTAGCAGAGATGCTTTTTTAAAAATCAAGCACTATATTCACCTGCTCATCTGGATATACTGACCTCGGTCTGATTATCTTTGACAATTGCGTTCAAATCAGCCTCCTCTACTCCTAGAAATCCTACCACAGGGCTCTTTGGATGTTTCATTTTTTTTCTAACTCAGTAGTTCCATTAACCTGTCTGGATTACTTGTCTTTTAAAACCAAAATACATCATCCTCTGTAAATCCTTTTCTGATATCCTGAAAACTGGTCATTCCCTCCTTGGCAGTTCCATTTCTACTTTTATTTCTAAAAAGTACATGTCATATTATCCAGTAATTATCTGCCCACCTGGCTGCCACTACCACTAGACTCTGATTCCTCCAGGAATAGCACCTCTCATGGATCTCTGTATCCCTGACACTCAACACAATAACCAGCAAAGAGAAGGGCTCAGTGAGGACTGGTTTAATGAATCACCTGAAATATGTTACTAAATTTCACTAATGAATTATATATATAAAAGCCTATAATGGAGTAATTGGAGATTTTTTTGTTGTTGTTTGAGACGGAGTCTTGCTCTGTAGCCTAGGCTGGAGTGCAGTGGTGCGATCTTGGCTCACTGCAACCTCCGCCTCGCGGGTTCAAGCAATTATCCTGTGTCAGCCTCCCGAGTAGCTGGGATTACAGGCACATGCCACCAGGCCCAGCTGATTTTTGTATTTTTTTAGTAGAGACAGGGTTTCACCATGTTGGCCAGGCTGGTCTTGAACTCCTGACCTTGTGGTACGCCTGCCTCAGCCTCCTAAAGCGCTGGGATTACAGGCATGCCCCACCGTGCCCAGCCAGAGATTCTTAACATAACAGTGTCTAATACCAGCAACCTGAAAATAAGATACTCTCTGATAATTCACCAATGTAAAGAAAATCCTCTGCTTCTTCGTGACTGCTAGTGATATAGAAGGATGTGAGTAGTCAATGCATTAGGGTACTTTGTGTACGTTTTATTTACTTGAATACATGAAGCAGTACCCTTAAGAAGTAATCAATATTGGCCAGGCGCAGTGACTCACACCTGTGATCACAGCACCTTGGGAGGCCGAGGCAGGCAGATCACTTGAGGTCAGGTGTTCGAGACAACCCTAGCCAACATGGTGAAACCCCATCTCTACCCAAAATACAAAAATTAGTTGGGCGTGGTGGTGCATGCCCGTAGTCCCAGCTACTTCGGAGGCTGAGGCAGAAGATCACTTGAACCTGGAAGGTAGAGGCTGCAGTGAGCCAAGATGGTGCCACTGCACTCCAGGCTGGGTGACAGAGAAAAAAAAAAAAAAAAAACAGTAACCAGTATTAACCTCAGCAATTTGATCACTCATGCCAATCTATGTCGGATCAGCTCTCTTTACAAGTATTTCACATGTGCCTAGGCATGTCTGAAAATAACAATGAATTCAGGCTTTGTCCCAGAATGCAGTGTACACAGTCAAGTAACTTACAGCACCTAAGTTAGTCATTTTATCTACTTTTACCTACTACAATGTTTGGCATAAAGTCAATGATAAATGGGTGTTGTCAGTTAATTGAAAACAATTGTCTTGATTTAAATAATATGAGTATTTCCTGCATCTTTTTCTTGTATTTATTTCTGCTTCTATTGCTAGTCAAAGGCATGATCCTCTCTCTCAACACACCTTATCACTGAGGAAATAAATCCTTTTTTCAGAATGATTTTCTGTAGTTATTCCTCTAGAGATCAATTCAGCCTCCATCTGCAACACTTGATGTCTCAAATAGAACTGCTTTCCTAGTTTTCCATTTCAGAATTTGCACTGAAATAGTAACAAGTATAATTTGATCACACAGAAATAGTCTCTTTTCATTAAACTCCCATCCCTTGTGAACCTTCTTGAGTCTATTCTCAAGACCTTTCTAAGTGATTTTCTGCAAGACAATAATAAAACTTCTTATCTCCCAATTTTTCTTCAACTTTTTCTTTTCTCAAACCTTTAGTATTTCTTTTTCTATGTCAACTCTTATTTACATTTCTTTTCCCAAGACCCACACGTTGGTCTAAAGATCAGTCTCGGTAATGTTATCTCTTCTTGTCCTACTTTTAAATACTATGGAGTCACCCTTTTGTCTGTGATAAAATAGATTTCAGTGTAATCAACATATTGGAAAATGAAGTGCTTCTTCACTCTCCTCTAAATAATGGGTCATTTGGAAAGAATTGTATCTGTTCTATGAGAAACAATTCCAAATATATTTCTTTATTGGCCATCTTAGATGAATTCATGCTGGTAGAGTATCAGTTTCTAACTATATTAGTCTGCTTCGGCTGCTATATAAAATATCATTGACTGGGTGACTTTAACCACGAATATTTCCCACAGTGCTGGAGGCTGGGAAGTCCAAGATCAAGGTACTGATAGATTCAGTTCCTAGTGAGGGCTCTTTTCCTGACTTGTAGACAGCTGTCTCCTTTATCACTGTGTCCTCACATGGGTGAAGAGAGAGTGTATGTTCTCTGGTGTCTCTTCTTCTAAGGCCACTAATCGTGACACAAAGGCCTACCCTCATGATCCCATCTAAGCCTAATTATGTCCCAAAGGCCCCATCTCCAAACACCATCACACTGGGAGGTAGGGCTTCAACATATGAGTTCTTGGTGGACACAGTTCGGTCCAGAGCACTAACATAACCCTGTTAAATAGAATAAGTTATAGATAAAACTCAGCCATCTCATTCTTCCTTTAAGGTATACATCTTTCTGATTCATATTAGATTATCAAAATTTCTGAAATGGTAGAACTTTAAAATAATTGACAATGTGACTAATGATCACAATGAGCAGCACAACTCTGTGCCAGGCACTCTGAATTTTTTTTTTTAATTTCATCTTGGCCAAAGTAGGCAGGTCAGCTTCAGAGATTTCAACTTCACTTTCTCCGCTATGCTATTTTTTACAGCCAAAGGCTGCAATGTGGGTATTATTCCATCTGCCAAGTATATCAATCCCAATTATACATTTAGAGAGGCTGGGCATGTCACCACTAGGCGGGTCTGCAGAATGTGAACCTGACTTCAGTCAGGATTGCATTTGTTACTGGTCTGCATAGGTCTCCACTTGGGGGTCTCATGATTAATCTGTTCTCCAGATAGGAATGTCAACTCAGATCCCAAGTCTGCTCTTCAACTGTGTACGTTCTTCCACTGCAGACGATAAAGACATCCTTATTATTTACAAAGAAGATTATAGGAGAATCTTCTACAATTAGATTATAAGGATGCCTCTGGGTCCCACTTAGAATTTATTCTTTTTGTTTCCGTAGACCTCTTCTGTAGACACCACCTATTAATCTACTTACTAATCTCAGTCAACTACTCATTAATCTCAGTTTCTCATCCCTCTGCCTGGGAGCAATAAATCATAGGAATAACCAGCTATTTCCACTGTCTTTGTAGGCATTGTTGCCCTCTATCTTTTAATTACCTGAATTATGGCACCTGCAAGGGTGTTCTCTTCCACAGGGACATTTTCTCAGATCACCTCCAGTGAAACCTGTGGAAACTGGACCACCACCATGCACCAGGAATAATCAATGCCCTACACATCATTCAGGGTGGTGCCTTTTTGCCCATTGGGAGTGAGTAAGCTAGTCTCCAAACGTCCATCTTACTGACAATTTTATTGGACCTCCCCATGTCCAGTACCATCACTTCAGTTTGGATCCTCAAGAAATAGATGCATCACAGTTCTAAGAAAAATTTGGCCAGGATGGGAGGACTTCAAAATTATCCATTAGAAGAATCTGGTGTCCTGCACTCGTACCACTAACATGTTCAGTCACAGGCTGGGAGCAGCCAGGGTGAGACTTGACTAGTAAGAATGTGGTACTAAATTACCTGGGCTTGTCAGTCAAGATCTGGAACAGGAGGTCTAAGTGACACTTTTTTTGTGGTTGCTACAATAGGAGAGAGTCCTTGTTTGGAGAAATTTACACTGTTGTATTTAACGATATTGGACATTATGTCTAAAACTTGTTTTCAAATGCTCCAGAAAAATGATAATGGATGAGAGATTAAACAAATGTAGCAAAACGTTAATAGTTGGAGAATATAGATGAAGGTTATATGAGAGTTTTCACACTGTTCTTGCAACTTCTCTGAAAGTTTAAAAGTATTTCAAAATAAATTAACTTCTAAAAATATGTTTTAAACCTAAGTTGTTTTGTAAACCTAACTCAAAGGAAAAATAAAATGTTTCACACTTAAGTTAATTACATTATAAGGAAATGAGTCCACGTTCCTTTTACATATAAATTAGATTGGAGGAGGATACAAAGTGAAGACTTTTTAAAACATTAAAATGGATTTTAATTCTAAAGGAAAAAGCCCTGTTTTACCCGTATGAAGGTATATATATATATATATATATATATATATATATATATACTGGAAGACAGAAAATGTCTTCAGAAGATAAGAAGAGGGTGAACCCCAGAACACACGAAGAGGAATATGCTTTCTACAGGGGGATGGAAACTATTGTAACTAGAGACAAAGCAGACACAGCAAGTGAAAATGGTGCTGAAGGGTATATAATAGTTTTTGGAAAGTTTCTATATTCTCAATGAAAGATGAGGCAATGTTAGATACTAAGTAGGGAGAGGTATAAGAGGAGATTTGTGAAGCAGGTACCCTTGAAATAATCATTTGGGAATGACTATTTCAGTAGGAAACAAGCACACTAGGAGGAACAGGGCTATGGCCAGATGGTGGTCAGTGAGTGGTCATCTAAGATTTGTTCTACGTATTGGCTTCTTATTGATGCTGTAACACATTACCACATACTTGTGGCTTGAAACAACAGAAACTTTTACAGTCTGAGAAGTCAGTACTCTGAAATCAGTTTTGTGGAGCTAAAATCAAGGTACAGTCAGGGCCACATCCCTCTGAAGAGTCTAAGGAGGATGCCATTTCTATGCTTTTTCCAGCTTCCTACATTCCTTGATCATAATTCCTTTCTCTATCTTCAAAGCCACCAGGGTAGCATCTTCAAATTTCTCCCTCTCTCTGACCTCTGATTCTATCTTCACAATTCCTACTTTGAACTTCAACCTCCTACCACCCTCTTATAAGGATTCATGTGATTACATTGGGCTCACCCTATAATCCAGGATAATCTCCCCCATCTCAAGAGTCGTAATTTAATCACATCTGCAAAGTCCCACATTCACAGGTTCTGGGGATCAGGACATGGGCATCTTTGGTGGGGACATTATTCTGTCTATCAATGAGAAGTGAACACAGTCAAAAAAGTTGCATTTTTCTACAGCTGATGGGAAAGAAGCCATGGAAGAAGCAGAGAGCTTGGTTTTTACCACAATTGTAGCTCTACCAACCCTGGAGGGAGAGAGGACTAAACAAGCTAAAAATAATTATTATGATAGACCTTAGAATCTAAGTTGGATGAAAGAATGAGAAGACACGCTGATGGGGATGAGGGTGATTCATAATGAGACAGTGGTAAGGCCAATGGGCTAATGGATGGTGTCAAGGCATTGCTAAATAAGATGACTCAAGTAGACTAGTAGATGCTAGGACTCAAGATTTCAGAAGCATAAAATCATAAGGTCAAAGATGTGATCATAGAAAAGAAGGGCTGAGGTGAGGTGAAAAAACACTGATTGGGTTCAAAGGGGCCACTCAGGAATTGCTGTGATTAAGAAAGCTGGAAAGAGGTAACACACTGAATAAAAGGAGTTAGGTTGATATTTGTCGACAGATGCAGCCCATGGAAACTAGAGTAAAACATTTGTTTCTAAACACGCTTATTCTAGCTAATCCTGTAGTTTTGCCTTGTTAACAAAACCAAAAGCAAATTCATAAGTATTACTAGATAGAAAATTAAAATCATTCCTGTGCTGTTCTCTTTCATGAATTGCTAATAATCTGGGTTACTTGGTGTTATGGGCTAAATTGCGTCCCCAGTAATGCCTACGGTGAAGCCCTAACCCCCAGTACCTCGGAATATGAAGGTATTTGGAAATAGGACCCTAAAAAAGGTAACTAAGTTAACATGAGGGTGTCATAGGATGGACTGTAATCCAATCTGACTGGTGTCCTCATAAGAGGAGGAAATTAGGCCACACACACACACACACACAGACACCATAGGTGGGTGCACACAGTAACAATCCTGATGACATGGCAAGAAAGTGGCCTTCTGTAAGGCAAGGAGAGAGGCTCAGGAGAAACCAAACCTGACACCTTGACTTCTGACTTCTAGCCTCTAAAACTGTGAGAAAATAAATTTCTGTTGTTGAAACCATCCAATGGGAACCACCACACCTACTTTTAGAGATTATTAGCTAGAAATTGTTCCTAATTTTAACACTACTTTAGAAATTTCTTCCTACCTGGAAAGTTCTTTTTCTTTAGGATCTCAGAATTCATTTCCTCTTACTTAATCCCAAGATCTCAGAGTCTTAGTGAAAGCGAAGTGAGGAGTATTAATAGGAGCAGAGAGAGGTGGTGGGCAAAATCCCATTATGGTCTGGATTTGACTTTGATCTGCCTGGAGGCAGTCTTAATATACGGAGATTGTGTTGTGAAATGCTCCTCGGAAAATACGCATGGTTGAGTCTTTTCCACAGGCTGTGTCTGGAAAAGTCTGAGTGCAAGCCGGCAGTAATTTAAGAGCAACTTAGGAGTCCAAGTTCTTTCTAGCCTGCCTCTACCACGTTTTCCTTGTGGCAACTGATTTTCCATTGACAGGCTAAGGGGTTTTGTCATTTTTGAGTTAAGATGTTTTTGCTTAAACATTTAGGAAACAAGCAGGAGTAGGAGAATAGGATGTACAGTTCTAAGCAAAGAAGCAATGAAACATAAAAATTAAGTGCCTTATGAAGGAAAGCTTGGCAAGATGACCCGCATTCTCCCACCAAAGACATTAAAAAGGCAAATGTCTCCATTTGGAAATGTTACAATGGGAACATGATGTTGTGTTCTTGTGTAGTCCAACTCATGTTTTTTAGCTACCATGACATTAATTTGTGGATAGGTTTCTACTCTTTTGGATCTTCAAGTATTGGTAGAAACCACCAAAGTTTTGGTCACCAAATAATTTGTAGAGTTCCTTTTGGAAAAAAAAAGAGCAGAGATTGGTCAGTAAACACAAGCTGAGTGAAAGTCTTCACGTTGTTTATTTCCCATGTCACCAGTCTGATTCATCTTTGGCAGCAGAGGCCTTTTGTAAAAGTCTACACCTGGTGTCCTCAATTGAGGCAGGCCACCTGCCCCAAAAGGAGCCAACCCACTGTAACTACTTGGAGAGCAAACTTCGCAGCCTTCACAGCACCCATTAGGTAGCACACTCCATCTTTAACTTGTCCTATGAGGCCTTCCTGCTGTTCCGTCAGCTCCTGCACCAAGTGCAGGGTGGATGCTCTCATCCAGAACATATCTGGATTCAATGATGCTCCATTTGATACACAAGAGGCTGTGCATAAATAGTAGTCCTGCCATGAGTGCCTGTCACTGCCAAAAACGCATGGCAAGAGGAGACCATGTGTTAGAATGCTTACAGCAAAAAGGGGTACGTGCATGTATTTTTAAACAAACAGCAGAATTAAAGCCGTAATTATTACTCATGGCTCCTTCATATGAGTTTCCCTCACTGTGAGAAAAAAAATCAATTTTAATGTGTTTCGTGAAATCTGAGAAGTGAAACCCATCATTTTACCAGTGAGACCCAAAGAAGTCTTTGTTCAATGTCAAACAGAAGCTCACGATGTTTGCTTAATATTTGATCAAAGATGCTTGTTAAAAGTTCACATGGCCTGGAATACTATGCAGCCATAAAAAATGATGAGTTCATGTCCTTTGTAGGGACATGGATGGAACTGGAAACCATCATTCTCAGCAAACTATCACAAGGACAAAAAACCAAACACCGCATGTTCTCACTCACAGGTGGGAATTGAACAATGAGAACACATGGACACAGGAAGGGGAACATCACACTCCGGGGACTGTTGTGGGGTGGAGGGAGCGGGGAGGGATAGCATTAGGAGATATACCTAATGCTAAATGATGAGTTAATGGGTGCAGCACACCAACATGGCACATATATACATATGTAACAAACCTGCACATTGTGCACATGTACCCTAAAACTTAAAGTATAATAATAATAAAATAAAATAAAATAAAGTTCACATGGCCTTAGGACTGCAGATTCTAATGGAGTGAGCCTGGGTCAAGAGCCAGAAATCTGAATTTTAACAACCACCTCCCCTTCGGTGATTTGAATGCAGGTGAGAAATACTTGGATAATTAATTGCAGGTCTCAGTCACTTCTGTCTTCAGTGGCGGCAAGCTACCTGTGACTTCAGTAGCCTGAAGGTCTCTTGCTAAGTACCTTCACCATAATATTCTTGTTTTAAATTAGAAACAAATCTTTGGAACTCATGTTGAGCTACAGTGCTACAAGCATGGCTCGCAGGCAGCTAAAGTGTTTGTAATTATTCAGGAGGCAGCAAAAGGATGTTTATAATAAACATTTCATTTAGAAAAGTATTAAATCCTAGAGATGAAATAGTAAAATAAATAGCACTTAGAAAATTGTAAGGCCTATGCTAAAGTGACTGCCTTTTAAAGGCAGACAAAGCTGGAGTTGAGAAATGTCTCCCTGATTTCCTCCAAAGCCCTAGATTTAACCAGTGTCAGCCAGTCCACATAGGAAGGGACAACTTGGCAGGGAGGGGCCACTGGCAGGTGACAGTGGAAAGACACTAAGCTGGGAGTCAGGAGATGTGGCCACTGGCTTTCACTGTTCTACTAACTAGGTAGGTAGGCTCAATTAGGTCACTAAAACTATTGAATCTTGGTTTTCTGTCTGGAAAAAACAACCCTGCAGTGGCTTCCAGTCTGACAGCTCATGAGAACTACCTGGGGGTACAGATTCTTTAACTGTACTCCCAGAGATTTTAATTTGATAGGTCTACCTCCCCATGCACAAAGATATTTTCAGATCCAGTGGGTTCCATGGAAACTCACATCCACTTCAGTGTTCAAAGATTCCACCATAGCCCAACCTGAAGGTGGAGTGTGGGAAAAGACATGAGCAACAAGAACCAGAAAACTGTGCCCAATGAAACTGGCTTCAGACTCTCAACCTGAGAGCAACTGACCTGGTTTAGAGGTGACATATTCTAGAAGGCGCTTTCTGCCTTAACTAGGAATCCTAAATTGAGTACACTCAACACTGTGAATGGCCTATTTACATAAATTTACGTTAGAAATTATTCATGAATTAACCTTTAGATAGGTTCTTTTAATTTTTTTCAGTTGACAGATAATATTGTATGCTTTTATCATATACAACACGATGTTTCAAAGCATGCCTATACTGAGGAATGGATGGGTTGATTCTTACAGCGTCCCACAGCACATCCTATGTTCTCTTGAACACAATTGAAGGTATAAAAAAATCTAGCCGTTGGACCATTTGGAGCTCAATTCTCTTTTAAATTCACTTGTTTCTAGTCATGAATGGATCTCAAATGAATTCAGCCATTTTTCCCTCACTCTTTTGAGGGAAAACGAATGCAGTTATTATAATTTTCATTAGTGAAAGAGTATCTGATGCTTAGGCTCACATAAAATTACAATGGCCAAGGTAACACACATAATAAATCAGAAGACAAGGGTTACCTTATAGCAGTGGTTCCCAACCTTTTTGGAACCAGGGACTGGCTTCATGGAAGATAATTTTTCTACAGACAGGGTGGGGATGGGGGGATGGTTTTGGATGAAACTGGTCCACCTCAGATCATCAGGTATTAGTTAGATTCTCATAAGGAGCGTGCAACCTAGATCCCTCGCATGTGTGGTTCACAATAGGGTTCGCGCTCCTATGAGAATCTCATGCCTCTGCTGATCTGACAAGAGGCAGAGGTCAGGCAGTAATGCTCACTCACCCCTTGCTCACCTTCTGCTCTGTGGCCCAGTTCCTAACAGGCCACAGACTGGTACCAGTCCACGGCTGTGGGGTTTGTGGACCCCTGGCTTATAGAATCACTCAGACACTTGGGCAAGTATGCTATGTACCAGAATCACTAGAACTTTCCTACAAATGTTTGTTGAGAAATACTGTCTGCAAATCTCTGTGCTACCGGTATTAGAGGACAGTCAACATCCTACAATCTTCAAGATATATGACTGGGGTAGAGGATGAATATAGAAAGGCAACCACCAGTACCTACTTCATTCACCTAAGTTGCTTATACTACAACATGCAGCATAAACAGAGGTGTGCTGGAGCTGGCTAATATGAGCTTGCAAGATTCAATTGTTAAATTTTCAGGAATTTTGCAAGTCAGTTGTTAAATACAGCCATAATTAAAAATTAAACTGTATAAATTTATAATAAAATTATATTACAAATAATGATGATGAATACTCAAAACTCATCACTTCCTAATAATTTTACTACATTTTACTATTGTCTATACTCTTGGGGTGATTTATATCCATTACATCTGTATGGTGGAAATACAACAAAATAATATACATCTCTTTCCAGCCTCGAATTCAGTGACATCATGTTGGTAGCTTGAAATCAGCCATGATGGTCAGGTTTACACCATAGAAAACAGCAAATGCTGCAAACCAGGGCTTGAATTACTGTTCTGTTGATTGTCTAAATTGGGGGTTGGCCAACATCTTTGACAGAAGTTCAGAGAGCAAATATTTTAGGCTTTACAGGCCATACAGTCTCTGTCATAACTACTCAATGTTTCTGTAATAGTGAAAAGGCAGCCATGGACAACATGTAAATGAACATCATGGCTATGTTTCTATAAAACTTTATTTACAAAAAGAGGTGGCAGCCAGATTTGACCCACGGATGGTGGAGCCCAAAGGCTGAGGTCAGCTGAAGGAAATGAGGATGGTCCTGTCACATGGAAGCTGGTCCTGTCACATGGAAACTGGAAGAGATGTCCCTCAAGGCAGAGAGGGCTTGGTCAAAATACACTGGCTTCTTTCCTCCTCCAGCCCTCCAGTTGCTCACCAAGGTATCCCATCGATCAAGCCCTAAGAAAAGCCAGATGAAGGAGACAAGAGGAAGCACTGTCTACAGTTGTCACTCCACACTTAACAAAGTGATGGAGAAAATATTCATGCACATCACATTTAAAAGGATGTTGTGATATAGTGTAGCCATTACATCATAAAGAGCACAAAAAAGTTAAGGAAAAATTTTTCCAGTGTTCTAAAACTATTTTCCAAGTCAGCAAATTCTTCTCATCTCATTGATGAAACAGCATATATCATAGCTATTTCACTTTCATCTGAATTGCTAACATAAAATATCGACGAACATGTCAGAACTTCTTTTAAAATATATTTGTTTAAAAAATAATGTGTCTCTAGACTTTTTGTCAGGTGATTGGTCACATATAAAAAGTTTTAAAATTGGCTCACATATAATCACTTAGGTGTTTTTTCCTTCTTCCTTTTTCTTTTCTTCCTTTGTTTTTTAACCATTAGACTCAGAACACTTACCTCTAGTACTTATTTTGCTAATTTTCTGTACAAATTAGGATACTTTATACTACAGGTAACAAACATCCTAATTCAACCTGCCTTCAAAACAAAGGGAGTTCCTTGGCTTAAATAAGTGGAAGTCTAGAATACTAAGCAGGTTTCAGAGTTGATATCATCTGTGGCTCTGACTCCAGGTCCCTGCTGTTTTGCCCTCTGGTGTGTGTGGCTTCCTGCTTACGAAGTGACTGCAGCACTTCTGGGACACACATCAGCTGCCAACAACATTCAGAGGAAGATTAGAAAAAACAAAACAAAACAAAAAACTCTCCCAGAAAAGAAAAGATGCACTTTTCTCATAATCTCTAGCACAGCACTCTTTAGTGCTTATTGGCACAAATTGGATCCTATGTCAATTCCTGAACAAGTCCTCAGCAAGGGGGATAAGCTTATGTATAGGCCCACCCCTGGAGTTTTGAGGCAAGCAGGGTCAAACACCTGAACAAAAGGGAGGAGAGAGGATATGGATGATGAAAAGGCCACTATTATTTATTTCTCATTTACCTTTTCTTTTGGTTCTCATTTTCTCTGCAGCTTAATCTGAACTAAGATTGCTAAAACGGAGATGTGTTCATAGCAGTTATGCTAAGTAGGCATTGAAAATTACCCCTTTGGATATGATAAAATTACTCCATTGGTCTGTAAAAAAGACCCACAGCTCATTGACCAGAGCTTCTGTTAGTTCCAGGAAGGGCCAAAGTTCATAGCCTTTAATCGATTTCAGTCAGTTAGAGCCAGTTGTGATGAAATTCAACATTATGTTTTGATATCTCCTAGGTGAGAGTAAAATATTTTCCTGCCCAATGCAGTGGTGAGCACCTGTAGTCCCAGCTACTTGTGGGGCTGAGGCAGGAGGAGTGCTTGAGCCTAGAAGCTCCAGGCTGTGGTGCACTATGATCACACCTGTGAATAGTCACTGCATTCCAGCCTGGGCAACATAGCAAGACCCCATCTCTAAAAATTAAAAAAAGAAAATTATTTTTATATCACTTTGAACCCATATCAATCTGGGTCCAGCAAGAAACACAGGAACCACCCTAACATTTAAATATAATTTAAGTCAGAGAATTGGATACACAGGAGATAAAAGAGTTGAAAAATCAGAGGAAGATGAGAGATTAGCAAAAGCAAGAAGCTACTACCCCAACCCTAGGCTGGGGGGACAAAGGGAAAGTTGGTGACAGTAGAGACCAAAGGCTGATGTTGAGTAAAGTGAGGACCCTGATGGTCCTATCACATAGAAGCTGGAAGAGACGTCCCTCAAAGCTGAAGGCAGGGAGTGGTGGTCAAAATACCCTGGCTCCTTCCTTGCTGCAGCCCTCCAATCTCTCACCAAGGTGTCCCATTGGTCAAACCCTGATATAAGCCAGATAAGGGGGAAATTGAGGACAACAGGAAGCACTGTCTGCAGCTGTCACTCCAGTCCCCATTCTTTGCCTATAAAGCCGAGAAAGAATGGATCTGATCACAAATAGGTCAAGGTCTGGTACAGAAGGTCTTGGAGGTATGTGTGTAAATGTCCTGCAATTACACTTTACTCTTCCATTGGGAGCAAATATTTGAACCATTAGAACTGTGGCAGAATGAAATATTCTTTTTCTTCAACCATTATTTTACTTCCACTTTTTTATCCCTGGAAAAGATAGCATCTTTTCTGAGAGTAAAAAAATCAGTTCTGTTAACACAACGACATGTTAATATTTTATTCTTAAGAAGCAGCTAGGAGTGGCAAAAGGAAGGTTTGTTTTCCTTGCAAATACTTCACCCTGGAGACATTTACATTTACATGGACATTTACGGAGACACTCCTAGAAGTTCATCTACACAGAAGAATATTATTGTTTTTCTGGGTTATAATAGTCTTATTTTCTTATATTTAATTGGTTTTATTCCTTGATTTTTTTCAATGAATATATATTACTAAAGTTATTTTTTAAAGATTACAAATTGTTTTAAAGAATTACATTATTAAAAAAGGAATTGCAAATATTTGGTCAACAAGTCACTCTGCTTTCTGCTTTCATAAAATCTTCCGTATTATTGTTCATGTCCATATTGCCTGGGAGGGCATGTAGGTGTAACCCATCATGAGAAATAAAGTCAAATTCTCCAGGGTGGAGTATTTGCAAGGAAAAACAAACCTTCCTTTTGCCACTCCTAGCTGCTTCTTAAGAATAAAATATTAACATGTCATTGTGTTAACAGAGCTGATTTTTTTACTCTCAGAAAAGATTCTATCTTTTCCAGCGATAAAAAAGTGGAAGTAAAATAATGGTTGAAGAAAAAGAATATTTCATTCTGCCACAGTTCTAATGGTTCAAATATTTGCTCCCCATGGAAAAGTAAAGTGTAATTGCAGGATTCTCACAAGGCTGGCAGGATGCAATTGACAGAAAGGTATTGATGGACAAAGCTACATGCAAATATATGTAAAGGAGACAGCTTACTGCACGTGAATACACAAATAGGGAGGGTCATATAGTAGTATGTCCAAGCTTCCAAAGCCCTGTGAATATACCATGTTACTGCGGGAAAGCAGGGAGATAGTGTGGAATCCAGTAGGCTCATCAGGAAGGCTTTCCTTCACTATTCTCGTAGTGTTTTTATAGTCACGTGGCACTGCCTGCAGACGCTGGCCACTTGCTTGCTTGAACAGTAGATACAAGTAACTACTAACAATGCCAACCCATTCCGAGACTAGATGAACTGAAAATCAATTTTCCTGGCATGCTACTCCCTGTTACAAAGTATCTTAACCTTGACTGCCCATTAAATTAAGCAGGGAAGCATGTTTTAATACCAATACCAGGATCCCATGCCTAGAAATTATCCACAGTTCCTACTTGTCAATTACAGCCAGGGTTTGAGACCACCCCCAGTGAGGACCAGGCCAAAGTCCACCAAGGGTTTATTTCTGAAAGTGTTCCCTGATGCACATACATGAATCTCCTGCTGGGGATGGTATCATAGCTACTCTGACTCTCTTCCTCAAAGCAAAGACTAAATGGAATTTTCTAGCTGTTAACATTAGACACTTTTAAAAAGACATTTTGCTTAACTATCACCCACTCAAAAGGAGAATTGAAGACAGCCAGATCAATTTAGCCTGTGGCTGGGCAGCAGCCTAAGACCTCTTTCCCCAACACAGAGTGAAGTTCAAGAAGGGCAAATCATTTACCCCAATTCTCCACAAGTGTCTTGGCTTTGTTAATTTTTAGTCCCAAGACATATCTGTAATAAAATTTAGGCACATATCTATAAACACAAAAAACACAGATAAATTTGCTGGTTTTAGCCCAAGTCCTACTTTGAGCAATAGGACGTTAGCTATATAATTTTCCTCATTTCACTGATGGAGAAACTGAAAAGGGTTGATATGGTTTGGATGTGTGTCTTCACCAAGTCTCACATTGAATTGTAATCCCCAGTGTTAGACATGGGGCCAGGTGGGAGGTGATTGGATGATTGGGGTAGTTTCTTATGAATGGCTTAGCACCACCCTCTTGGTGCTGTTCTCAGGATAGCGAGTTCTCCTGAGACCTGGTTGTTTAAAAGTGTGTAGCACCTCCCCCTCCCTCTAGTTCCTTCTCTCCCCATGTGAGACACCTTACTCCCACTTTGCCTTCTACCATGATTATAAGTTTCCTGAGGCCTCCCCAGAAGCTGTACAGGTACCGAATCATGCTTCCTGTACAGCGTGCAGAACTGGGAGCCAACTAAACCTCTTTTCTTTATAAATTACCCAGTCTCTGATATTTCTTTATAGCAATATAAGAATGGACTACACAAGGGGGTCATTTGATTTTCAATTTAAATGTCTCTTCCCCCAGGAAAAAGTCCCAGTTCCCTAAGTTCATGCCCTTTTCCTATGGTTGTGCCACCCCCTCTACTTCCCTATCAGACCACATTTCATCCTGTTTCATACTGTCCTGGTATTACCCAGTAAAGCAGGGATTCTGTTCTCTGTTCATCCTTGTCTCTCCAATGCCAGACAGGATACACATTGCAGGGGAGATAGATAGCTATTCTTCTACTTTTGTCAAGTGACTATCTTCTTTTTTTTTCTTTTTTTTTTTTTTTGCATGCTTGGAGTCAAATATCTTAATATCTCTTTTTAAAAAACCACACTCTACTTAATACTTTAGGGAACATGATAGAAACATGAACTCCTTCAAATCTTTATCACTGTCATCATACATAGTAACACCTTCAGAAATGACTTGGAAGTTTAAACCAGGTTTACCAATTTACAAAAACAAATCTTAACAGACAACTGAGTAAGACTTCAGAAGGTAGCCCAAATTGGAAAGAAACTCCAAGGATTTATTTCTAGGGGAAAAAAAAATAAACTTGAAGAAAAGTAAGTCAAAGAGTGAGCACAAGCATCAGAGGTGAATTGAAGGGGAGCCTGCTGGCTGACACATGGGAGAATTCTTAGATGATTACAGGCCATTTAGGCTGAGACTTACACTCTTAGTGGTTGGGAGTGCTTGGAAAATAATCAGCAGTCTGTTATTACCAAAAAAATATAACGTTACAAGATGTGAGCCAACAGTACAAGGTAATAATCTCAAATACCTAAAAATCTTCCTAATTTTGTCTTAATATTGTAGAAGATGAAGTCTAATGGAATGTATATTTTTAGAATTTCATACTTTTCCTAATGTTCTCACTTTTCTTCAAGCAAAGCAACGGTACATTTAAGCCATTATTTTAAAGAAAAAATATATTGTTAAAAAATACATTTTTCCCAGCTTCCACATCAATTTCCTATAGCCTTGAATAAATAAATGTTTGGCTAATGTTTTCTCATGTTTTTAAAAAAGACAATTATCTTGTGTTTCTAGGCACTAAAAGCCTCCACTAAGTAAATTGCATCTTTAAAAATTTGCCCCTTTTCCATGAAAATGTAGGAAGAAAAAAACCTACTAAATCTCTTTCAAACAATTCTGTAGAATTTTCTTTTTCTTCTTGCTTTCTCCATTTTGTGAACTCATGCTTGACTCCCAATACCTCCATCTGTCTTGCAAAAATGAAAATCTGGTACATACATTCTTCTCCTAGGTATTTGTCAAAACTCAGAGAGAAGGGCTTTACTCTCTTTCACACGCTGTCTTTCCTGTGCTCTGTATTCTTTCATAGGCAGGATGGGAGTGCTCTTGGTATTTCTCCACTTTTCTCCTCCCCCATCTCAACAGCAGATCTCTATATTCCCCCTTCCTAGTGGCAGAACAGGGAAAGAAGGCTAGTTTCTACAAATACAACATTTAGTCAAAAAGAAAAACAGTGTCAGTAAAGCAGACTCCCCTTGCGATAGGGGAAGTAAGCAACTGAGAAATGCTGTTGGAAACAGTTGCTTAAGAACAAAAAATAAATTCAAGCACTCAAACAACCAGGAGACAAGTTGATGGGTTGTGAGCCATGCTGAATTAGAAACTAAAACATTAGGAGACAGTACTAAACAACACGCTGTTGGGCTTAACCTCAAGGGTCAACATCAGTAAGGTCAATACCAGTTTATTATCAGCTCTGACACCAGAAGTCCTTGTTTAAGGCAAAAGACTGAGGTTTCCTGCTGGGCCTGGGAATTATGTACACATGAAAAGCAGGTCAGGTCGCAGCGACCTGACAGCTACCCAGTATAGTAGGATAATATGTTTAGGGATTAACTGAGGTTTCTCTCCCTATCCCCTGTTTTAAAAAACAAACAATAATCTTTAAACAAATTAGTTATGAAAATATATCAAAATTGTACTAAATCTTGATTCAAGGGAAAAGGCCTTAGCAGATCAATTCAAAGATTCAGTAGGGTATTTCAGAGGAACAGACAATGACTCTATGGGTGTTTCTCAACCTCAGCACTATCGACATTTTGGGCCTGATAATTCTTCATTGTTAGGATGTACAGGATGTTTGGTAGCATCCCTGGCCTCTACCACTAAATGCCAGTAACACCAACACCCCAAGTTGTGACAATCAGAAAATACCCTCAGACATTGCCAAATGTTCCCTGGGGGACAAAATTGCCTTTGGTTAAAAAGCACATATTGTTAGATTCAAAAAACAACAAAAAAAGAATGATTTGTTAAAAGTTATTAAATTCTCGACAGACATCAGCTGGCTAGGTGAGTGACTGGATTCCCAAAACAAATTTTGATCACAGTAGAATCCCTCAGGAAATTGCTTGAATATTTTTTCAGGAATGCTATTTCCCACCCCCCTCCAAGGAGATTGTGAATTACATTCCACAAAAGTTCTGTCTCAGATGAGCTTTGGGGCAATTTTCTTTTACAGTCTTCATGGACACACTTATTTGTGTTCATTACCCTCTCCCCAAGCATTTAAGCCATAACAATGACAGCTTTTCATCTGTGCTGCTGTTGAGGGGAGGAAGCATGAACAAATAAGATGGATGAATTTCTAAATATTATTATTAAATGCCTAGCTGAAGCAATCATGGAAAGTTAATCCATGAAAGCCAGACCTCCTCTTGTAAGAACTAGGCTTTTTGAAAGACCAAACATGTATTGAACTCAAAGTTTTAGAATCTGGAACACTGAGAGTAGAAAAAGATGCAAGATGTAATATTCCCACCAAAAGAAAAAAAATGGTAGAAATACAGAGATCAAGTTAGATTCAGGGAGTTATTTCTGAAAGGGCTCTATATCTGACCTCAACCAAAGTTAAAACACAGATATGGCAGAGGGGGTGATACATCAGGAAACACACCCAGATCCCAAAGGCAATAAGGGCACATCAAAACAAACTCTAAAGGGCTACAAAGGGCTAAAAAATGACCCTGTAGCAGAGATCTAGAGGACTGACCACCCCAATCAAGTTTCAAATGAAAGTCACAGCTAGACCTTGGGGGAACTTACAGCTTCGCCAAGAGCTGGGTCAGCTGAGTCAGCAGAATGAGATCTCTTGTCCACAGGTCATGCTAAAAGTATGAGGGAGTTAAACCAGTGGTGGACACCCCAACAGTGGATGCAGCAACAGCAGAGTGGGAGGGGGGAAAAGCGGGGCAGTGGAGAAGATAGATCTCAGAGAGTACATGATTAAAAAATGTTAAACAGTTCTTGATAACAAAAGACAGCACTAGATTTGTGAAGCTAAGCAAACTATACTGACTTCTCCCCTCCTGACGAGTTCAGGAAAACACATCTCACCTAAACACTAGCAACAGAATAATTGTAATTGAATTCCCTATGAAGTTATTATAAGCAAAAAGTGAATAAAGAGTAGAACAATATTACCACAAGCAACAAAGTCATCCAGAAATGTATGTACAAATATAAATATATAATATTTTAAACAAGTTAAAATAATTTAAGGTAATAGTAAAAGCTATAAAAGTACAACCTAAATCATAACTTTCAAATCTCAGAAATTAGATGTTTGGGCAAGAGAGAGCTGACAGAGCAGAAAAATTAGAACTAATTATAAGTCAGGAATTAAGACAAACTGGAAGGAACACAAGAGAAAATAATTGTGCCATAAAAGAAATAGGAGATGAAAGGAAGAAAATTTTAAAAACCAAAATGAAATGAAGACAGAAAAGATAAAAAGGATCTGAAAGACAGTAACATAGAAGACAGGCAAAGAAGCCTCAGCATACATATAACAGGAGTCAACAAAATATCTATAATTCAATAAAATTTCCTACAATAAAAAGAAAGGTACATATTTAAAGGGCATTTTGTCTACCTGGAAAAAAAATTAAACCAGTCAGTCAAACATCAAAACGTTGTCTAGTAAAACTATCACCCAAAAGAATAGGGGATGTAGAGATTCAGACTAACAGACCAAGTCACTTATAAGGGGGAAAAATCAGATTGACCAGACAGTTTACAACAGCAGTGTTTTATGCCAGAACAAAATTGAATAACATCAAAGTGGCTCAAGAAAAGAAACTATGAACCAAGTAGTTTTTTTTGTTGTTGTTGTTGTTGTTTTTGAGATGGAGTCTCACTCTGTCACCTAGGCTAGAGTGCAGTGGTGCAATCTCAGCTCACTACAACCTCCATATCCCAGGTTCAAGTGATTCTCCTGTTTCAGCCACCTGAGTAGCTGGAATTATAGGCGCCTGCCACTACGCCTGGCTAATTTTTGTATTATTAATAAAGGCAGGGTTTCACTATGTTGGCCAGGCTGATCTCAAACTCCTGATCTCAAGTGATTCACCTGCCTTGGCCTCCCAAAGTGCTGAGATTTCAGGCATGAGCCACTGTGCCCAGTCCAGGTATTTCATGTCTAGGTATATTGACCTTTCAATATAAAACCACAGAAAAACTGTTGTGAACATATAAGAATTGAGTAAATATTGTTCCCATCAACACTTCCTAAGAATTCTAGAAAAGGAGTTTTTCTAGAATCTGGAGAGACAATCACAAAATGACTGTTGTTGAGCATTAAATACATATTTACCTGTAATACTTATTTTTAATTTTTATATTATTTTATAAATTGCTACTTTACTAAATTTTTGTTTATGATACTTTTCACATTGATTTTTGGAGGCTATTCAGATATATAATCATATTATGTGCAAGTAGATATAGCTTTGTTTTTTCATTTTCATTCTTATTTCTCAAATTACTTTGTCTTGTTTAAATTCATTGCCTACTACCTCTAACATAATGTAGAGATGTGTAACCTTGCTGTGTTTCTCATTTTAGCAGGAAGTCCTCTAATGCTTGTCCATTAAGTAAAACTGGCTTTAGTAGTCTGAGGTATATATATTTTATCTTGTTTATAAAGTATCCACCATATTCTATATTATTGAACTGTTTAATTTTGTCAAATTATTTTTCTGCATCTATGGAGATAATCATATAATTTTTCTCCTTATTTGTATTATTGTGTTGATAGATACATATTAGCTGATTTTCTCATGATGAGCTTTGCTTTGCACGAAAACAACTCATTTGGTCATAATATATTATTTTATTAATTGGTCGTTGGGTTCTCTTTGTCAATATTTAGAATATTTTAATTGATGGCAATGAGTGCTATGATCAAATGTAAGTGTTCTCCCCAAATTCATGTGATGAAACTAACCCCCAAAGTGAGGTATTAAGAGGTGGGGGGGCCTTGGGAGGTTATCAGGTCATGAGAGTGGAGACTTCATGAATGGGATTCATGCCTTATAAAGGAGGTGTGAGGTTGCCTGCTTGCCACTTCTGCTATGTGAGGATACCACAAGAAGTTGCCATCTATGAGGAATTGTCCCTCACTATACACCAAATCTGCGGTGACTTGATTTCATACTTCTCAACCTCCACAATGGTGAGCAATAAATTCTCTTGTTCATAATTTACCCAATCTAAGATATTTTGTTAAAGCAGCCCAAAAGGAACAAGACAGTAAGATTGACCTGTAGTTCTATTTTTTGGAGCAAATTTTGTCAGGTTTTGGGATCAATTTACTTCATAAAAAGAATTTGGAAGCTTTATTTTTAAACCATGTTTTGGAATAGTTTAAATACTGTTAGGATTAACTGATCTTTAAAGTTGTAGTAAATTCCTGTGTGAAACCATCTGGGCTTCATAGTGGAGTGTTGTTTGACTTTTCTATTTCTTGTCTCTTAATTGGTCCATTTAGGCTTTCTATATCTACTGTTAAATTGTATTACACCATAAATTTACCCATTTCAAATTTATTTTCAGAGTGTAGTGCAAAGTAGTCTCATAATTTTTGAAGTTTTCTCTCCTCTGGACTTTTTTATTTCTGATTTGTGTATTCTTGAGCTTCCTCTGTTATTTCTTCATTAATTTGGACAGTGGTTTGTCTATTTTGTTGATTTTTCCCAAAGAACCAGATTCTGAACTTATTTTTAGTACTCTTTTTTTGTTTTGTTTTCTAATACATTATTTTCCCTTTTTATCTTTATTAATTCCTTCCTTTTTTGTTTCCTTTGTAATTCTCTAGATTTTTGTGTAAGATATACCATTCATTTACTTTCATTTTATTGGCATAGATATGTAATGGTTTTGTAGAAACAGGAGTCTCGTTATGTTGCCCAGTATGTGTTCTACTGTTCTGACATATTCATGGCAATAGAAGCACATTCTGAAGATCTAGCCTGATATAGAAACTAAGAACATTACAAGCACATGAGAGACTGGTTGATTTATAGTGTTACATTCATACTATAATGCAGCCATGAAAATAAATAAGTTAAATGTACACAGGTTGCCTGGCAGAAATTTCTACAAAGAGTTGTTTAGTGATAAGGCAAGGTGCAAAAAAGGCTATATAATTTTCTCTAAAATATACAATGATAAGCCTTTAAATACATATTCAAATGTAATTATATATCCAAGGAAAAAGACTGGAAGGGTAAATACATTAGTTACTTGGAAGAGAAGGGAGAGTAGGTGAAGACAAGTGTATATATACAGAAAATGTTTTAAAATATGACCAATAAAAGTAATGACATAATCACATTTAAGATAAATTATAAATGTGTGAAAATAAATATAAAGAGAAACACAAAAAGATGGTCACTAAAATATGGAGTCCTGATACCTCAAAATGATGTGATTTAAGATGTTTTTAACTTTGTTCATTATATATTTAAGAAAATAAGAGGATAATTAAAAATTTATGATATGGGGGGAGCTTCTCATAGTTATACATGCTCATCCTGTTTCTCATTTTTACCAACATATAATTATATATTTTCTATTATTGCCATCTATTTTCCTTATAGACTAAAAAATCTCTCAAAGAGAAGTTGATTTTCTTAGTTGAAAGGAGGTGATTTAACAATGACTTTTGTAATGAATATTATAGAAGAATAAGTAATTCTACTAATCTCAAAAATTTCAATTCTAAAAACTTAGAAATATACTAGCATTCCACGAAAACTTGAATCCCATAATTTTATAGCAGTATGGTAAGCTTACTAATGATTCAGAGAAGTATCAAAAAGATAATTAAAGGACCTGAAAAATAAAATTTATGGGGTAAGTTTACAGGAAAGTATTATTTAGCAAGGTAGTTGACAAACTGAATCATTTTTATATCTATAAAATCCTCTTATACAGAAGAAGGAGTCCAGCTGGTTTTAATATCCATTAATGATGTAACCAGAAAAGGGGGTCAGGGGAGGAGGAAACTGCAGCAGATGAGACATAGACTACCTACAAAGACCCTGGTGGCAAGATTTGTCAAACATGAGATGAGTTACTAAGACAGGTTGTGGGATTACCTCTTCCCTCTCCTAAGGGGTGCTTCCCTCATCTCTCTGGAATGGTTTAAATGCAATCCAGCCTTGAGAAGGGTGAATGCCTTCATGACTTATAGGCTCTCCTTGTGCTGTATGTGAAAGACAAATTTAGACAAGGGTAAATTTAAAACTAAAGCAATTACATTCCCTTCTATCACTCCCCACTCTGTGTCCAATAATGGGATATTTACTGTGAAAGTTTATGAGGCAACATGGCAAAGACTGGCTCCAGCAGGCAATTTAACAAAGAGAATGGACCATGGAACAGCATAGCCCTGGCTCTACTACACACAAATTTCAACATTGTGTCCTATAAACCGAATTAAAATGTTTTTGCTGGTCTCCTAAACAATTTGTTTTACTTTGGACCATTCTATTGATATGGAATTTTTTTTTTAAAGACAGGGTCCCAAGTCTTTCACCAGGCTGGAGTGCAGTGGCATAGTCAAAGCTCACTGCAACCTCAGTCTCCTGAGCCCCAGCTATTCTCCTACCTCAGCCTCCCGAGTAGCTGGGATTATAGTTGCACACCACCACACTTGGCTAATTTTTTTATGTTTTGTAGAAACAGGAGTCACATTATGTTGCCCAGGCTGGTCTCAAACTCATGGGCTCAAGGGATCCTCCTGCTTTGGCCTCCTAAAGTGTTGGGATTATAGGCGTGAGCCATCGTACCCAGCCTTGATATAAATCTTAACAGTGGCCATACAGCGGGGCCTCTTTGCAAGATGACTATATCTTATTTTGCAACCATATCTCATAAGTAGTTGCTTGTATTTATCATTTTGATTCTGAATATTAAGCATTAAGTAAATACTTGTCATAAAGTAACAATGAAGCAGAGATCAAAGATTATTCCATAGCATAAGCATGGAATAATCAAGTTAAAGGTGGGATAAGGATCAAGGATTCTCTGCAAAGCAATGTACAGAGACCTATGAAAAGCAGGCTGAGAAGTTAGTGAAGAGACTTAAAATGCCTTAGAAATATAATAGCTAGCGCCTATAGGTCCACATTTTTAAAAAATTTTTAATTATGGTAAAAAAACATATACACACAACATATAATGGACCATCTTAACTGTTTTTAAGTGTGATGTTTAGGAGTGTTAAAAACATTGACATTATTGTATGACAGATCTCCGGAACTTTTTTATCTTGCAAAACTGAATCACTGTACTTATTAAGCCAACTCCCTATTTTCCTCTCCCCCCAGCCCCTGGCAACCACCATTCTACTTTTAGGTTCTCTGTGTTTGACTACATTAGATGCCTCATATAAGTAGTATCATATCGTATTTGTCTTTTCGTAGCTGGCTGATTTCACTTAGCATAATGTCCTCAGGTTTAATCCCTGTTATAGCATGTGGTGGGATTTTCTTCTTAAGGCTGAATAATAATGCACTGTATATATGTACCACATTTTTTTTATCCATTCATCCATTGATGGATATTTGAATACGCCCTCTAATTTTCTAAAATTCAGCATGAAGTATTTTAGAAGTGTGTCAGTTATGATGCTATTATTTCTCAGCTTCAAACTGACCCTTCTATAAACTATTTCAGGCTATTGGACCTGAGACTCTGTGAATCCCATTTCTGCTTTGCAGGCTGACTCCCAGTTAGGTTTTGTTAGTAAGGGGGTGCAGGAAGAGTGCTGCTGGGGGAGGAGGAAAGCACTGTCTCCTTGACCCTATTGCTTTTTGTACTCTTGTAGTTCCTGTGTCACCCCTGCAGTATACTGCACCAAGCAGGGCAGTTGCCTTCTGTGCAGTAGCAGCAGCTCAATGCAGTTTGCAGTTTTTCTAACACTTGCAGAGCCAGCCTTAGTGCACCCCCCTCAGCGGACCAGGCTCTTTCCACCTGCCTGAGTTTTACCTGTACAGGTCCCTCCTCCAACCTTCTGCCTTTCAGGAATTTCAACCTGTACCTTTTGCCCCCAGCCTTAGTGGAGGGCAGTAGCCTCTAAGATGGAACAGTGTTCTCTTTTTCTCCTTTCCATTTATCTTTCCATGTAATTATCTCTATGAAATTCGCACTGTCCAAATAACTTGTCTGGTTTCTCCCTCCTGACTCCAAACTGACAAATCATGCAAACATGCCACCTGAAATTCTCAGAACCTTCCAGAAAGCAAGAACAAGCCTGAGTGTAGCCAAATAACTGAACACATCTGTTTAATCATTCATAAGATGAAAGTGAAGATTATGGCACAGTGTGGTAAGTCTTATTAAAAAGAAATATAGGTTGTTATGGGAAGTCAGACGATGGGCCCTCAAAGACAGAGAGCAGTCAAAGACAGCTGAGGGAGGCCCCCTTGCACCTATGCAGGAGTCAGTGTTCAGGACGGGCTGGGGACGCTTCAGGTCTGCACTCTCCACATCCAGATAGGAGGTCTGCACCATCTACTGCTGCTTCTGCACTCTGCCGTCCCTCTCTAGGTGATTCTCTGTGGTCATCCTTGAAGTTACAAAAAAAGCGTGTGTATGTGTGTGTGCGTGTGTGTGTGTTCTCCTGTCTTCTTTACATTCTGAGTTCTACAAGACAGCAACAAGAACAACAAGGAAACTTTTGTCCTATCTTTATATCTCTTCCAGCCCCTGGAGGGTGGGGGCAGCCAGAGGAAACTTGAATAGACAGTCTAGGTCTCTGTGCACTACAAAAATTCATTAAGATAGGAGGTGTGGATGAGCAATCACAGGGACAAATCCACAGGTGCTCATCAGAATAATAACGACATTTCCTGCAGAAGGGCTATGTGCCAGGCATTGCCAATTGCCTCATATCCATTAACTTCTATTTTTCAAAAACATTATATCATTATTATCATTACCACCATCTTACTGGTGCTCAAAGAAATCAGACTCAAAGAGAGGTTATGGAGCTTGCCTGGCCTCACACATGCAGGATTTGAACTGTTTTCTCTGATGCAAGAGGTTGCAGCGTTCTCTCTACTGCCCCTGCTACTGCCCATTTTTATTTTTTTATTTTTTAAATTTTCTTTCTTTCTTTCTTTCTTTTTTTTTCGAGATGGAGTCTCACCCTATTGCCCAGGCTGGAGTGCGATGGCACAATCTCAGCTCACTGCAACCTTCGTCTCCCTGGTTCAATCGATTCTCCTGCCTCACCCAAGTAGCTGGGATTACAGGCATGCACCACCATGTCCAGCTAATTTTTTTTATTTGGTTTGGTTTGGTTTTAGAAACAGGGTCTTATTACATTGCCCAGGCTGGTCTCAAACTTCTGGGCTTAAGGGATCCTCCTGCCTCAGACTCCCAAAGTGCTGAGATTACGGGCCTGAGCTACCGCACCCAGCCTACCCACTCATTTTTATAAATGAAAATAATTTTAATAGAGTATTTTATCTACTGATTTATCTTCTATTTAATTATATTGTTTTAGATATAATGTTTAAGAAATTTTTTTAAACCCTGCTGTTGGCTTTTAAATATAAATTGACTCTTGCTTGGCAGTAGAAACTATTCAGTTTATGACAGATAGTATGTATACATATAAAATTATTTTTACATTAAACTTTTGGGAGTTTGACTAATAGAGATATTCTGGAGAGTAACATTCTGGCAGTACTTGGTCAAAAAAAAAAGTGTGCATATTTCCTATGACCCTACTATCCCTCCCCCTGGGTATCCATCCCAGAGAACACATCACACAGCCTAGAAGAATCTTCATTGGAGCTTTGTGGTAGTAGACAACAAGCAATCTGGTTGTCCATCTTAGGGAAGTAGGTAAGTTAAAAAGTAGTAAGGGCTGCGTGTGGTGGCTCATGCCTATAATCCCGGCACTTTGAGAGGCCAAGGGGGATGGATCACCTGAAGTCAGGAGTCTGAGACCGGCCTGGCCAACATGGCAAAACCCCATCTCTACTAAAAACACAAAAAATTAGCTGGCGTGGTGGCAAGCGCCTATAATCCCAGCTACGCAGGAGGCTGAGGCAGGATAATTGCTTGAACCCAGGAGGCAGAGGTTGCAGTGAGCCTAGACAGCACCACTGCACTTCAGCCTGGGTGACAGAGCGAGACTCCGTCCCCCCCAAAAAAAAAAAAAAAAAACAAGAAATAAAAAATGTAGGTAAGTATGGTGGATGCATATTACTGAATTCTATGCTAGAAAACCAAACAATTGCATTTCCCAGACTCTTTTGCAGCTAGAAGTTAAAATAGAATTCAATGGATTGATGCTACTCTATCAGATGTATTTGTGTTGCTGTAGGGCCTTCTTAATCGTAAGGGCCTTTTGGTTTGGGCAGGGCAGCTTGATTCTGGCAACAGTAACTTCCCAATACAAGTAGCTTCTTGGTGGCCTTTAGGGGTTTTTTTGTTTGTTTGTTTCCTAGACAGGGTTTGGCTTTGTTAGTAGGCTGGGGTGCAGTGGGTGAACTCAGCTCACTGCAACCTCCACCTCCCATGTTCAAGTCATTCTTCTGCCTCCATCTCCTGAATAGCTGGGACCACAGGTGTGCACCGCCTATGGCTGATTTTTGTATTTTTATGTAAAGATGGGGTTTCACCATGTTGCCCAGGCTGGTCTCCAACTCCTGGGCTCAACCAATCCACCCATCTCTGCTTCCCAAAGTGCTGGGATTACAAGCTTGAGCCACAGCACCTGGCCACCTTTGGGTTCCTAAATCAATTTTTGAAGGTTCAATCCTTAACCTTCCCAATGATTCTGTAAGCTGATTACTCTATAATAAATGTATTTCTGCCCAAACTTAAGTAGAATTTCTGTTCCCTGCCTTGACCAAAATAAACACCATTGTGTATCTTGAAAAAGAAGCCTTGGGAGTAACTTGTCAGGACCTGAGAAAAGCAATCTGCCCCTCTGCAGCAGGGTAAGCAGGCTTTTGGATTTTTTTTTCTTTTGCTAAAAATAAGACTTTGGTGTCTAGCATGTTTCATGGCTAGTAAACTTATTGTAAAAAATAAAGCTTTTTAAAACTAAACATGCAATGATATTGCCTACCAGCTATATACACAAAATGCTTAGAAATATAGCCTATCTACATCAGTAGGCACAAATATGACTTTATTTATACTCATATCCTTGGTGCAAGACTTGCAGGCACCTCAAGTGAAACCTTGAATCATGTTTTGTTTTACTTTATACTCCTAGCTAAAATGGAATATACTTTCTTTGTTTGTGTAGTTTTACTTTAGCTTATATGAAGCTAACAGTGGAATTTGAGGAATCTCAAGGAAGTTTCTCATCTTCCCCTGCAGCGAAATCAGCAGCCATAATGCTGTATGGGATATATACTGTGTCCCTACTCTTACAAGGCATTTGCTTTCTTTTTCCAGCTAGAAACAGTCATTTTCACCATCTAAGGAAGGAGGGACCAGCCCTTAAATCTAATGTTACAGAAGGGACCAGGATTGGATCAGCTGGAACTGGTGCTGGCAATGAAAGGAGGCCTCCATTCAATGGCAACAGTTTTCCAACCACCTAGGCCTCAGGCCCCAACACTTGTAATGTACCTGAACTTTAGGCACCATGGCTAGGCTGCTAGGCACTTTTTTTTTTTTTTTTTTTTTTTGAGACAGAGTCTTGTTCGGTTGCCCAGGCTGGGGCAGTTTTATATTTTTAGTAGAGATGGGGTTTCACCGTGTTGGCCAGGCTGGTCTGAAACTCCTGACCACAAGTGATCTGCCCACCTTGGCCTCCCAAAGTGCTAGGGTTACAGGTGCGCCACCAAGCTTAGCCTTACCGCCATCCTTAATGGTGTAGTCAGCTGTACCTTGGGAAAGGAATTGTGACGGGGGGAAAAAAATCACCTGTTTTCATTTGCTAAATTACATCTGGAAAAAGGGAAAAGTTTAACCCTTAATATTCTAGAAAGGGAAAATGATAATACCAAACCCTAACATCATTGTTTTTGTTATTTAATTGTTAAATACAGAACTTGAGAATTAAAAATCCACACATAAGTGTCCACTCACTCCACTACTTATTAGCTCCAGACATTGGGCAAATCACTCAATGGAGGTTTCCATTGCCTCACTGTGGGGATAATTTCTTTCTGATCTAATCCCAGGATTGGAGCTGGGAACGTAAAACACTGTGTATGGAGCCACCTTATGAACTTGAAGAAAATCATATCATTGTCAGGTGTTACTGTAAAAATATGTTATACTCTTGTCATCCATGTAATGACTACCAAGTTCCTAAAACAACATCTGCTCCTCAAACTATTGCTAACAGACACTGATCATACTTCTTTAGTAAATATTTATCAGACATAAGTGTCTGTTGAATGAACACATATGTGAATGACTACAGCTGTACTCCAAGGAAGTGATTGATTGCAGTCATGCAGGGAGTGCATGTCACAATGTTGCACAGAGCCAGAAGAAAGGAAGGCAGATGCTTCTTTGCTTCATTATCTGTATCTCTCACTGAAAATACAGCAACTGAACTATAATCACCTTTGAAATCCCTTGCAGGTGTTTCTGCTTGGCTTCTCTGCTCTAGCTCCAGTGACTTTCCACATTCTGGAACCTGTGGGGATGTCTGATAATCATATGTGGTGACAGTCATTAAATTAGGAAAGAGAGGAAAGTGTGTGTCATGACTGCTTCCAATGGCTCCAAAACATCAATCTTGCATCTACTATGACACTACAGCAGTTCAGTAACAGGTGCTATGGTAATACCCAGTGTCTTAATAGAATCACTGATGTTTTTTCCAAAGGGTCATTTCACCGGCATGGTGCATCTGTGTTAGTAACTGCACAGCCTTCTAATGCACATAGATAGCAATTGCTGGGTCTGTGAGCAGCACAGAAACACCGAAGAACTGGGAAACAACGTTCTAAGATATGTTTCCAGAAGCTTCTTTCACTTCCTCTTTATCTAGGGATACTGCTATGTTTGATTTTAAAGGTAGATGGTTTTCAAATAACGCTGAAATATGAACTCAATTTTGATTTTTATACTGATCAAAAATCACTTTTCAGATTCAGTTAATTACAGTAATGACTAGTTACATGTGTAAAACACAGGGTCTGACTTGATTTTTCTTCCAAAATTTGAAGGAAACTTCAAGCTCTTGAAGTTATTCCTGGGCGAATGTTTCATAAAAGATTTCTTAAGACTTTACCATCCCAAAGCAAATAACGTTAAAAATGAGAAATCTTGCCAAACTTTTTATATTTTGATGTAGACAATCCAACTGTCTGGAAAGTGTCCTCCCAAGGATTACATGAGACATATACTCTTTCACTAGTCCAAAAAAACTTCTCCTGATACATTTACCAACCTTTGGGTGGAAATTGTTTCTTAAGAAAACTTTTTCTCCAATAATAGCATATTCCCATGCCCCATGGCAGACCTAGTAAATTAGTAACAGTGTGGGGAGGGCAGTGATCTTTGGTTTAACCAGTACATCAGGTGATTCCAACGCAGCAGTTCTCTAACTTCTCAAACTGTAGCCAGCCTGAGAATTTGCATGTCTATGAAGTTTCCAAGTGATGCTGCCGGTCTGGGGACCACTTCTTTACAGCATTTTTTAAATCCTAGGATGACTGTCTGACAAGCCAAAACAGGCTTTCCCAAGTAATTTGACTAAAATTATCAATCATTTAAAAAATCTCCTTTCTTTCATAGATGCAGTATGTAGTGAATAGATTTTAAAAAGCATTTTATCCTAAGAAAGCTCCCAATTGATATTTTAATAATATTGTGCTTTTTGCAAACAGCTGAGTTTTGAAATCTCTGTTTTGTTGCCATTTGGTGTCTATGGACACACCCCCTGTGAAGCTACTGAAACCTCTGTTTGGCTTTGTCACTTTCCATGAGTGGTAGACATTGGGAGAGGATAACACTTGATTCCAGAATACCCCTAGTTTCAGGTACAAATTTGTTAAATGCTAAATAAGTGATTTCATGGTAGAATAAGCCTTCAGCAAAGTTGAGAACAAGGATGTGACAGCAAAATTCCAGGGGAGCATGATTCACATTGCTGCAGAATTACGGTGTCTGGAGTTGTGCTGCACACAGCCTATACAGCCTCACTCAGTAACCCTCTCACCAGCTACACACATATATTTAGTACTTTCTTTTATTCGTGGCCATTAGTTGACAGTGCCTAAAGTTAACCATCACACCCTCTGTCCTAAAGAGAGAGCTCTGATAATATGCTCATGACTTCATGCAATGTAGGATAACTACTCAACTTACATTTGAGAAGCTGACACTTTTGGGGGTGCCTGCCCAGCCACAGTCCCCTGTCTGAAACTGCCTTCTTAAAGTTTACAGGGAAGTAAACTCTTACAGCCATATGATTACTACATGATCTAAACCTCTGGTCATAGCTAATTAGATTATGAGGAGTATCAAACAAAGAAAAGAGGCTAGACTGGCTGACTTGTGGCCAATAAAAATCTATCAAGAATTTGAATTAAGGATGTGGGGACTAAAAGTATTAGGAACTGAATCATCATCCGTGCGAAGCATTAGCAGTAAAGTCCAAGGAAGTGCTAAAGTTTCTGTACCTGGCTGGGATACCACTCTTTCTGAAGTCTGGTAGCTTCTGTTGATCTACAAGGCACTCTGTTCTTCTTTTCTGGTTATATTACATTTATCTCCACTTTCCCCAGACCTGTTTTCCCTGTCCCATCTCTTTTCTGCCCTGGGAGCTGACGAAAGTACTCTGCATCACTCTGGTTCCCTTGCTACCTGACTTCCCTTGGAGTTGGCCAATGCAAGGCACTTGCAGGTCATCAGACGGTGGAAGAAAAAGAAACCAGAGTGTTGCTTCCCTACTCCCTTCCTTCATACTTCAGTGCCTTCTCTGCTAGTAGTTGCATTCCTCTACAACTACAACCCCTATCAGGTTATCTCTCTAGAAAGCTTTTAACTTTCACCAGACTCTAGTAATATTATTTTCTCCCTCCTCCCTTTAGCCCTAGAGGCGGTAATGATTTCACACTGTTGCTGGGATTTGGTTTTCTCACCATCCCTTGTTTCCTTAAACTTGCATTTCAGTTTTGGGCCCTCATCCTAAAATACACAATCCTGAATGCCATAATCCACAGGGTTGAAATCTTTTTTTTTTTTTTTTTGAGAAGGAGTCTCACTCTGTCACCCAGGCTGGAGTGCAGTGGCTATATCTCAGCTCACTGCAGGCTCTGCCTCCCAGGTGCACACCATTCTCCTGCCTCAGCCTCCCAAGTAGGTGAGACTACAGGCACCTGCCACCACACTCGGCTAATTTTTTGTGTTTTTAGTAGAGGTGGGGTTTCACCATGTTAGCAAGGATGGTCTTGATCTCCTGACCTCATGATCCGCCCTCCTCAGCCTCCCAAAGTGCCAGGATTACAGGCGTGAGCCACTGCACCCAGCCAATGTTAAAATCTTGAAAGATGAAAATCCCAAAAATATAATCCTGGAAAAACATCTTTTAAATCATTTAAAAGACATTTACTTACATTGTAAAAGGAAATTTAGTTGAAAAACACAAAAACACAATAGAAAGTTTCATAGGACACTTTGCACAAAATTGGCAATAACATACATATTTTTGCAATCATAAACATGTAAGTATACTGACAGTCACACAGTTATGAGCAAACTGTATTCATAAAGAAATAGGCCTAAACGCAAAATATATATACACATATCACTATGGTTAGTAATTGTGTGCACCCAGCTTTATAACTGCAGTAACATGAAATACTGTGATGCACAACTCCAGTCTTTTGATGAGATCAGTCAAAAACCTGGAAAAGTTATCACCACATCACCACTGCGCCACTAGCTCAAAGAGCCAAGATCTCGAGACATTTTATCTTTCATAAATACAGATATGCAAAAAGACATTTCTTCATTTACTGAGGAAGTTTCAACGTTTTCCCATACATGCACAATGCTTACACACAAAGTCAACCTTGTGATAATGCACTTTCATGGAGTCACATTTGCAAAACAAAAAAAAAAATTGCATAAAATGAATTAGAACTCTCTAAAAGTCTATACATAATTTTATACCTCCAGTATTAAAAATGATGTGACGATGAAATACCTGGCATAGCAAATTTTGAAAAACAATGCTGACAATTTAAAATAATGGAAAAAACTTTAAAAAAAAAAACAACCTCCTCAAAAAAAAAAATAAAATAAAATGAAAATTTGACCAGGCTAGATTATGGGCAATTGCACAGAAAGAATCCGTAAGAGCTGGCCAACTTTCACATCAACTGTTTTGAAGTCCTGCATCCCAATGAATAGCTGCCTTTTTTTTTCCTTTTAGAGTGTGGCTCTCCTCAGAGAATAAATTCACATTCATTTTCTTTCTTTTTTTTTTTTTTTTTTTTCTGGAGATGGAGTCTCACTATGTTGCCTAGGCTGGAGTGCAGTGGCACGATCTCAGCTCACTGTAACCTCCGCCTCCCAGGTTCAAGCAATTCTCCTGTTTCAGCTTCCTGAGTAGCTGGGACTACAGGCACCTGCTCCCATGCCTGGCTAATTTGTGTATTTTTAGTAGAGATGGGGTTTCACCATATTGGTCAGGCTAGTCTCGAACTCCTGACCTCAGGTGATCCACCTGCCTCGGCCTCCCAAAGTGCTGGGATTACAGGCGTGAGGCACTGCGCTCGGCCCATTCACATTCATTTTCTACATGGCTCTGCTTTTTTGAAATTCTTCTACAATTCAATACACACAAATGTGAGCATTCCTTATTAAATTTTTTCAGCTTCCATGCCATGCTTCTATGTTATTTTGGGTACTCGGAAATTCATTTTGCACGCACTCATATACAAACCACAAATTTGGCAGAAACAATACTGGTGATGGAACAGCAACACCATTGCATAACGTGTCTTTTTATTCCTACTATACACATAATTGTTTTCTTTTGTCTTTTTTGTGTGTGTGTGTGACAGAGTCTTGCTCTGCTGCCCAGGCTGGAGGGAGTGGCACAATCTCAGCTCACTGCAACCTCTGCCTCCTGGGTTCAAGTTATTCTCCTGCTTCCTGAGCAGCTGGGATTACAGGCGTGCACCACCATGCCCAGCTAATTTTTGATTTTTTAGTAGAGACGGGGCTTCACCACGTTGGTCAGGCTGGTCTCGAACTCCTGACCTCGTGATCCACCCGCCTCAGCCTCTCAAAGTGCTGGGATTTCAGGCGTGAGCCACCGCGCCTGGCCACATAATTATTTTCAAACCAGTCAGTAACTTCACTGGCTTCTTCAGGCAAATGTGGCTTTAATTTATTAAAAGCTCTTAGAATGTCATCAGCTTGAAGAAATGCTCATTCAGAAAAAATGACACATTTTTAAACTGAAGTTTCCATCATTGCTGTGTCGTGTGGCCAATCCACTCATCTGAATTTTCTGCCAAATTCATTGGAATGAACAGAAAAAAGAACTTTTTGGTAACACTTTGAAATTTGCTTTTGGAAGCCTTGATTGCACCTGATCCCAAATCTGTCATTATCATTTGGAGACTCTCTGCAATTCATTTTCTTCTGCAAATTTCACCAACTCTTCAAATAAGAGTTTATAAAGTGCTTCTCTTTTTCTGTTGATACATGAACAAGCAAATAAGTTATAGAATTTGTGGATCCTACGGGGCCGTGAATTGAATATAGTTGACAAAAAAATATTAAGGACCATTTTTTTTTGTTTTTGTTTTTGTTTTTGTTTCTGTTTTGAGAAAAAGTCTTGCTCTATCGCCCAGGCTGTAGTGCATTGGCTCACTGCAACCTCCGCCTCCCAGATTTAAGTGATTCTACCACCTCACCCTCCAGAGTGGCTGGGATTACAGACTGGCACCACCACACCTGGCTAATTTTTGTATTTTTTAGTAGAGACAGCATTTCACCATTTTGGCCAGGCTGGTCTCAAACTCCTGACCTCAAGTGATCTACCCGCCCAAAGTGCTGAAATTACAGGCGTGAGCCACCCTGCCCAGCCAAGTAGGGACCATTTTTAAAGCGCCATCCATTAGTCAGAGTGAAGCTGCGCTAGTTTTTCTATGTTAGATTTAGTGTTACATATTAAAAAGTGTATCTTCTTCAACAAATTCTAACAAGAAGTAGTCAATTGTTTAATGTGTTTTTTAATATTAGAAAAACCTCTATGTCAGCAAGTGTCTTTGGTTCAGAAAGTCGCTGATCCTGTCAAATTCTTTTTATTCTCTAATGAAGAGTGATTTTTGAAGGCAAGCATGGCGCTGTGTGTGAAGGGACATGATTGAATAACTTGGCAGGGGAAATTTCTTGTATTTTCTGCCTGTGTTTTCACTTCTATGACCTTCAAAACACTCATTGCACTTGTATTTGGAGAGTGGTTGTGGCCTATAAATCTTGTAAGTCTATGCTGCCCATTTGAAAGTCTGGTTGTTGCTCAGCCATTCCAATTAAGCAATTTTCTGCTTTCACGACACCAATAATAATCAAGCCAGTGAGCCTGGAGTTCTGATGTCCAAGGCAACAGAAGAAAAGTCTGTCTCAGCTCTGAGAGAGAGAGAATTGTGCCTTCTGAATTTGTTCTCTCCTGGCCCCCAGCTGATTCGATGGTGCCAGGCAACATTTCCAACATCTTCCCCATCTGATCCACTCAGATTCACACACTAATGTCCTCTGGAAACACCCTCACAGACACACCCAAAAATTATGTTTTACCAGGTCCCTAGATATTCCTTAATCCAATCAAGTTGATGCCTAAAATTAAGTCTGAAAGCTCACCCCTTGTCAACTGGGCACCCATATGCATCTCCTTAAACTGTACTTAATTTCCAAGTAAAGACAATAACAGGGTAATAGTTCCACCTAATATGATGCAACTAACATGATGAACTATCAGGCAACCAAAAATGCGCTAACCCCTTCCCCAGAATTCAGCTTTTAGGATTTCAACATTCAGGATTTTAATATTTTGGAATTGTGATTTTCAAAATTTTAGACGTTAGAGATTTTAGAGTTTAGGGATTTTTATCTTTCAGGATTTCAACATTGGGATTATGGCATTTTGGATTGTGTCTTTCAGAATTATAATCAGCACTGCTGAACCTCTGTAAGCATTCTTTTCATTAATATTTATTTGAACCATATGGGTGAATTCTATTTCCTGCTGGAAGCCAGACTGACACCTTCCAATACAATTTCCTGTTACTACTCATAGTAGAATTTGTTTAAATTGGTTATGATTGAGCTGTGGCACTTGCAAGCAAACATTACCTAACTAAGATATGCTGCCTTTTACAGGGGATTGAAAATTCCAAAAGATATCACTTCCAGGTAAACATGGTAGATGTATCTCCTTTGCATCAAAAATTCCATTGAATGACAGAATTAAAACATTTAACAGGCATCAATCCATAAGAATAAAGGAACGAGAGAGATGGCAACAGTGAACTAGAGAAGCAAAATTTAGAAGATACTAAGTGGACAGAGAAGTAATAACCAAATTAATACAGCACAGAAAACTGCAATCTGGCAGAGAATACTAAGAGGCAACAGGCTGATTTCCCCTCGCCACACGTGTGAAAAAGTAAGGACTTAGCAGGGAAAGGTGGGGTGGGAGGTGGGGAGCTGGGTGACACTTTTGCCTTTAAGAAGAGGATTGCTTGAAAGCCTGCATATGACGTTATTGAAATTCTGGATCTCCTTCTTCACGCCCCAGGAGATCCAGAATTTCATTTGCGCTGAAGAAATGTAACCAGGATCAGCGGAGGATGAGACTTACAAAGTGTGGCTGAGCTCGTGAGGATTGTGTGGGAGTTTGAACATCTATTCAGCCTCCCGAATTCCAGCAGCCAGAAGGGATTGGAGATTTCTCCTCTGGAGAAAGTGACTTACTTAGAGAGAACACGCTCAAATACTGACAACTGGAAATCTAACAAAGGGCTGGATGCATGCCTGTTCCCCACAGAGAGAACCCTGCAGGTTGATGAACCTCACTGTTATACCCTGGAAAATGTCTTCTTAGTCCCCTGTTCCGTGATGAGTGAAAAGCCAGAGCAGAACCACTCTTGGGCCTGAACAGGAGTAGCCCCTTCCCTAGCCTTCCATTTTAGAGATCCCCATATATCATTAGCACAAAATTTAATTTATTAAAGAACACAGTCACTCTGGACTTATCACAAAGCTAGTATAATGGTCTATAACCTTAAATATGCCCTCTAAATATCTTGAATAAAAATGAGCTTTTGGACAATATACATGAAAAATAAAATTTTTACTTCTTTTACATTCACTTTAACTTAAATTTTCGATTAAAATGTTATTGTCAATAACAAGTTATGTAAAAATCTTCCTTATGACATATTTAGTGTATTTGCTTAAAGGCAAGAAAAATAATGTATAGAATATATAAATTATTATCTAAATATATTCTATAAATATATATATTATATATTATATAATATCATATTACATTTTATAAATATAATATATAAATTATTTTATTGCTCATCTACACATCTATAGATCTGTAGAACACCCAGAAATGAGCTATAATAATTAAATTCAATTGTCTTTGATGCTCTGATGACTTCTAGTCCTATAAAAGCTAGCTTTACATAAATTTTTAATTATTATTATTATTATCATCATCATTGTTTGGAATTATACTTGTCAAGATAGGAGAATTGCAGTCTGTTACCTTGAATCATAATTTTTAAATATTTAGGTATATGATATATAGGCTTGCATTTGTATCTTGTACTGGGCCCCACAAATATTAGGGGCAGGCCTGAACCATAATTCCCAGGATGTTTGAGGAAAGCCTCAATAGAAAAATGAAGAAAGAATATAAAACAAACAAGGTATAAAATAAATGCAGATGTCTGAAGAAGACTCCCTCTAAGAAATCTATATGATTAATTAATAATCTCAGAAAGATAAGAGAAGCCATTGTATCCCATTTAGAAAACAGATCAGGATCATTTTTATTTATTTTTGGAATTCAGAGGATAAGAAATATCCCATGGAAATAGAGATGGAAAACATAAAAATTTTAAACTATGTACTGGTCAAAACTCAACAGTAAAAAATAATTCAATTAGAGCATGGGCAAAAGATATGAACAGACATTTCACCAAAGAATATATACAGATGGCAAACAAGCACATGAAAAGATGTCCAACAGCATTAGATATTTAATTTGTATTAATACAAATTAAGTGCCAAATGCAAATTAAAACCACAATAAAATACAAATTGAAACTACAATGAGATGTCACGACATATCTGTTGGAGTGAATTAAATTTCAATAAGTGTGAAAAATCAAATGCTGGTGAGAATGTAGAAAAACTAGATCATACGATACTGGTGGGAATACAAAATGATACATTACTCTGGAAAATAGTTGGATAGTTTCTCGTAAAACTAAACATGCAACTACCATACAATCCAACATTTGTATTCTTAGGCATTTATCCCAGAAATATGTAAAACTTATGTTCACACAAGAATCTGTACAAGAATTTTCATAGCAGCTTTATTCATAGTAGCCCAAAACTATCAGCAACCCAAACATTTTTCAACAGTTGAATGGTTAAACAAACTGTGGAACATCCATGCTATGTAATACTACTCAGCCATAAAAAGGAACAGACAAATGGTACACAAAACAACTTGCATAAATCTCAAGGGAATTATGTTGAATGAAAAAAACATTAAAAATTTATCTACTTTATGACTTTGTTTATAACATTCTTGAAATAAGAAAATTATAGAACTGGAGAACAGATTAGTGGTTGCTAGGGGTTAGTTCAAGCATTAGGGAAGGGAAGTGAGTATAGTTATAAAGGTCCAGTTAAAGAATCCTAGTAGTGATGGAAATGTTCTGTATCTTGACTATTTCAATAGCCTGGTTGTGATATTTTACTATGGTTTTACAAAATATTACCATTGAGAGAAACTGGGTAAAGGGTACACAGCTCTTTGTTTTATTCCTTAAAATTGGACACAGATCTACAATTATCTCAGAATAAAAAGCTTAATTTAGAAGTAGAATAAATATATTCTCAAATACGCACAGATTTTCTAGAAAATAAATTGCTAAGCACCTTCTACAGAAAACTACCAGCAAGCTACACAGCAAATCAAACGAATATATAAAGGAAAAAATAGAAGATATAGTATATAGGAGACTCAACATAGGTGATCAGCAGAGAGAAATTCTAAGATGACAGTTAAAGAAATCTCAGGTTACCTGCTAGGAAGGTCATGAAAGCATGCATTATAGAATGGAGAGAAGAAGTGATGACTTGGAAGGAAGAGATCAAGCAGGAGAGGAGGGAGGGAGAACTGATAGATTTTATTTAAACATACTATTTGAAATATAGTATTGACAGAGGATGACAAATCTGTTCCAATTCGGGGCCTAATTAGTAATAGGTTGCTATGGTCAGAATGCTTATGTTTCCCCAAAATTAATGTTAAAAGCAATTACCAATGGGATGGTATTAGTAGGTGAGTGGGGCATTTGGGAAGTGATTGGATCATGAGGACAGAAGTCTCATGAATGGAATTAGTACTCTTATAAAAGAGGTTTCAGAGAGCTAAATAGCCCTGTCCACCATGTAAGGACAGAGCTAGAAGGTACCATTTATAAACCAGAAGCAGATCTTCATCAGAAACTAAATCTGCTGGTGCCTGAATCTCAAACTTTCCAGCCTCCAGAACTGAGAAGTACATTTCTGTAGTTTATGAGCTATCCAGTTTATGATATGTTGTCATCATAGCCCAAAGAAGTAAGACATAAGTATATTTTCAAGACTAAACATGTGAAGAAATGGAAACAGTTAAGTCCAGAAAAAGAGTTATGAAAAAAAGAGAATAACACTATAGTATTTGACTAGCAGAGTCTAATATTAAATGGCCAGAATAATTCAAATAAATACTGACTATGGGACAACTGTGCTGTAACTATATTGGGAAGATAGGTGGAAGAGAATTGGAAGTGATAGTTACATAAATACTAAATACTAAATTCTCATCTACTAATGAAATATAACAAATTATGTCTACAATTAAAAACAACAAGAAGTGACAATTCAAGTATTTTATTTTAAAATGTGGAAGTAGTATCACAAGAAACAGTTAAAAATGTTGAAAATGGTTTATTCATTGGTGAGCGGGACCAGGGGGTGTGTGAATGAGGCAGTGGAATGGCTTGGGAAGAAGATAGAAATAGTAAGTAATTTTCTCATTGACTTCAAATTTGTTATATATCCTTAAATTCTATATACCTTTCTAAAACATGTGCCTATTTGACTCAGACAAAGTTAAACTGTCTTATGCAGCTCCACATTTATGTGGAAGTGTTTTAGCCCCACCATTCTTTCAGTTATTAAAGTACCTCTGTTCCCATTTGTTTTATATACTGGGCTTCTATTCGGATTAATTTTAAGGCATTTTTTTCTGTTAAAATATAAATGAAATGAAAACCTAAATAATATAATCTAACAAAATAATAGTGTAATTAAATAAAATAATAATATAAAATAATAAAGTACACTTGGAAAGTACCACATTAAGGCAAAATAATAAATTTCTGATTATAGGGTGTTATGTATCAGAAATAGCCTTGTGCAGAGATCATTTGAAGGTGATGGGTGATTCTTCTTGTTCTTGTTGTAGGTCAACCTACACTGGCAATAGACAGAGCAAGCTCTACCTAACAGTGAAGTTATATTATTATTCTTAGGAAGGAAAATATTCCCTTGTACTTTTGTTCTTATAACAGCCAAATCTTATTGATGCATTTAGAAATTAAGATCTCTTAATTGCAACTGTCATGAGCTCCATTTAAATTAGCTTAAGGGTTATTCCAGCTTTCTTGTTATCAGTTAAAAAAAATTAGCTTCAGGGGAAATAAAGTGGAACTTACTGACTTGTGTAACTGAACACCTTAAAAATAAATTTTTAGGCTAGGTAGATCCAGGAGCTCAAATATCAGGCATCAGCAACAGATCTTACTGTCTTCATCCTTTAGCTTTACTGCTGTATATTGGCTTTATTCCAAGGCAAGTCCTCTACTCACAGAATGGAACTCCAAGCTGATAGCCAATAATCTCAGTAACCCCAAGAAAGAGCCACTCTTTCAAAACAACTTCACAAAAGTTCCAGATTAATTCTGATTGAATCAACTTAAGTCATGTGTCCTTCCATAAATCAAAGCCCTCTAGATCCACATGGAACACTACAAATGGGAAATATAAAGAGGGAGCCAGGCAAATTCTTTGGCAGCATCATTCTTGCTGGGCAGGTACCAATCCAGGAACTGGATGCTGAAAAAGGATACAACTTACCCTGCCCTCTATGTGAGTAAAGGTTGAACAACTTGCGAGGGTGATTCCACTCCTTGCTGCCCCTGGATCCTCAAGCAAGGCCTCAGTAATGGAGGCTAAATTTTGCCTCTTGGCTAAGTTGTCTTAGATGACAGCTTGGAGAACTGCTTTCCAAAGAAAGTAAGTGACCTGCCTGAGGAACGTTCTATTAATTTGAGAGTTGTTTGTTTGTTTGTTTGTTTAATGCTTGGGTATATAGCATTGTTATTTTTAAGCCTTTAGGTTCAACTTACAATTTCTTTAAATTTTTAGGAAATCTAATAATTGTTATATTGTTAAATTAAATAAGCAGAAGGCCATTGGCCCAAGGCATTCTCCATACTTTGAGTTCCTATGTAACAAAACACAACTAACATAGGATGTAAACAAACTGAAAACCTAACTGAGGAGTATAACAAACAGCAGAGTCCAGCCAGTGAGCAGATGAGCCTAGTCAATCTCAGGCAGCCAGGTGATCAGACCATGTCCAAATAAGGCAAACACCTAGCTTAAGCAATCAAGCTATTTCTGTACTATATTTCTATACTTTACTTCCATGTACCATCTGTAAACACTCATTGTGCACTTCGCAGAGCAGCTCTCTGAACCTCTTCTGGTTCTAAGTGCTACCCAATTTATGAATCATTTTTTGCTAAAATAAACTCTGTTAAATTTGTCAAAAGTTTTCCTTTTAACATATTAAAGTTTCACATTTGATCAATAATAAATTAACTGATGAGGCAATTTATAAGAAAGATACCTACTAAGACTAAACCAGAAGAAATTGATTTCCTGAACTGACCAATAACAAGTGGAATGAAGAAACTGAATCAGTAATAAATAACCTAACAACAACAACAATAACAAAAAGCCTAGGACTTGATGGATTCACAGCTGAATTCTACCAGATGTACAAACAAGAGCTGGTACTATTCCTACAGAAGCTACTCCAAAAAACTGAGGAGGGACTTTCCCCAACCCAGCTCATTCTGTGAGGTCAGCATCCTCCTGATACCAAAACCTGGCAGAAACACAACAAAAAAGAAAACTTCAGGCCAATATCCTTGATGAACACTGATGCAAAAATCCTCAACAAAATACTTGCAAACCAAATCCAGCAACACATCAAAAAGTTTATCCACCACGATCAAGTAGGCTTCATCCCCAGGATGCAAGCAAGGTTGGTTCAACATACACAAATTAATAAATGTGATTCATTGCATAAACACAACTAAAGACAAAAATCGCATGATTATCTCAATAGATGCAGAAAATGCTTTTGATAAAATTCAACATGGTTCATATTAAAAGCTCTCAATAAATTTGTATTAATGGAATATACCTCAAAATAACAAGAGCCATCTATGACAAACCCACAGCCAACATTACACTGAATGGGAAAAAGCTGGATGCATTCCTCTTGAAAACCAGCACAAGACAAGGATGCCCTGTCTTACCAGTTTTATTCAACATAGTATTGGAAATCCTAGCCAGAGCAATCAGGCAAGAGAAAGAAATAAAGTACATTCGAATAGGAAGAGAGGAAGTCAAACTATCTCTGTTGGCAGACGACATGATTCTATATCTACAAAACCCCATATTCTCGGCCCTAAAGCTCCTTCAGCTGATAAATAACTTTATCAAAGTTTCAGGACAAAATCAATGACAAAAATTACACCATTCCTATACACCAACAACAGCCAAGCTGAGAGCCAAATCAGAAAGGCAATCCCATTCACAATTACCACATAAAGAATAAAATACCTAGGAATACAGCTAATCAGGGAACTGAAAGATCTCTACAATGAGAATTACAAAACACTGTTCAAAGAAATCAGAGAAGACACAAACAAATAGAAAATCGTTCCATGCTCATGGATAGGAAAGATCAGTATCATTAAAATGACCATACTGCCCAAAGCAATTTACAGACTCAATGTTATTCCTATCAAACTACCAATGACATTTTTCACAGAAGTAGCAAAAACTATTTTAAAATTCATATGGAAACAAAAAAGAGCCCAAATAGCCAAGGCAATCCTAAGCAAAAAGAGCAAAGTTGAAGGCATCACATTACTTGACTTCAGACTATACTACAGGGCTATAGTAACCAAAACAACATGGTGCTGGTACAAAAAAAGCAGGCTCATAGACCAATGGAACAGAATAGAGAGCCCAGAAATAAGGCCACACACCTACAAATACCTGATGTTCAACAAAGCTGACAAAAACAAGCAATGGAGAAAAGACTCATCTCCACTAGTGCTTAAATATTTTTGTTGTTAAAAATGGAGAGGATTTACCATCTCAACAAAACTGAGGTTGTTGGGTGGAAGGCCTGGGATGGTGATAGGTGCCTTATCTGTCAAAATTTCTAGGCCAGGACATGGGATCTGAGGTAAATTACAGGATGAGTCTACTTAAGCCACAGGTGAACACTATGAGCCCTTTTCTCATAGTTATTCACAATCTGTGATGTCAATGAGCAAACCTAAGTCCACGCCTTTTAGTTAAAATGTATTTTGCCAACCAAGTCAATATGCAAGGTATCTGTCAAGTTTTACCTTTACCAGTGTTTGCTGTTCCATTTGGGTAGAATTCTGGACTTCTTTATTGCAAAATTTTATTTCACCACTATCTGTTTATTGAACAATAAAATTATATATTCTTTTCATATTCTCTTGCCTGCTTATAGTCATTCTATTGACAGTTATGAGTGCTTAAAAGAGAAAGAGAAAAAAATGCAGAGCTGGAGGTAACTCTGCTGTCCTTCTCATTCTCCCTCATGTCTACTAGGACCACTCTAGTAGACATGGGGTAGGGGGTGCAGAAAGAGGCAAACATAGCTCTACCCAGTAATGAAACACTGCCAATGTCCTCTGTACCTTGATGCTTGTGGTGGTCCCAGCCTGCCCACCTGCTTCTCACTTGTGTATGCACTGTCCAAGAAAACCTGCCTTGATTATTCAGACCTCAAACAACCCTTCACTCAAGACATAGAGGTATAAACATGTTAAAATTATGATAACTACTAGAAGACCTAAAAACAGAGAGGTCGGGTTAAATTGTAATACAGAAGGATTACAAATATTATAGTTCATTTTATGTCCTACATGTCATTTTCCCCATGGTTAGTATATAGTACATAAATAATAAAAAGCTCCAAGAGGGTTGATACAAATTCAGTTTTGTTCACTGCTTTATCCCCAGTGGTTGGCCCACAGCGTATGCTGAATGGGTGAAAGATTGGGTGGATGAATAGGTAATGAGCCATTCACACAGTGAAATACCAAACAGCAATTAAAGCAAATAGTTAAATCTCTGAATTGATATGAAAATATGTTATATTGTAAGTGTTTTGGCTGCAAATAACAGAAAAATTCCCAAATCAATAAGACATGTAAAATAAAAAATTCTCATATAAGGAGTTCCTAAGGAGAGGAGCTATAGTTAAAAAAAAAAAAACAAAAAACAAAAAAATCCAGGCCAGGCATGGTGGTTCATGCCTGTAATCCCAGCACTTTGGGAGGTTGAAGCAGGAAGATCATTTAGGACCAGGCTGGGCAACAAAGTGAGACCCCATCGCTACAAAAGAAATAGAAAAAAATTAGCCAGGCATGGTGGTGCATGCTGGTAGTTCCAGCACCTCGGGAGACTGAGCTGGGAAGATCACTTTAGCCAAGGCAGTCAAGACTGCTGTAAGTTGTAATCATGCCACTGCACTCCAGCTTAGGCAACAGAATGAGACCCTCTCAGAAAAAAAAAAAATTCAGCTTCTATTCATGTTTCCACGGTGTCAACAGCAGCACAACAGCCTGTCCTGAGGCTGGCTCTCCTCATGTTACAAGGTAGCTGCTAGAGTTCCAGTTGTCACATGCCAGTATGGCTGTGTCCAGCAGAAAAGGGGTTGTCACTTTTTTTATTTTTATTTTAGAGATGGGGGTCTTGCTATGTTGCCCAGGCTGGTCTCAAATTCCTGAGTTAAAGAATTCTCCCTCACTTCCAAGTAGCAGGGACTACAAGCACACACCACTATGCCTAGCCTTGCATCACATCTTAGGAGAAAGAAAACCTTTTCTACACTTTCTAATTGACTTCCCTTCATCTCTCGTTGACATTGTAAACACTCATTCCTAAATCAGTCCCTGGAAAAAAACAATAAAATTGTCACAAACAGCTTGGTGAAGCACATGTTCCTGTGGTAGAGAGATGAGTATCTGAACCAAATCAGAATTCCTTATCAAGGGTGAAGGGGAGAAATGGCCTTTGGCTATGCTGCAAGCAGTTCCTGCCATAGATGTCTGCAATGCTATGAGTAGAAGAAATGGCTTGTAAAAAAAAGTATGTCATTCCCATGGTGTTAAAAGTAGATATACAGATATTTATAAATGTGTACTGTATAAATATGTATAATTTATGTATAAATTTATGTATAAATTATGCATGTTTATAAATATCTATTTTATAATATTTATAATATAGATATTTATAAATACATATATAATTCATAAATGTATAGAAAAACACATTCTATTTTGATATTTCTTTTAATACTTTGGGTTTGGGGTTTTGGTACAGTGAATATATATATATTCCCCATATGGTAAACAAAAAAAATTCTGTTACAAAATCTAAAATCCTTTGTCCTTTGTTAGATTTATTACTAAGTATTTAATTCTGTGAGTGGTATATTATTTTTAAAAAATTATATCCTGTGTTTGTGGCTTGTATCTTTTAGAAAGAGTTTAATAGTCTTACTACTCATATCCTATAATCTCCCAAACATTCCTCTACCTACTGAAATATAGTTTTCAACCCTGATAGTTCTTGCTCAAAGCAGGAATATCCTCCTTAACCCACACCTCACACTTCATAGAATCCTTTCACCTTGAGGATCATTTCCACTTTCCGGAAATACTCTCTTCCCTTCGATTCTGTGACTACTCTCCTACATCTCTGGCCTTTCTTTTCAGTTTCCTTTGTGAGTTCTCTTCCTTTGTTCATTCCTTAGGTTAGTATTTCTCAACATTGTTGCCCTAAACCCCCTTCTCATTCTGCATATTTTATGTTGGCAATCTATTCTTCATTCATGACTTTACATATTATTTATAACCAAGTGACTACTAACTGTGCATCTTCTGCTCTGTTCTTCCAGGAACTATGCCAGAGACTGTTGATGTTCACCAATATCCATATTCTCATCTTAGTTCTCAGGCACAAGCTAGAATGTATTTTTCAGCCATTGTGAAAGATACATTCTGAACATTGTGCTGTTCAGAGTGATTATGTGATGTTACTCTGGAAGTAAAATTGCTACTTCTAGGGCTGGCCCATAAAACCCTCCCATGGGCAATACTCATTCTGCTGGGTGAATAAAAGAATTTCAGAGACCTGGACAAAAGTCCTAGATCAAAGAAGCCTTAGTTATCATATGGAGCAGATTCCTATTCTACCACTCCCACCCACACTGGACTTTTAAGTGAGTGTGAAATAAGCTTTTATTGTGTTTAGTTTAACACAGCATTCTCCCCTTAGTCACGGTTTCACTTTCTGTGGCTTCAGTTACCCATAATACAACAATACAATACAATTTGCTATTTGGAGAGAGAGAGAGAAGGAAAAAGAGAGAGAGAGAGACCACCTTTATATAACTTTTATAACAGTATATTAATTGTTCTATTACTATTGTTGCTAATCTCTCACCATGCCTCATTTATAAATTAAACTTTATCATAGGTACATATGTATAGGAAAAACATAGTATATATAGAATTCCATACTAACTGTAGTTTCAGTGGATACTGGGGGTCTTGGAATGTAACTCTCATGGATAAGATGGGGACTACTGTACTAAAGGGTTGTCTGTTTCAATAACTAATATTATTTACCTTAATAATAATAATAGAGACCCACATATTTAATTGCTTCCACAGCTTTGTTAAATACAACCAGACACAAAAAAGTCTCATCATCTTCCTCTTCCCCACCAACCTCCCACCTAACCTTCTCCTATAGCTCTGATAGTAGACCCACATATTTAATTATAAGATAATTATTATTTCTGCCTTAATTTTGTTATGTACCCAATAGTCATTCAGGAACAGGTTGTTCAGTTTCCATGTAGTTGACTGGTTTTGAGTGAGTTTCTTAATCCTGAGTTCTAGTTTGATTGCACTGTGGTCTGAGAGACAGTTTGTTATAATTTCTGTTCTTTTACATTTGCTGAGGAGTACTTTACTTCCAATTATGTGGTCAATTTTGGAATAAGTGTGATGTGGTGCTGAGAAGAATGTATATTCTGTTGTTTTGGGGTGGAGAGTTCTGTAGATGTCTATTAGGTCTGCTTGGTGCAGAGCTGAGTTCAATTCCTGGATATCCTTGTTAACTTTCTGTCTCGTTGATCTGTCTAATGTTGACAGTGGAGTGTTAAAGTCTCCCAGTATTATTGTGTGTGGGAGTTTAAGTCTCTTTGTAAGTCTCTAAGGACTTGCTTTATGAATCTGGGTGCTCCTGTATTGGGTGCATATATATTTAGGATAGTTAGCTCTTCTTGTTGAATTGATCCCTTTACCGTCACGTAATGGCCTTCTTTGTCTCTTTTGATTTTTGTTGGTTTAAAGTCTGTTTCATCAGAGACTAGGATTGCAACTCCTGCCTTTTTTTTGTTTTCCATTTGCTTGGTAGATCTTCCTCCATCCCTTTATTTTGATCCTATATGTGTCTCTGCACATGAGATGGGTCTCCTGAATACAGCACACTAATGGGTCTTGAATCTTTATCCAATTTGCCAGTCTGTGTCTTTTAATTGGAGCATTTAGCCCATTTACATTTAAGGTTAATATTGTTGTGTGAATTTGATCTTGTCACTATGATGTTAGCTGGTTATTTTGCTCGTTAGTTGATGCAGTTTCTTCCTAGCATCGATGGTCTTTACAATTTGGCATGTTTTAGCAGTGGCTGGTACCGGTTTCTCCTTTCCAATGTTTAGTGTTTCATTCAGGAGCTCTTGTAGGGCAGGCCTGGTGGTGACAAAATCTCTCAGCATTTGCTTGTCTGTAAAGTATTTTATTTCTCCTTCACTTATGAAGCTTAGTTTGGCTGGATATGAAATTCTGGGTTGAAAATTCCTTTCTTTAAGAATGTTGAATGTTGTCCCCCACTCTCTTCTGGCTTGTAGAGTTTCTGCCAAGAGATCCACTGTTAGTCTGATGGGCTTCCCTTTGTGGGTAATCCAACCTTTCTCTCTTGCTGCCCTTAACATTTTTTCCTTCATTGCAACTTTGGTGAATATGGCAATTACGTGTCTTGGAGTTGCTCTTCTCATGGCGTTCTCTGTATTTCCTGAATTTGAATGTTGGCCTCCCTTGCTAGGTTGGGGAAGTTCTCCTGAATAATAACCTGCAGAGTTTTTCCAACTTGGTTCCATTCTCCTCATCGTTTTCAGGTACACCAATAAGACTTAGATTTGGTCTTTTCAAATAGTCCCATATTTCTTGGAGGTTTTGTTTCCTTTTACTCTGTTTTCTCTAAACTTCTCTTCTCACTTCATTTCATTCATTTGATCTTCAATCACTGACACTCTTTCTTCCAGTTGATCAAATCGGCTACTGAAGCTTGTGCATTCGTCACGTAGTTCTTATGCCATGGTTTTCAGCTCCATCAGGTCATTTAAGGACTTCTCTACACTGGTTCTTCTAGTTAGCCGTTCATCCAATCCTTTTTCAAGGTTTTTAGCTTCTTTGCGATGGGTCCAAACTTCCTCCTTTAGCTCAGAGAAGTTTGATCGTCTGAAGCCTTCTTCTCTCAACTCATCAAAGTCATTCTCCATCCAGCATTGTTCCGTTGCTGGCGAGGAGCTGCATTCCTTTGGAGCAGGAGAGGCACTCTGATTGTTAGAATTTTCAGCTTTTCTGCTCTGTTTTTTCCCCATCTTTGTGGTTTTATCTACCTTTGGTCTTTGATGATGGTGATGTACAGATGGGGTTTTGGTGTGGATGTCCTTTCTGTTTGTTAGTTTTCCTTCTAACAGTCAGGACCTTCAGCTGCGTGTCTGTTGGAGTTTGCTGGGGGTCCACTCCAGCCCCTGTTTTCCTGGGTATCAGCAGCGGAGGCTGCAGAACAGCGAATACTGCTGAACAGCAAATGTTGCTGCCTGTTTGTTCCTCTGGAACCTTCATCTCAGAGGGGTACCCAGCCGTGTGAGGTGTCAGTCTGCCCCTACTGGGGGTGCCTCCCAGTTAGGCTACTCGGGGGTCAGGGACCCACTTGAGGAGGCAGTCTGTCTGTTCTCAGATCTCAAACTCCATGCTGGGAGAACCACCACTCTCTTCAAAGCTGTCAGACAGGGACATTTAAGTCTGCAGAGGTTTCTGCTTCCTTTTGTTCAGCTATGCCCTGCCCCCAGATGTGGAGTCTATACAGGCAGGCAGGCCTCCATGAGCTGCAGTGGGCTCCACCCAGTTCCAGCTTCCTGGCCGCTTTGTTTACCTACTCAAGCCTCAGCAATGGCAGGCGCCCCTCCCCCAGCCTCACTGCCACCTTGCAGTTTGATCTCTGAATGCTGTGCTAGCAATGAGCGAGGCTCCGTGGGCGTGGGACCCTCTGAGCAAGGCATGGGATATAATCTCCTGGTATGCCATTTGCTAAGACCATTGGAAAAGCGCAGTATTAGGGTGGGAATGACCCGATTTTCCAGGTGCCGTATGTCACCCCTTCCCTTGGCTAGGAAAGGGAATTCCCTGACCCCTTGCACTTTCCAGGTGAGGTGATGCCTCGCCCTGCTTCAGCTCACAGTCAGTGGGCTGCACCCACTGTCCTGCCCCCACTGTCCGACAAGCCCCAGTGAGATGAACCCGGTACCTTAGCTGGAAATGCAGAAATCACCCGTCTTCTGTGTTGCTCATGCTGGGAGCTGTAGACTGGAGCTGTTCCTATTCAGCCATCTTGGAACTGCCAACAACATTTAATTTTTACGTTATTGTATTTTCAGAGTGTTAGGTATAAGTGAGGACTCAATACTTTTATAGTGATTTATAGACTAAGTTTGATTGGACCACAGACAAAACCTACATGTATATTCCATATAAAGACATGTCAGCGTTCTCAGTCACATTAATATCTATAAATAGAAACACCAAAATCAACTGTACTTTCAAAATAGTAATTATATTAGAGGAAAAGGATATACGTAGCTGTAACAAAGAGACTCATAAGGAAATTGGCTTAAAACAAAAAATGTATTTCCCACTCACATTACAGTTCTAATGTGGGTTGATCAGGTTGGCAGAGCAACTATTTTCCATATGGACATTCAAGGACCTGAGTACTTTTCTCATACAGCTCCTTCACTCTCTCTTGGGGATTGTGCTACCATCTACATGGTCAAAACTAGGTCACCATGAGTTCTAGCCAGTGAAAAAGGAGAAGAGAACATGGAAGAGACAAGAGAATAGAGCATGTATCAGCCTGGCTTCTAACAGAAAAACAGAAGCAGTAGAATAGACATATATTGATATGGTTTGGCTCTGTGTCCCCACCCAAATCTCATGTTGTATTTTAATCCCCAGTGTTGAAGAAGTGACCTGGTAGGAGGTGACTGGATACATTGGGGTGTATTTTTCCCTTGCTGTTCTCATGATAGTGAGTTCTCAAGAGATCTGGTTGTTTAAAAGTGTGTTGCACTTCCCCCTTCACTCTCTCTCCCCTGCCACCATGTGGAGACACGCTTGCTTCCCCTTCACCCTTCTGCCATGATTGTAACTTTCCTGAGGCCTCCTGTACAGCCTGTGGAACTGTGAGTGAATTAAACCTCTTTTCTTTATAAATTACCCAGTCTCAGGTAGTTCTTTATAGCAGTGTGAGAACAGACGAATACAAAAAATTGGTACCAGAGAAGTGGGACGTTGCTATAAAGATATCTGAAAATGTAAAAGCAACTTTGGAACTGGGTAATGGGCAGAGTTTGGAAGAGTTTGGAGGGCTCGAAAGAAGACAGGAAGATGTGGGAAAGTTTGGAACTTCCTAGAGACTTTTTGAATGGTTTTGACCAAAATGCTGATAGTGATATTGACAGTGAAGTCCAGGCTGATGAGGTCTCAGATGGAGATGAGGAACTTATTGGGAATTGGAGCAAAGGTCACTCTTACTATGCTATAACAAAGAGACTGGCAGCATTATGCCCCTGCCCTAGAGATCTGTGGAACTTTGAACTTGAGAGAGAGGACTTGGGGAGTGTTTTGTGGAAGAAATTTTTAAACAGCAAAGTGATCAAGATGTAGCCTGGCTGCTTCTAACAGCATATGCTCATATGCATTCAAGAAGAGATGGTCTGAAATTGGAACTTACATTGAAAAGAAGCAGAGCATAAAACTTTGGAAAATTTGCATCCTGACCATGTGGTAGAAAAGAAAAACTCATTTTCTGGGAAGAAATTCTAGCTGGCTGTAGAAACTCGCATAAGTGAAGAGGAGCCAAATGTTAATAGCCAAGATAATGGGGAAAATGTTTCCAGGGCATTTCAGATATCTTCACAGCAGCCCCTCTCATAACAAGCCTGGAAATCTAGGAGAGAAAAATGGTTTGTGGGCTGGGCCCAGGGCCCTGCTGCTCTGTGCAGCCTCAGCACATGACTCCCTGTGTCTTAACTGCTCCAGCTATAGCAGTGGCTAAAAGGGGCCAAGTTACAGCTCAGGCTGTTGCTTCAGAAGGTGCAAGCCCCAAGCCTTGGTAGCTTCCATGTGGTGTTGGGCCTGCAGGTGCACAGAAGACAAGAGTTGAGCTTTGGGACCCTCTGCCTAGATTTCAGAAGATGTATGGAAACAAATGGATGTCCATGTAGAAGTCTGCTGCACAGCTCACATAGAGAACCTCTACTAGGACAGTGTGGATGGGAATGTGAGGTTGGAGTCCCCACACAGAATCCCCCCTGGGGCACTGCCTAGTGGAGCTATAAGTAGAGGGCCACTGTCCTCCAGACCCCAGAATCGTAGATCCACCAACAGGTTGCACCATGTATCTGAAAAAGCTTCATGCACTCAATGCCAGCCCATGAAAGAAGCTGTGGGGGCTGTATCCCACAGAGCCACAGGGGAAGAGCTACTCAAGGCTATAGGAACCCACTCCTTGCATCAGCATGCCCTGGATGTGAGACATGGAGTCAAAGGAGATTATTTTGGAGCTTTAAGATTTAATGACCATTCTGCTGGGTTTTGGACATGCATGGGACCTGTAGCCACTTTGTTTTGGCCAATGTCTCCCTTTTAGAATGGGAGAATTTACCCAATGCCTGTGTCATCATTTTATCTTGGAAGTAACTAACTTGTTTTTGATTTTACAGGCTCATAGGTGGAAGGGACTTGCCTTGCCTCAGATGAGATTTTGGACTTGGACTTTTGAGTAAAGGCTGGAATGAATTGAGACTTTGGGGACTTGTCAGGAAGGCTGGATTGGTTTTGAAATGTGAGAAGGACATGAGATTTGAGAGGGGCCAGGGGTGAAATAGTATGTTTTGGCTCTGTATTCTCACCCAAATCTGATGTTGAATTGTAATCCCTAGTGTTGGGGGAAGGACCTGGTGGGAGGTGATTGGATCATGGGGGTGAATTTCTCCTTTGCTATTCTTGTGATATTGAGTGAGTTCTCAGGAGATATGGTTGTTTAAAAGTGTGTAGCACTTCCCCCTTCACTCTCTCTCTCCTGCCAGCAGGTGAAGATGTTCTGGCTTCCCCTTCACCCTTCTACCATGGTTGTAAGTTTTCTGAGGCCTCCCGCAGCCATGCTTCCTGTACAGCCTGTAGAACTGTGAGTCAATTAAATCTCTTTTCTTATAAATTACTCAATCTCAGGTAGTTCTTTATAGCAGTGTGAGAACAGACTAATACATATATCAAGAGATTTATTGCAGGGAATTGGCTTGTGAGATTTTGGGTAGGAATCCAAGGGATATTGGCTAGGAAAATCTCAAATCTACAGAGCAGGCACCTTAGGAAGGGCAGGCTGTAGCAAACTCTACAACAGAAATTAAAGTTCACAGATAGAATTTCTTCCTCCTTAAGGAAATCTCACTCCTGCTCTTAAGCACTTTCAACTGACTGGATTGGTCCCAGTCCAAGGATAACATCTTTTATGTAAATCCAACTCAGATATCAATCACAGTTACAGAAGGTATCTGTAAAATACCTTCACAGGCTGGATGTGGTGGCTCTTACTTGTAACCCCAACATATTTTGAGGCCAAGGCAGAAGAACTGCTTGGCCCAAGAATTCCAGACCAGCCTGGGCAACATAGTGAGACTCTGTCTCTATTTAAAATAGATAAATAAATAATAAATAAATAAGTAAAATACCTTCACATCAATACCTCAATTCTCATTTTATTGAATTAACTGGAGACTATAGCCTACCCAAGTTGGAACATAGAACTGACCATCATAGAGGAGAAAGGAACATGGAGGAATGCATAGAGGAGAAGAACACTAGAGAAGAATTACCCACTGTGTTCGGGCCCAGGTGAAGGAGGCACCTTCACTTGCACTCACATTCCACTGTGAGATCTTAGTCATGTGGATACACCTAATTGCAAGGAGGACTAGGAAATGTAGTCCAGCCATGGGCTCGGTATAAAAACAAAAATAGTTTTAGTGGACAACTAAGTGGTCACCATGGCAATGGTCAATTTTGAGAAAGTGGGTCTCAGTTCTTTAGTTGCACATGTTTTGTCCTCATGCTACAGAAGTGAGAATGGACTTTTCTCTTTCCAAGTAAAGTCTTACTAATACCTAAAAACCTGAAATCATTGCTAATACATATCGGCTTACATATGCAATAGACCATACAAAGCTATCTCCTCGGCATTGCTTGTCCAGCTGCTATTTTTTCCAGCAAAGGTATGAGCTTTGATCAAACTTCCGTAATTATTTGTGCAAATTTCCATCGTATAACCCTGCTAAATGTACTGAGTCCATATTATATAATTGACATTCTACTACCTATTTTATAATGAACAATTGAGAACTTCTAGTTCTAGCAATTCACCAAGAGAGAATGATAAACACTTAAATATTTTGGCTGATTAAACCAGAGAGATTTGATCATGTAACAGCAAGCTGCTTGACTTTGAAACTTGCGAAAGAGTGTGAGATAACTCTGGGACTAGTTTCATGTTTCATTTCTCTTAGCAGCTTTATTTCATTTTCACTCATTCACTGTTTTTTGAATCTATAGACATGACCCTAAAATAACCTTTCTGCTGGCACCCTTCCATTCATTTTCTCCTCATTGTCACTCTTCCTAAAATCTAATTACTAAGCAAGGAAGGAAGAAATAGAAGGAGACAGCCTGGAACTTCATTGAGTTTGGCTTCCTTCCAGCTCTGATTCTTCCACAAGTATTCCCAACACTGCTAAAGTTAAGAGGCTTAAGTGACTTCTATGTTGGTGAGATATCATTATCGCTATACTCCTATCGCTCCAGGGTCCCTAAAACATTATGTGTGGCCATGTGTTGTAGTTACTATTTTAGTATGTCTCATTTTCAAATGAGGTGAAAGGTAGTGAGGAGTCCAGTTAAGATATGGTGTCTATTCTCCAGAAATTTACCAGCAAGGGACATGATAGATGTGCACAGAATAAAATTAGGGTTTATCTCTTACTAGAAGAATCTTTGTTTTTTTATGAACTTGTTCCCCCTCTTTCCCTCCAGGTTTTGTCTCCAGACTTTTCTGAAAGTATTAATGAAGCCAGCTGGGAAGAGGAGCAGTTTGGATGAGACTGGGATAAGAAGTGGTTAATAAAACCTGGTTATCTATTCTGGAAAAAATAAACAGCTGATACCACCATTCTGAACTATTATAGTGAATTCCACATAGGCACTGAAGGTGCAAGCTTTCATGAATTGCTTGCCTTTGAGTCAGGTACTGTGTTAAGGACATTATGTTTAGGACTAGATTTACTTCTCCAAAAAGCTAATTCCATGAGGTAAGTATGATTAGCCCCAATTTTCAAGTAAGGACATCAATGTTCAGAGATTTATTAATTTGCCCAAAATCAAATTGCTAACATGTAGTAAAGATATTAACTTATCTGTGTTTTTTCTACTACATATAAATGCACAAGGACCTGAGTTATAAGAAATTGTTTCTGGTAGTGTCTTAGTGCAAGCTGCTAGTTTTAAAATGTTGTTTAAGCCTGGGAGACTTAAATAACAGAAATGTATTTCTCAGTTCTGGAGGTTGGGAAGTCCAAGATAAAGATGCCAGCAGATCCAGTGTTTGGTGAGGACCGGCTTCTTGGTTTGTAGATGTCCACCTTTTCATTGTATCCTCACATGGCAGAGAAAAGAAGGCAGAAAGCAGAGAGAGATGCTTTCTCCTGTATTTTTATAAGAGCACTAATCACTTATGAGGACTCCACCCTCATGATCTAATCACTTCCTAAAGGCCCTACTGCCTAATACCATCATACTGGGGATTTAAATTTCAACATATGAATTTTAGGGATAATACAAACATTCAACCTATAGCAGATACCTTTAAAAAGAATTATTTCCACTCATTAAAAATATGAAAAATAAAGATGTGAATTATTAAAGATTTTAATATTTATGAGACTGACTTCAGAATCTATTTTCTAAAGATCACAGAACTACTTGGATAAATTGAGTGCAAGTTTAGACAGTAAAAATGGCACAAGGACAAAGAAGAGGGGAGGAAGAAAGAGAACCTCTTTTTATCCTTCGGCTGCTGAAAAGCTTGCCTGAAGTTAGCCTTAACTAGATTCAGAAATAAATTCCAACACATACTCAAAATTAGTGGGTCTTAAGTTATAATGGTATTAGGTTTATTTACAAACTAAAGATATTAAAAATGAAATTTTATTTATATATATTTTTATTCCCTCATTAAATATGCCTTTTAAACTATCATTACAAAATAACACAATTATCACTTTCTAAATGAAATGACCTCAATCTATATTCTCCTTGCCCTTCAAGACACCAAGTCCTTAGCTCACATAGTATTTTCATCCATAAAGACAACTCTCAAAGCACCAAACTGTTTCTGCCTCTATTAATATACCTTTTACGTTGTACTAAAATTCTTTTTATGTATCTATGAATGGTATCTAACATGGTGCCTGCGTAGATAATAATGGATGAATGAAAGAGGGAGAGAAAGAGAAAAATGAAGGGAAAGAAAAAGAAAGAATACTGATTGGTACCCTTGAGGACAGAGACATTGCTAGACGCAAGAAAGAAAAAAATCTTTGCCCATGATCCACTCATACATGGAAAAAAGCAACAGCATTGCTACCCCTGGTAGCATTCACTGAGGACTTACTATGTGTCGGGCCCTACTCTATAAATAGTTGCCATCATCCTTCTCATTATTGTCTATGAGTACACAGAGAAACTGAGATTATGCAATTAGCCCAAAGTCACAGTTAGTAAAGGATGAAGTCATTATTTAAACCTTAGCAACCTGAGTCTAGCTCCCATACTCATACCCAGGACTTTCTACTACCTTCCAAATAAACAGGTAATTACAGTGTTCCATGCCTAAAGAGATCTCTGTTCCAAGTGCCAAAGGAACAGAGAAGGCATAGTCTGTGCAGGTGGGAAAGAAAGCAAGCAGGCAAAGAGAAAAAATTATCCCAAATTATAGAGCTCTGAAAGCACGTGGCAAATTCCATGTGTGAAGAAGGTAGTACTGGATGGAGTCCAGGAGCAGAGCTGGAGACTCTGAATGTGGGCTGGGAACTGATTGTAAAATATATTTTCATTCAACATTTCACAATCAGCTACTTACTGAACACCTACTACATGCCAGCAGACAGCCATGAATAAAAGCAGACAGAAACCCTTTATGGGGCTTACATCCTAGCGGGGAGGTGACAGACAATAAACGTATATATTGTGGCATGTGGTGATGAAACAGGAAAAGTTTCTGTTTCGCTTCTTCTGCGTCCCACTGCTCAAACCCCTAGGGGGAACATGCAGAGGGGCAAGTCATGGGGCTCCAACCCCACAGCGCATCTAGGGTCGCGTGTTTACAGCTCCGGAAGCCCCTGTGGGTGTGTGTTACAGTGTGCTCTTTCAGTTTTGCCGTCTGCAGGCGGCTTGTGTTAATCAGCTCAATTAGACCCTCCGCCTTATCTCAAGGACAGAGGGCTTTCTGTATCCTGGGGTTCTTGCCCTAGTGTACTGGAAAAATCAGATCATATGTGGGCTTGGAAGATGGGTGCAAGGTTTTATTGAGTAAACGCAGCTCTCAGAGAGGTAAGATGGGGAAGCCAGAAGCGGGGTGGAGTGGGAAGATGGTCTTCCCATGGAGTCGGGTCGCCCAGGACTAGACTCTCCTCCAACCGAATTCTCCTCGGCGTCTGCCTCTTTCTGCCGTCGATAGCCTGCCAGCATCTGCCAGTGTTTTCTTCTGCTTGTGTGTTCCTCTCAATGTCCAGTTGCTTATGTGTGTGCCCGCTAGGGTCTTGGGGGTTTTAGAGTCACAGGATGGGGGACGTGGTGGGCCAGAGTGGTCTTGGAAAAATGCAACGTTTGGGCGTGAAAGCAGGAGTGTCTGTCCTCACTTAGGTCTGTGGGCACAAACCTGAGGGTGGAGCCCTCATCAGGGACCCTGCCCTTCTCTACCCAGCATGCCCTGCCCCCCTCCTGTATCAGTGATAAGTGCTCAGGATGAAAATCAACCAATGTAAGGAGACACAGTGTGAGGGGTGGGTGCTATTTGAGATAGGGTGGTGTCTGATAAGGCATTTGCACAGAGAATGCAAATGAAGGAAGCCTTTATTTTATAAGCAGGGACAGTTCATGAAGGAGTTTCAGTAGGGATGTGATTTGATAAGATTTCCTTTTCTGGAAGCCACTTTTGACTAATGGCTTAGGGTGGTGACAGGGAGTTGAGGTTGAGGAGAGCTAGAGGACCACTTAGAAAACTATTGTGAACTACTGTATTACAAGAATAATGAGAAATTATGATAGACTAAACCACAGCAGCAACATGTGTGTGGTTTTTAAATAAGAATAAGCTCCTCGTAGAACCTGGAACGCTGAGGAGGTCTCTTTCCAGTAACTTGGACCAGAGACAACTGTAAATGTGCTGAAAGCCAGAAGATGTTGGGGAAGCTGGCAAAGAGAAAACCTGAGAGTTATTTATTGCTCAGCCTGCAGCATCCATGAGTGACTGAAGGGAGTATCTGGACCTTTTTCTCACTTCCAAAAGCAAGTGCTACCAGAAAGGAAGAAGAAAACCTTGAAGTTATCTTAGCTTATAACAGTGATATCATCCAATATCTTTATTGTCATGGATGAAAATGGGAAATAAAAGATTCTGATGGCTCCTAAATCCTTCCCACTCACACAGACATTAACCACACCATGGTCAGTTCCCCACCAGCATGTGTGCCCACCACAAAGGTCACTGCCACTTGACACAGATGCAGTGGGGGTAGGTACTGCCATACAGCAGAGACAGGTGAGGGCTGGCAGCCTGGCAATGGAGAAGAGAGCAGAGGTGAAGGTGGCATGCAGACAGGAGTAAGGGACAAGAAGGGCCTGGGCTGTGCCTGAGCTAGCTTTATTGTCCCTACTGCTAGAAGACTAAAAGAACTGAAAGTAGGCTGGGCTCTGTGGCTCGTATCTGTTATCCCAGCGCTTTCAGAGGCTGAGGTGAAAGAATCACTTCAGGCCAGGAGTTCAAGATCAGCCTGGGCAAAATAGCAAAACCCCATCTCTTCAAAACATTTAAAAAATTAGCTGGACATGGTGGCATATGCCAGTAGTCCCAGCTATTCAGGAGGATCACTTGAGTCCAGAGGTTCCAGGCTGCAGTGAGCGATGATCACGCCACTGCACTCCAGGCTAGACAACAAAGCAAGACCCTGTCTCTAAAAAATAAAAATTTAAAAGAAGAAATGAAAGTCAACAATTTATAATGAAGACAAACACCAAAGACCACCGTAGAAAAGGGCAATGAGGGCTTCAGGACAGTGCCCAGCCTGGAGGTGGTGAATTCCTTCTTTCTCCTTCCCTAAAATTTTTAGAGGGCTATGGGTCGGATTTTAGGGGAAAATGAAAGAATTCATTAAACTAGAGGTTCTGCAAATAGATAACAGGTGTGCCACAAGATATTGATGTTTGTACCTTTTTTCAGTGATGACAAAATTGAGTCATTCCCAAATTTACAACAGTTGAAATTATGCTTGACGAGTATTTTCATAAAGGTCTCTCTGAATGTTTCCTGAACTCATGAATTCTTATCTTGCTGGTAAGCTTGGAATGAATAGCAATCTACAGAGAGCCCTCTATTAAGGGCTACGATATAGCACAAGTCCAGGTGTGTAATACAAAATATAATGCAAAATATAATTTTCCTGTGTGCTCCATGAGGTACAAAGACAGGTGGCACTAGATTAAACTCTCGTTTGTTTTTTAGAAGGAATGTGATTTATGACTAAGTTTTGTTTACCACAGTGTCCTTGCCACCTAGCAGAGAGCCTGGCACCATAAACAGTTTACTAAAACCTTGTTGAATGGAAAAGCTGACTTAAGAGCCCTGGGAAGCTGTTTTAGGGTCTCTAGTGGCCACTTTGTCAGCTGGAGGTCCACTTGGGGGCTGGGGATACCTTCAGTCTGCAGGTTATTTTTGATTCTGAAGAGCTAAAAGGAACTGGAGCAGGGCAGAGAAGAAGGAAAGCTGGCTGCTTGCCAGAATCAAGAGAGAGAAATAAAGGGGCTTCCAAAGCTTTCCTGGAGCATAGTTAGCCCAGGCTCTCCAGAGAGGAAAGATGGCTGGGACTCTAGAGGGATCTAACAACCACTTGGTGCACAGTAGAGTTCCGTGGTATACACACTTAGCTTTCACACATTCACCTGTTTCTGCTCCACAACAGGGAGTGAGAGAGTGGGGGTGGGAGTGGGAGAGAAGGAGTAAAGAGAGGAGACTTGAAAGAAAGAGAATAAATGGGAAATTGCTACATTGTTTTCCACGCACAAATGGGAGATATATATCCATTGTTCCCTTAGCCATTTGGTACCCACATGCCTCTCACAATATAAACGTCTTGCTGAACTAATCTCTTCAAACATTTAATTTTTTGTAGAGTAAGGCTTCTAAACGTAGCTACTTAATCTAGTGCTAAATTATAGAAACAGAAATCCATTCTAACACTTTGTCAGACTTGTAAGAGATGGTGTGTTGATCTCTACCATGACACTTTCCTAATGGATTTTCAAAGGTTTGACCTCATGGGCTGGGCTTCATATCTAACCTCAGGAGACATTTGGCATTGTTACATTGCTCAGGAACCTGTTCCTGATGAAGCCCTAATTTTGTTCATTTTTCTCTGAGTAGCTGTGTTCTCTTATTGAGGTTACCCTCAGCCCAGGGACTGAATCATGACTGATTCAAGCCATTCATGGTTGTTTTATTCTCTTGCCAGGTAATTGGTTTAAATATGAATGTATAATATAATTCTGTCCAGTTATAAGTGAGGGGAAATCAACTGGGATGATTCTAGAAAGGTTTTCATTATTCTTAAAAATCAAAAAAAAGCAAAAACAGGAATATTTCCCGCTTTCTACCTCTGGATATTCTTGTCTTCATAAGATTACTTGGAACCAAGCAACCACTGTGAGAATCAGCAAAAGAGGATAACATAAATAAAAGTGTCTCTGTTGACATTTGAGGCAAACTTAGAATTGCCCTACCTTCAAACTTCTAGGTATGCAGTATAGTAAGTAGTCTTATTATTTAGGCCACTTTTTGGTGTGTTTTCCTTTTATTCCTTATAGTCTATAGTAGATTAAAAATGTCCATAAATTATTTACTTCTTTTACTGAGCAGTATTGTCCAATTCCTCTCCCCTTGAATCCAGGTGGGCCCTAGTGGCTTGCCTGATCAATAGAATACAATGGGAGACTTATGAGCTTGGGTCATATGAAGCTTTGCAGTTCCCATACAGTCTTCTTTTTTATTTACTTATTTATTTTTTTAGAGATGCAGTCTCACTATATTGCCCAGGCTGGTCTCAAACTCCTGGGCTCAAGCAGTCCTCCCACCTCAGCCTCCCAAAGTGTTGAGATTACAGGTGTCAGCCACCATGCCTGGCATCCATACAGTCTTCTTGAAAGGCTCCCTCTGAAAGACAGTAGTGGCAATGTAAGAAATTCAACTACCTTTAGACTATGATGCAGTGAGAAGCCCAAGCCACATGGAGAGGAAACACATAGGTACTCTAGTTGATAGCCCAACCTGACTTTCTAGCTGGTTTCAAAGACAAATTGCATCAAATAAGTTAAGCAGGCAAGAAATAATTTATTCAAAACTACTGCAATAGGGAAGAGAGATGGAACTGAACTCTGAATACAACAGTAGTAACTGGGGGTTTATAGCTAATGGGCAGGATAAGGAAGTCAGTGGATGGAAAATTAATAAGGTGAACTTGATAAACTGTAAAGGTAGAAGATTCTTGCTAAATTCACTTGGCAGGATTCTTGATAAAACTAGGCTGGGCAGACCAAGAATAAGAGGCCAAGGATGAGGTCTGGCAGAGAAGATGGCTTGGAGAAGCCTGACTGAAGTTTGTTCAAGTAGGGAGTCCTTGTCACCAACAGCCACATCAACTGCTAGTCACGTGAGTGACCATCTGGGATATCCAGCCCAGTCAAGTCTTTAGATGACTCTAGCCCAAGCTGCCATCTCATTGCAACCACACAAAATACACCAAGCAAGAACCACCCAGCTGAGCCCCATCAAATTACAGAATCATGACAGATATAACAAATTGTTTTAAAACACTAAGTTTTACAGTTTTTTTATGCAGCAGTAGATAACCAAAGCACAACCAAAAACATCCCAAGTGATACAAAGATCTAGAAGATATGAACAAATTTCTTTTCACACAAGTATCTTCTGAGGAATTCAAGTGTTGAAGTGACATAATGAAAAGAGTACCAGGACTACTCAAAGGACCTGTACCACTGCAACAGGAGAGAGGGTGCTGCTAAGGCTTGACATATAAACAAGGGTATCGGTCCATTCTTACACTGCTATAAAGAAATACCTGAGACTGGGTAATTTATAAAGAAAAGAGATTTAATTGGCTCAGCTTCTGGTGAGGCCTCAGGAAACTTGCAATCATGGCAGAAGGTGAATGGAGAGCCAGGCATCCTACATGGTGGAGCAGGATCACGAGAGAGAGTGGGGAGGTGCTACATACTTTTAAACGACAAGATTTCACAATAACTCGCTGTCATGAGAACAGCACTAGGGGGATGCTGCTAAACCATTAGAAACCAACCTCATGATCCAATTCCCTCCCACCAGGCCCTACCTTCAACATTGGGGATTACAATTCAACATAGGATTTGGGTGGGGACACAAATCCAAACCATAGCAACAGGAATCACAGGGTGGCAAGAAATTTGAGCTAGACATGTTTTGGAGCCCTCTCTGTTATCATATAAGAATTGAGGAGCTTTAAATAATAGCTGGAAAACTCACTGAATCATTCATTATACAATCAAAAAATAATGAGAAACTTACCAGAGAGGTAGACCAATAATAAATGAGTGAATGGAGAGGATATAAACAGAGCAGGACACTGGTAGTCCATGGTGATTGTCATTTTTGCTGCCACTCCCTTTGCAACCCCACACTGCTGTGCTGTGCCTGGCCTGGCCCTATCCCTTGAGTGTGCTGTCTGAGTACACTTAATAGGCACCCCTTTCCACAGCTGTCTCCTTAATCTCAGGCATGGCCACAGAGACCCTCACTGATGCTCTCAAGGCACTTGGTGTCCAGTGCCACAGCCATTGTCCAGCCATCCCTTATCTGTCCACTGCATGCAAGTTGGGCCTGGTGCTGCCACTGAAGGAAACCCTCAGTCCCCATCATCCCCCCTTTTTCTGAAGATGACTTTCTGTCTCTTGGGTTTGTCCACACTTGCCTTATCTAACCGTCAGCCATTTACCTTTGGGACAATCCAGGCTAATCCAAATCAGTGATCTAGAAACCCTTAAACTGCTCCACCCAGAAGGCTGACAGGTAAGGATGGCAGGAGGGAAAGGAGGCCCGCCTCCAGGAAGCAAGGTCAGATTTCTCTTTTCTGGGATGGGGGTGGGGTGTGAAAGGAAATAGTTCACAACAAGGAGAATAACAGTTTTTATTTTCTTTTTACTAATACCTCATCCTATCGCACATGGTATTTGAGAAAAGAGAACTTGGTATTCTAGTCCATGGGGAAAAATCATTCTGAACTCTTGGAGTACATTTAAATTGTTTCTTGAACTAAAATGATGAAAGTATATTTCAGAGGAAAGATTTGAAGGTAAAAAGTTCATGGAAAAGATTTTCCTTATTTATAGCCCAGCCTTCCTCTGAAATGAACAGTATTTCGGTTCATATCAAGATAATTAATAGACCCGAGAAAGCAGTATTCCTAACAAAGATGATACTTAAAAGTGCCTATTTCATAAAAAGCAAAATATACTACACAGCATAAAGTTGTCCTGTGTGTCCATTTTATAAATTCAATCTTCCCAAAAATATAAAAACATCATAAGACTCAGCACTTCAGAAATTAAACACAATCAGCTAAACATGAAAGTAGGTTTTGATATTGATAGATGAAAGTGCCAGTTTGAAGCAGTAACATTTAACACAAACTGACAGCAATTTAAAAGGGGTCATTTCCAGAGGCATAATCATTCAACCATAGCTTTTTGTAATATAGAAAGAGCAAAATAATATGAGAGTTACGATTGATTGTTCCATCATGAAGGGAACATATCCACAGGGAAGTTCACTGGAGTTGGAGTCAGAAGCCATGGCACTTGGCATTGCAAACATCACCTGGGGGAGTGGAGGCAAGTTGCTGGCCCAGGAGCTCCTTTCCTCACCCCTGCATTGAAGATACTATCACCCACACTGCCTGCCTCCCAGGGGCTCAAATGGGAAATACGTGAAAAATATGTGCAATCTCTTTTCAATATATAAATGCTAACTACCATCATGGTTATTGTTGCCAAAGCCAGTTTTGATAGTACTTGAGATATGGTGCTTAAAAAATCTTAAGAAATGTTAAATTTCTGTACTATAAATATAGAAATAATAGTTGACGTTTGAGTCCTAAAAAATTTTTTTATGGATCTATTTGTTTTGCTGTTGTGAATTATGTAGAAGGAGACAAATGCTAATTGAGATGGAAGACCAACCAAGAGATCAAGCTATCTCTGCGAATCAAGTAAATATCAGCAGTAATTATTGAGTAAATCTTGCATTCTATTTATTCTTTCAACTAACATTTATTGAGTTTTTGCTTCATGCTAGATATGGTGCTAAGTTTTAAACATTCAAGGAAAAATGGCACAATTTTTGCTCAGGGCTCTTACAGTATACTTGGAAAGATAGTCATGGCCCAATATGATAAGAGCAATAAAAGAAGTGGGTGTGTGTAAATAAACATAGGACAGAGGTAATTGTGCTCCAAGAACTTAGAGTGCTTGAGGTTACAATGCTATGTGTAGGAGTGTGTATGTGTGTTGGTGGGTGTGAATGTGTGTATATGCAAGTGTGTTGAGCATGTCACAAGAGGACAATAAATAAAACATTTTCATGAAGAAACATTTGTTTCAGCAAAATTTTTCCATGTGTTAGCTCAAGTATGCAGTATTTTTAACTCTTTCATTATGAAAAATTTCAAACATAAAACAAGAGTAGAGAGAAATATATGATGAACAGCCACGTATCTATCATACAGAATCACCAAGATCAACATTCTGCTTGTTGTGGACTGAACTATGTCTCCCCCTAATTCACATGTTGAAGCCCAAACCCCCCACACCTCAGAATGTGACTGTATTAGGAGACAGATCCTTCAAAGAGGTCAGTAGGCTAAAATGAGGTTATTAGGGTGGGCTCCAATCCAATCTGACTTGTGTATTTATGAGAAGAGGAGACTCGGGCATAGGAGAGACACCAGGGATGTGCATACATAGTCACTGTGTGTGGCAGAATCACCACATCATTCATTATACAGTCAACAAAGGAGGAGGCCATGTGAGGACACAGCAAGAAGGTGGCCATCTGCAAGCCAGGAAGAGAGGCCTCCAGAGAAACCAAATAGAACCTTGCTCACTTACAGTTCTGTCAGCAACATAAGCACACCTATGTCAGTCTTGGATAGGATTATAGCCTGGCAGCAACTCCAAAGAGATAAAGGTCAAGGTCAGAGCCCACAGCATTAGACCAAATGGGAAAGGTTTGAACTGCAAGAAGGTTGGCCCTTGCCATACTAGAGCCTTACAAATTAGCCAAACACATTCTCAGGGCCTATAGGCCAGAGGCCATTTCCACAATGTCATTCCAGTTCCATCTCTAAAACTATGGCAGCATTCAAGACTTGTTAGTAAAGAAAAGAAAATGAAATAGGAGACGAATGGAGCCCAGATATTGCACTTGCACTTCTGACCAATATGAAGTAACAGAGACCAGATTTATCTTCCTGTGTGACACAACTAAAAAACCAAAATATGCATATATATATGAAACATTGGCATTAAACATTGCACATCTCCTATGACTTTGCACATCAGGGAACAAAGAACAGTGATACATAAGAGATGGGGAATAAATGAGATGAGCCCCAAGAGTGCCCCAGATTACTGCCTAAAAAAAGTTTTTTCCAGACTGTGATGTAGGGAGCAGGAACCGAGGCAGAGCCAGTGATCTCTTTGTGTTGAAGATATACAAGGTTGGGAATCTAAGGAGCACAAGGTGGCTGAAATTCAAAGGACATGGTACTGGAAAGGTCATAGCTACACAGAGAGAGAATGCTAAGGGTCCCCCTCAAGTATTCAATTGAGTACTGATCAGAACACGTATTTAAGGAAACAACCTGAGGTCTTAGCTGGGGTAGGGGGTGGGGTGGTAACTGGAAAGGATTGGAGAGAACAGTGCCCAAAGATCACATAGGATCAAGAATAGCTCCTGCTCCCAAGCCAGAGTGGAAAACCTCATCATTAATGGAGCATTGGTTAGAAAACTAAAAAGTGTTTTGCTTAAGTAGTAGGAAAAAGTTAACCCTAGACTAAACACTATAACAAGGCTTGAGGGCAAGGCACAGAAAGATCTGTTTCTAAAAAGCTTAACTGCACTGCAGAATATTGCAGAATAAATTGTGCAGAATATTTAAAGGAATACAAAAATAATATATAATTATTAAAATATATAAATTGCATTTTATATATTATTAAAAGATATAATATATAATTTCTGGCATCCAATCAAAACTTGCCAGGCAGATAAAAAAGCAAAAATATACAACCCATAATAAGAAGAAAATCAATTAATCACAATGGATCCAGAAATTATATAGAAAATAAAATCAGTAGATAAAGCCATCAAACAGTATTATTGTATTATTTTATTATTGTAAATGTACTGTAACTGTTATTGTAACTGTATTCCACAGGCCCAGTAAATTACAGGAAAGATTAAACTTGTTAAGTAGAGACATGGAAGATACAAAAAAAACCCAGTTTGAACCTTTTAGAGATGTCTGAGATGAAAACCTCATGGATGGCATTAATAGCAGTTAGACATTGCAGGACAAAGATTAGTAAATTTGAAGAGATAGCAATAAAAACCATGCAAATTGAAATAGCAAGGGAAAAAAACTGAAAAAAAATGAACAGAGCATCAATGAACTGTGGGACAATTTCAAGCAGCTAAATATATATATATATATATATATATATATATATATATATATAGAGAGAGAGAGAGAGAGAGAGAGAGAGAGGGAGATGTAATTGGAGTCCTTAAAGGGCAAAATGCGACAGAAAATATTTTAAGAGATAATGGTCAAAATTTTTCCAAATTTGATGAAAAGTATAACCTCCCACATCATACTAACAAGCTGAACAAATCTGAAGTACAAGAAACTTGAAGAAAATTACACCAAGGCATATCAAAATCAAATTCTTAAAACCAGTGATAAAGAGAAATCTCAAAAGTATCATATCTTAAAAGATATACTATGTACAGAGGAACAAAGATAAGAGTGGCAGTATATTTCTTGTGGGAAACAATGCAAGCTAGAAAACAGTGGAGGATCATCTGGAAAGTACAAAAAGAAAAAAAGTGGGCAACTGGAATTCTTTACTCATTGAATATATCTTTCAAAACCAAAGATGAATATAGCCGAATTCTACCAAACATTTTAAAAAGAATTATCACTAATACTTCCTAAACTCTTCATAACAACAGAGCTAGAGGGAATACCTCCAAACACATGTACAAGGCCAGTAATACCTAAACAATTGGGTATTACTTTGATACCTAAGCCAGACAAAGATACTTCAAGAAAACTACAGGCCAATATCTCTGATGAATGCTGATGCAAAAAACCTCAATAAAATATTAGCAAACTGAATTCAAAACACGTGAAAAAAATTATACATTGTGACCAGGTAAGATTCATCCCTGGCATGCAAGGCTGGTTTACCAAATGCAATCAATCAAGGTAATACATCACATTAATAGAGTGAAAGATAAAAACCACATGATCATCTTACTTAATGCAGAAAAAGATTTGACAAAGTTCAGCATTTTTTCTTGATAAAAACTCTGAACAGTTTAGGTATAGAAGGGGAGATTCTTAACATAATAAAGGCATTCATTAAAAACCCACAGCTAACACCATAACCAACAGGGAACTACCAAAAGATATTTAACTAAGAACCAGCACAAGTCAGGGAAGCCCACTTTCACCATTTCTATTTAACAGAGCACTGGAAGTGCTAGCAAAAGTGATCAGACAAGAAAACAAGTAAACAGCATCTAAATTGAAAATGAAGGAATAAAATCATCTCTATTTGCAGATGGCATGATCCTACATGTTTCTACATATAGAAACCCTAAAGATTTCACAAAAAAATCTTAGAATTACTAAATGGACTCACGAGTGTTGCAGGGTATAAAAATCAACATACAAAAATCAGTAGCATTTCTGTGTGCAAATTAGACCTAGCTGAAAAAGAAATCAAAAAAAGATCCCATTTATGAAAGTATTAAAAAATAAATTTAGGAATAAATTTAACCAAGAAGGTGAAAGATTTGTATACTAAAAACAACAAAACATTGATGAAATAAATTGAAGAAAACAAAAATAAATTGAAAGAGATTCTGTGTTTATGGATCAGAAGAATATTGTTATAATATTCATATTATTGAACATAATATACAGATTTAATGTAATCTCTCTCAAAATTCCAATGGCATTCTTCATAGAAATAGAAAAAGCAATCCTAAAATTTTTATAGGACCCTGCCTGCCAACAACAACAACAAAAAATCTGAATAGTCAAAGCAATATTGTAAAAGAAAAACAAAGAGGCATCATACTTCCTGATTTAAAATTGTATCATAAAGCTACATTAACTGAAACAGTATGGTACTGGCATAAAAACAGAAACATAGACTAATGAAACAGAATAGAGAGCCCAAGAATAAATCCAAACATAAACAGTCAATTTTCAACAAGGGTACCAAGAGAACACAGTGGTAAAAGAATAGTGTATTCAATAAATTGTGTGGGGAAAACTGAATCTCCACATGCAAAAGAATAAAATGGGACCCTTAACTTACACCATACACAAAAATCAACTCAAAAATGAATAAAAGACCTAAATGTAAGCCCTGAAACCATAAAAATCCTAGAAAAGAACACAGGGGAAGAGCTCCTCGACACTGGCCTTAGCAACAATTTTTTTGATAACACACCAAAAACTCAGGCTACAAAAGCAAAAATAAATAAATGGAACTACATCAAACTAAAAAGTATTCACAAATCACATATCTTATGAGGGGTTAATATCCAAATTGTATATAGAACTCTTACAACTCAATAACAAAAAAAAACAAAAAACAAATAGCCAGATTAAAAAATGGGCCTGAACATACTTTTCTCCTAAAAAGTACCTAAACATACTTTTCTCCTAAGAAGATATAAAAATTGTCAACAGATACATAAGGTACTCAACATCACTAATCATCGGGGAAATACAAGTAAAAACCACTGTATCATCTCACACTTGTTAGGATGGCTATTATCAAAAAGATAAGAAATAACAAATGTTGGTGAGGGTGTAGAGAAAGAGAAACCCTAGAACATTGCTGGTGGAAATACAGATTGGTACAGCCATTATGGAAATGGTCCACATGTATGAAGGGTCCCAAAGAAATTAAAAATAGAACCACCATATGACCCAGCAATCCCTCTGCTGTGCATATCCCAAAGGAGATTATATAACCACCTCATAAAGATATCTGCAGTTGCATGTTCAATCCAGCATCATTCACAATGGCCAAGATATGGAACCAACCTAAATGTCCATCAACAGATGAGTGGATAAATAAAATGTGGCGTATATGTACAATGAAGTATTACCCAGCCTTGAAAGAGAAGATCTTGCTATTTGCCACAACATAGATAAAACTGAAAGGCATTATGCCAAGTGAAATAAGCCAGACATAGAAAGAAAAATATTGCATAACCTGACTTATATGTGTAATCTATAAAAAAATATAGAACATAAAAAGATAAAGAAACAATGGTTATCATGGGAAGGGGGTAACAGGCAGATTTCATCAAAGGATATGAAATAACACATACGTACGAAAAGCCTAGAGCTCTAATGTACAAAATGAGGATTATAGTTAATAAAATTGTATTAAATATTTGGAAGAAAATACAGAAGAAAATCTTCAAGACATCTGGCCAGGCAGAGTTTTTAGATATAACAACAAAAGTACAGTCTATAATAGAAAAAGAGTTGACATATTAGACAATAACAATTTAGAACTTTTTTGCTCTGAAAAAGGTTAAGAAATGAAAAGACAAGCTAGTGACTGGGAGAAAATATGTGCAAACCATATATCTGATGAAGGACTTGTATCCAGGTTCAAGAACTCTCAAAACCCAACAAACAGGAAACAGACCAATTTTTTTAAATGTACCAAAAATTTGAGCAAACACTCCACTAAAGATATACTGATGGCCAACAAGCACATGAAACATCAGCCAGCACTTTGGGAGGCCAAAATGGGTGGATCATGAGGTCAGGAGTTGGAGACCAGCCTGGCCAAGATGGTGAAACCCCGTCTCTACTAAAAATACAAAAATTAGCTAGGCACAGTGGCTGGCACCTGAAATCCCAGCTACTTGGGAGGCTGAGGCAGGAGAATCGCTTGAACCCAGGAGGCAGAGCTTTCAGTGAGCCAAGATTGCACCACTGCACTCTAGCCTGGGTGACAGAGCAAGACTCTGTCTCAAAAAAAAAAAAAAAATGTAAATTAAAACCACAAAGATGACCAATGTATACCTATAAGAAGGGCTAAATACAAAAAATACATAACAAAGAACTACCCATACCAAGTGTTGACAAGGATGAGGAGCAACTGGAACTCTCATATGTTGCTAGTGAGATTGCAAAATAGAGCTGCTCTTGAAAACAGTTTGGCAGTTTCTTATAAAATTAAACATACACTTTCCATATGGCCCATCAATTCCACTCTAAAGTATTTACCCTAAAGCAAGAGTCACACATTTTTGAAAATGAAGTTGTATTGGAACACAGCCACACTTATTTATGTAATGACTGTGGTTCTTTTTATATTTCAGGGGAAGTGCTGAGGAGTTGCAACAGAAACTATATGGCCAGCAAAGCCTAAATATTTATAATCTGTCCCTTTACAGAAAAAAATTGTTGATCTGTCCCTAAAGAAATGAACACAAATATTTATAGCAGCTTTAGTCATAATTGCCCCCAAAAAACAACCAGAAACAACCCAAATGTTCTTCGATATGTGAATGGATTAAGAAATTGTGGTAAATCTATAGAATGGAATTTTACTCAGCAATAAAAAGGAATGAATAATTGATACATGAAACGGCACAAATGAATCTCAAAATAATTATGCTGAGTGAAAGGAGGCAGACAAAAATGAAGAATACATATTGAATGATCCCAATTATATAAAGTTGTGGGAAAAGGAACACTTATAATGACAAAGTGCAAATCAGTTGTTGCCTGGAGATGGGGTCTGGGGCAGACAGGCAGAGGAAAGGATTGCAAATGGTCAAGAGGAAATTCCAGAGATGATGGATATGTTTGTTATCTTGATTGTGATAATGGTATGTGTGTACACACACACACACACACACACACACACACACACAGGAAACAGACCAGTTTTTTAAATGCTATATATGTCAAGCCCTTTAAATATGTGATTTATTATATGTTAATTGTCTCTCAATAAAGCTATCAAAAGCCCAGACCTGCATTGAGTCCAATGCCTGCACATTTCACCATGATGTTCTACCTTCTCTTGCATGACAGGAAGGAGCTGCACCATGGAAAGTCTAACCACTGACACCTGACTGTAAATAACAGCCTGCCATGTTTTAATCCCACATGCTCTGATCTTGGAGTGGGGCTAGGCAGGAAGACAAAAGCTGCCTCTTCACAGAGGAGTTTTGCAGTAATCAGAGCCAGAGCCACAGGCCTCCCCAGGAATAAGCCTGCATCCTTGCCTTCCAAGCCTCCCCTTCCACCCTGACTGCCTGACCTGGCCCAGGTAGAGCGTCTCAGAAATCCTAACAGAAACCTGGGCACCTCTATTTTTGAGACTCCAAGAAGCCAGAAAGCATAGACTTATTTAAAATAAATAGTGTCATTCACTGTCACAGGTTGGATTATCTGGAAGCAGATACTGATACTGAGTTGGGGGCAAGACATTTATGAGGAACCAGCCTGTGAAAGGAAAGGGACAGGACCGAAAGAGGGTTCGGCAGAAGGATAATCAAACTGTGGCCAAGGTCAGCAAAGCCTTGGTCAACTTGGAGGGGAACTCTGAGGTGTCCCTGGCAAGTACATCCCAAGTGAGATCCAGACAGTTGGTTCTTTGTACCCCTGCCACACTGACTCACTACATGCGGCTGACCAGGAAAGGGTCAGCATAGACTGAGTACCCTTCTGCAGCTAAGGTGGACCTGAAGGAGCTAATGGCTAGATGCTGTCATCTGGATCACAGGGTCTCTGTAGAGTCAGGGTGACTTGAGATAATTATACTATGTTCATTTGTCATTAAAAAACACATGCCAAAACAAATCAGTGCGCAAAATATAAATGTGGTCTCTTGACCATTTTCACTAGCTGTAAACACAAGACAAGGGAAAAGAAATTGGGTCCTCTAATTACAGGCAGATCAACTGCACTAATTTATCTTTTGTCCCTTTCACGTGCTGCCCAAGGTTTCCAAGCCTCGTCACATTGTGAGTGATGATGTTGGATGGCAGATTTCTGAGCTAGCTAAAAAGGAAAAATTAAAAAGTAAAACCACATACCTGACCTGTTAGGAAGAAACTGTATATTATATGCAGAAGGAGAAAGTAGAAAACCACTCATTAATTATGGGTATGCTTGACTGGCTATAGAAAACCTGATAGGTGTAAAGGAGTAGAAATTGGATGAAGATAATGAGGCAGCCAGCAGGGGCCGAGGATCCTATTTATGGTGCGCCAAGCTTAAAATGGGTGTCAGCAAAAGCAGCAGGAGGAACGTGGGCTGTCAGGTCCATGATGAACAACAGGAGAATTTCGGGGAACAGTTGCTGCAATAGTAAGATTTTGCCAAATACTGAGAGCAAAAAAGTTAGTGTGCTGCAGGATCACGAATAGAGACAAGTGACTATAAGTTGGTATTTCTCAAAAATGAACTGTCAGGAGTAAGCTTTTATTAATCAAGTGATAATGTTTTGCTGTTGAATGGTACTGTTCGCAGAGTATGGAAAAATAATGAATCAGAATTCACAGAATATTTGAAATGCTGGTCTACGAAAATAAAATAACCTTGCTTTTAATGATGAAGGAAAACTTCCAGAATTTCCATAGAAATGAAAGCAGGGGACAAATGTAAGTAACAGTAGCAGTGGAATACATGGTAAAAATGGGCAAAAATGGGCCTCTGGAACTTTCTCTCCTCTCCATTTGTCACTTTCACAGCTTCATGTGGGGCTTTGGTCCCTGCCAGCTTACAGATCATCTTCTTCTTTGAGGCCCCTCTTCAGCCTGCTCTGTCCAGATTAGCCCCTGTTCACCGACTGCTTTCCAGTACACCTGCTGTGTGTTTTTCATCCTGGAGGATCTTAATTAGAGTATACAGCAGAGAGCTACTGAATCTTATATTAATCTCTAGTTCAACAAATTAACCCTAATGTATATGATCTTTGCAGGAGCATTTTGATTTTTTAAAAAGGACTGCAAGATATAGTTTCCTGCATGTTGGTGAGAGAAACATTTTCAGGTTGCTTAGGAGTGCTCCAGGGATTCTCAAGTCACACAAGTTAAGCAGTTATATCTCTGCCTAGTAGTCAGATTAGCCCACTATCTAACCCTCACTAAATGAAGTTCATATAAGTATGAAGAACCTCCCATCTCCCTGAGCACAGTATTTTTTTTCTGTGACTCTTTTCCTGCTTCCTTGTCTATTCTTTCTAGACATAATCAGAAGGCAATTGATACAATAGAAAGAACAAAATGACCTGGACTTAAATCCCAACTTTTCCATCATCTAAATGAGGTGTTTGGCAAGTTAAACCTCTTTGAATTTAAAACTCGTCGGTAAAAACTGGTGATTATATCTACCTTTATAGGGTAGCTGCAAGAACTGTTTGATGCTTGGCACTTTGTAGGCTCTCAAAAGTTAATTTCTTTTCTGCAAGCCAGAAAGCCATGAACTGAGACTGCCATGTGTTCTCCTGGGCAGCCCAGGCTAACCATGGCCATAGAAAGAATCCCTGATGCCAAGTACAAAGGAACAGGGACACTTGTTCTCATGCCACTAAAGGCCACATGAGGGAATGTGACAAGGCTGGAGCCAGGAGACCTGGCTACAAAGTTCAGCTCTACCACACAAAAGCTGTATGATCTTGGACACTTAAGTGCCTTCCTGAGCCTCCAGGTCTTCAAATGGAAAAGGAGGGTGACACCCATGCCTCTCTCTATTCCAGAAGAGCATGATAAAGGTGAAATAGAAATAAAAATGTCTTTGTAACAATAAATTATGCAAGGTAAACATCATAATTCTAGAAATCCCTTGAGTAGCATAAAGGAAAAGATTGTTAACAACTTTTTTTTTTTTTGAGACAGGGTCTCACTCTGTTGCCCAGGCTGGAGTACAGTGGCATGATCACAGTTCACCGCAATCTCAACCTCCTGGGCATAAACAATCCTCCCAGCTCAGCCTCCTAAGTAGCTGGGACTACAGGCTTGTACCACTATTCCTGGCTGATTTTTTCTATTTTTTGTAGAGAAGAGGTCTCACTTTGTTGCCCAGGCTGGTCTTGAACTCCTGGGCTCAACCAATCCTCCTGCCTCAGCCTCCCAGAATATGGGAATTACAGGTGTAAGCCACCATGTCTGGCCTGTTAACAACTTTAAAATGAGAGCTGATAAATAGTGATTTAAGAATCAATGTCTTGATTTTCAGCCATCTTACTTTCCTCCCAATACAAGATTCAACCTGGCTTCAGATACTACCAACATCTACAAGGTTAAATATATTCTTCTTATTTTAACTTTAAGGCAAAATTAATTTTTGTTTTAGTAATGTTTTAAATGTGGAAATATCAGATATCGAAATACTGAGGTTATGAAATTTATACATGAAGTTAGAGACTTACAACACATAACACATTTCTTAAATTAACCAGAATATTTTTGGATGAAGAAAGCTGTACTTATACCATATCCTATATAACTCAAACTAAGTTTTGGTTTCCAGAAAGAAATTCATACCAAATCGATATAACCACTGCTATATATATACTATTGTGACCATGACATTATCTGTTCCAATCACTATGTCACCTCTTGCTCCCAAACAAATTCTTGGAGAGGGGTCAGAATGGAAGACAGTATGAGAAAGGTATTTGTGAGCATGTGAGATGTTCCCTGAGGACTCTCAGCCCATAACTGGGTGAGGTTTTCATCTAAGTGGGACTGCAAGTCCTATGTCAGCTATGAGGGTTAGAGGGATAAAAATATGGATTATTTTGTTTAACGTGACCTGCATGTGTATTCATAAGCTGTGGAGCTGAAGAAACATCCTGACACCTATACTACTTCCTGACATCTATGGATATTCCCATAGACAAAAATGCAAAGAAATAAAATACTGATATAGTACCTCTGGCCCTGAATATTCAACACTGAGAGTCTTCTAAGGTTCCTCAACAGAAGACTTCCAAAGTGAATTGGGTCAAATCCTTTCAATGTCACTTTCCCTGGGTGTATTTTAATCAGGAAGAAAATGTACTCACCACCAGCTCTGAATCCTAATACAGTAATTAAATGCACCAGTGGAAAAACCTGTACGGTTTGAACTAACACCATTATCTTAAACTGTTTCATTTGATTTAGTCTCAGTCTCTACAAGGATCTTAAAACAGGATGCCATTATAGGCAAATAGGAACACATGCACAAATGAATAGGCACAAGGAAAGCCACAGGGTATAGTCCAAGTAGAGAATTATAAGGGGGCGGGAAGGCCAAGAGAGACACCTTGGGAAACATGGTAGACATAGTGAGGTTAGGGTGTTTCCTTAACTGCAAGTGACTTTTAAGGTCCTATATTTGCTTTACTTGCAAATAATGAAATAAAAGAACAAAATTTTCTGGAAAAAAAAAAGTATTCTTAAGTTATGGCTTTTCTTTCTAAAATTTCTTAAAAGCAAAACTTTAGCTTAACTTGAATAAGCAAGAGGTTTTGAGGAGGAAGAATCATGGTTTACATACACACTTCTCTTCAAGTAGAGTGGAGAAAGATCACTGGACCCAGGCACAACTGGTACACATTCAAGCCCTACAAGACCACCCATAAGCTGCTGAAACTCTCTAGAAAACATACTTCAATGGGTTACCTAACCTTGATTGACAACAGGTGAAATTCTACCTTGTATACTCTATAAGTTTCGGCGGACATTAAGTTCTGTGTAAGACTCAGTGTTTCCAATTAACCAAGGCAATTTCACCTTCTCCACCTCCATCACCTCCCAGCAAACACCTGTCTGTATAAAGCAGCTCCTCCTGGGAATAGTCACAGATTTCTTCCCACCCACCAACACCTTTGAATGCTTACTACATTCCAGGGAACAAGGGACATCACTTCCCCTCCATGTGCCCCAGATCCGTCCTTTGTGGAAAGAACCTTCTGCAAATGTACAGTGTCATATCCCCAGGGTACCTTGACACTGGTTTTTGTTCTCTTTGCCTGGTCAAAGTCTTTGCCCATTTCCTTCATGGATTATTTATTTTTATTAGGAACTCTTGTCATTAGCTGACAAGCTAGCTGGTATTCCCATAAGCCTGTTTAGCTCCTCTGGTAGGAGACCAGGTTACCTCACACTCCAAGCTGTCAACTCCTCCAGATCAGAGTCCATGGCTTTTTCTCTGTGCCCCCAAATTTTGTTTAATGCTTGTAAAAAAAAAAAAAAAAAAGCAAATACTGTACCCAGTAATTCCTGTTAAACCAACAAGCATAGAGAGGAAGACAAGCCTTCTTATGCCACTCTACGTGAGTGACTAATTGCCTTGAGAGCAAAAGGTTTCCACAGTTTTGTAATCCTTCAGAAGATCTCCTAGAAATGTTCTATAGAACCTACCTGGGTTTTTCCAGGGCTCCCAGAAAGGCTGACTCTCAGTTGCCTGTTCTCACCCGTTTTTTCCATTCTGTACAAATCTCACAAGACAGAAGCACTGCTTTCCTCACTGAGGAGTGACTAGTAGATCCAAATGTCGACTGCAGAGTATAGAGGATTGAATAGTGTCCCCCCACCCCCAAATTCATGGCCACCTGGAACCTCAGACTATGATCTTATTTGGGAATAGAGTCTTTGCAGGTGTAATTAGTTTGGAATCTCTAGATGAGATCTCCATCCTAGATTATGATGGGCCCTAAATCCAATGACAAGTGTCTCCATAAGAGAAATAATACAGAGGTTTGCAGCAGAAACATAGAAGAGCTGCAAAGAAGGCTACGTGAAGACAGAAGCAGAGACTAGAGTCAGCTACAAGCCAAGGAATGCCAGGATTGCAGGGAGACTTGATTTCAAACTTCTGGCCTCCAGAACCACAAGAGAATGTGTTAAGTCACCCTATTTGGGGTACTTTGTACAGCAGCCTCAGGAAACAAATACACAGAGAAACATTCAACCTTAATATGCCCAAACCTGTCCTTCACTTTCTGCCATCCCCTTTTACCTAACCTCAGGTTCCGAGAATATGATCTGATAGACGATGAAGACAGTGTGGAATAGTAAAATACCAGCTTTAGAATCAGATTGTATGCCACAAATGTGACTGTGTCATTGAGTTACACAATGCATGCTTCTTTTTCTGGCAAAAGGCAGTACATTCCCTATTAATGAGATGATTCTGAGAATTTAGTGAGATGATATGGATAAGGATACCTTGAAAGATTTAAAATAACCTAGTGTATCTTGATTAAAACTGGAATGTAGGCCCATATGTCAGAGTGATATGATGCAAAAAGAAACATTTACCAAGTTAAATGTTAGTAATCTCTAAGGTGATTAAGCTAATCAGTCTTGGTCACACATTGGAATCACCTGGAGATCTTTCTAAACCTATGTAAGTCCCACCCCAAACTATCCTCTGTGAGTGGGGGAGGCATTGCTAATTTTTTTCATAGTCTCTCTTGTGTAGCCTTTCAACTTTGTTTTCATTTCACCAGACACACTTCTTTTAATAGATCATATCTACCGATGTCACCAATAATTTCCTCCCCTCATGTCCCATCATAGAAAGATGGGACAAAAGAATGAGGGCTCAGATGCAGAAATACAGTCATACCCCGGTGACCCTTGCTAATATCCCTAACAGCACAGACACTCGGTGACAAGACACCATGGAATAAAGCTTTTATCTCCATGACAAATTTCACAGTTAAGATGGCTGAAAATAAACCCTTCCGCTTTAGAGCTTGAGCATGCACAGTGGCTGTTTATTATTCTATGATGTCTACTGTTTTGCTGTTAATGGTGTGCATATATGTATGTGCGTGCACGTGTGTATGTGTGTGTGTTCCAGTTAGCCATGCCTAATTTGATACTTTCTATCTATCCCCATTCTTTTAGCTTATTCCTAGCCATACAAAAACTTCCAATAATGCAGCATAGCAAAGCCCTTTAAACATAATCCATATTTTGCTTCCTTAGTGAAGAGGCATTGATTATCTTCCCATCTCAAGTGTGTATAACAAATAAGTCATTTCTGCAGTCACGGTGCATCATAATGCATCCAAAAATAAATATTATTAAAGCAGATAGCTTTGAATCTCAAATATAGAGCAAACCTTAAGAAAAGCTGGCAGTGTCCTTGGTGATAGAGTTGCCTGTTGTCATGGGAATGAGTCCAAAGATTCTATGACATTTCCAGGGACCACATAAGCTAAGTGGAAAGGACTCCTTTTAGACATCAACCCTGTGCTCATATATTTACCTGGTAAAATTCTAGAGAAGGAAAAACTCAAGATGAAAGGAATATATAAGTAGTCTCTATGTGACTCAGGCATTACAAAATTTCTATCTGAATGTTCTTTTTGGTTGTTATACAAACTGCGAAAAAGCAAAATGAGAGAAAATAACAATAGATTGCCTAAATTGTAATGCCATTAAACCTTGAAGTATAACATATGGGATAACAACATTCTCACTGAAAACACTTCTCATTTTCATGTCTCTGACTCTTCCCCAAGACAAGCAGTACTAAGCTTTGCAATTCACACAATCATGAGGCCTGTAGGTACAAGTGTAGCCACACCATTGCCTACCTTCATGCACATTTTTTCTTAATCTGGGTTTCAAATAAGCATCCTAAGGATTAAGCTGACTGGTTTTGCTGCAACAGACATGGAACCAGGAAGTTATTCTGACTTGATATAACTCTGTTCTTCATCACAGAACTCATGTTTGGAAGTAGTGATGAAAGTTGGCCTAATCAGCAGTCTGTGGACACTGTGAGGTCATCACCAAGAAATAGGTAGCTTAGTTCTGCATTCACAGGAGTAGGGAGTCATCGGCAGCACCCCTACCAACCTGTACCTCAGGAAGGTCCATCCTTTTCCAAAAGTTGCTGCATTTTGGATCTTAGGTTTAAAAAAAGGAATTGCCTATCTTCAGCCTCTTTTGACCTATAAAAATGTCAATTTCCACCTAATAAGTTGTTATTCTGCTGGGCTCTACTTAGAATGCAGCTACTAAATACTTATATTTGATATTTAAAATGCTGTATGGTTTAAAATCTATATAATATGTATAGATGTAACTGTATCACTTATCTATGCCCTATCTAACCTGGTAAAGGAATTTATTTTTTAGACATTTCTATATTTTTTAATAAGTCTTGAGTATTTACTATGTCAGGCACTGTGCCAAGACCTGTCACTCCCGTGCTAAGAACCATGTGTGGTTTTTACAATTTAAGACAATAACTATGAGGTAGATAAAGTTATTACCCAATTTTAAAATCAAATTGAGGCTAAAGCTGGTGGAATATTTTGTCCTAGTTCTTACAGCCCAGAAGATGTGAAGCGAGACTTTGACCTTGGGCAGTCAGACTCCAGAGCATAACCAATCAGGGTCTATGGTGCGTTGGGGCTGGAAAGGGTTTTGGGGTGCACTTAATCTAGTGCTTCCTTCATTTTTTTTTAACAGCAGCAGAAAGCTGTTACTAAGCAATACTTTACGTGGAACTCCCAGTGATAAAGCACTGGGAACAGAGCTGCTTTGGTCTGTTTGGAGAAAGCAGGGACTGTTGAGACTGACCCCACCGGGCATTTACACCTTTTTAAAATTGTAGGGCACCCTTGTGTCCCTGCTTCCAGGAGTCATGCAGCAGCCCGTTATGTCCAGCTGCAAGTTTTTGCTGTCTCCAGGAAACCTGTGTTATGGGAGAATTCCCCCATGTCAGTACATCCCCTTCTGCAAACACTGTATTCTATTTCCCCTGATCCAACACTTTCAAGAGCCCATCCCACAAGGGTTCTCCTGGTTTCACCAGTATACATTAGCCAGTTTTCTCCATGAGTAAGCTGTGTTCCCCAGGAGCAGGGACTTACTCCCCTCTATGCTGAACCCTTACCTCAGGTACTGGTCTGGAGGAATAAGTCAAGGTGATGATGAATCTTGAGGAAGACAAGCCTCACCTCCCACGGCATCTTTCTCAGGTCAGGGTTGTAATGGTCTCCAGGCTGCTTTCTCCGCCTCAGGACACGGAGAAAGAGGCTGCTTCTGCTGACTGAGATAGCCCAGAAGAATCTGGAGGCTCTAGCATTTTTGGACTCACGCATCCAAACATTCCCATCTTAAGTCTTCTTTATCAGGGCCCTCATTTTCTGCGCAGGAAACCTGTCACTCCTGTGCATTTTCTCCCCTTATCTCAACAATGCAGGCCTGATTTTCAACACAGTCTGCCTGTGGCTTTATGAGAAGAGAATCTCTTTAAATGCTACCTTGAACGACTTTCAGATCTTACGCTCACTCTGAGTTGATAGTTTGCTAAACTGACCCAGTGGTTTTCTTTCTTGAGGGCTTTTGTAGCCAGTGCCATAATCTTTTAAGTTACCACGACCCTCCTACTATTCCGGTGCTAGAGCTATTGTGTGGGTAAATCCTTCGCCTCCCACCTGTAGCTCATCTGAATCTACCCAGGTGAGTCTTTGTTTTGGGGATGCTTCAGCATGCCACAGGTTACATTAGGAATCAGTCACTTACCACTAGCAAAAGGTCCTTGTTATTATTTGTCGGGCGAGTGAGTGTTCCAGAATCTATCCTAACCAGCTGCTTTCGAAAGCTGTTCCTGATACCAACTGGCTTGCCTTAGCTTCCCCGCAAATCATTTCCTGAAACGAGACCTGTGTGTTAGTAGTCTATTTAAGAGCTGATTCTGATTCCAGGGCAGAGGAGTGAGCCACCAGGAAGAGTAAGAAAGGGGAAAAACAACAACAGTGTAGGCGAGTCACTGCTGTTGCACCAGTGATGGCAAGGTTTGGTTTCACCAGGACCTCCTGAGCAGCATAAAAAGTATCTCCCAAATTTGTCCCATGGGAGGACTAGAGGCAGAGAGTTTTATTATTCCCTATGTCACACTTTTCACCAAAGTAATCTAGAAACCCAGAGCTGACCCTTACAGAATGATAGTAAATTCACTTGCTAACATTAGCCATATTCCAAGGTACCAAGTCTGAAAATAAGGCAAAAGAGATTACGTTGTTTTGAATACATAAACATGAAAAACATCAGCTACCCTTGCTGTACAAAGGGCAGCCTACTCTATTAAACTCAAATTATAATAATGCCCTTTTTCAGAGGTAGGATACACAGTAACAACAGATACATTTGGGAAGAAGTTCAGGGTTTTTTTTTGGCGGGGGTGGGAGGTGGTTGAGATGGAGTTTCACTCATCACCCAGGCTGGAGTGCAATGGCCCAATCTTGGCTCACTACAACCTCTGCCTCCTGGGTTGAAGCAATTCTTCTGTCTCAGCTTCCCAAGTAGCTGAGATTACAGGTGTGTGCCATCATGCCTGGCTAATTTTGGTATTTTTAGTAGAGACGGGGTTTCACCATGTTGCCCAGGCTGGTCTCAAACACCTGACCTCAGGTGATCTGCCCACCTTGACCTCCCAAAGAGCAGGGATTACAGGCGCAAGCCACTGCACCCAGCCAGGAGTTCAGTTTTAAAATGTAGAATTACTGCACCTGCAAAAATATTCCAGTGGAGACTAAAGAATTCCAGAATGAACCCTTTAGTAAAAGTCAGCTTTTCCTGAAGCAAAGTCTGATCTTCCTTATGCAATTTCTGTTAGCTAATTTATTATATGTTAGTTGCTTTATAACCTTCATGAATCAGATATTTATAGGACATTTCCTATATTCCAGGTACTGTACTAGAAGCCAGGGGTAGGGTGGTGAATAAGACAGATGAGGTCTCTGCATGTTTATATTTTACTTGGAGAAGGCAGATAATAAACAAGGAAGCCAACAAATAAACAGAATGCTCCAAAGAAATAAAACAGTAATTAGCTGGAGAATATTTGGGGACATTACTTCAGATTGTGTGGTCAGGGAAGGTCATTACAAAAAGGCAACATTTGAGACCAGAATGACACAAAGAAACCAGTCACTGGGAGAGAAAAGATCTAGTACAGAGACAGGTATAATCTCGGTGGGTTTGAGCTTAGAATACAATGGCAGAGGGACCAGCAGATGCTAAAGGCAGTAAGTAGGCAGGAACCAGAGTTCACAAGTCATAAGGATCATGCTTAGGAATTTGGGTTTTAAGTGCAATCAGAAGCTATTTGATGGTTTTAAGTAGAAGCATGACACAACTATACACACACATATATCGTTAGATACAGATATACACATATATACACATATTTCTTTCATTCACTCTGACTACTGTGGAGAAAAACAGACTAAAGGGAATTTAGTTGGAAGCTTTTTCAATAACCCTGAGAAGACAATGATAAGTGATACAAGCAGACGACACAATTCTAGATAGAAAGAAGCAGGAAGATCCCAGGATATATTTAGGAGGAGGTGCTGACAGAAATTGGTCATAGATTGGATATGGGCAGTGAGAGGAGTGACATGAAGATGGCCTTCTGGAATTCTAGCCTGAGCTTCTAGGAAGATGTCGATGCAGCTGAGTAAGAGGGAGAAGACTGGAGGAAGGACAGGTGGTAAGGGGCATGTACTTGTTGAGAAATCAAGACTTTTTACATGACGTTTTGACTTTAAATTCTTCTAGTTATGACGGTAGAGAATACTGCCGGCATGTTTATCACTTAAGAAAGGAGGTGGAGTTTGCAGCGAGTTGAGATCGTGCCACTGCACTCCAGCCTGGGCAACAGAGCGAGACTCCGTCTCAAAGATAAAAAAAAAAGAAAGAAAGAAAGAAGGCATTATTTTGTAATTTGCAACAAAGAGGCATTCCCTGCACATACCTTGAGGAAAGAACACAATCTATCACTGATAAAAAATGAGCCCAGTCTTATTCTATCTGTGGAATATATTTTTCATAATTATTTAGAAACTGTTGAAGGACAGAAGTAATGAATGAACACTTTCGTACTCAGAAATTTATTTTAAATCTTAGAGGTGTCAAAATGTTCTCTACAAACAAAATTTGGTAAAATCTGACACTGTTAACAAATGAACAAATATAGAAACAAATTTTAATAGCATTTTTTCTTGCAATTTGATTTTTAAAGTAGCAGAATTATAATTCCTTAAATTGTCATGTTGAATTCCTCCTCACAACTAAATTGAATTGATGGCACAGAGAAATTGATAGTAAACAACTCTATTGTGATATTTCAACCAAAACAAAAGCCTCCTCACTTGGTGACCTCTACAATACACAGCTTCAGTGTGAAAGCCCTTTGTTTTCACAATGGAGGGTGGCTCACCATGCAATGTCTGGCCCATAGAACAGGTTCAGAAACATGTCTTCTTCTAGAAGAATTAATCAGTTAGAAGTTAGAATGGCACATAGGAGTTAAAAATCCAATAAGGATAGCACAAGGATAATAGAGGATTTGATTTGTTGGAGGAGCAAACGCAGAGTGTTAATTGACTTATTTTTGTATGGTGGCCTATGAGTGATGTTTTTAAATTTTTCCAGACAGCTTGGTATTTCTTTTGCTTGAAAGGCTAAATGAAAATTTGAGCACAAGAGGGAATCAATGAAGAGATCATGGAAACAAAGAAAAATACCCAAAGTTTAGTGGAGCAGCAACAAGAAGACTGCCATGAGAAGGGAAAGAAGAAATTCAGAATAAGCAGCTATAATTGTAAACCAGGATCTTTTACCATGTGTCCCCCTGTTGCTCTGCCAAAAGGAATACAGGCCTTCATAGGTACTATCCACTGAAACCTGACCCAAATTTGATGGCAAAGAGGTTGGAATACTGCAAATTCAATGTGTTATTTAGGCTTTTTTTTTTAACCTAACTCCTTATATTCTATGAAGGAAAAATCAGAATGCATAGTGTCTCAAGTATAGATATACTGATGAGAGACTGTGCAGAAAATCTAAAATCTGGACTCTCCAGCTTGCAAGGTCAAATTACTTATACTATATGCGCTGATTGGTAGCAACTGTATTTTCTAAGTAAAACAGACAAAGAGAACTTTAAAAATATAGACATTAATATTAGCTACTGAGCTAAACTTTTAATCATTGAATAGCTACAATGCCCTTAAGATTCTATGTGAATAAAATTTTTGTCCATTCAGCTGTGTCTTATCACTTTCTTTAGAGATAAGAGGTGCTGTACAATATTTATATAAAAGCTATTGTTATTCTCGCCTATGTCAATGGTTTGAATTCCTTGTTGAGAAATGCTGAAATTTGTGGTTACATAAATAAAAGACAGTTAAAAGGACTTCTAAGCAATGTGTCAGAAGCTATTAGTATGTTTGTTTGTTTTAGTAATTCTAAAATCTAAACATTTATGTGTTATATTTTATGAAGACCTAGTACAGAGGAGATGACAATATTTATGTGGCACACTTGGAAATGGACCAATGCAGACACAAAAAAATCAGTAGAGCAGCATCCAATCTACCAGAGACAAAAAATAAACAAACTACAGTTTTCCCTCAGCAACTGAGGAGGAATGGTTCCAGGACCTCCCTTGAATACAAAAATGTGCAAATACTCAAGCCTCTGATATAAAGTGATATGGTATTTGCATGTAACCAAAGCACATCCTCCCGTATACATTAGATCACCTCTGGATTACTTATATTTAATACAATGTAAATGCTAAGTAAATAGTTGCTATACTATCTTGTTTAGGGAATAATGACAAGAAAAAAGTCTACACATGTTCATTAGAGATGCAATTTTTTTTCCAAATATTTTCCATTGTGGTTGGTTGGAATCCAAGGATGTGGAACCCATGAATATAGAGGGCCAACTGTATACACATTCCTATAAGTATATATTCCAACTTACATATCTATTTTCTAACATGTATGTATATACATTATATACATAATGTATATAGGTATATATATTTCATATATACATATTTCCGGACAGCTTGGTATTTCTCTTGCTTGAAAGGCTAATTGAATAGAATATATACAACTCCTCTAAGATTTGAAATACATTTTGGAGTAAGAAAATATTCATTCATTACTTCTGTCCTTCTTCCACAGTTTCTAAACAATTATGAAAAATAAGCCGGGTGCGGTGGCTCACGCTTGTAATCCCAGCACTTTGGGAGGACAAGGTGGGCGGATCACGAGGTCAGGAGATCGAGACCACGGTGAAACCCCGTCTCTACTAAAAATACAAAAAATTAGCTGGGCATGGTGGCGGGCGCCTGTAGTCCCAGGTACTCGGAGAGGCTGAGGCAGGAGAATGGCGTGAACCCGGGAGGCGGAGCTTGCAGTGAGCCAAGATTGCGCCACTGCACTCCAGCCTGGGTGACAGAGTGAGACTCCATCTCAAAAAAAAAAAAAAAAAAAAAGAAAGAAAAATATATTTCACAGATAGAATAAGACTACAATATAATATATATTATTGGATATATATTTTTTTTTCCAATATATGTATTCACTTCTCCCAGTCTGGGCCTGTGGAAATTTGAAGACTTTAGAAAGAATTTAGAGCCTAGAAGACCATTTTTACATAACATCACCATGATGCCAATAACATGCTCACTATGATAACTATGATAAAGAAAGGAATCCAAATGCCTATCATTGCATCCTCAGAACTTCCTTGAGTTTAAACTGAAATCAACTATGCCCTAAAGATATTTTGAAAGACTTACTTTCTGGTTTCCTTTATCTTGTTCACAAGATACTGCTAAAATTCCTGTGAATGAATGAAAGTTCACTCAGTAAAGAGCCAGTCAAAATAGCTTTTAGGATCTACTAGAGAAACAAATATGCTTTGGTTTCCCCAGTAGCCAAATGAAGATTTTAAAAACTGTTGTAAAACATTAGGAATGTTGCAAAACAAATCATTTCGTAGATACTATCCACTGAAATGAAATTATTACACCATTTAGGAATAAAATAAACCACTGGATGCAGTGGCTTGCTCCGTAATCCCCACTACTCAGAAGGCTAAGGCAGGAAGATTACTTGAGCCCAGGAGTTCGTGACTAGCCTGGGCGATGTAGCTGGATCCCATCTCTAAAAATAATAATACATTGTATTTTAAAACCATGTAAAGTCATTCCTCTTTATTACCATATGGTTGATTTTTTATTAGGAAGTGAAACACTTACACTTCGGTATGTTTTGGGTCCTTACCCCTAACATAAGAAGCTCACTAAACAAATAACATCAGATCCTGCAGCTTAAGACCAAATATTTAATTTTTCACTCAAATTTAAGTAAGAGCTTTAATAACATAAAAGCTGAAAAGAAAATCTAGCAAGAATAAATGGATGCCATTTCTTAAGGGAAAAAACAGGTTTAGATAAAACATTACAAAAGTAATCAGAAAAAAATCAGAATGAATCTTACAAAAATATCTTACAATATAAAGTAAGATACTGTAATACAAGACCATGTAACATAAAGAAACAAGAGTAATGGAAGGTCACACTTGTAAAAGTTTTAAATTGAATTAGCATCTCTTTCATACTCAAATTTAAGAACACCTGATTTCTATGAAATAAGAAATTCCAGTGCCATTAATTATTGTATGACCTTATAAAAATTGCTTAATTTATTTGTGGAATATTATAATTTTCAAAAATGGCAACCACAACATTTCTGGTTTTACGTATTCTTCCAGAACCTCACTGTTACATCATCAAGAGTTAATGTTTATCCTACCCGCCTCCCTGATATTGGGTGTACCTTTGTGGCTGTTTCAATGAATATAATGTAATAGAAATGATCTGTGTGACTTGTAAAGCTAGGTACATCATAATTTGTAGAACAATTTCTTCCTGGCTTGCTCTGTCTAGGAACACTCACTCTTGGGACCCAACCACTATGTCGTGAAGAAGCCCAGGCCACATGCAGAGACTACTTATAGGTTTTCCAGCTAAGGTCTAAGCCAACAGTCAGCATCTATTGCCAGGTATGGGCAAGAACAAGCCTCCAGATAATTCCAGGCTTATTCCTTCAAATTACCCCCAAGTGATGCCAGTAGAACAGAAATGGGCACCCAAGTTGAACCCTACCTAAATTGCAGATTTGTAAACAAAATAATGGGCTTCAGGTTTTGCTGTGATTTGTTATGGAGCAGTAGATAGGAAGAGCACTCTTTAAGCCTCAGTTTCCTTTTTTGAAATGAGAATTATAATAAGACTCTATTAGTCCATTTTCATACTGCTATGAAGAGATACCCAAGACTGGGTAATTTATAAAGAAAAAGAGTTTTAAGTGACTCACAGTTCAGCAGGGCTAGGGAGGTCTCAGGAAACTTACAATCATGGCAGAAGGGAAAGCAAACATGTCCTTCTTCACATAGCAGCAGCAAGGAGAAGTGCCAAGCAAAAGGGGGAAATCTCCCTTATAAAACCATCAAATCTCATGAGAACTCACTCACTATCATGAGAACAGCAGCATGGGTGGAATCCCGATAATTCAATTACCTCCCATGGGGTCCCTCCAACAACACGTGGGGATTATGGGAACTACAAGATGAAATTTGGGTGGGGACACAGCCAAACCATATCATTCTGCCCCTGGCCCCTCTCAAATCTCATGTCCTTCTCACATTTCAAAACACAATTATGGCTTCCGAGCAGTCCCCCAAAGTCTTAACTCATTCCAGCATCAACCCAAAAGTGCAAGTCCAAAGTCTCATCTGAGACAAGGCAAGTCCCTTCTGCCCATGAACATGTAAAATCAAAAGCAAGTTAGTTACACCCTAGACACAATGCAGCTACAGGTATTACACAAATATGCTCATTCCAAATGACAGAGATTGGCCAAAACAAAGGGGCTACAGGCTCCATGCAAGTCTGAAAACCAATAGGACAGTCATTGAACTTTAAATTTCCAAAATGACCTCCTTTGACTCCATGTCTCACATCCAGGTCACACTGATGCAAGAGGTGGGCTCCCATGGCCTTGGGCAGCTCCACCCTTGTGTCTTTGCAGGGCACAGGCTCCCCACCCCCTGCCCCCAGCTGCTTTCATGGGCTAGTGTTCAGTGTCTGCAGCTTTTCCAGGTGCATGGTGCAAGCTCTCAGCCAATCAAGCATTCTGGGGTCTGGAGGATGGTAGCCCTCTTCTCACAGCTCCACTAGGCAGTGCCCCAGTAGGGACTCTGTGTGGGAGCTCCAACCCCACATTTTCCTTCCACATTGCCCTAGCAGAGGTGCTCCATGAGGGCCCTGCCCCTGCAGCAGATTCTTCCTGGACATCCAGGCATTTCCATACATCCTCTGAAATCTAAGTAGAGGTTCACAAACCTCAATTCTTGACTTTTGTGCACCTGCAGGGTCAACATCACATGGAAGCTGCCAAAGTTTGGGGCTTGCACCTCTGAAGCAATGGCCTAAGCTGTACCTTGGCCCCCTTTAGCCATGGCTGGAGCAGCTGGGACACAGCATCAAATACCTAGGCTGCACACAGCAGGGGGGCCCTGGGCCAAGCCCATGAAACCATTTTTTCCTCCTAGGCTTCCAGGTCTGTGATGGGAGGGGCTACTGTGAAGGTCTCTGACATGCTCTGGAGACATTTTTCCCATTGTCTTGGTGAATAACATTTGGCTCCTGGTTACTATGCAAATTTCTGCAGCTAGCTTGAATTTCTCCCCGGAAAATGGGTTTCTTTTCTATCACATCATCAGGCTGCAAATTTTTCAAATTTCTGTTCTCTGCTTTCTCTTGAACACTTCACCACTAAGACATTTCTTCCCCCACATATCCTATATCATCTCTCCCAAGTTAAAAGTTCCAAAGATCTCTAGTGAAGGGGCAAAATGCCACCAGTCTCTTTGCATAGCAAGAGTGACCTTTACTCCAGTTCCCAACAAGTTCCTGATCTCCATCTGAGACCACTTCAGCCTGGACCTTATTTTCCATATCATGATCAGAATTTTGGTCAAAGCCATTTAACAAGTCTCAAGGCAGTTCCAAACTTTCCCTCATTTTCCTGTCTTCTGAGCCTTCCAAGTCTCTAGGAAGTTCCAAACTTTCCCACATTTTCCTATCTTCTTCTTAGGCCTCCAAACAGTTCCAACCTCTGCCTGTTATCCAGTTCCAAAATTGCTTCCATATTTTTGGGTTTCTTTATAGCAGTGTCTCTGTAGCATCAATTTACCATATTAGTCCATTCTCACACTGCTAATAAATTAACCAAACTTGGGTAATTTATACAGGAAAAGAGGTTTAATTGACTCACCGTTCTGCAGGGCTGGGGAGGCTTCAGGAAACTTACAATCATGGTGGAAGGGGAAGCAAACATGTCTTTCTTCACATAGTGGCAGCAAGGAGAAGTGCCAAGCGAAAGTGTTGGAAAAGCCCTTTATAAAACCATCAGATCATGTGAGAACTCCCTCACTATCCCAAGAAGAGCAGCATGGGGTAACCACACCCATTATTCAATTACCTCCCACCAGGACCCTCCCACAACATGTGGGGATTATGGAAACTACAATTCACGATGAAATTTAGGTGGGGACACAGCCAAAACATATCAAATACCAACCTCTAAGATTGCTTTTGCTTTTGTTTTTGTTCTTGTTTTTGTTTTTGAAACAGAATATGAATGCAGAAAATCTGAGACAGGTCTCAGTTAATTTAGAATGTTTATTTTGCCAACATTGAGGATGCGCCCATGATACAGCCTCAGGAAGTCCTGAGGAAACGTGCTCAAGGTGGTCAGGTCACAGCTTGGCTTTATACATTTTAAGGAGACATGAGACATCAATCAATATATGTAAGCAGTACATTGGTTTGGTCTGGAAAGGCAGGACAACTTGAAGCAAAGGCAAGAAGACTGGAAGCAGGGAGGGAGTTCCAGGTCACAGATACGTGATACACAAATGGTTACATTCTTTTGAGTTTCTGATTAGTCTTTCCAAAGGACGCAATCAGATAAGCATCTATCTCAGTGAGCAGAGGGATGACTTTGAATAGAATGGAAGGCAGGTTTGCCCTAAGCAGTTTCCAGCTTGAGTTTTCCTTAGTGATTTGGGGAGGCCAAGATATTTTCCTTTCACAAGGGTCTCACTCTGTTGCCCAGACTAGAATGCAGTGGTGCAATCATGCTCACTTCAGCCTTGATCTCCCAAGTCCAAGCAATCCTCCCACCTCAGCCTCCTGAGTAGCTGGAACTACAGGTGTGCACCACCATGCATGGCTAATTGTTTTTATTTCTTATAGAGATAGGGTCTCACTATGTTACCTAGGGCTGGTCTTGAATTCCTGGGCTCAAGCAATCAATCTTCCCATCTTGGCCTCCCAAAGTGCTGGGATTACCGGCATGAGCCACCACACCTGGCCTCTAGGGCTGTACTGAAAACTAAGCAAGATTATGCATGTAAGCATTTAACACAGTACTTCACATGTAGAAGACATAGTAAATGCTAACTATTAAAGATGTAATCAGACAATCAATCATAAGACAAAAGAAGGAACTGGATGAGGAGATAAATAAGAAAGGCTTTGACATGCAAAACGTGGTCAAGTACTATAAAGGAAAAGGGTATAAAGTTGAATTTTTGTTGTATAGGAAAGGTACAAGAATACTTCCCATGATTCAAAGAAAAGTGAAGAAAATTAACATGATTACAGAAAAGATGAGGGAAAGGATATAATGATGATATGGCCAACTGCTGTCCCCAAAGAATCCAGAGCAGCTGCAACAAAAGCAAATATTTCATATTCTTATATATTTCCATGTGTGTGCTGTGTGCATGTATGAGTGTGTGTTTCTAATTTCTAAACACAAACATACGTGCATACAACACACCCAAAAAAAATAAAAATTTGAAAAAGAAAACATCTATAAACTGAAAAAAGCTTAATCTATGAATTCACTAATTCCAAGACAAAAGAAAAATTCAACCATCTTTTTTTTTTTTGAGACAGAGTCTTGCTCTGTCACCCAGACTAGAGTGCAGTAGTGCAATCTTGGCTCACTGCAACCTCTGCCTCCCGGTTCAAGCGATTCACCTGCCTCAGCCTCCCAAGTGGCTAGGATTACAGGCGGCTGCCACCAAGCCTGACTTATTTTTTTTTTTTTTTGTAGTTTTAGTAGAAACGGGGTTTTGCCATGTTGCCCAGGCTGGTTTCGAACTCCTGAGCTCAGGCAATCTGCCTGCCTCAGCCTCCCAAAGTGCTGGAATTACAGGCGTGAGCCACTGCACCCGCCAAATTCAAGTATTATATTTTTTTAAAGCTGCCTTAAAATTATTAACTTAGAGGTGCTCTTATGTATTTCTAAGAGCTTTATTGAGATATAATTCCATAAAACAAACTTCACATATTCAAAATATACAATTTAAATTTTGACATATGTCTAACATGTGAAAACACCACCACAATCAGGATAATGAACACGTATATTATTCCCAAATATGTCCTTATCCACTTTGTAATCTCACCACCCCCCCATTCTACGTTGACCCCAGGCAACCACTTACCTACTTTTTGTTACTATTCATTAGTTTGCGCTTCCAAAAATGTATGTTACTGGACATACAGCATGTACTTTTTGTCTAAGTTATTTAACTCATCATTTTGAGATTTGGCAATTTGTGTCTTTTAAGGAATTTGCCCATTTCACTGAAGTTGTAGAATTTATAGGCAGAAAGTCTTCATAATGTTTGCCTACTATCCTTTTCATATCCTTAAAATTTGGAGTGATGTATTCTCACTCTTTTTTTGATTCAATATTGAAATGATGTCTGATCTTACTCTTGATATTGGTAATTTGAGTGTTCCTTTTTTCCCTTGTTTGACTAGAGGTTTATTAATTTTATTGATCTTCCCAAAAATTCAACCTTTTTGTTTTATTGATTTTCTCTATTGTTTGTTTTCTATCTTATTGATTTCTACTCTAATCTTTAGTCTCTTTTTTCTACTTTGAACTTAATTTTCTCTTTTTTTCTAGTTTCTTAAGATGAAAATGGAAGTCTCTGGTTTGAGAAATTTCTTTTTTTCTAATACAGGTGTTAACTGCTATAAATTTCCTTAGTGTTAGTGTTATCCCATGAATTTGGAAGTTTTGACACTTAAATTCAAAGTACTTTCTAATTTCCTTTTTAATTTCTTCTTTGACACAGGAGTTATTTAGAAGTGAGTTATTTAGTTTTCAAATATGTCAAGATTTTTCAAAGATATTTCTTTTATTGATCTCTAATTCCTTTGTGGTCAGAGCACATACTTTATATAACATTAATTCTTTTAAATTTATTGAGATGTGTTTTATGACCCAGAGTATGGTCTATATTGGTAACTGTTTTCTGTGTACTTGAAAATAACATGTACTCTGCTGTTGGTGGTGGAGTGTTCCATAAATGCCAATTATGTTGAGGTAGTTGATCATACAATTTAAATCACCTATATCCTTAATGATTTCCTGTCTAGTTGTTCTCTCTATAGAGAAAGATACACTGAAAACTCTGACTATAATTGTGTAATTGTGTGTTTCGCCTATCAATTCCACTGGTTTTTGCTTCATGTATTTTGAAGCTCTGATATTAGTTGCATAAATACTTAGGATTATTACATCTTCTTGATGAACTGATGCCTTAATTATTATGTAATAACTTTCTTTTTGCCTGGCAATATTCATTGCTCTGAAATCTACTACATCTGACATTAATATATCCACAGCAGCTTTCTTTTGACTTGTGTTATCATGGTATATCTTTTCCAATTCTTTTCCTTTAAACTATTTGTGTCCTTATATTTGAATTGTGTTTCTTGTAAGCAGCATATTGTTTGGTCTTTTCATTTTATTCAGTCTGACAATTTCTGCCTTTTAATTTCATTACTTATACAATTTACAATAAGAGATTTAAGTAATACACCTTTTACAGTTGTGCCTCAATATCAGCAGAAGATTGGTTCCAGGCCTCCTCATTCACTGCTTGCAAATACCCCATTCACCCCTTGCAAATACCAAAATCCATAGGTGTTCAAGTCTGTTTCATAAAATAACATACTGTTTGCATATAACCTTTATGCATCTTCCTGTATGCATTAAATTATCCCTAGATTACTTATAATATCCAATTAAATATAAATGCTATATAATTATACTGTATTTTTATTTGTATTTAATTTTGTAGTTATTTTTATCAGTTTTTTAAGTATTTTTTATCCATTGTTGGTTGAATCCACAGATGCAGAACCCCTAGATACAAACGGCCAGCCATATTTATCCCTGCAGTTACTATTTCTAGCTCTCTCTCTTCATCTGTTTTTGTACATCCATATTTTGACATGGCATCATTTTCCTTCAGCCTGAAGGATTTCCTTTAACATTTCTTATAATGTAAGTCTACTGGTGATGAATTCAGCTTTTGAAAATTTTTTTGTATAACCTTCATTTTTGAATAGGTATAGAATTCTAGAATTCATTTTTGCTGGGTATAGAATTCTAGGATTACAGTTTTTGCTTCGTTTTCAATACTTTGAAGGAGTTGCTCCACTGGCATCTCATCTGCATGGTTTACAATAAGACATATGCTGTCTTTCTTATTTTCTCTGTATATGTATTTTTTTACTGGCTTCTTTTAAGATTATCTCATTATCACTACTTTTGAACTATTTGGCTACGATATGCCTTGGTTGTTGCAATGGTTTGAAGGTGTCACCAAAACTCATGTGTTGGAAACTTAATTGGATTCCCAATGCCAGAGTGTTGGGAAGTGGGGCCAAGTAAGAGGTAATTGGGTCATGAGGGCTCCACCCTCATGAAGGGTGTTGTCATTGGAGTGGGGTAGTTGTAGAGTAGGTGGCTTTGTTATAATAGCAAAACCTCCTTCACATGGGCTCTCTTGACCTTCCACCTTTTGCCCTTCTGGCATGGAATTACACTCACCAGATGCCAAAGCCATGCTCTTGGACTTCTCAGCCTCCAGAACCGTAAACCAAATAAACTTCTTTTCTTTGTAAATTACACAATCTGTGACATTCTATTACAGCAGCAGAAAACAGACTAACTTGTTTTTCTCATGTTTCTTGTCCTTGGAATTTTTGAGATTCTTGGATCTGGAGGTTAGAGTTTTCATTACAAATGAGAATTCTTTTAGCCATTATTTCTTCAAACTATTTTTCTTTCCTGCTCTTCTCTCCAGTTTCACATATATTAGATTCTTGAAGCTATTTCACTATTCTCTGATACCCTGTTCGTTGTTTAAATTCTCTTTTTATTTCTCCTTTTATAACCCTTTTACTAAGTTACTTTACATACCATAAAATTCACCCTTTAAAATACACAATTAAATAGTTTTTAGTACATTCACAAATTATGTAAACAAACATCATCATTATTTCTAATTCCAGAACATTTTCTTCACACCAGTAAGAAACTCATACCCATTAGCAGTCACTCCCAGACCCCCACAGCCACTGGCAACCATTAGTCTACTTTCTATCTCTATTGATTTGCCTATTCTGGATATTTTATAAAAATAGAACTGTACAACATGTGGCCTTTGTGCCTGATTTCCTTCACTTAGCATAATGTTTTCAAGGTATATTCTTGTAGCATGTATCAGTATTTCATTTCTTTTATTGTTGAATAATCCAATGTATGAATATGTAATTTTTATTTATCCTTTCATGAGTTGATAGACATTTGTATTGTTTCTACTTTTGACTATTATAAATAATGCTGCCACGAACATTTGTGTACAAGCTTTTGTGTGGACATATATTTTCATTTCTCTTGGGTATAAATCTAAGAGTAGAATTGCTGGGTCATATGGTAACCCCATGTTTTTTAACCTTTTGAGGAAGTGCCAAGCTGTTTTCCAAAGCAGCTGAAATATTTTACATTTCCACCAGCAGGGTACGATGGTTCCAATTTCTCCACATCCTCACTAACACTTGTTATTATCTGTCTTTTTTATTATAGCCAACCTATTTGGTGTGAAGTCATATCTAATTGTGGCTATGATTTAAGTGATCTTAGTGGTTAATGATCTTCAGCATGTTTCTACGTGCTTATTTCCTGTTTGCATATTTTCTTGGAAGAAAAGTCTATTCCAATCCTTAGACCAGTTTTTAAAAATTCGATTTTCTTTTTATTAAGTTGTAATAGTTCTTTATAAATTTTGGATGCCAGTCTCTATCAGATATATGACCTGCAAACCTGTTCTGTGGGTTCTATTTTCACTTTCTTCATAGTATCCTTTGGAGTACAAAAGTTTTTACTTTTAATGAGATTATTTAGAGTCAATGAACATATTAATATGCATCCAATCTCATTAGAGATTAAAGATAAAGAGAAATAAGATTTTTGTAACTTAGAAGATTGGCAAAAATGAAAATAAGAAAAACTAAATTTATCATTAGCAAAGATTTGAGCACTCTCATAAACTCCTGGTGGGGTTTTAAATTGAACAAGTTTTCCAGAGACTATTTGGCAATGTATCTCAAAATCCCTAAAAAACAAAAACGAAACAAAACAAAAAACCTCTGTATCCTTTGACCCAACAATTCCACTTCTAGAAATGTATCCCAAAGAAAAAGTTGAACAACTTTGCAAAAATGGATTTTATTATTGGAATGTTTATATAACAAGAAATTAGGTGAGTAAAATCTAACAATAGGAGATTGGTTAAATATATTCTAGTAAGCCATATAATAAGATACTATGTAATTATTATCAATGATCATTAATTTTTTTTATTTTTTAAAGACAAGGTCTTACTATGTTTCCCAGGCTAGTCTCAATCCCTGGCCTTAAGCAATTCTCTCATTTTGGCCTCTCAATAAATGATAATTTTCATCAAGTTTCACCACCTATCATGTCCGCAGGGTCCGGATGTAACATAAATGAATGAAAAGGCTCTCTAAAAAATTGGACAGCATATGCCCCTTTTGGAGAGGGCAGTTTCAATTAATTGATGCCAAGCAAGAAAGTATATGTGTGGTGGTTGTGAGATGGGCAGTGGAAAGTGTCCTGTGTTGTTAGATTATCCAGTATTTTAAAACATGCAGGACATCGAATTATAGGTAACATTTTCTGAATTTTAAAAGCTGTCTATTGCTTAAACATTTTTTTAAAAAGTGTTCAATGGCCAAATAAAACACATCATTTTTGGACTAGATTCAGTTCAAAGGCTTGGAACTCTAATGTAAATACACATTTATTGACACAGAAAGATATCTATAACATATTGTTAAAATTTTAAACACCCTGCTACAGTTTATATAATATCTCAATTTTGTTAAAATAAAAGCATATTTACATATATGTATAAACTCTAAACAGTGTCTAAAGGGATATAAATCAAAATGTTATTAGTGGGTAATTTTGCTTTTCTGTTGTATAGAGTTCTCTATTTTTGTATTTTTATATTGACCATTAATATTTTATATTCAGAAAATAAGCGATACAGCTCTTTGTATCTGTGGTTATAAAGGTAAGAGTTAATAGTCTGGTTTAAAATGTTGAGAATAAACTTAAAATCAAAATCAGTAAGTATATAATCTTGCACATGAAATCAGACAGACCCAAGTTCAAAATCAATTATTCCATTTATTACTTCAGTGGCCTTGGGCTTTCTCACCTGTAAAATGCCAGTGATAATACCTGCCATCTCCACCTCAGATCCTATTGGTGATGTAAAAATGAATAAATAAAAATAGAATTAATATCTAAAACACTACGTTCCTAGCATCACCAAATCTAAGTAGATAGAAGAGAGAAGGGGGCTTTTTCTACCACAGTTCAAGTCTAGAAAGGAGACAGATGCTTCTCATAGAATGTAACAATGTCATGGAGGCATAATACACACAAAAAAAATCATTTGTTTTTGCTATTCTATCTGGAGGCAGGAACATCACAGGAGACTAGGAGACTTTTCCCTTGCCACCTCCACTCCCAGAATCCAAAGCTCCTCCCTGCTCCACATCTCACTCCCCATCTAGCAAGGACACCCAGTGGAATGAAGCAGAGTATGGCTGACGACCCACTGCCAGAAGTAGCATTAGATGAGGCAGAATCCATATTATGTTTTCGAGAATTTTTGGGTGGTCTTAAGTGTGAGTAGAGCTCTAGGACAAATAAAATAAACTAGGGAAGCTACTTCCAAGGACTGGATTTGACCCTGGAGGAAACAAATGTAGAAATACTGTTTAAGAGTTTGTCATCCTTTATCTTCTCTTCCCACCTAACTGTATATCCAGTAAAGACATGGATTTACCAAATAGAATTCAAGTAGATGAAGAGGTACACTAGTAAAATCAACCAATCAGCTGATGTAAGGTGGGTTTTGTTTCTGTCTATAGAACCTCTTTTTCACTGCAAAGGGCTTAACACCTGCATTCCACTATTCCTCCTACCAGCAAGTTAAATATAACAGAGGGTAAAGAAATTTTTTCAGGCCATTGTAGTACCATTGGAAACTTGCCTTCAAATGACTTCAGGTACCTCCTCCTCGAGTGCCCAGTTTTAAACCCAGGGAATAATTTCATCACATCTGGTCCATAGAAATAGCAAACTCTTTAAGATAATTTTGATGTAGTAACCCATTTTCATTAGCTTTGCTTTTTCAAATCACAATAAAAGAAAACAATAAGTGTTTTTTATATCTTTACTCTTTCAGTAACGTGCAACATGAACGTAATAGTGTTAAGAAGTCAGAAATAACACAGAAGCTATAGGAGATGTTTATATTTGCAAAATTTCAACAATTATCTTCTCTAGGTTTCCCCAAATTAGCATATTTGTTAATCAAATTAATTAAGAAGCTTTTCAAAATAAAAGCAATGTTTTAAATAAATATATTCTTTCATAACCATAGAACATTTAGTTCTGTTGGAGGTAACAAACATTACACTCAAGTACTTTATGAAGACATTAGGGTAAAAATTATCTAGATGCAATTATAAATGTACCCTAATTAGTCATTTCTTTTTGCATGTATGCTTTTCTGTATGTGTTAGGGTTATATCGTAGATGTTTGGTAACTGGTTAGTTCTTAAATTATCACAAAGATATTATCGGACCCACAGAATTTGTATCAGCTCAATGTGACGATATGATATTGTTTGAACAATATCTTTAAATTTAAATTTAGTACCTTAAATTACATCCAAACAAAGCCAAGACCTCTAAGCTGCCATATCTGTTACAGAAAATGAGTGCTAGACTCTTAGCTTGGAAGAATGAGACCTTCCTACAAATCTTGAAATTATACAACAATATTATTGTCACATCAAAATCCTAATTGCAACAGAGCTTTCAGTGTGTTTCAGAGTACCACACAGGTAGGTACAAATTCACTTATGATCAGCTTTTCTAGTGAAATCATATGTTTAGTAAATGACTACAGAAAACTTCCTAAAAATTGATTTTATTTAATAAATATTTTTTAAAGTTTTCTAACTGAAGAAATGACTTTGCTAATCTTTCTAGAAATTCTGATCATCTGTTTAATCTTTCATTCACTTTTATTTCTACTCTGATTCTTAGGAATTTTTCCAATCTATATTTAATCTACCAAAACATCTATGCTTTGATAAATTTGGCTTCCTTTAATAATAAGCTATGCTAAGATCACTAAATTAAATGTCAAAGGCAGAGAAGTAAAATTAAACACAGCGACAGGTTACAGTAAGTGCTCTTTAGAATTTCAGATTAAAACAATTGTCCCAAAATTATCAAGGAATAACTCACTAAATGAATAATGCAACACAGAATAGATTTTAACAGAATTTCTCTCTCTTTCTCTCTCTGCCATACACACACACATGCACAAACACACACACACTCCTCCACAGGCATCCACACAGGGGTGTTGACACATGTCTCAGAATTTCAAACACTGATACTAAAGGCTTTAATTTAGATAAATTAACTACACTGAAATACTGACATTGTGAAAATATCTATGTCCAATACCCCAGATAGGGCATCATTTTGTGAACTTATAAAACGTTTAAAGAAAGAAAACAAGAATGAGAAACCAGAATCCTTGATAAGATGGGTGAACGTGTCGATAATGCCCAGAGTCACAGCTTCCCGTTCTCCTCGCTACTTTCCTTCTCCTCTATGGCTTCCAGGCTGCGCTTGCTCTTGGCCTCAGCACTGTTGCTGGGGGCTTTACTCAGTCCACAGGACAAGCATGCCAGCTGGATCTGCTTCATGTTTTCTATAGCTTCATTCTTGGCATTCTTCAACAGATCTCCTTGGCCCTACAAACAGAAAAAAATAGGCATCAAAGAAGACAGTTATGGGCCAGGCATGTGCTAAGTGACATCACTCTATGTCCTTACTGCCCATTGCTGAATAAGGAAGCAGACCCAGACCTGCAAGCTCACTTTTCCAGGGTTTAACCCAAGGTTCTTTTCTAACATTATTAAGGGACTTTGCTTGTTAAGCCAAGTACCTCAACCTGAGCCTGACCAACTGGCTATGTGGTTGCTGGCAGTCCGTTGAGATTCCTGTTGTGAGGAACCCTCCTCTTTATGTGCTGAGGACATCAACTCTTCCATCACCATGGTCTGAGACTCTGCACACTGCTGCAATACCTACCCCACCCAGATCCAGCATTCTTAGTCTTAGGAGAAAACAAGGAAAGAAGCTCTTCCTTAAAGAAGTGAAAATAAACACATACCCTTATGCTTGGTGAGCTGGTTTTTAATATACTGGGTCATCCTTGCAACCTGCCTGTTGTTAAATTATCAGTTACCCACATTACTTCTGCCTTTTGCATCATCCTGAAGATGATGTTCCCACCTGGCAGAGGGAGAAAAAGAGTCTCCAGAGGCTCAACATGTTAATCAAAAAAAAAGGAAATAAGGATTGCAGGAACACATTAGCTGTCATTTACATCAGTGCCCAACAGATATCTTTCCTGCTATTTTTATTTCTTATTTTAGTTCACTGTTATGATGATAAAGTGCATATACTGATACTGGCCCAAGGGCTGAATGACTGAGTGTGGGGAAGCGGGGACAGGTGTCTACGGTGCACAGACAGAGGAGGAAGTAGCTTCTTCCCTCTCCTCTCCATTCTCATGGCAGTGCCTGAAAGTGTGACCTTGAAAGTAAAGGACACTATGGGAGGATATGGGGTTATGACGATTGCTGGAGCATTATTCTACAAAGCAGAGGCTCAGAGAAAGGATAATCCACCTATTTTATGAAAGGCCAATAAGTGCTTTTTCCTTAAGGTGTACGAAGAAACTTGTATTTTACAAAAGCTTGGAATATTTTATTTCTCAAAACCTAAATATGCACTTGCCAATTCTATCCTCTGTAAAAAAAATAGCTAAATCCTTCTAATAGCATCTTTTAATCATATGGGATGATTAAATAGTTGGGCTTTGCCTGATGTTTGTGTTAAAGCGAACTTCTTCTCAAGTACATCAATTATGGTATGGGATTTTGGAAGAAGAGTTGGAGGTGGACAGTTTTGCCTTCTCCTGAGGAGAAATGAAGCTGAGCCTGACAAAGTTAATTGACTGGCCCAAGGTCACAGCTGGTTAATCGCTGAGCTGGGACTAAAGTTCAGGCCTTTGGCCTCCTGCATCAGTGCTCTATTCCCCACACCATGTTTACAATCTAGTCTGAGACTAAAGACTAGAGATTAGAGCCTAAAGATTCTGTCAGTGAGAGATGTATTTTCTAAAGAAAAAATATTCACTACACCAGCAGACTTTGGGAAGTCTGTTCTTAACACTATAGACATCATGAATGAGTCTGCTCAACAAACCTGCACATTCTGCACATGTATCCCAGAACATAAAGTTAAAAAAAAAGTGAAGTCACATCCACTTTGAAAAGTGCAACTCTTCAGTAATAATAATAACAGACCAACATATGAAGTGCTTGCCAGTGTGGTCACTCTTTGTGCTTTATATATGTTCATTCAATCATTCGTTACAACATCCCTATGAGATGGGTACTTTCATTACTCTCAATTTACTGATTTAAAAAACTGACGCCCAGAGCACAGTCACACTTCCCAAAGTCATACAGCTGCTAAGTGGTAGAGCTGGAGCTTAAAGTCCAGCACCTGGCTCCAGGGTCTGTGGTTTTAACCACTACCTGATAGGCATCTTTTAACAGCAAAGCAGGCACTCTCTGCAGGGCACCCTAGAGACTCCTATTCATTGTTACCCATGGAAGCAATGCAGATAAAAAGAAAAGCATTGCCCATGTGACACAGCCTGACACAACTTAGAGACAGCATCCAGAATCAGGAAGACAGGGCAGAGCAAGAACACACTGGCAGGGACGAGGGTCGGAGCATCTTCCACCAATTTTTATCTGGGCCATTTTCTCTTCTGCAAAAATGACGAAAATATCCTTCAGCCTTCCTCACAGTTCTAAGATTAAACACAGTATGTTGAAGAGCTCTTTATGATTTAAATGATCATAAGTATAGGAACCACAATGCAATAAGGTGATTTGGAAAGTGGTTAACATTATCTGCTGCTATATATAATAAGCATCTTGGTACTATCTATATTTTATTAAAAATTTGACTAACATTTAAAATGCATCTACCAGAGTCTGTTTTACAGAGATATGTATAATGTATATGTACTACTATTTTTATAAATGGAAAGACTCCTTTAAAAATAATCTATTAGTAATGAGATTATATCCTCCTTCATTTTCAGAGTATTACTTTTAAGTGTTCCTTTTTCATTTAGTTTTGAAAGTTTCATCAAGCATTTTAAAAGCATAGCAGTAGCAAAACTGGCAACTTTCCTAATTGCAAGAGAACAGTGAAACATACAAAAACATCATTTTATCCTACTAATGCATAAAATTCTCACATCCCCTTTTCCCACAGCATGGCATGAAACATATTTTAATAATCTAGAATGTCATCTCATTGGTTCTAAGAGGTGGCATCCAAATGCCAGACTGTGCCATTTCTGGTAAATAGAAGTCAGTCTCTGTAGAAAACAATGGCCAATGGGAGAAAACAGTTTGTACCAGTGCATAACTAACACAACTACATCATCTCCTGATACCCCTGGAGACAACACACACTGGCTGTACCATACAGGCAAAAAAAAAAAAAATAGGTAAACTATTAATTAATAAAAGAAGCAAAACTGAAAGGCTGTGTTGTGAAGAGTGTACATTGAAACACTGATATAAACTTTTGTTTTCTCTTTTTTTATGCAGGAGGAATAGCAGTCATCTTTCTGTTCTGTGGTTCCAGGAATGACAACCTGCATCTCTTCTTTGGGTCTTCCTAATCAAGGCACCGGAATCAGAAAAGACACATTCTGGTGGAAATTGTAGAGAGGGTGAATTTGATTGTTAACAACCACCACCCTGGCATTTTCCCTTGGCATGCTGACATTTTTCCCATTTTATATGCAGTAATTTTCCCTAATCATCTAGCAATCTCTTTCTCTCTGTCACAAACACCCCCAAACTTCTCTTAACCAGCCAGCTTATACCAGATCTCCCCCTAAACATCTTTGTCCTGTATATCATTTCCTCCAAAACATATTAGGTACAGCAGGTGTCCCCAACCCTGGGGCCAAGGACTGATACCAGTCCCTGTGACCTGTGAGGAACCAGGCTGCACAGCAGGACGTGAGCAGTGGGTGAGTGAGCATTACTGCCTGAGCTCCCACTCCTGTCACATCAGCGGCGACATTAGATTCTCAGGAGTGTGAACCCTATTGTGAACTGAGCCTGCAAGGGATCTAGGTTGCATGTTCCTTATGAGAATCTAATGCCTGATGATCCGAGGTTGATCCAGTTTCATCCCAAAAACCATCCCCCGGCACCCCCCATGGTATTCAGGTCAGCCAAGCCATTTAAAGGTATTCGTCTGTAGTTTATATTTAAAGAGTTATCTAACAAGTCATTCTTACGAAAGTGTTTTAATCTTATTCTCCCTAAACAGAGGTCTTAGGGGAAGAGGAGGAACCCCAGGAGAATTCATTTTATTTGGTGATATAGAAATGTAAACACCTCTTGTACACTAAAATAAGTTTAGGATTGTTACGGCATGAAATGCAGAATTAATGTACAAGTTGACCACTGAACACTCAACTTGAAAAAAAATGTCAAGCTGCTGCCGGCATTTCCATACTAGCAATCTCATGGGGATTTGAAGTATCCTCTGGTACTGGGGATCCTTCAGGAAAAAAAAAAAAAAAAAAAAGAGAAGGATGCTTTAACTCAAAGGAAAGTAAGGGTAATAGAGAGCACCTCAGGTAGACTGATGCTGATGGGACAACAAGACTAATAGAAGTCCCAAGAGCAATGGCCACCATTTAGCCTCCACAGTGATTTGGCTTCTGAATGTAAGGCTCTATTGAAAGGTCCAACACATTTAGAAAGTAACATGGACTCATGCAAAGCCACAGAGATCTTTACAGAAATTCTGAATTTAAAAATAAGTGACAATTAGTGAATATTTATAAAACAAACTTTAAGCATTCCTTATTAAATCTTTCCAACTGCATTAAATGATAATTAAAGTACATTATCTAGAAATCAGGAAATAACTGATGCAATTTAGATTGCAAATTGGGCTGCCGTGCATTGCTGTGGTGATATATCACCACAATTTTGATTACCACTAATAAATTTACTACTGACAAGAAATATTGTCACAACACTAAACAGCAGCTAACATTTATTGAACACTTGATATACTAAACGTAAACCAGTTCACACACATCTCATTATATCCTAACCATAAAATAGGGTAGAATTCTAAATGTAAATTACCTTTTAGTTATATATCTTATAACTCATCAAAAGATATTTAGGATTTCTGTTACTTCCATTTTTACCAAAAAATGCAGTCCTGCCCCCACCAATGAAAATGGTTTTGACTACAATCTGGCAGAATTATTCACAAAAGACATCCCAGGCTCCTTCACACCCACTTTTCCCATGAACCGCACTATCCCTTGTGATATTAGTACACAAAAGAGCAGGAGAACATCATAACTAGTGTTCTCATCACGTGTAAAGGAAGTGAGTGGGTTGTTTCGGAGCACACCACAAATATTTAAAGCAGCTAATTGGGACTCTGGGAATAGGAAAACCCTCACATATACAAAACTACACACATAAACAAATGCAGCTCTGTCTCCAAGTCAACTCGTGTGAGTATTTTTGAGCCCACACTCATCAGCAGACTGGGTTTTCTGATATTCTTTTATCCATGGGAGAGTCCATACCCACAGTAGAATCACCCTTGGACAGTGCTGCAGTAGAAACCAGTCACAGACATCATAGTGGGATGAGTAGTTATTTATTTGGTCCATTGGTGGACCATATTGTGGAAGGCTGTGCACAACTGCCATCTTACTAATTCAAAAACTGTCCTTTGGGACGTTATCATTTAAGAAGTTTAATCCTTTGCTCTGAAGAGGTAAAACAACTGCTACGATGTCCTTCATTTGAGAAATTAAAACAACAGATCAAAAATGTTTTGATGTCATGTCAGAGTTTTTTTTTTTTTTTGGATGTTACACTCTTGGTATGTTACACTGTTTGGAAAACTGGGTGAAACTATTCAAAGATGGCCTGGAATTCTTGCTCTCTAGAATGAAGGCCTATCTGTGTAGGAATTATATACAAGATGTTAACAAGACTTAAAAGGCACGAAGGTGTAGCTATTAGGAAATTGCATATAAAATACCTTAATTTTGCACAAAAATAGAAGTGTCCACTGCACTGTTATCAATGCTCAGATTTATTGTTTTGCAACACCTCAGCAACCAAATATTTCAACTGCATTCTACTTGTTATTTAAAAAGTTAAATTCTTACTCCATGAACACTCAAGAAATATGGATGAATAGTCATAGAGTAGTTCTGTTCTAACAGTCTTGGCTGAATGAAGCTTTATCTGTTATTCTTCTGAAACTCTAAACCCAAAACAAATGAAACTCTGCTTTTCAAATCTTTATTATATAATGCAATAAAAATAATCTGTATAGGAACACGAAGAGAATTACACTGGACATGCTCACCTGAGACATTAGATTTTGTAACTGTATATAACGCTCATTTTTTAATTAGTTATGTAAAGGATGTATTTTAGGATTGGTCACAAACTCTGATTAATACAATACTTATGAAAACTACGGAAACTGAATATAAATAAATCTTTTTAGTTCCTGAGAATCTAATTCTCAAGAAAAATAATTTATAAAGTATAGAAGACACTTTAAAGAAATGTTAATAATAATTTAATGCCAAAGAGTCCATAGAAAATTGTAAAATGCAGCAGATGACATGTTGAATAAGCCATACGAAAGGCTCAAAAAATTTTGAAATCATACTCTGTTAAAATTCAACATAATGAAAATTAAATTTGAAAGTTAAATTTGAAACATCTTCTTTTCCCACATTTCTTTCTCAAATAACACCTGCATTGTTACAATAGCTTTCTTATCAAGCTTTCTTTGTTACAATAGCTTTACTTATCAAGAAGTCTTGACTAACTTGAATGTTGAAGAAATGAAGGACCCCAGTTACTTCAAAATAGTAAATTAACTGCATTTTAAGCAGAAAACCTTTGTATTAGCCATGTTTTTTAAAATAGTTTTAATATGAGACAATTTTTATGTCCTTGTATATATAGAATTCTACATATAAGTGAAGTCTTTCAACATTATTTAAACACTACTCACTAATAATAATATAATTTAAAAAACCATTAATAATCCAGTGGCAACAATGCTAACAATAGGTCCTGTTACTGGTGGAAAACATCTGTATCACTCAATAAAACCCACTGCATTGAGATGCACTTGTTGACCAGAGCTTACAAAAGAAGTATGGGCCAGGCGTGGCCAACATGGTGAAACTCCGTCTCTACTAAAAGTACAAAAATTAGCTGGGTGTGTTGGCGGGCACCTGTAATCCCAGCTACTCAAGAGGCTGAGGCAGGAAAATTGCTTGAACCTAGGAGGTGGAGGCTGCATTGAGCCAAGATCGTGCCACTGCCCTCCAGCCTGGGTGACAGAGCATGACTCCATCTCGGGAAAAAAAAAAAAAGTATGAAATTTAATGTTTCAAATTCTCATTATTGTCCCTGTTATACCTTGTTCAAAGCTATGTATATGTGAACTGAGATACACCCATCTCTTCCCTGTGCTTTGGGAACAATGGTGGTCTCTCTTAGCTATTAATGAGGACTTGCACCTTAGTTTTCATTTTATTCACTCATCCAGCAAACAAATATTTATTAAACACTTATTGTATACCAGACTTTGGCCTGAGGTTCTCAACCTATCAAAACCAACCCTTTGAAACAAATATTTTGTAACAGATAATATAACCTATTTATGTATTATTAAAATAAAGTAAATATAATACCCTAGCTATAATATAAAGGAGAAAAAGGGAATGGTCATTTAAAATAAAATAACATGTATTGCCATATGTGAATGCTCAGGCAGGCACACCAGAAACCTGAAGTAGGCAGATGCCTGTACTTAATATGAATGCAGTTAGATACGAAGGAGAAATAAGATCAGATGCCATTCCACTCAAAAAATACATATTTAATGGAAAATGATAATGCAAATATAGAGATAGACACTAGTATGAAAACAAATAATGGCAATAGACTAGATGTATTTGCATAGAATAAAAGAAGGAAAGAAACAACTTCAATTAAGGTAGGCATAACATGCCAAGACAAATACAAACCTTCACTGTGGAAAGAAAAAGCTGATAATCCCATAAATGAGGAAGTAAATAATGTCCATACACCACATCAAAACTGCCAAATCTTTTTTTTTTTTTTTTGAGACAGGGTTTTGCTCTTGTTGCCCAGGCTGGAGTGCAATGGTGTGATCTTGGCTCACAGCAACCTCTGCATCCTGGGTTCAAGCGATTCTCCTGCCTCAGCCTCCCGAGTAGCTGGGATTACAGGCACGGGCCACCAGACCTGGCTAATTTTGTATTTTTAGTAGAGATGGAGTTTCTCCATGTTAGTCAGGCTGGTCTCAAACTCCCGACCTCAGGTAATCCACCCGCCTTGGCCTCCCAAAGTGCTGAGATTACAGGCATGAGCCACCATGCCCAGCAAAACTGCCAAATCTTTAAAAGTACTCCAAAGGCCATTGTTCTTGTGATTGATAATATCAGCTGATACTTTGTGGGACCCAGGCGGATGCCTACCATGGATTATCAATAATAAAAAATAAGGCATCAGGTTAAAACCATTATCTGACTTCCCAATTTGTTCTAATATTACTGTGTAGCAATTACATGATCAAGTGGACAAAATACCCAAAGTGAGTAAATTATTCAATAATTTTGAAACAATGTCTTTATTTCACTTAGGCTTACCTCTCGATAACTACCTTTTACTCAAGTACTGGCCTTCAAACAACTTCTTGTAAAAAATAATAATAATTAATTAATTAGTATCATATACTAAAGTATTCTGATTTGTATTTTAGAGGGTGATATGGTTTGGCTCTGTGTCCCCACCCAAATCTCATGTTGAATTCTAAACCCCAGTGTTGCAGGAGGGAATTTGGTGGGAGGTGAATGGATCAAAGGAGCGGATTTCCTCCTTGTTGTTCTTGTGATAGTGAGTTCTCAGGAGATCTAGTTGTTTGAAAGTGTGTAGCACTTCCCCTTAGCTGTTTCTCTTTCCTGCCACCATGTGAAGATGTGCTTGCTTCCCCTTTGCCTTATGCCATGACTATAAGTTCACTGAGACTTCCGCAGCCATGCCTCCTGTACAGCGTGAAGGACTGAGAAAAACAAAACAAAACAAAACAAAACAAAAAAACCTCTTTTCTTTATAAAGTACCCAGTCTCAGGTAGTTCTTTATAGCTGTATGACAACTGACTAATATAGAGGGTTTACTCAGGCAGGACTTAACAGAAATCTTGCAGGACACAGGACATTTTTCATCATGTTGTACTGTCCTGCCCAGAGCATGACATCAAATATTCCTGTCTGTTTCCACTAAATGCCAGGAGAATCTTCCCAATCACTTCTACAATTTCCCAGAACACATCCTAGGGGGCAGTACTGCACCCATTGAGAATCACCAGGCTGGACTCTGGGGGTTACAAAAGTCAGCACAGACATCATCCCTGCCCCTACGGAACCTAAGTCTAGTGTGGGATACAGGTATATATAAAATAACCACAAAAATAAAGTTATATCTAACCTTAAATTATGCTAAGTACTTGAGGAAAAAGAATGTATTGCTGTGAGGACTAGGAGATTAGACAAGCCTTCCCATAGAAAGTAACAAGAGAGCAATGATTTGCAAGATGAACAGGCATCTTCATTTATTTCTTGGCATCTTATGATCAGTGAAACACAGTACAAGGATTTTTTTATGCCTGCCTGGAGGAGAGGCAAGAATCCTCCTCCAGTCTTACAGTTACAGATATACATGGTATGGGAGAGTGTTCTGGAAGGTTACCGCCTTTATGGCACAGCACCAAATTGCCTAATACATTCCATTTTTCCTTACTTTTTCTCTATTTAGGATTTATTTTGTTTCCTTGACATTTATACTGAAAGAAACACTGAAAGTGGAAAACAATAAAGTGTCATTTAGTGACAGCATCATTGAGTTCTGCTAAATAACCATTCTTAGTAATTATTTCAAATTTTTGAGACATTCGAAGGACTGCTTTTATAACCTTCAGTTGAATAAATGGACACAGGAAAGCTAAAAAATTACACTGCCCAGGTTCACACAAGAAATAAGTGTGAAGGAAATAACTAATAATGCCAGCTTCCCAGGCCAAGAGTTGTTTTTCTTAATCTCTATATTGTTTATTTGTTTTTTTGTGTTTTTTATTTAATTTAGGTACATTACATGATATGGTGCACATGTCATCAAATAGATCTTAGAAATGCAGAAAAGAAAAACTAGCTTAAGATTTCTTTGGTTTATAAAAGAATTTCTTGATAGAACTTCATGAATGTCCCAGACATAAATACTATCCTTGTGCTGATATTTTGATTTCTAACTTTTGTCTTCAGTGTGGGTACAGGGTTTGGAAGCATTTAATAATTTTAATCTGAGCCAGATCTTCGGGAAACTGAAATACAAAAGCAATGATAGAGGATTCATGAGTGGGATAAGTGCTGGAAACAATGACTGGTTTTCACTTCAAAGGTATCGTCATAAGCCCTGATGGATTAGATCCAAAAAGAAGATTATTAACGAATCATATTCATGACAGGCATCCACTGAACATTTTGAAGGATGCTACTAATGTGAGGCCTCATCAGTCAATTCTCAGGGCCCCTGTACCGATTTCTCCTTGCAGCACCCATGAGCCCCCACAAGCCTTCCATATAAGCTGGCTGCCCAAGATGGCAGAACACACAAGCTGAGGAGTGGAACCCCAGGAGTGATGAAGGAATAAATCTGATTCTAAGGATTCCTCATTTCTCTCATAGAATAACAATCTAGACTAGAGACTTTGAATCATAACCATATCGCCATTCTTATAAGTGAATTTACAGCATAAGCTCCACTCTTACTGTACCTGGGCTCAAATCCTGGCTCCAAGATTTATTAGCTTTTTGACCTTGGGCAAGATCACTGGGTGCCTCAGTTTCTTCATCCATAAAATGGCTATAATAATTGTACTCACCTCATAGATTTTTTGTGAGATTAAGAGAGATAATACCATTTGACCCAGCCACCCCATTACTGGGTATATACCCAAAGGAGTATAAATCATGCTGCTATAAAGACACATGCACACGTATGTTTGTTGCGGCACTATTCACAATAGCAAAGACTTGGAACCAACCCAAATGTCCAACAACGATAGATTGGATTAGGAAAATGTGGCACATAAACGCCATGGAATACTATGCAGCCATAAAAAATGATGAGTTCATGTCCTTTGTAGGGACATGGATGAAACTGGAAAACATCATTCCCAGTAAACTATTGCAAGGACAAAAAAACAAACACCACATGTTCTCACTCATAGGTGGGAATTGAACAATAAGAACTCATGGACACAGGAAGGGGAACATCACACTCTGGGGACTGTTGTGGGTTGGGGGGAGGGGGGAGGGACAGCATTAGGAGATATACCTAATGCTAAATGACGAGTTAATGAGTGCAGCAAACCAACATGGCACATGGATACATATGTAACAAACCTGCACATTGTGCACATGTACCCTAAAACCTAAAGTATAATAATAAAAAAAATAAATAAAAAACAAAAAAAAGAGAGATAATACATCTAAATTCTTTAGAACAATGCCTGCCATACATGGAAAACTCTAATGATCGTTAGCAATTATTATTCTATTATATAAACAGAAATAACAATGGTGTAGATAAGTCCATTGTCCTTTGCCTCATAAAAATGTGAGGACACAAAAGCACCTTGAAACTTTAAAAGACAAGTTGACAAAGTGGAGAGAATAAAATGCGACAATAAAAGCCAGGATTGCATTACTCATTAGTCCAAAAAAAGACCCCATAATGTTTAAAATAAAAATGACAATTGCATTAATGTGGCAACTTTCCTTGGGGGACCCCAAAAGGCATCATCCTCCCCTCTCAAAAGCTTATTTTCTTATTCATAATTTAGAGGCTACAACATTGTTCAGTGTCAAACACCAAAGCGTTGCTCACTATTGGAATAAAAAATGTAAAACAGCTGTTTCATTTAAGCCAGCAGAGAAAGTAAAAATGAGCTGAAATCATTTGTCACTAAAAGAAATTAATGCCAAACATTATCTTTTGTGACAGACCTGTTTTATTTCTGAAGATACCATAAGATAGGTTCCTACTGGGGTGCTCTGTTTAAGAAGCCATCTGTCTGCTTTGGGCAAATGACTGCAAGCCTAATCCACTTACAGAAAATGTCAACAAAATTGCTTCAACACCAGTGAGCTGAATAATAGAAAACCCCAAGCTAAACTTTAAAAATATGATTCAACTGCAGGAAGCCTTATGAATTTAGGTTTGTGTGATGATACTGGTATTCTAAGAATTTTCTTGCAGTCATTTTGACAAAAGAACCATTCAATAAAATAATAGCAGTCACTGCTTGTTGATTCCCCTGCTCTCTGCTCTTTCCTTCCCATTATTGTGATCATCTCCCTCTATGCCAACAGAAATAATAGGATAGGACAGAAGATTAATGCCAATCTTTAGCAAGGTGATGAAGGTAATTAATTGCGTTTCAAATGAAATTTAGTAATAGATTGTGATTAGCACAATAAACAAACACTGTTTAAAAGTTCCAACATCTCAAATTAACTTTCCGTGGATAATAAATGACCCTGAGATCTGAATTCATATTACCGCCATGAGTGTCATAAGCCGAATACAGAAGGAGCTTCTATAGAAATCTCTACCTGACCAACTCATGATATTCCCATTTCAAAAAAGATCATTTATAACAGCTTGAAAGACAGAGGATGGCCCAAACCCCAGAGCAAAGGCTATCAAGATAGTTACGAATATTAGTAGAATATTTTTTAAATACATTCTGGTATTTGGTTGGTAAGGTTTCACTCTAAAAAGTTACTGTTAAATTGTTGCTCAAATTATTGGTTACTTGATCCGTCCAAAAAGTAATTCTGCAAACATGCCAGAACAAAAGTGCAGATACAATAACAACAGTATACCATAGAGTGAACTGATCACAAAAATGGCTTCAGCTGCTTCACCACCTCCACAGTGCTGGATTTCAGCAAGTAAATGGTTTTTCATGACATCTGTCCCTTGTTACACAACTCCAAGGGCACAATTCACTCTGCCTTCTACATGCATGGCATTCCTTACAGCCCAATGACAGTTGTATTACATCTGGTCTAGATATGTCCTTCTACCAAGGACATTTATTATCTATTCTCTGCAAAATCATAATGCTTTTAAAGAGGCTGAAATTGTCCTCTTTGAGAGTGAATCATGGCATGTGTATGGCTGGCCCATCCCGTAGCCTTGTAGCCACCCTTCTGTGCTGGCATGAGTTCCAGGTTCAGTGTTAGCTGAAGTGGCCGAAGAGTTATTAGCAAGATATTTCTAAAGGGGCAACTTCTTCCACCCTCCACCCAATGAGTCAGGTTTTAACGAATGAGGCTAAGGCAGTTATCAAATAAGACATGCTACTTCTTAGTTAAATCAAGGATGTGGCCAACTCAGCTTCCTCCACAATGACCGGTTTGGAGATTTGGTCATTAATGAGATATTCACTCTCGGTGCCCCAGATTCAGCAAAGCATCCATTTAAACACCAGATTAATGTTACTGCAAGGAAAGTCAAGACCTATTTTCTCTAATCTGAGACTGTCTCCAATTTCAGATCTCAGACTCAAGCCATCTACACCAGCAGACTACTAGTTACGCTTTTTCCTCCAACTTTTTATATTATTTAAAGATTTTTCAACCCTACACAAAAGTTGAATGAGTAGCATCCATATTTCCCAATTTTTCAGATTGTGTCGTGTTGGCTTGATCAACTTATCTATCCCCATCTATCCAACAAGGTATACGTCACCCTAAATACCTCAGTGTGCAGACCATGAAAATGAGGACATTCTACATAACTACAAATCTCTTATTAACCCCAAAGAAATTAACATTCACTCAGTACTTGCATCTGATATACAGTACATATTAAATTTGCCCAGTTGTCCCAAAACATCTTATTACTTTTTTAAAAATCCAGAATCCAATCACACATTACTAGCACCTTTGAAAATAGCAACTCAGTTACGTGAAGTTAGAGTAAAAGCATGAGTGAGGGAGAGTGTATGGGGAAACAGAACAGCAAATTCACAGCAGTAAATACCACTCACTCAGAAGACAAACATTTCCACAGCTTCACTCCTGTTGACTTTATGGAATACGCACCATTAAATCATCACATACACTTGTCAAAACATTTCTTCTAAATGTCAAATACCATCACTCTTACATTCTTATTTTTAAATCAACTTTGTAAGTATATATGCCTGGAAAAAATTTACCATACATTCACCAAACCCATTCAACTTTGTGAGTGTCATGATAAGGCCTCCCTAATCCTTCCTATCCAGGTTTCTTCCCAGAATATCTTACTGTGAAAATCAAACTATCAGTATCTAGTGGGAGAAGACATTCATATTCAATTCCTTAATATGTCAGTAGTTGAGATTTCTTAGAACTTTGAATATGTGGACCCCCCCAAAAAAAACACATTTTTAAAGAAACTTTAAATTATCACCATGTAGAGAATCCAGAAGTTTATTTGACAGGCCTTATGCAATGCTGTCCATGTCCACAGACCTCTGCTAAAGAAAATAGCCCCAGGCTGACCTTGAGTTGGAATGGCCCTGCTCTGCAATATAAGAACCAACCTCCCCAGCCAAAACTGGTTGGACCAAGGATTCACCATGGCCCAAGTGTGGCCAATCAGTAGCTGACCAGTGACCTATGAGATGTCCTGATGCCAGGCAGTAATGACAGTAATTAGACAAACCAATTGGATTAACTCTTTCCGAGACTGAAACTGAAAAATTCTAAGAGTCTTAGTCAGTTGTGAACAGAATGAAGAGCTAGAAAATATAGAGAGGAAAGAAAGACCAGCAGAGGTGAGCCCCTGTAAGGCCACAGCACTAGAGTGAAAATCTACAATTCTTGCTCTTAAGGCAAGGAGAGGGGAAACGGAAAAGGAAAAGATAACACAGTCCTCTAAAGCCTGCTTCAATTGTGAAGGATCTTCTAGCCTGAGATTCCATGAGGCTGCCCATTCTGTGGCTCCTCTTCTTCTTCCTAGGAGATGTGTTCCCTGCATTGTCACAAACAGTCTCACTTCAAGAAGCCTGAATGAGTCCTGTTTTCTTTTAAATGAGAAATGACAGGCCTGCTACAATTTTAACCACACCATTTGATTGCTTGATAACCAAGGCAAAATAGAGTTTAAACCATGTCCCGGCTAAGGCTTTCAAGCTTCTTGTAGAGAAAACCAGCATCACTCAAAAGGATAGAAAGAATAGTGGGTATGGCTGATGTCTGCAGTGGGAAGAATGATTAATAAGTTACGAATTGACTTTGTGACTTTGGAAATGTCCCTAACTCCTGTGGGCAGCAGTTTCCTTTTCTCTAAAACATGGGGATTTGATGAGACATTCTTTGATTTGACCTCATATGCTAAAAGTCTATTGTTTATTAATTAGGGCTCAGGTTAAAATTGCTATGTTAAAATTCATCACCTAATTGCTTGAAATAATAGAGACTGTCTAGTGAAAGATAAAAAAGCAATTAAAGTGCTATGATAGTGGAATAGCAGGGTTCTGTGGGAATACGTACAGGGATACCTAACTCTCTTGAAGATGGGAGGCAGGAGAAGGGGAGGTGTCCATGAAGGCATCCTGAAGACTCCGTACCTGAGCAAACACCTGAAGCACAGATAACAGTGCCCCATGTAGTGTGAAAACAACAGGATGGGGGCTCTCAGGGAGCAGGGGTACAAGCAGGGTTACACACTTTCAAGGAAGAAGGGGCAGTCCATGTGACCACTCAGCATGAAAGCATCCCTGGTGCCACTGAAGAAGTGGAGAAAGTTCCATGTGGCTGCAGTAGTGCATGGAAGAGGAAGGCAATGAGAGATGAAGCTGGAGAGGAAGCAGGGGAGCTGAGAAGACTGGCCACAAAGAGCTTCAGAAGAGAAGTTAAGAAGGAGCTGTGGGAAGCCCTGGAAGGGCTTCAGGAGGGGAGAATGGCCATGACCAGCTTTACATTCAAAGAGATCACTCCAGCTGCTGTGCTATGAAGTGGGACAAGGATAGAGGAGAAATGACTTTTCACTAACTCAGGTGATAAATGAAGATAACTAAAGTGACGGCTACGGGAATGGAGGTTTCCTAGGGAGGTATTAAGGAGGTTGACCCAACAGTGCTTGCTAACCAATTAGAGGTGGAGGGTTAAGAAAAGGATCAAGGATAATCCCCAGGATTTAGGCTTGGATAACTCTGAGTTGTCATTTATTCATTCAAGTGGGAATTCCAGAGGTGTCACGGAGGGTAAGCAGGACATATGGATAGAGATATGCACAGTTGGAGACATGCCAACCTTGCTGTGGCTGAGTGACCTCCCAGGTACAATGCCTGGGAGGTAATTTGGTGTATAAACTATATGGGAGAATGAGCAGGGATCATCCAGAGATAAAGAGTGACACCTGGGCCAAAAATACACACTTGAGATTTGACAGCATGGTGAAGATAATCCAAACCCTTTGCATGAACTGTGTCCCCCAGGGACAGAAGGTGGAGTGAGAAGATAGCCTAAGCTAGAACCCTAAGAAATACCAGCATTTAAGGAATAGCAGAGGAAAGGGAACCTGCAAAGGATTCTGGGAAGAAAGAGCCAGAGATGTAGGAAGAAGAGAGAAGGGGGTGGTGTCCCAGAAATCAAGGGAAGCAGTGTTGCAAGAAGTGGGGAGTCAGCCTGGGAAACATCGCAATATTCTATCTCTACAAAAAATAAAATTAGCAGGGTGTGGTGGCATGTGTGTGTAGTCCCAGCTACCTGGGAGGCTGAAGCAGGAGGATTGCTTGAGCCCAGCAGGTTGAGGCTGCAGTAAGCCATGATCATGCCACCACAGTCCAGCCTGGGTGACAGAGCAAGACCCTGTCTCAAAAAAAAAAAAAAAGGAGGGAGTGATTAGCCATGTAGAATGTTCCCAACTAGTCAAAAAAGATAAAAACTGGAAAAGTGCCCATGAGATTTTGTGACAAGGAGGTTATTGGTGACCTTGGTGAGAATGATTTAATGGAGTGTCAGGGGAAGAAGAAAGATTAAAGTTGGCTAAGAAGTGAGTGGGAGGTAAGAAAGTGGATTCAGCAAGTATAAACAACTCTATTAAGAAGTTTGACTATGTAGGCGAGGGGAAAGAAAGAGGAAGGAGATGAGCTGGAGGAGGGCTGAAAGTCCTTTAGAAAAGCCCTTTTATATACATATTGTTGATGAAAAAAGCCAGCCAAACTCTGTAAAATATTTGAAGAGATTTATTCTGAGCCAAATGTGAGGACCATGACCTGTGACACAGCCTCAGGAGGTCCTGAGAACATGTGGCCAAGGAGGTTGGGTTACAGTTTGATATTTTACATTTTAGGAGGACATAAGACATCAATCAGTACATGTGAGGTGTCCATTGGTTTGGTAGGGGAAGGCAGGACAACTCGAAGCAGGAGACTTACAGGTCATAGGTGGATTCAAAGATTTTTCTGATTGGCAATTGGTTGAAGGAGTTAAGTTATTAACTTAAAAACCTGGAATCAATAGAAAGGAGTGTCTGGGCAAAGATAAGGGGTGTTGGAGACCAACGTTCTTATTATGTAGATAAAGTCTTATAGGTGGCCATCCTTAGAGGCAATAGATGGCAAATGCTTCCTATTCATACCTTTAAAAGGTACCAGACTCTGAGCTAAACTCTTCAGGATCAGAAAAAGACCTGGAAAGGGAAGGGGCTTCTCTAAAGAATGTAAATTTCCCCCACAAGAGACAGCTTTGCAGGGCTATTTTAAAACATGTCAAAGAAATACATTTTGGGGTAAAATACTTGACTTCTCTCAGGGCCTGCTGTCATGTGATGCTATACTGGAGTCAGGTTGGAATTTGGTATCTTATTGCTACAAAGAGTCTACTTTGTCTTAAGATCTCTGTTTTAATTTTAAGACCCATCAGTTCAGCCCGAATTCCAAAGGGAGGAAGGTATAATGCAGCGTGTCCAATTCCCTTTTACCATTGAAACTGCCTTTGCAAAATTATGACTGAGACAGTGAAAGAGATCCAACTTAAATGACTCCATCTTGCCTCTAACCTCCAAGCTGCGCATAAGCTGAACTAACTTTGGGAAAAACTTAGTTTATAGTTTATGGTTTAAAACAAGGACAATAACAGCCCTTTCCCAGAATAAACCTCCTTCTTGACTACTAACATTAGCCACAAGATTAGAAATTATGGTTTAGGAGTCATGCAGCTGGAGGCTACAAGATTCTGACCCTCCCTAAACTGCTCCTAAGATCAGTACTTGAGATGTTTCGCAGACCCTGCACTTGATGGATCAACTGGCACCACCAGATCAAGAAATTGTCCCATCTGATCCTGTGATGCCCACCCAGGAACTGACTAAGCGCAAGAAGACAGTAACGCCCCATGATTTCCTCTCCATAATTTCATCTCCGACCCAGCCAATCAGCAGTCCCTGACTCACTGCCCCTCCCCTCCCACAAATTGTCTTTAAAAACTCTGATCCTGGGGAGACAGATTGGAGCAATAATAAAACTCCAGACTCCCGCACAGCTGGCTCTGTGCGAATTATTCTTTCTCTATTGCAATTCCCCTGTCTTGATAAATCAGCTCTTTCTAGGTAGCATGAAAGGTGAACCCACTGGGTGGTTACACCTTCAGGTTCCCATCATGGCCTGAACTAGCTTTTTGGAATTTTTTGGAATCCCCTTGTCCCCAGAGGACAGGTCCATTCAGTCGGTTAAGGGGCTTAGAATTTAATTTTGGTTTACAATATAAATGCAGTTAGGCTCAACTACGAGTCAAAGGAAAAAGACAAAATATGAAATGGAATGACTAAAAGCCTCTACTTCTAGGACTGATCGTTGTTCAAATTTGTGTTTCATAGCATCCTAATTTTTTTTCTCCTTATTTTAGAGCCGCTTTATTTGTGTGAAGTGAGAAATTTACTCAGCAAAATACAAAGTACATAAATTTATATGTAAGTAAATCTACCTAAACTTAAAAGTAAAAAAGCAGGGATGACCACCGTCAGAAAATGAAGATTTTTCACACTGTCCAGCAGGTGGCTCCCCTGCTTTGGACTTAGGTAGGGAGTGCCTGCTGTCCACAAAAAGCTTGTGCTCCAATGATCAGAAAGGGCTTCTAAAACCCTGTGGTTTATTCCTCTGCTTCCTTGTAGATTTGCACCTAAGTCATTCTAAGCATATAAAAATGACCTCAAATCGATTTTGAAAACTTACCACATCATCAAAAAACATTGGTGTATCTCCAACTTGTGTAAATAGGCATTTAAATTAGAAGTAAACACTATGTACACACATTTTCAGATGGAAACTATCTTTCTTAGCAAAACCTGAAACTGTCATACCTCTTCAAAGGCAGAAAGCATATCTAGCTATTCGCTTTCACAATTTGGTGAAAGAGAGAAAAAATGGTAATGTAAAACTATGTCCAATAAAGTTTATTTCATATAATTTAAAAAATACATTAAAATAGCCGTACCTCTTATATGTGTAAGACAGTATCTTTATACTTACCGTTTGCAAAATTTTAATATATACGACTTAATCTAATATGATGTAAAGCTCTCAGGTTTAAATAATCTGTTGGTATTATAAGACAACGTTCTTTCCTCTATTTGGTAGGGGTCATTAGCATGATTTAGCAAGTGGAAAATGTTATCATTATGCATTTATGATTGTTCACAGTAAAGAGGGTATGTGGATGGAAGGGCAATTGAAAAGGTTCACCCCATGGACAATTCCCTTTGCAACTCTTCCATCCTGCTGTGCTACAAACTGCCTACTAACATCAGAAATAACACGGAAGAGAGAAGGGCAAAGGTCAGTTTTTCAACTGTCAGTATAAAAGGGACTAAGAATACACCACACACACACACACACACACACTCACACACTCATTCACTATACTAGCTAAAACCAGCGTCCCTCACCTGCCAATCTGCTTAGTAAATGGCTCTATCTTGTTGTTGTTGTTGTTGTTCTTGTTGTTGTTTGAGACAGGGTCTCACTCTGTCACACAGGCTGAAGTGCAGAGGTGCAATCATGTCTCACTGCAGTCTCACCCTCCCAGGCTCAAGCGACTCTCTCCTCAGCCTCCCAAGAAGCTGACACTACAGACATGTGCCACCATGCCCAGCTAATTTTTGTATTTTTTGTAGAGCTGGGGTCTCACCAGGTTACCCAGGCTGGACTCGAACTCCTGAGCTCAAGGGATCTGCCCACTTCAACCTCCCAAAGTGCTGGGACTACAGGAATAAGCCACCGCGCTTGGCCTGGCTCTATCATTTTTAACTTGCTAGGGGTGTGAAATGAATGTGAGCACCTAGATTTAGAATCTAGGTTGAGCTCATAGTTATGAGCTCAGTGCTAACGTAGGGATGGTTCCCTCCACACAGCCCCTGGGTGGTACCCACAGCCCAGGCAGCAAATCATGTGACCTCTCACTCTTTCCATCTTTCCTCATTTTCTGCAAAACCTAAAGACAAAAAGTTGAAAAGATTAGCCACTAAGCAAAATCACCTCAGAAGGAGACAAGGGCTTTTTTTGTAGGACAGGCACAGATTTATCATCATAAATGCAATTCTTGTTCAAAAAGATCTCAAGGCTGAGTCTTCTAGATTGTAGAGGAGTTGGGGGATAAGCACAGAAGAGAAATGGTGAATGCAGAGACATAGAGGCAAGCATACACGTGGAATATTTGGAGAACTGCAGAGGGATGGCCAGAAGGAGTTAAGTGGAAACTAATCAAAGAAAAATGAAATCTGTTGAAGGGAAAGTGTCCTACTTAACCTGAGGGAGCAGCCCCACTAGAAACAAATTAAAGAATTATATACACCTAGACAGGATTTTAAAACTTTGTTATCCTAGAGACTTGAGAAGCTATATTCCACTAAAGAAAATATATGTTGATTAATATTTGAATACTTCATGTATCTGTTGTATTGCTAAAGCAAAAATTTACACATGTCTGTTCAGAACAAACACTGGAGCATTCTGCTCAGTCTACTAGGAGAATCTCATGGCCCATTTTTGCTTACGCTTTAATTTTCCATATTTTTTTGTTCAAACAGCCAGGCTGACACCTGCCAGAGGATGTTTTAGTACTAGAAAGAAATCGATGGATCCTGGCAGCTGTCTCAGCTCCCTTCAAAGAGTGACCTTTAGGTGTGGCAGCCAAAGCATATCTCACACCATGACATATTATATTTTATAATCCTCAGCTTCAGGTTGCATGTTTTAATAAAGTCTTCTACTAATGTCACCTTCAAGGGTATTAAACCAACACAGCTGATTTCCTTATTCTCCATCCACATATTCTTTTCTTCTTTTTTCTTTTGTACTCGAAAAAAATGGGGATTGGTGGTACTGAAGCTGAGTTTAATTCTTTCAGCTGTGAAAAGTCCAAACATTGCTATACTATTTTAAAGTAACAGATTCCAACACTCCTCATATCTGTAAACCACATGTTGTTTATTTTATGTATTCAGATATTTTAAATAAAAGGAAAAAATATAAAAATCCCCTAGTTCCTATGGACAAATTACTCATACATACAAAAATGAGCACTCTCAAAATGCAAAACCCCAATACTCATAAGACTAAGAGGAAAGGAAATCTGTCCTTGGTTTAAAACCAAGCCCATTCTTCATTTTGAAGGCCAAACTAAAATGAGATTTATACTATGGCCTGCAGCCAAAAGTGGACTATTTTGGTAGCCATAAATATATATATCTTCTGTTCTCTAAGGAATTAAGTTAAGGGCCCTCTTTCTTGACTTTACAGGTCTGGCACAACTCTAGAGCCCAGACAGCATTCTCTGGTGAAACTTTCAGCAGTGCAGAAACATTCTGTATCTCTGTTGTCCATTATGGTAGCCACTAGCCACATGTGGCTACTGAGCACTTGAAATGTGACGAACGCCCCTGAGGAATGGAATATCTAATTTTATTCAACTGTAATTATTTTGTATTATTTAAAATAGCACACCTATGGCTAGTGCTTTCTGCATTGGACAGCACGGGCTAAAAAGTGCCAACCTTCAGCAAGATAATGAATTAAATAAAATTATTTTTCATTCTCTCTAGCCTCTTTCCAGAAGCAGCACTTGCCACAATTACAATTAAATAACTAATTATGGCTTGTACTTTGTAATATCTGTATCTCCCATAAGAACATAAACTCTGAATGCAGTAGCTGCTTCTATCATGTTCATTGAGGCATCCCAGGAGTTAGCACAGGGCCCGGCCAAAGCAAGGTTTTGTTTGTGTTTGTTGAATGAAAAAATAAATTGAGTGCCACTGAATACCTACTCTCCTCAGCCTAGGTCCCAATTTCCCAGGACCATGACTAACCACCCCCAAGAAACCTCATCTTCCAACTTCTTAATTCTGGCAAGGAATAGTCAACTTACCCAAAAATTAGCCTATCCTTTTATAACTAGTACATTGCCCCCAGCTTTTTATGCAGGCCCATTTTAACAAGAGTTTTCTGGAGAAAATTATCAAAGGACTGACCATCATGCTAATTAGTAATTTCAAGGTCAGACAATTGTAATTATTTTAATTACATTATATTATGACAGGTATATCTGGGAAAGGCAGAAGCCAGTGGAGTAACAATGGGTGTATTTGTTGAGAGATAAGCTAGTGAAATTCTAATCACACTGGTTAAGGAGACTGTCCTATCTGCCCACATAAAGAGCAAGTCATGTGGCCAAGGGCATCCCACTTTACATAAAAATGCATCCTAATTAAATTACATTTTTCTGCCAAAGATCAAGAGAAAACTGTGGAGTTTTAAGTTTGTGTCCTGATGAGTTTTGCACTAGGAAACTCAAACTTCAGCTTTCTCCTCCTAGGTCCCTGTATTCGTCTGCTAGGGCTGCCATGACAAAGCACCACAGACAGGGTGGCTTAAGCCAGGGTCCCCAACCTTTTTGGCACCAGGGACTGGTTTCATGGAATACAATTTTTCCATGGACTGGGGGGCTGGAGGGGGGTGCACAGTTTCAGGATGAAACTGTTCCACCTCAGATCATCAGGCATTAGTTAGATTCTCATAAGGAGCAAACAACCTAGATTCCTCACATGCACAGTTCACAACTGGTTTCCCATTCCTATGAGAATCTAATGCCGCTGCTGATCTGATAGGAGGCGGGGATCAGGCAGTAATGCTCATTGCTGCACAGCCTGGTTCCTAACAGGTCACAGAGCAAGGGTTGCTCTGTAGCTTAAGCAACAGAAATTTATTTCTGACAATTCTAGAAGCTAAAAGTCCCATATCAAGGTGTTGGCAGGGTTAGTTTCTTCTGAGACCTCACTGCTTGGCTTATATAGACGGCCATCTTTTCCCTATGTCTTCACATGGTCTTCCTTCTGTACCTAAGTCTAAATTTCTTCTTCTTATAATGACACCCATCATATTGGGTTATCCCCCGCCGCACCAATTACCTCATTTTAATTTAGTTACCTCTTTAAAGGCCCTATCTCCAAATACAGCCACATCCTGAGGTACTGGGGGTTTAGGATTTCAACATACAAATTTGTGAAGGGGACACCATCAAGTCCACAACAGTCAACCCCTCCTAATAGTCCAATCTCTGTTGCAAGTGGACTTGTTATCTACAGCCAACCACACTAGAACCCTCTGTATTTAAAATTGACGGATAGTTTGCCTATTGTAACATGAATAACAAACCCTTCCCTCCCCATCTGAAGATGAGCATCTATCTCTCTGCTTTTATATATTTACAAGTTTAGGAGTTTAATTGTCATTATGAAGTGTCGATTTACCATTGTTATTGAGCTTTTTCATTCATTGTATATGAAACAGCTATGGACCAGGTGGGGCAGTCTTGTCAGACAGTGGACAAGGACTCTGGGTCCACACTGTCTGGGTTTCAATCATGGCACTACTACTCTTTAGCTATTAGCTAACCTTTCTGTCCCTTGGTTTTCTCCTGTAGAAAATGGATGTCATAATAGTGTGTACATATATCACATAGTTGCTATTAGAATTTACTGATTTAATAAGTACTAAACATTTAGAACACTGTCTAGAGAGAATACATATTTTATAACTATAAGTGATTATTTGTTGTTAAGTGTATTTTACATTTTAAAAATATATTTTAAAACTAGAACAAATTCAGTTCCAATCAGTCATATGCTTGATTCCAGCTTTATGGTGAATATTCTAATTTTCTCTAAAATGTCCCACTTCTTTCTGGTATACCCAATTTGTTTTACAATAATTCTCTAGTTTATTGAATAGAAATAATGATGATCTCAAGATGAGAGGATTATTCCAAAAGTGTAACTGAGACCAAAGGGTTTGCCAATTTGGAGCATAAGTGAATACCGGGGAGGAGAGCATTTTCTAAAAGCATTTTCATATATTTATGGCACTAGACAGATGATGAGTTCTTGGTAAATATTTAAAGATTGGCAGTGATGAAGATGGTTTTGATTCACAAAGGAAGGAAGAAACTCAAAGATAAAAGTTACCCAGATTTTAAGAAAAGATCATATAAAAAATCTAAAGTTCAGTCGCTTTGATTGTTAATATCTAAACCATGCTAGAAAAAGACAATAAACCTAAAGGGAGTTAAAGCGTCTTTTTCTAATCCTCTTATGAGCAACCAAAGGCAATAGTGACCAATGTCTTCTTCCACTGGGATAATTGTTAATATTTTTTATAGATTTAAATTCATATAATTCAATTCACCAATCACATCTTAAGCATATTTTGTGTGCTTCTTCTAGAGTAACAGTAAAAAATTAAACATAGGCATTAGAAGAATAGAATATAGAATAGGGCCACCAAAAATTGTATATAATGTATACTCAGGATATCTGTGTACACATGTATATCGATGCCTGCGCACCGCATGAATTGAGGGAAATGGCTTGAAGGAGCTGAAGCACTGATCTAGGAACCTGTGCAATTATATCAAATAACTCTGAGAACAGTCACCAGTTGCCTGATAGTCAAAAGATGGCCACCAGAAGGAAGAGAAAAATAAAGATAGGCACTGGTCCTATTGAGAGAAAAAGCCAAAAGCAAATTACCAGTCCAGTGCATATGGGAGCCTGCCTGTATTCTGAAAAGATGGAATACTCTGGTAGGAAAAGATGAAACTGAGTAAAAGAGTAGGCCAGGTTCTTCAAATTATAAGACAGAGCAGTAATAACCAAAACAGGATGGTGCTGGCATAAAAACAGACACATCGACCAATGGAACAGAATAGATAACCCAGAAACAAATCTACACACCTACAATAAACTCATTTTCGACAAAGGTGCCACGAACATACAATGGGGAAGAGACAGTCTCTTCAATAATGGTGCTGGGAAAACTGGATGTCCATATTCAAAAGAATAAAACTAGACCCCTATCTGTCACCATTTACAAAAGTCAAATCAAAATGAATTAAATGTAAGACCTCAAACTACGAAACTATTACAAGAAAACATTGGGGAAACTCTCCAGAACATTTGTCTGGGCAAATGTGCCTTGAGTAATACCCCACAAGCACAGGAAACCAAAGCAAAACTGGACAACTGAAATCATATCAAGTTAAAAATTTCTGCACAGCAAAGGCAACAACCCACAAGTGAAGAGAACCTACAGAATGGAAGAAAATATTTGCAAACTACCTATCTGACAAGGGATTAATAATCAGAATACACAAGGAGCTCAAACAATTCTGTAGGAAAAACTCTAATAATTTGATTAAAAACTGGGCAAAAGGTCTGGAAAGACATTTCTCAAAAGAAGACAAACAGCAAACAGGCATATGGAAAGGTATTCAACAGCACTGATCATCAGAGAAATGCAAACCAAAACTACAATAAGATATCATCTCACCCCAGTTAAAATGACTTACATCCAAAAGACAGGCAATAAAAAATGCTGGCAAAGATATGGAGAAAAGGGAACCCTCATACACTGTTGGCGGGAATGTAAATTAGTACAGCCACTATGGAGAACAATTTGGAGCTTCCTCAAATACTGAAAATAGAGCTACCATACAATCCAGCAATCCCACTTCTGGGTATATATTAAAAAGAAAGGAAATCAGTATATCAAAGAGTTACCTGCACTCTCAGGTTTATTGCAGCACTATTCATAATAGCCAAGATTTGGAAGCAACCTAAGTGTCCATCAGCAGATGAATGGATGAAGAAAATGTGATAGTACATATGGAGTACTATTCAGCCATAAAAAAGATTGAGATCCTGTCATTTGCAACAACATAGATGGAACTGGAGGTCATTATGTTAACTTAAATAAGCCAGGCACAGAAAAACAAACTTTATATGTTCTAAGTTATTTGTGGGAGCTAAAAATTAAAAGAATTGAACTCATGGACATAGAGAGTAGAAGGATGGTTACTAGAGGCTGAGAAGGGTAGTGGGGAATGAGGGGAGATGAGGATGGTTAATGGGCACAAAAAAAAGTTAGAACGAATAAGACCAAGTATTTGATAGCACAACAGAGTAACTATAGTCAATAATAATCTAATTGTATATTTTAAAATAACTAAAAGAGTATAATTGGTTTATTTAAAACACAAAGGATAGATCCTTGAGGGGATGGATAACCAATTTTCCATGATGTTATTATTATGCATTGCATGTCTGTACCAAAACATCTTATGTACCCCACAAATATATACAACTATGTACCCATAAAAATTAATTTTTTTTAAAGAGTAGACCAGGAAAAATGAAACTCCCCAGAGGCTGAAGTAGGAAAAACCGGACAAAATTTCAACCCCATGAGAAAACGGAGCTGCCAAGAACTGCAGAAACGTCCATCTTCCCAAATGACACATAGGCATCCAATGGTGACGTTGGACACAATGTCCAATATGAAGAACAAGCTTTGGTACACAGGCATCTACAGTGACCTTGGACACCATGACTGTGGATATTAAGGACAGGTTTTGGAGTCACACAGATCAAGGTGTGCATTCATCCCTACGGCTTACTAGTTAGTCGCATCATCTTGAACAACTTGCAGAGCTTCTGTAATCCTCTGTTTTCTCCTAAAACTCAGCACTGCACTAAAGCACAGTCCCCACCCTGAAGGAGCAGGATTTTGTATGAGAAAAAGACACAGGGACACATCATCAACATTTAGTTAGTCAGGGTGGTGAGCATGGGAATAAAATTATGTATAAGCTACAGATCTGGCACTAAACAGGAGATAATTTGGTTTTGATGAGAATTGGAGGGTGAGGGGTATGGAGGGACAAGAGCAGGGAAGGCTTCCCTGGAAAGGCAATGGATAACACTAGTGCTGGATGTAAGTGATGAAGAGGAGCTGGTGGGTGACTGAGGAGGGAAAGAACATCACAGTTCGCAGGAACAGCAGTGCAAACGCATGGAATCCCAAAACTGCCTGATATTTCCAAGAAACAGAACTGCGGGCATGGAGAATATAAAATGTGAAGAGACAGGGGTAAGCAAAGCCCCCATCACAGAGGACCTTCTATCCAGGTCAAGAACTTGGCATTTTTTCTTGAAGCTAACAGACTAATATCAAATCATTTCTCTCACTCAAGTCTTAGGCTTTTTAAAATATTTATTTATTTTTAACTCTCTTAAATGAATTTAGAGCATTTTTCAGAAGATTAAATGAATTTAATTAAATTTTATTACACAAGAAGGATGTATTAGATTTGAAAAGAGGACTGGATATTATTTTCCAAATGTCTACAGTTTCTGTTGTCAAGTTACAAACTGAATCAACTATGTTTGGTTGTCAAAACCAATCAAAGTTAAGATCTAGCTGAGTTACAATTGACATTTTCCTCAACTGATGTATGTAATACTCTGGATTCTTGGGCTTCTCTACTGTGCTTCAATACACAAATAACAATAGTTTCACAAGAAGACACACTACTGTATACGAATCCTTTTGAAATGACTAAAGATTTATCCTAAATGTAAACCTTACTAGGGAAAATCACTACATTAGACAATAATTATAATTAATGTAATAATAGTTAAAGGCACTCAAAACTTCATGGAGAACAAAAGGCTAGAGATAGAAAAATGCTTAGACTGACAACTTCATGGTAACTACATGACAAATCCGGAGGGCACTACTCATATACATTCAGTGGGAATGGCACCCCCTACGGTTGTGCAGTGCACAACTGACATAGGAGTATGCAGCGGCTCTGGCCAATTCAGGGATTAGACTGTTAAACCTTATGCTGCAAAAAAGAAATGACAGACAAACTGGTATAGAAATGTCTAATCAAAAGCTCCAGGAAAGTAATTCTGGTTGTGCTGATGTTTAACTTCAATGAAATTCATAAAGTTTCATGTAATTAATTTTAAAGTCTCCTGTAGTTCAGAGATCTCTATGAAAACTCTTCCTATCTTTGACAAAACAGCCAAAGGATCTGACCTTCCTAGGAGCTGTTATTTAAAGAGGAAGGACAGTAGTAATCACTTTATTATTTGCTCCTCTCTCTCTCTCCTCTCCCTCTCGCTTTCTGACCAGAGAAAAATCTCTAGAACAAAATTATGCTTCCTGAGATGAACCCAGCAATTTTTAAGGTGGTGGTTATTAAGTAGAGGATGACCAAATGATTCAGTCTGGTTGATAAAACTGTGATTTAGTAGCAAAGACTGTATTTTTCAGAATTTAAAATTGTAATTTCCATCTTGATAGCATTTGTAATTATTATATTGCTTACACATTTTTATGTTTTTCATAAGAACAGCTGAGAATACATTTAGTTAACCAAAACCTCCAAGGAAAATTTCATTCCTCTATTATTGTTATTATCATATCTACATGTATTATTACAGAGCTTACAATAAGCAGGGTTTAATAAATGAGTTGTTTAATATAAGAAACAAGAGCCCATGATATAACACATATACAAATACACACTATGCATACATAGAATTGCTCCTTTCGATGGTATTCTTCCTCTCCCAGGCTAAAATGTACTATTGATAAAGGAGAACAGGAAGGAAGTTGCTGGCTTTTTCCCTCTCTAGTTTCAGAGTACATGTAAAGACTCTACGGGCTGACTCAGAGGATACACAATATACATTGTTAAGAAGCTTCAGTCTCACCTGCTCAGATTTAATACTAGGACATAGTTACCTTTAAAACATGCTTTTCCTATACAAGACTTTGTACGCTAGCTTTGTTTTTTAGCAGTCTTAGATATCAGTTTCTTGGCTGATAGCAAACCCACGATAAACAAGAACCTGTTTCTGCAACATGTGTGATAAGTGTGGAGAGCCATCTGGAAGGTAAGGGAATGAGGAAGCGGTGTGTAACCATCCGTGATTTCACCAGCAAATAAACTGTATGTAAGTCTCGAAGTGTCTATAGGACTGTTTCGGCATATGTTCAAATTGTGCCCATCCAAGCAGTTTGGAGGAATAAACTTCTGTTACAATAATGTACCACCAGAGAACATGAGTAATTCTAACACATTTAACCTTCCCTTTCTATATATCTTTGCTTACAAAAAAGTGAAGCCCAATTGAATCTGAAAAAAAAGAAGAAAAAAAAACAGAAAATGACTGATAGAGACCCATATTTCTGACCCAAGGAAATCAGAATTTGTTGCTGAAACCCAAGTTATATTTTCAGGGTATCCAGTATATTTTAAACGTATATGAAAAATATGTCTCTTAACACATGCTTAAGAAAAGGAGCTCAACTTTCTGAGACTAGATTTATTTGTAATTGATCAGGAAGTTTTTTTGACCCAAGAAAAGGAAAATTCCCAGGCAACACATTCATGAACCAGTTTTATTCTAGTTTTTTTCATAATGCCAGCTGCTGAGTAGCAGACAACTGGGAGATCCAGAATATTCTAGTTGATTAAGGAATCCCTCTGAGAGATTTGAATTGCAATATTTTTTCCCTGGAATACATTGTAAAGCAATTTAAGAACTTTCCATCCCTCAGTACAACTGACCTAAAAATCCATTGAGAATAGTTATCTTTTAAATAAACACTCAAAGACTTTAGCTATTTTTAGAACACATAGCTTCGTCCTGGCAGATTTACAAATCCCATCATGAGGGGTTAGCATATTTCACTGCATAGGGAAGGATTCTCTTCTTTGTCTCTGAAACCCTGGAGCTTCTACATAACGACTTGTTAACCTTTCCATAATATTATGCAATGATGCAAAAGTCTAATACTTAATTCTAAGTCATGGTTCTGTGAGAGTCTTTTCCTTCCGGAAGTTACCTTTTTTCAAAGCATTAATAAAATTATGATAATGATCCGTATTTCTTGCCTTATTCAAGTAGTTATCTGAAGAGTTATGCATAAATTTTTATGAATTTAAGCGTATTTTTAAGACTCCAAGGGGATACATTTTTCAAAGAATCTATAATTAATCTCATAAAGCCATGAGTTTTTCCTTAAAGGGAAAATTCAGTTATTAATTATCCTGCATTCATAGATAGGTATCTTCACTTACCACAAATACTAAAAGTATCAATAATGTATGGAGAGTAATTAATAATACAAAATCATTTTACAAAAAGTGGGAAATAAGGAGAAAAAAAGATTTATCCTCCTGGCCTATTACTATGAGTATGTAATCTCATATTTGATGTATCTTTGAGCACATTGTATCTTCTTGAAATAAGAAATGTTTAATTAAACTGGAAAATAACCACTTATGACTCCAGGGCAACTTTTTTGCTGCTCCATAATTATGATCTTTTCAATATGACTTTTAAAAAGTAGCATCTAATTTCATTATACTTAACCTAAACTATCCTTTAGATTTTTACATTTACATATATGTACATACACATATACATATATACACACATAACATTTTATATATACATGTATATTTATATATATTTATATCTGTTTTATATATTTAATAAGTATATTTTATATATTTATATGTATATATTTTATATATTTAATAATGTTATATTTCATAAAATTTTTATATATATGAGATATGGCTTGGCTGTGTCCTCACGCAAATCTCACCTTGAATTGTAATAATCTCCATGTGTCAAGGGCGGGGCCAAACGGAAATAATTGAATCATGGGGGTGGCTTCCCCCATACTGTTCTAGTGGTAGTGAATAAGTCTCACGAGACCTGATGGTTTTATAAATGGAGTTCCACTGCACAAGCTCTCTTGCCTGCCACCATGTAAGACATTCCTTTGCTCTTCTTCCGTCTTCTGCCATGATTGTGAGGCTACCCGAGCCATGTGGAACTGTGAGTCCATTAAACCTCTTTCTTTTATAAAGTAGCCAGTCTCGGGTATATCTTTATTAGCAGCATAATACAATATATAAATGCATATGTTGACAATGCTCAACTTTATCTGAGCCCTGTGTTCCAGGAAACCAGGGATAGTTAAGAAATCCCCCCATCGTTTTTTGTTCCTCGAAAGACCTTATTTACTGCAAAGAACCCCTCTTCCCCATAGGACTTAGCTAAGACTCATGGAATCTCCCTTGTTTATCTGTGACATGGCCAGGCACAGACCTTTCAAATTCCCTTTCTTGCCTCATAAATGGCTAGCTGAACTGTTCGTCTGTTTGTGTCCACTAACCAATCTGGACAAAATATTAATACCTACTACCTGGACTTAGCCAAACTTTAATTAGGCTTCTCTCTACCCCTTAGGCCCTGGAACTTTGACCCACTCTCATCCTGAGTCAGCACACAGCCTCTCCTTAATTGCCTCTTACCAAGAAAGGACTGACCACAGGAAAGATGTTTCCTAACTGTAGGATCAACTGTGGGATCATGCTACCCACTCCCTCATATGTGCTTCTTTCTGATCTTCTTTGCCCTTCCTTATAAAAGAAAAATCCTTTCTGCCTGGCCTTTCAAATGCTTACAGATCTTAAGGTAGGAGCATTCTCCACATTACAATAGTTCCCCTATCACAGTAGTCCCCTCTCTTTATTGTGATAATTCTTTTGAACAGATTCTCTATCTAAATTCAGATTTGATTTTATTTGACAATGTCTGTGTGCATACCATATATATGTGTATATATGTATATGTATATATAGATATAGATATACACACACACAAACACACACACACACAGAGAAGTGAACTCATTTTGCTCTGATTTGGGTTAACAATAAGGAAATTAGATAGATGTAGCCCATTTTTGTCTTCCTTGAGTAACAATATCAGAAAAGGAGCTTGTGAGTATAAAACCTACAAGGGCTATAAGAAACCAGAATGAAACAATTTGGTTATCAATGTTTTCTTTCTACTTATATCACTGTAAGAAATAGTTAATGCAGAGTTAAGACATCAAACTCACTTAAGCTACAACTCACCTTAGGCTAAAACTCTGTGTGTAAGAAACAAATTTTCTCTAAGGAAAATTTTCCTGAAAGAAAAGTAAGACCTTCAATAACTTCACAAGTTGGAGCCAAGTCCTCTGGTCTATGATGCATCCATTCATTAGGATCCTGCCACTTTTGAATTATTCAGATTCATTATAAAATGCAGCTTTCATCTGAAAAAAAAAGTGTACCTCCAAGAGATGCTAAATTTAGTTCTACTGGAGATAAAGTGGTGTGTGCTTCCATAATCATGTCAACAGCCCAGCTTTTATCTCTACTAAACTCCTGGGCAGCACAGCTGGGATGCAGCCACCCAAGGCAGAAATCTGGACACCATGTAACCAGTCTGCCTATTGCTAAGAAGCATTAACATTATATTTGAACTGTCCTATATTGTTGGATAAGAGCTGTTTGAAATAATGTGTTAAACTTGTGGCTTTTTTGAAATTATAGATGCATCAATTATACTTCAAAAAATTTACCCATATATCTAACACTAATACTAATATTCTATATTATATAACTCTCTCTCTCTCTGCATCTTTTCAGCTTTAAATTGTAGAAATTTCTCAGAAACCTGAGAATCCTCAGGAGGATTTCTCATCCTCCTCTGCAACTATAAGCTATCAAATGAATTTTATGGATACACATGGTTAAAAAACTTTGCTGCAGATTATATCTTAGAAGGTGGATGATTAAATTAATTTGTAATTAATATGGCCAGATTTGATATAATAACAAATTAGCCATAATGCTAATGAGTGGTAATTAAATGAGCAAGGCAGAAATTTCAGAACTCCCCAGACCACGTTGAAGAGGTCCAGCACATCTTTATTTTGATGTGTTTTCTTTTCACCATTATTTTCAAATTGTTTTGGCAACCACACTCAAGTATCAAGATACAAGGCAGGGTTTTGGAATCTATGAAAGGCTAGAATATTTACTCACCACTGAACTGGTATTTCCTTGTGGAAGACTTCCCTGACCTCTCCCATTAGGTCAAATCCCATTGCACACTCTCATAGTGCCATGTACTTTTTTAAGGCACCCATCATAAGGACAAATTTAACACACATCATGTGATTGTTAAACGACAGCTTCCCCCACCAGACTGTCAGCTCTGAGACCAGAAGGCCACATTTTTATTCACCAGTACATTCCCAAGCACAAAGCCTGTCACCTAGTAAAGATGTAACAGATACACTTGTTGAATTAATAAATTTGGTTTCACCAAAAATAAAATAAAATAAAAATTTGTTAAATTATTGTTTGCTAATTTATGGATTAAAAGCCTCATTTATGCATTGCACTTCCTTATTTATAAATGCCAATGTGGAAATAAACAACATCACCTTCTTGAGGTGGGAGAGAAGGGTCTTTATTTTGCACTAATTAGCCAGACAATAACAAGATGCTATAAATGTGTCTAGGAGTATCTTTTCAAATACCTAGTCCAAGGATAAATATATCAAACTTGGTTTATAACCCCCAGATAGATGCTATGCCTTCTAAATGTATACTCTGCACTTTATAAGGCCTAATAATATTTTCTTTTGTGTATAAAAATAATGGTACTGACACATGAGATTCAAGCTGTTTTTCTAGAAGTGATCCACCCATTCTCTCCCTTCTGCCACCCACCTTCTTCCTGGTAATCAATGATATCCATTGTAAAGCAGCTGGCTAAGATTCCAAGTGAGTTTAGGGCTTACTAGGTTGAGCGAGACTAAACTGGCTGCCACTGGAATAAGACCCTCAATTTTGGCTTCATCCCTATTTTGCCCCTCCCAGTTGCATTCACCAACTGTTTCTGGCATGACTGTTACCGTAACTGTTTGCCAAAATTCCAACATTATTTTTAAACATGTAATAGACAAAAAAATTAAAATAAACTTTACAACAAAATGAAAATTGAAGAAGTAAATGTTGCCTAGAGAAGACACAGAATAGATTCGGTGGTAACTCCTCAGTTGATAAAGGACAGATTGTAGGTCTGAACAGTAGAACTCTGGCTGTGGAGGAGGGGGCATGAGGAAGGAATATGAAAGGAGTATAGCCTTTGTAAAGTTTTTGCTAGAGGCGTGGCTCTTAAACTTCCTCTGTCCCATCAAGAAATGGCAGCTGGCAATGTCCAGACTAAAAGCCAATGAATAGCAAAGCTGTCCAAGAGAAACAAGAGGAGGCTGGCTGGGCTCTCAGGGGTCCTGGGTCTGGTCTTCTGCTTTGGGATTGTTGTTGTTTTGCTTTGCTTTCGTGATTGCCAATCGTACCTGTCCAAGGACTCATCTGTATCCATTCACTCAGGGGTGATCGGGCCCTGGGAAGCTGATTCACGCTAATCAAGCTCATAGGAGATGGACCAATAAAAAAGGAAGTTAACTGATTTACTTACAAAGAGAAATGTGACTACTGGGCAGATGGAACTGGTTATACCACTTGGTCAATTCATTCTATTTTCCACTAGAAAAGTATACCTGGGAAACTAGATTGAGAAAAGAGAGTTGTTTTGTAAATATAGTGTTGTAAATAAATTGTTCTCAAGCTACACTCTCTCGCTGTAGCTTTCTGCACTAACCACTGACTACTGACAGTAAGCATATTCTGTCAAGGTGATTGAAATATTCATGCTAGATGGACAGGACACTCACTCCCTTAGATAAGTAAAATAATAAATATAAAGCACTTGGTAGGATACTTGATACATAGAAAGTGCTCAGTTAATACAAACCATTATTACTATGGTGCTGTAAGTATTTTGACAATATAGCATAGTGGGATGACAACATGGCCTTTAGAGTTAAATCCCTGCTCCATCATTCACTTCCTATGTGCCAATGGGAAGGCTCTTAACCTCTTGAGCCTCATTTCCCCTATCTGTAAAACGGGTATAATATGAGTAACTTTACAGGGTTATCGGTAAAAGTAATTAAAATGTTGTGTAAAAAATCACTTGATTATTGTAAGCACTGAATGTTCATTTTTAATAATAAAAATAACAAACACTCGTATAGCATGTGCCAGATGCTGCTTTATATATATTTACTCATTTAGTCCACATTATAACCCTATGAGGCAGGGATAGTTGAAGAACCTGTCACTGGTAGATTGTATTTACCAATATCTGCTCCTCTTCCCTGAGAAGGTTTACATTTGTCCCACTCCACTGAAATCAGACTTGACTGTGGCTTGCTTGGACAAGTCAAATGTGAGTGGAAGAGACATGCGACTCTACTGGGCAGAAGCTTTTAAAGCCCATTTTTGCATCCCTACCTCTGGGATTGTGGAAGTGTTTGCTAGGATGGAGTCTCCATTAGCCTGTGTTCCTGAGTGACAATTACTTACCTGTGATTGACATGTAGTACAAAGCAAGAAATAAGCCATTGTGTTATATTGCAGTAGATTTTCAGATTTTCATTACTATAGCACAACCCAGCATACCGCAATTGATACAAGAGCATAGAGACAAAACAAAATTTTCCCAAGGACACACAGCTAGGAAGTACCTGGCTGCAGCATCTGTACACTTAATCACTTTGCCTGCTGTTTCTCAATAATGGATAGTATAATAATATCAATATTAAGAATGGTTTATTATTAATGCATTATTGTTGTTGTTTGGAGGTCTGTTTCTAGACTTTGTAAATATGTGTTTTTTTTCTGAATACTCAAAAGGAACCCTAGCCTTTCTCTAGATTCTACAGCAACAACAGCTGGCAGATGCCAGAGACACCACTGGAAAAGTTCTCAATAGACAATGTGGATAATACTGGCCATCTCCCTTCTTTATATACCCTCAGGGAGCCCCCAAAGGCATGGCCACTATGTCTGTTGGAAGAGCCTGGTTTGAACATTCACACTAACAGGCCCCTCTCCACAGTATCTCATAGAATGATTTTAAATATCTGTGGCCAGTAAGTGAAGGGTAGTCCACTTCTCACTCTCACTCAGCTTTCAGAGATGGATGCCTCTCCTCATACTTCTTTTCCCATTAGCCCATCATCTGTTTCCTTTCGTCTCTCAACAATGAACAGAGACTTCAAATGTGTTTTCAGGCTCTAATTGAAAGCATATTTCTACACTGACATCCATGTAATTTCCTCTATGTAGCAAGATTCCCCAGAACTGTAAGGTCCTGAAATTTGGGAATTCAGTGAGGGAATCTGCCTGGGTTAGAAACATAACTACACACGGAGAAGTGAGAAGCTTCAATCTCTGCTCTTCCCATGGAAATTGAAAATGTTTTAAATAAAAGCAGAAGGAGCAAAGGCTTAGGTAGTGATAAAAAGCAAAAGCATTAGGGGGAAAAATAATAGTCACATATACTAAACATAAATTTATAAAAGCAGACCAGAATCATGGCACACATTGGAATGCATTAAATTATAAGTTGGAAATCTATCCAGGAAAAGTGTAAATACATATTTAATAGGAATGACCATTGAAGAGGTAATAGTTTTATTCATTTTTTATTTATTGCCTGTTATTCTACTAGTAATCAATGAAATTCATGAATAAATAAGAAGGGCAGCTACTTCTTAACCCTTTTATTTCTTCTTTAAGCTCTAGTGATTACCTACTTCATAGTTTTTCCTTTGTAATAAAATACTTATTAATTATATTTCTTTAATATTATTTTTATATATCTCTACTTGATACTTCTCCAGCCTGCTAAAATTGATTTTTACATAAAACTTTTAAAAACACAAAGTAATAAAATTTAGTTTCCTAAAATAGCCAACAGGACAAGTTAGAAAAATATATATTGGGAAAGCTCACTAAAATGCTCCCCTTGGGTTCTTTCTAATTTCAGTTTTATAGATGTGATCACCTTTACAATGCAGTTCTTTTTGTACTTAAAAAGTCAAATCACTCTGGATACAGTTCAAGACTTTAGATGAATTCCACTTCATTGCAAATAGCATTTTATCAGTGATATAGCATAAGTCCACTTCTTTCTCCCAAGAGATCTTCAGAACTCTCATGAGTGAAACACTTCCAAAATTACTAACAATGTACTAGAATATGTTAGCTATGTAAATGAAGTTGTAGTATCCCTTTCTGAAAGCCTTAAAAAACAGGAAAAAATTCCATTGTGAGATTTTAATATTATGTTAACAACCAAATGTCTATAGTTTGAGTGTTTGTGTCCCTTCCAAAATTCATGTTGGAACTTAATCCCCAATGAAATAATATCAAGAGGTGAGGCCTTTAGGAGGTGATTAGTGCCTTATAAAAGGGCTGGAGGGAACTAGCTAGGCCGTTTTACCTTCTTTTGCCTTTCTTTCCCTTCAGCCATTTGAGGAGACACAGTTCCTCCCCTCTAAAGGACGAAGCAAGAAGTCACCATCTTGGAAGGAGAGACTGTGCTCTCACCAGACACTAAACCCACTCCTGCCTTGATCTTGGATTTCTCAGCCTCAAGAACTGTGAGAAATAAATTTCTGTTGTTTATAAATTACCCAGTCTCAGGTATTTTATTATACTAGCACAAACAGACTAAGACACAAAACTGATTTCTGAAGGACATCATGGAGAAGAAACAGAGGGAAAGGTCTGTTAACATGTGAGGGTGGAATGGAATGGAGTTATTTTGAACCAGTGATTGTCTTGAAAAGGTACTGAGGACTGAATCATCCTATCCTCCTAAGTAAACACAATGGCTATGTAAGGAGACCAATTTTGTGTACAATAGTGAAAAAGAAAGAAAGGAAGAGCAAACTGACTGCTACAGTTGGATATAAACATATGGCAAAAGTGTGGAAAAATGCAAAAGATACGCTAAGCAAGTCCCTACATGGACCCATGTAGGTGCTAAAATACGAATTAAAGAAAAACACAAGTATGGGATCTTCCAGAAGCACCTCGATTTCAGTTTCCTTGCTAAATACTAAGTCCTGGTCTCTGGAACAATTTGGACACTGTAATTATAATTCTTATTCATTCATTGTAGAGCTAGTCACGTTTCTTTCTTCAATTTTTTCTCCAGCTTCCCTGTCATTTTTAATATCAGACAAATGTAATATTGAACTGCAGAAAACACTAAACAATTTATTTTTCAGTCTCAGCTCAATTTACTCTAAAGCCAATGCCCCTTTGCACCACTCCATGCTGTCAATCCCCCAACTTGCTGAGGGCACATTTCTCATTTTTTTCCAGCTCCTTCCTTACTTATTGGAAATTACACTGGAATTAAATATTTTTAGAAATACAAACCAACACATTTAACCAGAATTGGTTAATTCCCACTCCCTCTCTCTAGATAGTATGGAATACTAGTCTAAATCATGTATAAGGAAACTTTTTCAGTAGGCAACGCAGAATTGTATAGGTAAGTCATACCACAGCCTCCTAATTCAGTGATTATGTCTTTCCAGGATGGTTATTAATCATTCAACCAACTGGAAGCAAGGTAAATTGAATCTACTAAACTTATAAACAAAGAGCATTTGTTAAAATAGTTAGAGGAGCTCTGAAAATCAATAGCAAGGCTGGAGAATCAAGTAGGAACCAAGTGTTTCAGATCTAATGCATAAGAACTAAAGGAAGAATCTTTTTTTTTTTTTTTTTTTTTGAGACGGAGTCTCGCTCTGTCGCCCAGGCTGGAGTGCAGTGGCGCAATCTCGGCTCACTGCAAGCTCCGCCTCCCGGGTTCACGCCATTCTCCTGCCTCAGCCTCTCCGAGTAGCTGGGACTACAGGCACCCGCCACCACGCCTGGCTAATTTTTTGTGTGTATTTTTAGTAGAGACGGGGTTTCACCGTGGTCTCCATCTCCTGACCTCGTGATCCGCCCACCTCGGCCTCCCAAAGTGCTGGGATTACAAGCGTGAGCCACTGCGCCGGAAGAATCTTATAGAAAAAGATGTCTTCTTAGAGCAGCACCACTGGAATAAAAAGTCTCCAACAGAGCCCAGGCTCTTTTTCTCTCAGCTAATAATTCAAATTCAAAGGAGGTCATTTGTCCAGCTCTTGGGGAAAGGACACCAGATTAACAGGCCCCAAACTCAATGGAGAGGAAAAAGGAGCTATTGGAAGTGTGGAAATGTTCTCTACTCTTGTTTAGTAGTAATCCACTACTCTAGTGCTCAAGCTGAAATGCCAGCAGCTAGTACGTGAGTTATAATAATAGAAAATCAATTCTGTCTGAAAAGCTCTCTCTTGGAATAATTTGAACAGCATTTGCTCAATCACATCTAGCAATCAGCTTCTGTCACTAAACCAAGCAAAAACATTAACAAATCTCTGACAACACCAAGTGGGCTTAAGTCAGAAGGTAACAAAGAAATAAAAATAACAAAAACCTGGTTCCTCCATGTTCATCCTCACCTGGCAAACAAACAAACAAACAAAAAAAACAAACAAACAAACAAAAAACATATATGCTGTCTAGTTTTGTGCACTGTGACTTACATCTTTTGTATGTATTATCTCACTTAATTCTCACAAAATCTGGGATGTAGGTATTATTACCACCCTGAGGGAGATTATATAACTTGGCTAGTCTCACCACTGTCAGGTAATCACACGGGGCCTGCATTCTTATTCCTGCGCTAGGCTGCCTGGACCCAATGGGATTGATATGGTTTGGCTGTGTCTCCACCCAAATGTCATCTTGAGTTGTAGTTCCCACAATCCCCATGTGTTGTGGGAGGGACCTGGTGGGAGGTAATCAAATCATAAGGGAGGTTATCCTCATGCTGTTCTCATAATAGTGAGTGAGTTCTCACAGGATCTGATGGTTTTATAAGGGGCTTTTCCACCTTTTGCTCAGCACTCCTCCTTGCTGCTGCCATATGAAAAAGGACATGTTTGCTTCCTCTTGCACCATGATTGTAAGTTTCCTGTGGCCCTCTCAGCCATGCTGAATTGTGAGACAATTAAACCTCTTTCTCTTATAAATTAATTACCCACTCTTGGGTATGTCTTTATTAGCAGCGTGAGAAAAGACTAATACAGGGACACAGCCACATGGATGGAGTTTTAGAGGAGGCAGAACAGTGTAGTGGATAGAACCATGGGCATGAGTTAAAAATTGCAGGCTGGCCATTTACTAGCTGTGTGATGCCAGGCAAGAAATTTCAACCCCCACAAGCCTCAATTTCCTCATTTGTGAGATGGAGAGAGTCCTATCAGAGTCAGCATGTCATGTTGCAAGATTGCACTGTTGTGGCAAGGAAGAAAGGGGAAATGTACATAAAGTACCTAGCCTTGAGTGCTAATCACAAAATGAGTGCTGAACAATTGATGGCCATTATTAGTTACATGTCTGTCTCTACTTATAGACTAGTCTTGGAGACCCAGGTAATCCTCTTGATATTTGTATCCCTAGCACCTTTCTGTGACTGGCACATTAACAAGCCCATATAAAATCTTCTGAACATAAAATGTATATACCAGGGTGCACACTGCCACATTATAATCTAGGGTTATAATAAGCACCTCTTTAACACTACAGCTCAAGTTCATCCCTGCTCCTTAAGCAAATGATGCCTTGTCCATCCCCCTCCTCCACTGGCCTCAGACTGCTAACTTCATGAGGTCAGGGTCTATATCTCATGTTCTCCATGTATCCCCAATGCCTAGCACAGAGCCCAATACATAGTAGGAGCTTATCACTTGTGGACTGAATTTTTAATAGACATTTGTAATATGTCTTACAGTTAACCTAACGCTTTCACATAAATATGTGAAGCATCTCTGCAGCACAGGTTAAAGACACAGGGTCTGGAGCCAGACTGCCTGAGCTCAAACTTTAGTTACACCATTTACCAGCTAAGTGCCCTCGGGAAATATACACAGACTTTCAATGCCTCTGTTTTCTCACCTGTAAAATGAGATTAATAACAATACTGAGTTGGTGTGAGTATTAAATTGTTAATTCATATAAACCTCATAAAACAGTACCTAGCACAAAATGAGTGTCCTTTAAAGGTCAGCAATTATTAATTTTGTTTGTAGCGATTTTTCTCCCATGTAGCTGTCAAGAATATATTCCGTCTGCCTAAATCATTTAGTTTTTCATGTAAGAAAATATAAAAAGTGGCATATTTACTTCAAAATTCTAAAATTAATATGCAGTAGAGAGCAAATCATAATCTCAAGAAAATGACTTCCAAAGCTATTTGCAAAAAGAAATGTATTTATAGGAACTGTTCTTAAAATAAAAATCCTCAGTGGCCCTAGATATCCTGTACTTTGTCTCTTCGAAATAATTTGTGTTGGAACATTCCCCAGAAGCATTTGTCATTATTCTTTTCACAAACAAGAACAGCCATATTGACTTGAACAAAAGTATTCATGTGAGTAAACACACACACACACACACACATACACCAGGCAAATTAATCTCACACATGGACTGTACCCTGCCTGCACCGAAAACCTCATTGCCTTATTAAGGCAAAAACCATGTCAATTCCAGTATGCAGCTCCCCATCTCCTAGAGTATGAACCTAGAGATCAAGCCACACATTCCTTAAGGCAGCACTTGACCCAACTTCAAACAATACTACAAGCTACAGTAATCAAAACAGCATGGTATTGGTACAAAAACAGACATATAGACCAATGGAACAGAATAGAGAGCTCAGAAATAATGCTGCACACCTACAACCATCTCATCTTCAATAAAGTCAACAACAACAAGCAATAGAGAAAGGATTCCCTATTTAATAAGTGGTGCTGGAATAACTAGCTAGTCATGTGCAGAAGATTGAAATTGGACCTCTTCCTTATACCATATACAAAAATCACTCAACATGGATTAAAGACTTAAATGTAAAACCTAAAACTATAAAATCTCTGGAAGCTAACCTAAGAAATACCATTCTGGACATAGGACCTAACAAACATTTCATGACAAAGACACCAAAAGCAATTGCAACAAAAACAAAAATTGACAGTGGGACCTAATTAAAGAACTTCTGCACAGCAAAAGAAACTATCAAGACAGCAAACAGACAACCTACAGAATGGGAGAAGATATTTGCAAACTGTGCATCCAACGAAGGTCTAACATTCAGAATTTATAAGGAACTTAAATTAACAAGCAAAAAATAACCCCATTAGAAAGTAGGCAAAGGTCATGAACAGACACTTTTCAAAAGAAGGCATACACGTGGCCAACAAGCATACAAAAAGGTGTTCAACATCACTAATCCTTAGAGAAATGCAAACCAAAACCACAATGAGATACCATCTCACAGTCAGAATAGCTAAAAGTTAGAAAATAACACATGCTGGAAAGGTTGTGGAGAAAAGCAAATGTTTATACGATGCTGGTGGGAACGTAAATTCATTCAGCCATGTGGAAAGCAGTGTGACAATTTCTCAAAGAACTTAAAACAGAATTACCATTTGACCCCAGCAATCCCATTAGTGGGTATATACCCAAAGGAATATAATTCCTTCTACCATAAAGACACATGGACATGTCTGTTTGTCACAACACTATTCACAATAGCAAAGCATGGAATCAACCTACATGTCCATCAACAGTGGACTGGATAAAGATAACGTGGTACATATACACCACAGAATACTACACAGCCATAAAAAATAATAAGATCATGTCCTTTGCAGCAACATGGATGGAGCTGGAGGGCATTATCCTAAGCAAACGAATGCAGAAACAGAAAACCAAATACTATACGTTCTCACTTATAAGTGGGAACTAAACAATGAGACCACATGGATACAAAGAGAGGAACAGCAGACACCAGGGACTACTTGAGGATGGAGGGTGGGAGGAGAGAGAGGGTCAAAAAACTACCTATTGCATACTATGCTTATTACTTGGGTGATAAAATAATCTGCACTCCAGCCCCCCGTGACACGCAGTTTACCTATATAACAAACCTGCACAGGTAACCCTGAATCTAAAGTAAAGGTTAAAAAATCCAAACCATCATATTTAATCCTTGACATTTCTCTACACATTGGAGAGATGAGGAGGAGAAAAGTAAAGGCACAGGCGACATCTGAATGTTTCATCTACCTTCAATACTGTAATGTTCCAAGCAAAGCTCTCAGTTGCTTTGTTGAGTTTTCTTCCCTTCAAGCCTTCTTTTGCCCCCAAATTATGAAGTTCTTCATGGAACTCCATCCCTTTGAAGAAAGAATGCGTAAGAAATTTGAGCATATATCTCAGAAAAATGGGCATCTTACAATGAAAATATTATCAGTAAAATATAATTTCACATTCCTGTCTTCTCATAATTTCCAAATCCCTAAATTGAATCATCCTTTTCATTCTGTTCATCCCACCAAGTAGCTGTCCTTATGCACAAATTGACAATAGTCAATGCATTAGGCTAAACTGCATTTAAAACAGCCAAGAGCCATAGAAAAAGACATGAGAAGAAAAAAAGTAAATTCTATGGGTACAAAAAAATAGGAAGAATGAATAAGACCTAGTATTTGATAACACAACAGGATGACTATAATCAATAATAAGTTAATTGTACATTTAAAAGTAACTAAAGCAGTATAATTGGATTGTTTGTAACACAAAAGAGAAATGCTTGAGGGGATGGATACCCCATTTTTCATGATATAATTGTTACACATTACATGCTTGTATCAGGACATCTCATGTACCCTAAAGATATATACACCTCCTATGTACCCACAAAAATTAAAAATTAAAAAAAAAATTTTAATTAAGTAAGTAAGTAAGAAGCAAATTATTCCAACAGGTTACATCGACCTTGTTTGTCCTCTCCCTGGTTTATGCATGAAATGGTCTGATGTGTCAATGGCAACCATATGTGAGGAATGTATATGTCTTATTTTTCTTTATGAACCATCCCTGTCACTTAATAGTAGGTCCTGGAACCCACATAGATAACAATGAGTAATTAGTAATGTTGACTAAAAATAAAAAGGCTTTTTTAAAAATAGCATTTTTAAATCTGAATACCCAAGTGTTTCAGATTTGGGAATGACCTTAAAGTATTTTTAGCTCAACCATCTGCTGGAGCTTAAAGATTATGAAAACCATCACCATCACGTTTCTTCAGCCTTTGTCTTAGCACCTTAAAGATGGAAATCATATTCTCTTATGAATAGCTCATTCCATCTCTGGAAAGCTATGACTGATACTGAGCCAAAAATCTCCTTCCTTGGAACTTCTACTCCTTGGTGCTAGCCGGACACAGACCAAAAAGGTCTAAACTCTTTTCTACAGTGCAAGCTTTTAGATATTTGAAGAAAGATATTGGGTAAAATCCCTTCAAGTCTTCTCTAGGTTAACCATTCGAACATATTCAGCTTACCAATGAAACTCTTCTTTAACGACGACATCCAGGCAAGGCCACTGCATTGCCCAGTTTCCTGGAGCTGAGCTCTGTAGGAACTTGCCTCCAGGAGTGAACACTGTACTCAAAATGGGCTTGGAGAAGCCTACATGAGGTCAGGGATCTACCACCATTCTCCTTGTTCTAGTTTCAGTTCTAGGCTTCAGTTTCCTCACAGGTGACATGTGGTTAACAAGTGGGTTTACCTCATGGGACGGAGGTAAAGCTTAAGTGAATCAACACATATAAAGATCTCAGAGCAGTGCCTGGCATCATGTAAGTATCGGGTATTATTATTTTTGTGCTTCCTGTCAACAGAAACATCTAAGCCTGCTGGTCAGCCAGTGAAAAGCACCATTTTAAAAGTTTGGTCTGAATGCGAAGGGCAGCTCCACCGCATGTTGATATGGCACCTAGGGTAAGTCACTCAGTCTCTCAGAATCTCAGGTGCCTCATCTATAAATTGGATATAATGATGATTACTTTGCAGAGTTGTCATGAGTAAGACAGTGTGTGTGCTTGGTACAGCACATGCATATGTATCAAGCAGTTGCTATTGTTGTCATCTTCCTCGTCATAATCATTATTGGGTGTGTGGATACAGAAGGCTGTGGATTCAGGAGATGAAAGCACAAGGGTGTGGATGAAGGTGAACAGAAATAAACAAGTGCACTATCACAGATATGTGACTCATCCCATACTTAAAAAGAAGGAACAAATCTAAACCTAAAGTGAAGACTAGTAATGGGGCAAAAGCCTAGAAGATTAATAGGATTTTGGTTCCAATTGTAAAATTGAAGTGGGTTTTAAGGGACTGTATGGAACCATAGCTTCAATACCAGCAGTAGAAGGTTTTGATGGGATTCCAAACCACAAAACTAGATTCAGAAACCCTCATCCCTCTAGACTTCTTCAGATACCACCCCAACCCTGTATGCTCACATACAACCCACCTATTATCACTTGGATTTCGTCTGTACTAAACAAAGACTAAAGTGTAATTTAAAGTATAGTTAAGCAATTCTATAAAATAATTGAATTTTAAGAGAAGAAGCAGAAAGTTTCCGAAAAAAATCTACCAAGAATTATTATAGTTTCTAAACAAAATAGAAAAAAAAAACAAATAGAAAAACATTAAAAACAATTACCTGCTTTCTGACACTGTACAATCTTTTCCTGGACTGTGTCTGCCATTTCTATGAGAAACCGGCTCTCTTGAATCATCTGTTACAAAATAAACATCAAAAAGGTGGTTGTCAGAATCCTTGAACTGGCTCATTGGGAAGACAACATACAGAGAGACCCACATGATACCTCCAGTAACAGGAAGCCATAGTCTCACCACAACAGATGGGAGGGGGAAGGATAAGCTCTGTTCCAACCCCCATCCATCCTAACACTGAGGTTAGTGTCACCTTCCTTATGATTACTCCTTTGTGTAACACGCTTGGCACAAAGTGGGCACCAAATAAGTAGCTGTCGAATAAATGTATATACATTCCTTATGTCCCAGGACATATTCATAAATACCTAATTCCACTCCCTTAACACTAAAGATTACTGCACTATCAAGGCAAGTGGTATTGGAACATAATAGCAATGAGTACCAGAATAGGGTTGTTTATCCTTCCGGAGGCAGCAAAGTCACCTTTAAAAATATTATCTGCTCCATTTTATCCTCCCTGTCTCTCCCCCACCCCACTCCCACCAAAAAAAACGAAGTATCTCCTATCTTCTCCAAATTCTCTCAAAGCTCCCTGTGCAGCACTCAAAGATGGGCTTGAAGTCCCACTCAGCTACCAGTAGGTTCCAGTCCTTCCCATCTCACCCCTTCCTAAGTACCACTTCCAGAATCATCATCCAAAACTACAGTACTAACTAATTCCTGGCTTTGTCATTTTCTCCCTTGCTTACTGAATGAAGTAAAATTTTTCTAACCTAGAGCTATGGTGTTCCAGTTCCCCTAAGTCTCAGTTGACATGGATGAATCACGCTTCTCTAAACGCACCCTACGTGTTCCTCCTCCCACACATTTCTTTCTATTAGGGAAGACTTCTTACGCCATCTGCCCTGATCAAAATCCTACCAGGCCTCAAAGCTCACTTCAGTGCCCTCTCCTCTATGAGTTTCCTGATTTCCCCTTCTGTCTCCTTCTGACTCCCCATATTCCCAAAACATTCTATTTTTTTTAGTCTGTTCATGGAATTTTTTATTTTCTATCTTATGATTTATTCTTCACCTATATTATTTCCATCTTGTTACTTCTCCAGTAAATTGTAATTCCAGTAGAGCAGGGACTCAATCTTATTCAGCTTTGTATTCCCAGATGCATCCATCCATTTACATAATCACTTTTTTTCCCCGTTTTACTTTTATGATACTTATTTCTTCTCCCTCTCTGCTACCCACATATGTGTGTGCAATAAAACATTTTATTTATTACTGACCACTTCTCAAACTTGCAATTATCTTTTTGAACTCCCATCTCTCTTTTTGTCTGTAGATTTCTCCACTCTTTTTTTTTCTAGGCTTCCTCATTTTTCTGTAATTTTGTATGCTTTTAATTCTATTTCAAATTAAGCACTGAAAAATAAGCATAAAGCTTTTAACAGGATTACCCCTGTAGAAATCTAATACTCAAACATCAGAAAGTAAAACAAATGTTAAAACTTTATTACATGCTTATTTGAGGTAAAATAAATTTAGGATCAAAACATACTCCAAAACCTTACAGTTCAAGTTCTTCTCAAAAGCCCCCAAGTAAATGTTTGTTAACCCCGTAGTATAAAGTTGTTTCTGTTTTTCCCATTGTCTAATAAACCTCATAAACAGATAATCAAGTATAATTTTACCTCAAAACAAGCTTCTCTTAGAGATTCCTCAGAAATAACCTGAAATCTTTTAGTAATAAAAGTCTCAAATTGTGTCCTCACATATCTCATCATTAACATTCTCAGAACATAAAATCATTGCTCATATGAAATTGTTTCATAAGGGCATTCGATTTTCTCTATGTCAACAGCTTCTATTGTATTGAGAACAATAAATTTATTCTATTTTCTGCAGTCAACTTTCAATTATTAGTAGCTATAGAAAAAACAAATGAGATGAATAGCTAAAATGTACCAATAATCCAAACCACAATTTAAGTCAAAAATTTCAAATTTTCCTCTCAACTAAGTAATTTATCTAAGTTGTCAGGGAGAAAAAATGGTCGATTTGAGTTTCATCTCCTTCCTAGATCTCTAACTGATACTGATGGAAATAAAATACAAAGTGCAAAAGCCAAGCAGAGAAGGTGAGAAGATGTCCTCAGATAATCCCTGAGCCGGGAAGTCAGCACGACTCAGCCATGACGGCTGGGTTGACTCAGTCGATAGAATCTGGCAGTGGCCTGATTTACATATCTGATGTCTCAGCCTGAGCTGCTGGTTGCCTTTGCCTGTTGTAGTAATACAAAGAGCTTTTCTCTGGTTCTGTCACATGAATATCTCCTAATGGATCTTATTTCCTTGTCAGGGCTTTGTCTCTAAAAGAATAGAGGACTTACCCAGATAAAGATTGACATTACTTTATGCATTAGATGTATCCAGAGCAGGGGTGTGTAAAGTGACGAGTTAAGAGTAAAATTATGTCTTTAAAAAGAAAACTTTACTGAAGGGGGCAGTGATACTGTTACTCAAAGATGGATTAAATTGTCCAGCTTTTGTGAAGAAACTATCCTTCCAGCTCTTTCCAGTAAGAAGTTTAACTAATTGCCCAGAATCATTGCAGTCAATGTAATTATTTAATAATACTGAAAAGATGCACTTTCATCGTATTAGAACTCAAAAATCTTGCATAGATTCCCATTTTATCCTGAATTACACCTAAATTCCTAGAACCACAAATCTTTCTGCTTAGAAGTTATCTTAAAGACAGTCTATCATGGACAACCACATTTTATAGATGAAAAACCTGAGCTAAAACTTAGCTTGCTTAAAGCCACACAACTAGCTAGTGAAATAATTTAGACTAAAATCTAGGCATTCTTGAGGAGCAGACTACATTAAAGTGTAGAATTCCTATTGCAAGTGCAAGTTGGTAATAAACACTTAATAAAGTAACATTCATCAAATTAAGCATCATGAAAATAAATTTTGCCATGACTGCTTTTCCCTCCAAGTCTAATTCACAACATGCATCAACCATGATTAATATTTTTTCATATGAAACATAGGAAGAAAGGTATTTACCTGAGTCCTCTGTTTTTTCAGGAAGGAGTTACGAACTTTGGAGAAGCTATTGCTCAAGAAAATGTGAGTCAATAAAAAGCTAATCTACTCTAGACTTTTTTTGTCCTCTCCTTTTCAGAACACTGGAATAATTCCTCTAGCTCTTACTTTCCTTCTAAGCAAAAAAAACTAGGTTTTGATTCTGTGGTTCTGCAGTGGCTCATCTTTTCAGATCATTTAAAACAAGATGAATTTTATTAAACTTGGTACATTTGTAAATCAGATTGCTCTTACATATATATTTGCTAACTAGAATGAAGATTATTTCCTTTCATTCTCAAGTTCCTTAAATATTTAAAATGAAACAAATAAAAGCATTGCTAATAGATTGGCATCTTGTTTTTAAGCAATCAAGCCTGTCAATGTGGTCAACTCTCAGTCATACAGAAACAAGCGTAAAGTCAGAATATTTGCAAGTTCACTGGAAGTCCACTGCCTTTGGTGTATGCAACAGAGCTCTCTATCCTGGGACTAATGCATCACATTTGCAAGCCTGATTTGTAATGGCGCAGGACAAGTGAACTTGCACACAGCAGGTCAGAGGACGTTTGTCTCCACGTTCACAATGGTGACAAAATCTACTTCAGGGAGCCCTTTCGGCATAAACATCATTTTTTTTTTTCTCTTGTTGTTTTGTTCCCCAAACAGTTGTCAGCTATACCTTGAGTAGTCATTAGAAATATTTGTTTTTATCCAGCTGTCATTACAATTTAGCTCCTTCATAAAATTTCCAGGTGAGTAGCCTTAATAAACCTTCTCCAGAATTTTCAGGCCAATTTGACTACCTTACTACCTTTAACCAAAAGTGTTACAAAGCCTGAGGATTCAAGAATGCAAAGCCATCTTTGAATATGCATGGACAAAATTCCACAAAAAAAGCCAACCTGAAATACTTGCTTATGGATATGTATCTCTGATATCCATGGTCCTAGAGATCCTCGTACCAAGTAGAAATTTTGCCACTCCTCAAGATGCTGATAATTTTCCCCTTACACAGAAAATGTGTCCAAAGACATTGCTGTACCCACATGTGAAGGAAGTTTCCATACTCCAAGTGCACAGGATCTTGTTTTTAAACACTGAGCTCTGTTCGGGCACATGCCAGCAGACAGTTCTTTTTTTGGGTTCTATTACTATACAAGCAAAGATACTTCTTGAAATGCAAACTAATAGAGTTCCACACAAACTTCACAATGAGAGACAGTGATGGAAGGAGCGTATCTTTGACTTAACCCAATTTTAATTTAAATGGATTTCAATAAGCAAAACTAAATTGGGAAACTATAGGCATAACTAGAACTCTTTCCCATCCTGAGGCTGAATATATACTGGTTATAACACTGATATAAGAGAATATATTTAATCCAGCCATTACGCCTGGCTTAACTGTAATACTTACTAGTGTATTCGTTCCATTGCAAGCGTGATTAGACAGCAGTTAGCTCTTTTTTGCTAGATTCCTGCAACTGCTCTCCAAATCACCCCCCAACTGACTTAGTAAAAGATTAAATAACCCTTGACTTATGTTCTCTCGACTGTTTTGATTTCCCTTTTTAAACAACAGATTAAAAAAAAATTGTTCTTACCATAGTAAAGTTTTAACTTTTATGTTAATGTTAAATAAGTTAGCACAGAAGTCACCTTTGGAGAATGCTTTGGGCTTATTTCTTACAGTTGCAACCTCCTGTAGCTATTCCACTTCAGAATGATATATTTAAGACTATCATAGGACTAAATGATCTAAGACTCCAGCTAAGGACATAAGATATCATGTGGTCAACTCTCTGAACACTGCGTGTCACTACTCCTTCCCTTTTTAGGTGTAAGTCCTCCTTTCCCATCAGGGTTGCCCATTCCTCAAGGACAGAAGTTTGGCTTCATACTATTTCTTTCTCTAGCAACTTGCACACTGCCTTGCACATAGTAGGCATCCAAAATATGCTTGTTTAGTTGACTAATTAAAAGCCTAAAGACATATACAAAATGACATATCAAATGAGAAAACGTTATTTTACAAGTGGCAAATATATGTGTTCCTACACATTTTCCTATTTCTCTTAAGTTACAGAACTGTCATTCTTTCTATCATGACTATCTGTGCTGATTCTGTCTCTGTTTATTCATCTTTGGTTAAATAGAATAAAATGTAGAAATGTGACTAGAGTAAAACATTAGAGTTGGAGCTAAATCTACATGCATAAAAACACGATTGCAGAATGAAAAAAGTCAAACCCATTCAAACAAACTAGTTTTGATAGTGCCCTACTAAAATTACAAAATGTTTTCCAATGTAATCACCTGCTATTACAACTCCATGTTAAATGATGAGTAACATATTCACATCCCCAATAGTAGACTCCTAGGGCTGGGTAGTACCTCACCAGGTTACATCTCCTGCTGGTAAGCTGCTGAAGCAAAAGGTCTGCTGAACCTTCCACAGCATTTAACACAGCGGCTTGCACATTAAAAGGAGTTCAGAAAATGTTTATCAAATTAAACATCTCCATTTTCTGGCTCTAACACTAAGTAACTCTTTCTGTAACCAATTTTCATTCTTAACAACCCCCAAATGAAGATGAATCCTAAATGAAAAAAAGTCATATTACTTTTATTTGCAAAATATAATTATACGACATTATCAGCCTTAAAAGACAGTGACTGTGTGACTATACTACCTACTTCAGTGGGATATTTTTCCAGAGAAAGTAAAAATCCAGAGTGGGGAAGTGATGCTTGCTCTTTCAGAGGCCTGAGCCAAAAAAGAAGAAGAATCACAGTAAAATAAACGGAAGAGTCACTTAGAAATGGTCTTCTGATTTCAAATTAAGCTCCAGGGACAGTTTCTGGAAAACTTTCCTGATGAGCAGAGGGCCACTGAAATGGCGCTGTAGTGAACAATCCAATGCCAACAGCTCTTCTCTTTGTGTATTTAGCCTGCGAAAGAGGCATCCATTCTACCTTCGACTTTTAGAGCCTTTTCTACTTGCCAGAGTTATTGATTGATAGTGTTCCCAGTTCCCTCTAGTGCTGTTATAGAAGCTGTACACTTCCCACCTCCAGCTGTGACACGTTTTATATCAGCAAAGTCATCTCTGCTTCAGTTGCACAAAATATGAGATAGGCATTTACATGGCAACATCGTATTAAGAGTATTAATGGTAATAGTAAACAGGGTTGCCCGTAAGCAAATTGCAATTCTTTGAGCAACCCCACTTTCACCTTACCCAGACTTGGTGAACCCTCTGTCATTACCATCTCTCCCTTTTCCCAGGTTAAATCCTGCTTGTAGAACAGGATCTGCTAAATTCACTAGAAGGTATGAATGAATTACTGATAACCCAATGTGTTATTACTCACAGGGATGTTGCTGCATTTTTAAAAAGATAAAATGTCTTAACCCTAGGGAACTGGTTGTAACTTTGATATTTCAAGTCCCAGGAAGCAGACAGAAAATGTATACTTTAAATAAGATGTGCTAAGACAGGGGAGAGTGTGCCTTCCCTTTCTTCGGAAATTATGCCATGTCAATAGGCCCATTTTGCTAAAAATACATTCGATTTTTGATTTCTTGATACCAACACAGTTGCTATAACGGAATTATAATTCCAAGACTAATATTAAAAGGACTTTTAAGGCTGGGCACGGTGGCTCACGCCTGTAATCCCAGCACTTTGGGAGGCCGAGGCGGGCGGATCACCAGGTCAGGAGATCAAGACCATCCTGGCTAACATGGTGAAACTCTGTCTCTACTAAAAATACAAAAAATTAGCCTGGCGTGGTGGTGGGTGCTTGTTGTCCCAGCTACTGGGGAGGCTGAGGCAGGAGAATGGCATGAACCCAGGAGGCAGAGCTTGCAGTGAGCTGAGATCGCGCCACTGTACTCCAGTCTGGGTGACGGAGCAAGACTCCGTTTCCAAAAAAAAAAAAAGAGAGAGAGAGAGAAAAAATGGCTTTTAAGACTGAATTTTAAAACCCTCAGGAGGAAATATTTTCAAATATTTAATGAGTAAGTGTTTGGTAATAAATAGTGGGATTTGTTTATTTATTTATAGTGGGTAATAAATAGGGAAAGCTAAACTTGGGGGAAAAATCTGTGCAGATGAACTCAGGGTCAGTGTTTTCTAGAATATTTTATTTTATTTTCCCTTGATAATAGTATAATTTGATGCACTCAAGTTTGCTTTCAACAAATGTAGGCTACCAAGTTGCCTGATTTATTTCTTTCCATACTGAAGAAAGAAAACATTTGTATCTGTTCAGGAAAGATTTCAGGTTGTTTTTTATTCTAAACATATTCTGCATTTTTTAGTGGTAACAATTTTTTCTCCGGGATGGCATCTATGAAGTTCATTACCATTTTTGAGAAATCCAAACGTTCAAGCAACTGAAGTCTAAATTGAACCCAAGCTGTTCATTTTGGAATACCTTCTCCCCACACCAACCCCACCACTAGGCAATAAATCTTGGATTTGCTTTTCTTTTTTTTTTTTGAGACAGAGTCTCGCTCTGTCACCCAGGCTAGAGTGCAGTGGCGCGATCTCGGCTCACTGCAAGCTCCGCTTCCCGGGTTCACGCCATTCTCCTGCCTCAGCCTCTCCGAGTAGCTGGGACTACAGGCACCCGCCACCACGCCCAGCTAATTTTTTGTATTTTTAGTAAAGACGGGGTTTCACCGTGGTCTCGATCTCCTGACCTTGTGATCCGCCCGCCTCGGCCTCCCAAAGTGCTGGGATTACAAGCGTGAGCCACCGCGCCCGGCCTGCTTTTTTCCCTTATTCATCCAAATCAGTTTTTATTAATAGTCTGTGGTAGGTGGGGGGGGGTAGACTGTATCTTTATGAAAAGTTTCAAGTTTACATAAAAAGTAAATGGAAAGTACAGAGTCCTCACCCTCTAACTCTACCCCCACCTCCCAGTTTTCCCTACTGTTTACATTTTGCATTAGTGTGGTATATTTACTACAATTGACAAGCCACTACTGATACATTCTTATTAGCTAAAGTCCATAGTTGACATTAGGGTTGACTCTTTGTGTTGTACATTCTATAGGTTTTTGACTAGTGTATAATGACATGTATCTGCCATTACAGTATCACACAGAATAGTTCCACTGCCTTAAAAATCCTTTGTGCTCCACCAGTTCATCCCTCCCTGCCCCACTCAAAGCCCCTGGCAAATAATAATCTTTTTACTGTCTCCATAGTTTTGCCTTACTCTGTAAGTTTTTTAGCCAAATATAAGACAGGGAACAATTCAGCAAGGGTGGTGTCAGAGAGGTAAAATCAAGGGGATTTAGTAACTTATCATAAAACATGTTCAATTATAGGATGAAAACTACACTATTTTCACCAACAATAGATGCTTTTATTTATTCTTTTTATTCAATGAACATTACCTGATAATGTGCTATGTGCCAACATTGTTTTGGGTGCCAGAGGTGACAGTAATAAGTAGACAGACAGGATCTAACCTCATGGAGTTTACATTCAAATTGAGGAGTAAAAGAGGACAGAAATTAAAGAGTTCACGCAAAGTATTTTTCAATAGTGCTAAGCAGGAAGATGGAAATAAAACATGGCTATGTGACAAAGGAATGGATGGGGAGGGTAGTTAGGGAAGGCTTTTCTGAGAAAATGACATTTGAGCTAAGAATTCAGAGATAAGGAGGAATAAATTATAGTGTTCCATTGCACAGTAGTGACTATAGTTAACAATAATATATTGTATATTTCCAAATAGCTAGAAGAGGTGCTGTCGGTGGTATAGTGGTAAGTACAGCTGCCTTGCAAAATAACCAGAAGAGAGGATTTTAAATGTTCACACCACTAAGAAATAAATGTTTGAGGTGATGGATATGCTAATTACTCTAATTTGATCATTACACATTGTATACATGTATGGAAATATCACACCATACCCCATAAATATGTGCAAAGAAAGCCAGTGTGGCTGGAAGAGGGTAAGCAAAATAGAGGGTGTGGGAATGAGGCTGGAGAAGCAGATGAGACTGGAGAGGCAGGTGAGTTTGGGGAAGGCAGGTGAGTTTGGGGAAGGCAGGTGAAGCTGGACAGGCAGGTAGGCTAGAAAAGGCAGATGAGACTGGAGATGCAGGTGAGACTGCGACAAGCTGGTGAGGTTGGGAGAGGCAAATGGGGCTGGGGAAGCAGCTGAGAGAGGCAGGTGTAGCTGGACTGGCAGGTGAGGTTGGGAGAGGCAGGTGAGGCTGGAGATGCAGGTGCAGTTGGGAGCGGCAGGTAAAACTAAAGAGGCAGGGGAGGCTGGAGAGGCAGGTGAGGCTGGAGAGATGGGTGAAGTTGTGAGAGGCGGATGAGGTTGGGAGATGTAGTGAGATTGGGCAAGGATGGAGAGGCAGGTGAGGTAGACAAGCAGGGGCAAATCATAAATGACCTTGTAAAGCCACAGTCAGGAGTTTCCGTTTTATTTTAATGGAACCCACTGGAGGATTCTAAGCAGGAAAGTGACTTGATTTGATCTATGTTTTTATTTTATTTTATTTTATTTTTTATTTGAGATGGCATCTTGCTCTGTCACCCAGGCTGGAGTGCGATGGCGCAGTCTCCGCTCACTGCAACCTCCGCCTCCCAGGTTCGAGCGATTCTCCTGCCTCAGCCTCCCAAGTAGCTGGGATTACAGGCGGGTGCCACCATGCCCGGCTAATTTTTGTATTTTTAGTAGAGACGGGGTTTCACTATGTTGGCCAGGCTGGTGTCAAACTCCTGACTTCAGGTGATCCACCCGCCTCGGCCTCCTAAAGTCCTGGGATTGCAAGTATAATCCAGCCCCTTGATCTCTGTTTTTAAATGTTCGCTCTAGATCTGAAGAGATCTTAGAAGACCTATTTAAAATTAATACACAGTAATACACTAAGACCATTAAAGGTGCCAACCAATACAATGCAAATCCTAAAAAGTAAAAATGGTGTTTTAATTTCAAGGCCAATATCATCATTACATGTATCTGTCCCTACCCACCCCATCCCCCAACATAAATACTCAAGAGAGACGTCAATGGTGTTTTTAATCACTTTTGAATTCTACCAAGTTTACCATGTGGTATAAGGATATTTACACTCAATTCCCTCCCAAAATGGTTTTCCTTAGAGAACTGTACACGAAAGACTTCATTATAAGTACTTCTGCTCCCACCGTAGCCTTTTATTTTAATCTTTGGAAACCATGCTCTGCCTGCAATTACAATTTGCATTTTAATAATACAGATGAGAAAAGGCTAATATTTCAGTCTTGGCTTCAGCAGATAAAACTGAAAAAATAAGACACTATCAGACACTCGGGGGTGTGAAATGGAAATTGCCCAGCCCCAGACCAGGTATCCTTCTGCTTATTACAGGCCATCTTCAGGGACCTCCCTCGTCATGAATGATTTCTCTTTCTTAGCTTAAAAGAGAAGTGGAGGAATAAGTGATTTCTACTGTCTGTCTCTATGGCAACTAGTACCCTAATTTCACCTCTTAGATGGCAATTATACCTATTCACTCAATAGCTTTCAGTCCCCATTTTTATGATGAAAAAATTGATTTCATGAAAAATAAGATACAGGTAATAGGTAAACTTTTCCCCTAGCAACCATGAAGTACATTTTATAACAGGTATGGTCATTCATAAGCAGAACATGCCCTGTGGAAATTTTTCTTTTTCATTCGTAGAATGTTTATCTCCAATATCTTTCTTCTACTTGTTTTTTAATGATAAAATCTTCATCTTTTCTTCCTTAAGGTTTATTTTATTCAATTATAAAATTAGTTGGGTTCATTATAAAGAGTTTGGTGAAGACAGAAAAAATATAGAAAAGCATAAATAAGAAAATAAAATTCACTCTCATATAAAAACATTCACTATTAATAACCTGCTAGCAACTTAGAAGCATATACATAGAAATGTAATTTAAATCCTATTTCCCATTTTATTGTAATCAAATTTTCTACAAAACATTGTAAGGACTTCTCCATACCATTAAATATTCTTCTAACACATGATTTTAGTATCTTCAAAGGAATCTATAATATAGATTATTATATTTCACTTATTTAATCTTTCTATGTTGACATTATTAACATAAATGTTTATGCATCTCTCTACTGGCTTAGAATAAATCCAAGAAAAGGAACTCTATAGATCAAACTCATAAGCATTTTAAATTGTATTGCCAATTGTTTCTCCAAGAAATATTATATCAATTTATTTTTCCACAAAAGTAGATGAATGAGAGTATCCATTTCCTTAAATTCTTGATCAGAGGTACTATTTTTAAAGAGAAAAAACATGTCAATTTAATGGTGAGGGGAATATCTTACTATATTTTCTTAATTTCTAATTAAAAATTTATTTTAAAGTTAAATGTTTTTAATTTTTCATTGTTATTGGGTGGGGGGTAACTGAATTGCCTATTCACCTCTGTAGCAGACTATTGGTTGTCCCTTAATATCCGTTCTCTCCTTATTTCCTAGTAACAGAAGAGACAACATTTAGCATATAGCCCCTTGAAATGATATTTTCCATTCTCCTTTGCAACTACGTGTGGCTATGTGTCAACTCCAGGCTGATGAAATAAAAGCAAACATGATCTATACTATTCCAGAGAAATATCCTTAAAGGAAGAAGCTATGTCTTACATCTTTTCATCACTCCTGATGGTTGGAATGCAGATATTATGGCTGGAGCTCAGCACCCATTTTGGACCATGAGGATAAGGGGTACATTCTAGGAAATAGCTGAAAAATATAGATTCCATATAAATTTTGTCTCAACCGTCATAAGGCAGCACTGAGACATGTTTACATCCCATAGATATATAATTAAATGGTTATATTGCACTCTAAAGTCATTTAGATGATGAGTGTACATATTTTTGAGGATTTTTTAATAATCCATTCTTTGCTAAAGCAGAGTTTTCCACTTATAACCTGTGCAGCTCCAGGTTCAAGTCATTTTCTCAGAGTTTTCCACCGAGACTTAGCAGAAGCTGAATGGGCCGGCTCTGCCTGCTACCTCCAATCCATGTTTCAAAGGTAGTCACCCTGTGTTATTCATTGGAGTTCCACAGAGGTGTCCCTGCTATTTGTGATTTCACACACACACACAGATAAAAAAAATATGGAGTTGCAATTTCCTACCAGATCATAAGCAGCCAGCATCTTTTTCTGCACATCTGGAATTGCACCCAGAGGCTCCAGGTAAGGAAAGCTGTCTTTCATCACAAGTGAGACTGAAGGGGTATTGTCACTGGTGATGAGCCGAGATGACAGAGTTAACAGGCACTGCTTCAGATTGGCAATTGGAGGGAGTCCACATAGTTCCTTAATAGACACGATTGCGTTCTGTGAGGAAGAAAACATGGAATCACACTTCTGACCACCTGACACATCACCGCCAGCACTCCCAGGTTTACAGAAAAGTATATTCATTTTTAAAAGATAATACAGAGAGCTGATTCATGACTATACTTCACCTTGCTCAATTTTTAGCAATCACCACAAACATCCCATGAAAGCAAAGCAGAGTGGGACACAAGGCTATGCAGTGCTTTTCAGAGCAGACCACTGGGATAGTCACACAACTGAGTACTGGCTGATCATGAATGTTGTGTTTGATTTGTATCATGGTGATCAGGAAAACATAATGGCTGGGGTTGTATACTGGAGTGCATTTCGCTTGGGCTTTTTTCCTCAAGGTAGCAGGATGCTATTGCTCAACACTCTCCATCTGACTAATCAATGGCATTCCTTTGTCACTTCATCAGAAAGGCACCTGACAGACACACACACTGAAAGCACATCATGTAGAGCTACATTTGTCCATGTTACAGTCTTTTCAAAAAATTCATTTGAAATAGAAATTATGACTATTTTACATTTCACCCACAGTGAACAGTACCTAACTTATTAGGTGTCTCATGAATTTCATGACAATGATCACCTTCATTTTTCTTCTGGTTAGACTCCAAATAATCCTTAACCCCAAAGACTTTATGTTAAGATAATATGAACTATCAATGCTACCTGGATACACTTTATCTATAACTCTTTTATGTATTTTAAATACATAATATAAAATATGCAAAGTACATATTTCAATCATTATATAAAATATGTAAAGTCTAATCTATAAAGTTAAGTGCAGAAATGGTTTATAACTAATCTAACATAGGGATTTATAATAGTACTAGAATTATGTCAGAAAAAGTTACATAGAATATGCTGATATTTAGACTTTATTTTTTAAATGGTGGCTAAGGCTACTTACCACAAGTATTTAACTGTGCCATGGGTTTGTGGTTCTGCATCACATGAACGATAATGGTAATGGATTTTGGTATTCGGCAATCCTGGATTTATTTTCTTTAATTTTTAACTTTTGCAGGTACATAGTAGGTGTATATATTTATGAGGTACATGAAATATCTTGATACAAGCATGCAATATGAAATAAGCACGTCATGAAGAATGGGGTATGCATCCCCTCAAGCATTTATCCATTGAGTTGCAAACAATCCAATTAGACTCTTTAAGTTACTCTAAAATGTACAGTTATTATTAACTATAGTCACCCTGTTGTTCTATTAAATACTGGCAGTCCTGGATTTAAAGGCTAACATTGCTATTTGTTAACTTGCAATATTTAGGAAATGCATTAACATTTTCAAATTTATTATCTATCTTGAAAACAGGGATTTTTGGTGAGGATTATTATAAACACATCAGCTAAAGAAAAAAAGTGAACTGAATAATATGCACTTTGCATATTGCAGGTACTCGGTGAATATCTGTTATTGTTTGCATCTCAATAACACTAGCCTAATAAGTATATTAAGTAGTTTTTTTTTAAGTTTACCACTGTCTCAGATTATAAGCATTAATGAAGGAAAGAAAACTTAACACTGAATTTCTAAATGTTGAGGCTAGTCAATTTCCATATACTCTAATTTTACTCTAATAATAATCTTGTGATAAGTGTAACTATTTTTCTTACCTTATGTGGAGAATATTGATGATCACAGACCTGAAATAATTTGTTCAAGATTGCACAGAGATAGATTTGATCAAGAACCCATGTTCTTTCAATTAAACCACATTTCTAAGACAAGGTTAAATATTTTTCAACAGGTTTGAGTGCCAATTTTTTTTGTTTAGTTTTACTTGTTCTTGTGGGGAGTAATTTATTATTGTTGTCATTATACATAATTTAAAACTAAAAAGTAACCTAATAGACATTATGCTTGTTTTATATCACTTCAAATTCTCTTTCATGTTCATATATGCAAATATGTTATATATACACTGGTAATTAGTATGTGTGTTTGTATAAATTGTTATATATTACACACATACACTGTATATTCTACTTTGCTCCCATTGTTTCAGATGCACATTTCCATATATTGATTCAGGTTTGTACTAAGGATACTTAATATACAGCATTTTGTTACATCTTAGTTCAGTCCAAACTTAACATAGCATTCACAGTTAGAAACATAAAATATATCTGCTTTATCACAGACAATACTGAACTTAGTTCAATGGTACACAAGTTTACACATCTTTCTTTCTTTTTATTTTGAGACAGGGTCTTGTTCTGTTGCTGCCCAGACTGGAGTGCACTGGTACAATCACAGCTCACTGCATCATTGACCTCCCAGGCTCAAGTAATCCTCCCACATCAGCCTCCTGGGTAGCTGGGACTACACGTGCTCACCACCACACCTGGCTAACTTTCGTGTTTTTTAGAAATACAGGGTTTCATCCAAGCTGGCCTCGAACTCCTGGCCTCAAGTGATCCACCTGCCTCAGCCTCCCAAAGTGCTGGGATTACAGGCATGAGTCACCACACCCAGACTTAAACAATCTCTCTGATAAATTTTTGCAAATCAGATTATTAATAAAACATTAGAAGGGTAGGAATAAGCAGGGATAGGGAAGGAGAGTGTGAGATGTTTCTCCTACCTGCATATTTTCTCTCATATCTATGGCTTCTCGTAATGGATGAACTGCTATTTTAAAGATGTCATCAATGGTTTTAAGACCGATATTCCTGAGCATGGTATATTCCCGAACTTTCTTCCCCATTCTCACTGAAAGACTGCGCTTCTGTGCCTTTCCTCCTCCACTTTGATTAGTTATTGCTATGTGGACAAAAAGAGTTACGTGCTCCATGATGTCACCCACAAAAGAACGCAGGGGAACATGCCGATATCCAGGCTGCAAACATTCAAATGGTATCGTATATTGCCCTATAAACTCATCCCCAATGTAGTCATCGTCCAGAACAACAAAACGGATCATGGCCAGCTCAGGTAGGTTTACTTGGAACTCAAAAGTTTCATCAAAAATAGGATTATCACTGTTTTGCTGTACAGTTTTAGTTCTTTGTTCTGAACAATCTGCTGGAATTCCGTGTATCTCTATACAAACATAGGGATCTATGACATCCCCTTTGGCACAAGCTCCCTTGGGCTTTGGGAAATTCTGACCACTGATGATCTTGATATGAAGAGCTAGAGGAGACACCCCAGGTAGAATGCCCTTTGTATTTGCGCTGAAGTAAGAAACTTCATCTCGCATGATAGATGGCCTTAGAACATAACCACATCCCCCGTTTTGAAGAAACCAGCCTGTATGAAGGTCCATCATTGGACCCGGAGTCTGAAAATTCATAGCTACAATCTGACAGCCACAATTCCAAAAGTCCTGTGGATTCAAGTTACTGGAATCAATCCTCATGGCACTTGGATAGATTCTTGATAAGAACTTCTTATTATAATTAACAAAATCCTCTGGGTACTCATTTGCAATGCGGCTGGCCTCTGTTTCACTAAATGAACACATTTCCCAATAGTTTTGGCTTTTCATAGATAGTTCAAAATCCCTGTACTGAACAGATTTACAAATAGATACCAAATCAGAGAGCTCCCTACAGAGTCGGATTTGTTTCTGCTCACCATTGTAATCTACTGACATCCTTCGAGACATTTCAGCTTCTTCATCTTCATCTGTTACTTCTCCTTCTAACACATCTGGATCAGAAGGCAACTTCTTTCCTTTCACAATGATCATTCTTTTTAATTTTTCTGGTGATGGGAGGTAGGATTCTGAGGGCAAAGGTGATTCAGTATAGAGTTTATTGCCAAAGACCGTTTTCATCTGTTGAACCATTACTTTCTGCTGCGGCAAGGAGCAGTGATTTCCCAAGCAAAGAATGAGTGGGTATTCAGAAGCAACAAAGGCAAATTTATTTATTACCTCTATGACGCTTCGAAAGGAAACATGAGTTGTCATGTTATTTCGATTACAAAGGATTGGGTCATTATCCGAACCATCACTTACATCGAGTTCAATGCTTCGACAGCCCATTTTCAAAGCTCTAACGTACCCATTGATGTCAGCTGGCCCCCTGAACTGGTCTTCTATTAGATAGGTGTTATGAGAGGCATTAATATAGTAGTGAGATAATGGCTGGGTCATATCTTGGGCAACCTTCTTTTGCTCAGGATCAAAAATGTCACATTCTGATGACAATAAATACTGGGTAAAGCCATCAATTGCAAGAAACCCTTTTTGACGTCCCTCTTCAGAAAGTTCGTATCTCCTTATGATGTCTAAGCACATATCCTCGGTGATATGGGTGACTCCTTGCTCAGCTTCTAAAAAGAGCATGAGATCATTGGCATCCAAATATTCTTTGTTTTTAGATATCTGTACAAGTAAGAAATACACTTCTGGCCTGGTGCAAAGTTCACAAAAAGCTTCACAAAATTCCTCTTCGGTCACGCGGGTGGTTAGTTTTTCCTTGCTCTTCTGGATTTCTTTAAACTTTAACCTGATCTTGGCTTCCTTCAGAGTAGGGTTGAGTTGTTTTATTAACTCTACAGAGGTGTCTTCCAACATAATCCCATTCCCATCAACATCTGCTGCTTCAAACACTGTTTTCAACCACATGAACCGTGGTGTGTTCTGGTTGCCCTCCATAAAATCAAGAGGCTGCTTACTTCGAGAAACCAGGTACCGTAACCCAGACACCCAGATGTTTGCCACATCTGCTGAATTGGCAACTAGGTCCAGAGACTCATAGTTTTCCCCATGGAGTATGGAAAAGGCACAGTCCTCACAGATCTGGTCAGCAAGGCCATTGTTTCTAAATGTTTCCGTGTTTTTCCCCAGTCTGATCTCTTTTATGGCAGAAATATCAAGCTTGGCTTTCTCGAGGTCTTTCTTTGAAGGTTCCCAGCGAAGAGCTTGGAGGTCTGTGTCCAGAGTGAAAAAACGGTTGTAAATGCGAGAATTTGGCCGGACTTTCTTCAACTCACAGCCAGCTTGCATGAAGCTGATGCAGTCATTTGCACTGCTAATTTTCTTTTCCGATGGCATGCTGCTGAAAGACACGGTTTTCTTTCTCCCACCACATTTTTGGTTTGAAGGATCCTGTAAAATAATTTGAAAAGAATGAATCAATTTCCTTTAGAAAACAGACAAATTCAGTAACACTCTATGAACTCCTCAAACTTCAATTTACATATTGTGATTATTTGAACAGAGGCTAGCCTAAAGTTTACCTTTTCACTGTTTCAGAAAAGAGAAATTGCTAAGAAAGCTGAAATTATAGGATTCAGGCAAAAACTTATTTTTCAAATGCCTGTGTGGCCTTTGAAACAAAATCAAGTATTAAGTACAAATCACTCTGATTTGTTCATTAAAGCAGATTTCTTAAGAACCTCATGCTGGTGCCTCGACTACCTAGCTCAACTCCCAATAGATATGTAAAAGAAATAAAGCTGTATTTTTTTAAGGTTTCCTCATTTATACTTTGCAATCTCTTAAACAGGTTTTCTTAAAGTTGATTTAAATAAAAGGTTTTACCTTAACATACTTTGTATCACAAAGTGCTTAACTGAACAGCTTAACTAGAAATCACATTTTTTTCCTCAAGCTATTTCAAGGTGTCTTGAAAGTCAAATTGAGAGCTAACAATAGCCAATCACTCTCATTTGAGCAAATTTTCAAACTGAGGTAAACAGTTTGATTTTAACATTATAGGAATTCACACCTGCATTTCAGTGTAATGTTATTAGCAAGCACAGCTTAAACCAAACAGAAATATGAATGGCTCTACTAACTTTTCAAGGTTCTTCCAATATAAGTTAAATTTCAAAGCCCTTTGCCAGAAGATTTTACAGGGAACACTTGCACCTTGCAAATGCCATTTCTGGAAGTGTCCTTGGATCTTAGTGTTATAGAATTCCAGTTTCCTCAGCCCATTTCACCCTTCCCTGACCAACAGGGCCAACAGATCATCAAACTCCATCCATTCAGAAGAGGGTATCTTAAGCAGGTTTATTATTTTTTGAGGCTGTTTCCTTCTTGATTGTATCTAGACCTTCTCACCTATCATTCTTCCTAAAATATAGTTCCAGTCCCCTGAATACTCATGAGATGATGGATTTCATTTCAGTCTTGGACTGTCCACTATGTCTATCATTCCCAATTCATTTACACTGAATATCTGACTGACGCCACTTAAACTGAGTATTTCTTTATACTAGTCTCTGTTCTGACCACAGACTCAATTAATGATGCTCCCCACCACATCCCAATTCACGTGATTGCCCCAGGAACAAATTTCCCAAAAGTGTCACAATGCATGTTTACCATGCCCAATTTTATAGGCATGCCAAAGAGTCAGCAAAATGTAGAGTGCAAAGTACCTTGTCCTTGGAGGAAAAATAACCTTTTTTTTTTCTTTTTTTTGACAGAATCTCACTCCGTCGCCCAGGCTGGAGTGCAGTGGCGTGATTTCAGTGCAATGCAACCTCCGCCTCCCAAGTTCAAGCGATTCTCCTGCCTCAGCCTCCCGAGTAGCTGGGATTACAGGCACGTGCCACCATGTTCTTGAGTTGTAATTATTCCACTCCCTAAATATATGACCTTGAGTGAGTCACTTAACCTCTCTCAATCTTAATTTCTGATAGGAATTAGTAATCTTTTTATATAACATAGTGTCATTGTGAGACTGAAAAGAGAAAATGTGCGTGACTGTTCTTTACAAACTGTAAGCGCTTGAAAGATTACGCTTTTCAAAGGAAGAGGAGCATTGCCTTTTACACCCAGTAACCGCAGGACTATGAGTAGGTACTGACCAGGATATTGGGTGTTATATAGAAGTTAATTCATTCCTGACTTCCGAACATTTCAGACGAATCCTCAGTGATAAACTGAAAATATTTTTAAAACAACCACATGAGATTACTATTTCAAATACTGAAAAGTATAACCAAAGTAGTCTGGACCATATCCTTCATTAGAAATATTTTAAAACAGGGTAGAATATCTTCTCTGGGGCCTCATTTCATCAGTTCTGCCTATATAAGCTTGCCTATCCTATGATTCAGAAAAGACAGGATAATTTATTATTCAATTGACTAAAACCCTACCCATGAAAAGGAAACAAAATTTGCTTTAGTTATGAGATGTTGGTGGGATGATTCAGTGACTCCAATATATATCAGATCTTCAAGTGACAGTGATACAAATTACCCAATTTAGATTACAGAATATTGCCTGTTGGCACCCTGGCATTTAACAACTTAGCTCCTGCGTTTACAAAGAGTTGCTGTTTTTAATTATCCTATAGTGGTCAGTTTCCTCATCCTTAAGTTAAAAAACATCTATAAATCTTCAGCTATTTATACACAGATGCTCTATTAGAACACATTTAAATTTGTCACAACCCAAATGCTCAGAAATATCAGATGTTTGTGTGTATTTTTCCACACCATCAAGGCAGGCACCTAATGGCATTGCTGAGACGGGATTAATCTACCAAGTAAAATAAAGAAGAAAACTGTGAATTCTGATGGTAAATGAGACTGTGACTCAGCTTTTAAAGCTAACCATTTGACTTGCCTTTTAAGCTAATGAGAGCTTTCACATTAAAAATGATGTTTGTATAAGCAGCTCATGTTCCAAATAGAATTGTTGTCAGCAGAGTGACAAAATCTCTAATAGTTTCTAACAAATATTAAGTGGGAAATTAATGCTACTCTAAATGAATGTATATGGTTCCTATACCCCAAGTATGATATTACGCTAGCATTCTCCACAGTCTATCACTCTGCTACTGACTTGAGCCACTGTTTATTTGTAAGAACAAAACCACTCTTGTCAGAATAGCTTTCTCTTACAAGGCTCCTCTCTGCCATATCTCCTTAAATCAAGACATTCCCTCCTAGAATGACAAGCCTTCAAGAAATACATGTTTTATATCTAGACTGCAAAAGAATCCACCTGCCCATAATGCTTATTTCTTGCTTTGACCCACAATTCCTACATGATTATAAAACTTATATCAAAATCCCACCTAAAACTTGGAACCAGTAAAAAGATATGATTCTTAGGTTGTCATTTTACAAAGGACAGAATCCAAAGTCATTACAAGTCTCCAAATAAGCTAAAACTTGGCCGGAGCATGTGTGAACGAATAATTATCTTGTCTGCTGATGACTACAGCCAAGATTATGTACATTCAAAATACGCTGGAAAAGGTTCAGGACTCTGATATCTCTCCAGGTCTGCCACAGGAAAGGAAAATGTCGGATTCAGAGAGCAATCACGCTGTTCTTTCAATAGCCATGCTATTGGCTCTGACAGGTTCGGAGGAGGGGAGATGGAAATGATGCCTCAGTGGACAGAAGGGTGGACGACTCCAAATCTCCTTCTAAGCTTCACCACCACCAGAGTCCTCCACCCCTACATCTGTATTCCCTCAAGAAGATCTTGGCAGATTGGTGGTGAGAAAGTAGGAATATTAAGGTAAACAGACTGGAAAAAGTTGAAGGTTGGGTATCAGTTTTCCTTCTTGGTAAATACAAAACATAATTATGATGATGATGATTGAGAGTCAAGTCTCTCTTAACACAATTCAACTACATGCTTAAAAATGGTTAAATGGTCAATTTTATGTTATGTACGTATTGGGAAGATGGGTACTTTTGGCACTTTCCAAAAGAAACCAAGTTTATTATCAGTTCAGGTGTGCTTCAGCCAATGTCTAGCTCATTAGATGATTGAACTGATTCCAATGACCATAACGTATTTCCAGGAGATTTTTATAAACTACAAGGTCTTTCAGCTTATTTCAAAGCTAACTCTCTTCACATGAGAATGAAGGCAAGAGGCTGAAGTACCAATACCCCTTCCACACAACTCCTGCCCCACAACCAAAGTCTCTCTTTGAGCAGCTTACAACAAAAGCTTTAAATTTATTAAGATAAATAGTGCATTGTCGCGCCTCTGTCCCCTAAATTAAAGCTTAACCTCATATTTTAGTTGAGTCCAATAATTAGTCAGGCATTGAATTCAATCCTTTCTACTTCCTAACATTCTATGCATAAGTCTCCAAATTATCATTTCGCAAGAAAGGAATCACATTTAAATAAGTTAAATTTTAAAAAATTTTAAAAAAATTGTGTTTATATGGTCTCTGAACATCTCTAAATAATACTTCATATTTTGGATCTACTGTCTTTTGAAATTAATCAATATCTTATAAAGGATTCAATCATCAGAATCAAGAAGAGTCTCATGAACTAGTAAAGCAATAGACAAATACTTTACTCTTTTGTTAAAACAACACAAGACTGATTTATCTATGAGCACTGTTTCTATTATATTTATATCATAAAGATAATTTCTATCTAATCTTATGCTATAAGATCTGATTTCTAAACTCAGAAATCATTTCAAAATACAAGGGGAAAATGGCCAAATGTCTTTTTAATTTTTAAATCATTTTCTACAACACTGTTGCTTATCTACTACTGTTAGGAATAGGATACCAATCATGATTAAATGAGACTCTTCACAACAGTAAAAGATTTTCAGCTTCCTAAATATTTAATATTTTAATAATTGTATTAAAATATTTAATACTTTTATTAAACTAAAATTGGAAACAAAGTTCAGATAAGCCAAATTAATAAACATGTTTCCATAAATTCCCATTGACATTTGCTCTCCCTAAGCCCAATAAGATTGGATATAATGCAAGCTCCTTAACCAAAATAAAAAAAAAATCATTTTTCTTCAAAACACATTGATAAGCCCCCCAAAAACTCTACTTATTCAATGCAAGTTTTGGATCTCAATCATGAAAATATTGAATTATTTCAATATAATTTCAGGAAAAAGTATACTGAAATTGCACACAAAATGTGAATGTACCTAATGCTTATACACTTAAAAATGGTTATGTACTTAAGTGTACTTACACACTTAAAAATGGTTAAATTGTAACTTTTATGTTATGTATATTTTAACACACAGGGAAAAAAATGCACACTGAAGCATTGTACAAAAATTTAAAAGTGAGTAAAGGAAATACCAAGCCCAAGCTTCCCTGCCTTTGACCTCATGAGCATATTTAAACATCTAATTATATCATCACATATACTTTTTGGTGTTTTGGCAAGTTGTTTTTAAGCAAACGGTTATAAAATGATTCTTTGTTAGAACAAATTTACACAACTCTAAAGACTAGAAATCAAAACACCAGTTGTCAAACTGTGATGAGAAGGAATCTTTGTTTCATAACACTGAACTCCAGCTACATATTGTAAGGGAGGGAAAGATTTATATTTGAAAAGATCTCTTAAGAAATTATTAATAAAAATTTAATAGATTATACTAAAAGATAAGCATATAGGCACATAGGTTTGATTTTCACCATAGGGACCCTATCTGTTCTTATATACAACCTATACACTATAAAAATATGCTATTCATTCTGGTTTTGTGAAGTTCCAAGCAAAACTGAGAAACAAAAATATGGTTGATACATGACATTCTCAAAGGATGGTAGACAATATACAATCTAGAATCCGGATAAGCTCCAACCTTGGATATTGAGAGGCCTCTGGTCTTATTCTTCATTTATTCATTTGACAAACAAGAATAGGTACCTACTCTGTGATAAAGGCTAGCACATTACACAGTTTAGCGGAAACTGATAAGGTTTCATTTTTATCTTAGATATATCACTCTGCATATATGCTAAAGGGATTTGATACAGACAAAACTGAAGATGGTACATTAGATGACTATTTAATTCAGCATTACAATAAAGAGATAGTGATGGTCTGAGCTAGATTCCTAATAAAAAGGATGAAGGCATTAGGTAGATTAGGAAGGTATCCTAATAAAAAGGATTCCTAATAAAAAGGATGAAGGGATTAGGTAGGTTCCTAATAAAAAGGATGAAGAAGAGTGGGAAATATCAAAAAACATGAGGTAAAACGACTTCTTGACTGAGTAAAGGATGACTTCTAGGTTTTTGTTTTGAGTGAGAAGTGAATGGAAATATTACCAAATGAGGTATGAAATATCAGGGGAAGTGAAGTTGAAGCGGAAACTGGGCCGCTTGGTGGATTTTATATGACTATGGGCCATCTAGGTGAAGTTGTCCAATGGAAAGTTGGATATATGAGTCAAACCTCCAGGGAGAAGTCTGGACTGCAGTTTCAGTGTTGAAAGTTATACCTGTAAAGAGATAAACAGAACCTTGAGCATAGTACAATCGCCTATTAAATAAAAGCAGCTGGAGATGGGCTAAACCCAGAGGAACACCAGTATTTAGAGGCTGGGCAGGAGAGAAGACCTAAAAGAAAAAAAGAGCTAAGGGGGTAAGAAAACCAGGAGAACGAGCTTCCACAGAAGCCAAGACTAAAAGGAAAGCATGCTGGAAATTAAGATCTGAAGATAAGCTTACCGAATTCAGCAGTTAAGCAGTTACTGCTAACTTGGGCAAGAGAATGTTTTATATTCCTTTTAAGATGCCTAGGATAGAGAACGAAATGAGACCCAAACTGCTGCCATGACAAGACTGAGAGTAAAGGGTCCCAGGGAAGGAACAGAAGTCCTTCAGTGGGAAAGACAGCCAGGATGGCTACTACCATATACCAAGTGAGATAGAGTGGCCCCAAATGAGACTGAACAACAGGCAGAGGCAGAGAGTAATAAATCCAGGAGAGGGCTATCCTCAAAAATGTTGGCTCCACTAACCTGGATTGTGATCACAGAATGGAATTCAGTTCTGATGCATACATTTTGCCTGTCCAATGGGCCTATGCCCAAAATCACATCCATGTTTGGCAGTTAAGTGGCCTGGAGAAAATCCATACCCATACACAAGGCCTAACAGTTCACACAAAATTCAAGATGGTGGGGGAGATGGGATCATCACTGTATCTGTTGCCTTCAAGTTTCAGAAAAGGGAAGTCTGCAACTGTAGAATTATACCATTAATTTCACGTTAAATTTTCCCAAGTTTTATTCCCATGGTCAACTCCAGTTACTTAATGCAGAGACACAAACAGGTGATGCACTTATTTATGGTTAACACCATGTGACTTACCCAGGGTCACTGTGTGATGCAGTGGGAGTGGAGGTCCTAATGGCCACTATTGAGAAGTAGCTGAAGCATAACCCAAGTAAGCCATTGGCCTTCCCTAGTGGGTCCCTTATTGGTAAGGATCTGAACAGTTATTTTATGACCAATAAAAAAAGCATTTATTGTCTACACCATCTTCTAAGTCAACAGAATTAATTAAAGGCAATGCTAAGTGTATGCATGCATATTTCTCTAGCCAAATTAAGTTCTATGTCTGAATTTACCATTAAATTTTATTTATAAAAGGTGATTCATTTAATAAAATACACTAAAGCCATCTCCTTTAGGAAACCCACTCTGATATATACGCTGTGGTGGGGATGGGATACTAATTAAAATATAGGCAGCCAGTGACCCTCTAAATTTTATACATCTTCTCTGAAATGACTCTTTTCACTTGGAAGCAAAAATAATTGATGTTCTACAGGCAAAGCTAGTGATAGAGTGCAGAGAAAAAAAAAAGAGTCCATTTCAGAGTGGGTAGTTAATACCATTGATTTGTTTTTGTTAAACAGAAGAAGCTTCCACTGTGCTGTACCTCACTGCAATCATTTGCTCATTAGAACTTATTAAAAAGGGACACTCTAAATAAAAGTGATTATTTCAAGCTCTTCTTCTGCATAGTTTCCATCCAGTTAGGGTTTTTCTGCAAGAATATTATACACATCCCATGGATTATTTCAAATACAACTTTCATTTACACAAAGATTGACTGGGCCCCTACTCTGGGCTACGCATTGTACAAGTGCGTAAAAAAAAATGATTAAAGAATCATTAATCCCAACACTAATGTTGTCTGGAATAAATTTTAATGTATGAATTTTTGTAGCTAATTAAATCAGTAAATAAGAACAAAGGTCATCAAATTTAATAATTAGAGCAAAATGTATAAAGAATGCTTCTAAATAAACAATAAAAACAGCTTTAAATAACATTAAAGATGTTCATGAGCCAAGCCCACAAAGGAGCATAAAAGGCTGATGAGGCATATTAAACAGAAGTACTACGTCCTTTGTAGTGTCAGCTGCTTTCATGTAAAGGCCTTGTTTCTTATTTCAATCTTGTCAATCTCCTCTTGTATCCTTCCCAGTCCACTTCTTCATATGCGGTTATGAGATACGTGAACTTCCATTTTTCTAGTCAACAACACGGTCCTTTTCACTAATCCTACTGCTGCATGCAATGCGTAGTTTTGTTAATACTGTGCTTTAGCTGCGTCAATTTGAACAAAATAAGGGTGACAGCAATAAAGGTCATCTGACGATTTATTCAGCGGCCTCTGAGGAACGACTTGCAGCTATCAGTCCTGTCCCTCTAAGACAGATGTCTGCCTCACACTCAAAAACAATACATTTAAAATTAATAGGTAGCCTGCGCAACTCTTAGCAGAGGTGCCAAGAACCAAGTGGGCTTGGAGACTGAGATACGATTCTGTCCTTCCTCAGGAGACCCCTGCCCAGCAGGGCCCAGGAATCCTGGTGGAGCTTATGCCAGCACTGACTGTTGTTTCTGGTGTGAGGATTAATTCAATGTTCTCTTGATGGAAAACAGGATGTCATGTCCCTTTAAAAGGAAAGTCAATGATGAAGGCTAGCTAAATGTATACTTTTAATACCTACATGGCTAATACATCTCTTTCAATGTATTGTTACAAAGATTAAATGTAATGCTCCAATTATTTCACAGGTATAAACATATAACTTGATGCTTAATTGGGCATTCATCAGAAAATTATATGTAATTAGGTAGGCTTTCAAATCGACGCATACTTTTATATTTTATTCTAATTAATGTTGCACATTTACTTAAAATACTTTATCTGAAAAATTAAAATATCAACAGAAATAAAACATTATTAAATAGAGTTCATGTCACGAACATTCCTGACAAAATTTCCCACCTCTGTTTGTGTCCTATGTAGTGAGTTCACAGAATCATTTTTCCTTCATTGTGACTTTTCAGGGTTTTTTTTGGTTTGTTTTTTTTTTTTTTTGAGACGGAGCCTCGCTCTGTCGCTCAGGCTGGAGTGCAGTGGCGCGATCTCGGCTCACTGCAAGCTCCATCTCCCGAGTTCATGCCATTCTCGACTTACCAGTTTTTAATGGTAATATTTACCCTCAACTATGACACACCAATATATTATTTTCATTGATTTTAGTCACTTTGGAGTCCAAATACATTCTTTAGTCATCTAAATTTGAATTAAGCATATTTAAAACTGAAAAGGAGATACCCAATGTGCTTCAATATTATGTGAGTTTTGCCATTTATTATCATAGAGTGTTATTGGAGCTGAGTTTTAGAACAGATGTGATTTATAAAAATAAGAAAATCATTTACAGTTATACCAGCTTAAGTGGAAATAAGAGACATAATCAGCCTTTCTTCAGAGCACAAATTTTCATTAATGAAATAGTTTGAAAAATAGTCAACTTCCAGGAATTTATGGTTTTCTGTGCAACATTTGGTAAGGACAAAACTCCAGGTTATATGCATCACTTACAAATTCAACTCAATGACATATAAAATATATAACTACTAGTGGTATTTCTTAGAAATGAAATCAGTTCTATTGTACTGTACAGTAATATACACATGTAGGTTTTTCATTACAAAAAATATTCTGTAGAAGATTTAAAAACAGTGAATTTACTTTTTAAAAACATTTTATAAATGTATGTCACTTGGGACAAGGAGACTAAATTTCAATTTCAATTTTTAAAAAATCTAATTCTATTCAAACTTAAGAAATAATACATTAATAGTCTAAACTGATCTTTCTCTAGATTTGGAGCAGTCTATTCTACCATTTAATAAATTGGTGTATATATCAACAAATGGACTCCTTCTTGCATTTGTATTAAGTCTGTATTGTAAAACTGACATTTAAATTATTTTAAACTGCCTAATTGAATATTTCTTTCGCAACAAACCCCTTAAAGCAATCTCTGAGTTTTCCATAAGACAGATCTCTGAACCACATATAAAATAGAATGTCAGTTATCTTGACCCAATGCTATGTGCAAACACATCCTTAATATGTTTTCTCTTATGACAATAATAGAATATGCCCTTGGGACTAGCTATCATAGAGATATAGAACCTTTGGCTCAACTAGCCAACTTGGCTTCGACGTCAAGATGAATCTGATTAAAGGTTTTAAGTTTTACCCATAACTTCCGGAATGGGTTAGAACTATCTAACACTTTAATCCTTATTGCATTACCTCTGATTAACTGAACATCAGCATCTGCTCATGTTCAAGGAACAGATGGCAGATATCAGAGAACGAATATTCTCAGCTCAGGGACTCCTTTAGGGTGAACTCTCCCTCACCCCCATTCATACCCAGTGAAGGCTCCATGGTCAAAATGGAAACAAATTCATTCTCTTAACTTAGAAAAATGTAAAAGAAAACTACGTAAGCATAGTTTTTATTTGAGATAATAAAACTCAAAGTCCATAAATATTGTACTGATAGAAATTACTGAACTAATTAAATTCCTTCTCTCCAAACCGAAGTATTGGATTAGAGATTAATAAATTTTACTCACCATCACTACCTACTGGCATGACTTTTTGCAAAGCAAATTTCTATCTCTATAATTTTTATTTGTCAAAAAAATATAATTCCTAGCCTGATTCATAGGGCTGTGTCAAGGAAAAAAGGAAATAAAGCATGCTAAAGTACTTTGTAAAACATAGACCACAATCTGATAAAATTCCAGAGAAGTGAATTATAGATCTTTTTATGAAAATAAGTAAAATATGGCAATGTATTAAAGAAATATATTCTTCAAAAAGTCAGATTTATTCCAGGAATGTAGGAATGAGTCAACATTAGACAGTCCATCAATGTAATTAAATAAGTAAATAGGTTAAAAGAGAAAAACAATTGTTCATAACTAAAACCACCCCAAAGACATATGACAAAATACAGTATCAATTCACAACAAAACTCAGTAAACTGAGAGAGAAGAAAACTTCCTTAATATAATCAAAACCATTTCAGAATCCTAGAGGAAACATTTTACCAACTGGTGAAGATTTAGAAGCATTCTCATGAAAATCAAAAAGCAAAACAAAACAAAAAAGCCTACTATTTATTTACTTTATATTTTAATATAATTTTGGATAGTTAAGCCAAAGCAATAAGTTAAAGATAAGAAATTAAGTGTAAAATATTGTAAAGAAAGTGACAGATCATTATTACTTGCAGAAAATATAACTATTTACCTAGAAAATCCCAAAAGATCCAATGAAAAACTTATTAGAACCAGTAAAAGTGATAGTGGCAAAATATAATATAAATATAGAAAAATTAATAGCTGCCTTATATGCCAACCTGTTTCTAAACATAATGGCGGGGGTGAGTGGGGGTGAGAGGAATCCCATTCAAATTAGTAATTAAGATTATAAACAAGTCAAGAATAAACTTAACAAGATATGTGCAAAACTTATATAATTTTATTTCACTTAAAGTTAAAAGGAAAAATTAAATAAATGAAAATATTAAAAATTACCAAAAATATACTACTGGCAAAATTCAAATTCTTCACTAGTTAGCAGACAAACACAATAAAATTGTAATGAAAAGCCCAATGGGATAGGTTCAATGGATGCAGTTGTAAGAGGCATTTTAATAATAAAGGAAACAATATATTATTCAATTATTAGTGTTAACAAATTGAGTATTCATTTGAACAAAAAAGCTAGATTTCTGCTTCCTGTCAGACAAAAAATAATTTTAAATAGATTAAATATTAAATAAAACACAGAAATGCTAGGAAAAACTATAAGAGTATATTTGTATAGTTTTGGGTGAAGAAGACCTTTTCTTAACAAATATATTAAGATCAGAAAGCATAGAGGAAAAGATTGATAGATTTGACCATATAGAAACTTAAAACTGTGTTGATATTTTTTAAAAAATTCAAGCTGGAAATATTTGCTATGTGTTTCTTAATTTATAAAAATTATTCACCAACAAATTTTGGAAAAGACAAATTCACAAAATTATATAACTGTTTAGAGAATATATAAAAAGATGCTCAAATAATTATACATTATGTATATATATATATATTTACAAAGGTATAGACAAATAAAATGACTATTTTTGCCTATCAGATTACTAAAGGTAGGGAAATGGAAATTTTTATACAACAGTACATTGAATATAAACTTGTACAACTTTTCTGGAAGGTAATGTAATAATATGTTTTAAAACATTAAAGATGCATCTACTTTGATCCAGCAATTTAATTTTTAGGAATTTAAAGAAATCTGAAGAAAATACTTGAGTAAATGAGCAAAGATATAAGTAAGAGGTGGTCTACTGCCACGCTGCTGATATTTAAAGAGTAAGTATAAACTAATAAACTAAACATCCATTCCAAGGACTGGCAAAATAAATTATGGTACATTTCATGTAACAGGATTCTATACAGCCCATATAATGGGCGATGCAGACCTATAACTCTTAAAATGCATTGTGTGTGTATACTTAAAAAGCAGATAACAGAAGAGTACTTATAGTATAATATGAGAGCTTGAGAGCTTACCATTTACCTATGACAAGTCTGGAAGAATATATTCCAATTGGTGATAGTGGTTATCTCTAGAAAAAGGGAGCAAAATTATGGAATTTTCTTTCTCCGTATTGCTTAAATTATTTAAAATTAACATATATTAGCATACACTATGAGAAAACATATTAAAGATATTTCCATATTAAAGACAATTAGAAAGCATTAGTCCTATAATTACCTCATGAATTATCAGAACGATAGATACACTTTGTAGAGATTAATGACATCCATCTTTTTTAAGCTTTTTTGAGTCATAACTAAAATGGTTAAAATTTCAAAGAGCCCAGGAGTTCAAGGGCTCTTTTGAAATTATTTTTATTAAAATAATTATACTGGTGTTATTTTAGTTACACACAATTTTTGAAATACTTATTATTCTTGGGAATGGTCAATGCACTTCTAATACAATATGTAAAAATAGCCCTTAAATATCATGTCAGACCTCTGATTTGGAAATTATTTTAGTATCTTACATTTTAGAACTACTAATATTAGTTAGCTATGGTGAAAAGAATGTCCAAAGCACAATTCAGTTTTATAATGTGTCTGGAAAATTAGTCTCATAAATATTTAAACAATCAATTTGAATGAAAATGTATATCTTCTCTTAAATCTTTTCTACCTCTAAGGTTTGAGAGTAGATGTAAGCATATGAATGTTCCCAGAGGAGGAAAAGAAGGTTAAACTTGAGAATTCCTTACTAGATGTTTAAACCAATTTGATTTCAATCAGCACTCCACTGATAATAAGATTCAAATCTGCTATATTGAATTAGGATTTAAGTATATCCCAAAGTATTGGGCTCAGTAAGAATTCCATATAGTTTACAAGGTCTTTTACCTTTCAGAGCATACATACTATTAATAATTATAAAATTTCAACCATAATCATCAAATATAGAATGTAGCCTTAAAAGCTCTCCATCAGGTGAACTTGGCCTATCCCTCTATTTTCATGTCTAGATATGTAACTACAAATTTGCCTTTGCATTCCACCCTCCAGTACACTCCCACATCTTCAGAAAGTATACGTTAGTTCACCAAAAAGTCTTTCATTGTCTTCTAATCCACATTCCTTTATTTCTTCTTTAATAGAGGGTCCTTATCTGAACTCAACTAATCTCACTCCACAAAATAATTTCTGCCCATCTCTGCCACTTAAAACACTCTTCTACTAATTGTACTTAACTCTACATTTAACATGTGAAATCTCAGGACATTCAACTAATGAATGCAATATTTCACCCAAAATGTTACTTAAAATAGCAGATATTTTCTGAATCATTTTTACACTCTCAGGAAAAATATAGTTGTCAATATATTTTTTCAAAAAACTAAATCTGCTCAATTACCACCAGGCTTATTGCCTCCTGAGAATATCTGCAGAATGAGAATATAATTGTAAGTAATAAGAAATGGTAACTAAAATAAAAAATGCTCTCATAGCCCATGTAAATCTGAGTCAAATTCAGGTGAAATATTAACACTCAATTCTGGTGCATATTTTTTATTTTGGTCAGGGTCTTGCTCTGTCACTCAGGCTGGGGTGCAATGGTGGGATCATGGCTCACTGCAGCCGTGAAATCCTGGGCTCAAGCAATCCTCTCACCTCAGCCTCCCAAGTGGCTGAGAGTATAGGCATGCACCACCACTCCAGGCTGTTTCTTTATCTCTGTAGAGACAGGGTCTTGCCATGTTGTCCAAGCTGTTTTCAAACTCCTGAGCTCAAGTGATCCTCCTACCTCAGCCTCCCAAAATGCTGGGATTACAGGCATGAGCCACCGTGCCCAGCTCTGGTACATATCCTTGTGTGATGGTTCACTTAAAAACAAACAAACAAACAAACAAAAAAACTGCCAGGTGGCTTACTTTCTTGGCACTGAGAGAAGTTTACAAAATCTTATGAAATTTGACATAGTTATGTTTGCTTATCTAGACTATTTATTTATTTATTTATTTTTTTTTTTTTTATTTATTTTTTCTTGAGACAGAGTCTCACTCTGTTGCCCAGGCTGGAGTACAGTGGTGTGACCTCAGCTCACTGCAACCTCCACCTCCCGGGTTCACGCCATTCTCCTGCCTCAGCCTCCCGAGTAGCTGGGACTACAGGCGCCTGCCACCATGCCTGGCTGATTTTTTTGTATTTTTAGTAAAGATGGGGTTTCTCCATGTTGTTCAGGCTGGTCTTGAACTCCTGACCTCAGATGATCCGCCTGCCTCAGCCTCCCAAAGTACTGGGATTATAGGCGTGAGCCACCGCTCCCGGCAGCAATTTTTAAATGGAATAAACATCACAGTTGTTTGCAGGACTATAAGCTAGCACATACTGATCTCTAGGCTATCAATTTGTCTGAACACAAAGATATTTAACACACATTTGAATTATGTGTAGGGTGTGGTTGTTACATAAGTTCATTCATTTTACTAAGGGATCTTGAATTCCATTTGTTGATGAAACTGACCAGCACAACCCCTGAGAGGATAAATTTATAGTACATCTACGAATATTGTCTGAAAATAATAAGATATTTCACCCCAGGAAGTGTGAATCCCATGATGTAGAAATAAAAGAAAAATATTCATATTACACTTTCTTCTTTAGTATTTAATCATAAAAGGATCATGGGCAGCAAAGATTCCAAGCTATGCAGGGTCAAGTAAATTAAATTTGTTTCAAAATAATGTTTCATCTTTTAGATCTCATTTAAATTATCAGCAAAAAGAAAGTTAAAGTCATTTATTTCTGTAGAACTGGTACAGTGACAGGGAAATAAAGTACTTAATGAAACCATTTATAATCTATAATCATTTTATTAAAACAGCATTTCCACTAAACACTTTACAATGAAAAAGTATAGTAATTTACAAATAGCTTAGGGACTGAGCTCTAATTAATCTCTTAGAAAAAAAGACTTGACACCTCAACATATTTATACTTTATTAGCTTTGCTATCAGGAAACCTTGTAAAAAATGAGAAAGACAATCCATAATGAATTCACTACACTTAATTTCATATTATCATCCCTAGGTGGTTTCTTAATAACACTTGCATGAATTGAGAGAAAGTGACAGCTAGTCTTATCTATGAGAATGATTGTGTTCATTATTACTTTAAGAACCTCCAAGTAAAACTACTTTATGTTCAAAAATGAAAATCAAAATAAGGAGGGTAAGAACATCTCACCTTTCTAAGAAGTTTTAATTTTTTCAAAGGGTTTCCACATTTGTTTTCTGTTAAGATCTCTGAAGATTTGAGATGAGAAAATGCAAGACACAGGAGACTGAACAACATGCCAAAAACATAAATCAGTGGCAGAGTCAGATGCCAAACCCAGGTATTTCTACTCCTGGTGAAATTTTTTCCTCTAAGTTTATACTACCTCTGCATTTTACTACTATACTTTTCTAGTTCCCAGTGTATTTTCTCACCCTTCACTATGGGAAGGAATACAAATTTTACCATTATTGATATTTTCCCTCACTGAATGTTGAATAAAAAGAACTGTTACTTACACTAATTATCTCTTCCCAAAGTGCTATATTACTTGGCAAAAATGCCGCTCAAAAAGTGGGCCACAAAGGCCAGGCGCGGTGGCTCACGCCTGTAATCTCAACACTTTGGGAGGCCCAGGCAGGTGGATCACCTGAGGCTAGGAGTTCGAGACCAGCCTGGCCAACATGGTGAAACCCTGTCTCTACTAAAAATACAAAAATTAGCTGAGTGTGGCGGCGTGCACCTATAATCCCAGCTACTCGGGAGGCTGAGGCAGGAGAATCACTTGCATCCGGGAGGCAGAGGTTGCAGTGAGCTGAGACTGAGCCATTGCACTCCAGCCTGGGTGACAAGAGCAAAACTCCATCTCTAAAAAAAAAAAAAAAAAAAAAAAAAAAGAAGGCCACGAAAGAAGAGGACATGGTGTGGAAAATTCTTCATATTTTGGAATATTTGAAGTCCTTCAACATATATTTATGGAGTCCCAATTTAGTGCCAGGCACTGAGCTGGATATATAGCGCATATACTGTAATGGCACCTGTAGGAGAAAGATATATTAAAGGATAATCACATAAACATGTAATTTAAAATGATAAGAACTGCTCTGAAAGAAAATAGGGAGTATTTTAGGTAGAGGGGAACTAATTTAGACTGGAGTAGGGTACTATGCATCCCCTGAGGAACTAACACAAGCTAGGCAAATTGCCAGGCAAATAGCGTGGGAAAAATATTCCATGCAGAAGAAACAGCACAGGAAGATCCTGAGGAGACTCCACTAACACAGGCCCCTACAGCAAATGCATAGGAGAGGAGGGAGGAAATGAAATGAAGCTGTGGCAGTGGGCTGTAAAAGCCATGTTTTATAGATCTGGAATTCATTCTATGGAGGTTTTAAGGCAAAGAAGTGAAAGTTCTTACATTTTCAAAAGAAAAAATATATCTAGCTGCTAGAGAATGGATTTGGAGATACAAATTAATGGAGTAACCACTTGGTGATTGCAAGAGAGCTCCGAATATACTGAACTAGGGTGAGAACAAGAGAGAAGTGGATTTATTTGAGGAGCTACTGATGAACTGAATTGGGAGCAATGGGGAGAGGGAGAGGGATCCCCAGATCTCTGGTTTGGGCAACTGAGAGGCTGGAGGAGCCGCTTATAGAAACAGAGAAGTCTATAGAAGGAACAGATTTGTAAGTGGCTCTAGAGTATTGAGAATACAATTGTAAATAAGGAACTAGATCCTAAGATAAACCTCTGAGTTCAAGATAAAAATTTGGGATTTAGGAACTGTCAGGTTATTAGTGGTTTTCGAAATCATGGGGCTGAATGAGATAACTTAAGGAAAGAAGGCAGAATAAAAAGAGAAGAGTACCTAGCAGTGACCTTTGAGAATGTAGAACATTTTGAGTTTGGTTAGGAGAAAAGCTGACAAAGGAGAGGGAAAATGGTGGTATTGGTAATCTCAGGATTTCTACTAAATAAATCATATTCCTTGAAATTTTCAGTAATAATAATTCATAGCCCTCTGATATTTGGTATAATCAGGAATTTGACATGATTACTAATATTATATAACAAAAGTGAACAAGCTATTTAGAAATAAAATTGTTTATAACACTCTTTTTCCTTGTCTCAAGCTTAAAGAGATCTTCAACTTAAATGTAAAAATAGCATAATATAAAAATCCCTCAGTGTCTTATCAACACCTAAACTGGCAAAAGGCAAATTAAAAACACGTTTTACATCCAACTTTGTACCCAAGGTGAGGCAGAGACTGATATTTTCCTATAGTTTAATCAAGGGAAAACAGGCCCTTTAAGTTCTATTAAATTATTTAACAGCCACAAACAGATGCAATAATTCATTGTTGGCAAAACAAATCATTTTCTCTTCTTTCTCAATGCCAATAAAGCAAATATTCACAGGTGCTTAATCAACATCCTTGCATCAGGCCAAACAATACAACTGTTTTATGAATGACAAAGGAAACATACATTAATAGGGTGACAGAATAATGCATCATTGATAAGCCAAAGATTTGAGAAAGTTTAAAAAATGATTCTGAAGGATATGGAAAACAAAAATTTACCGTGATTCTGAACGTGAATGTCATTTCATTGAATTGACATTTACCAAGCAATTGGTGGAGAGAATTCTGTAAGAAGAATTAGGTTATTTAGACTTGAAAAGCTTTCTGACTTATTTATTTGGTCTGGAAGGTTGAAAGCCTTACTCATCCTGGATTGAGAGTACGCCTTGGACTAAAGAAGTTTTTTTAAAGAAGTTTCCTAAAGTATTCTGGCAAGGTGGCAACTAAACCAATCCAGAAAGGACTACCACCGAAGAAAACGAAAAACTTAGATTCATATTATTCTGATGTGCTAAAAATTTCCCTTCCTTCAAATAGAGTGGAGCTTTTCTCTCTATCCTAATCTTAGAGGATATTGAGTGTGTCCATTATTCCCTACAATGCAGTCTACAGAATGTAGGTGTGTGTATTTGCATAGTCTATGTTCTTGAAGACTACATAAATCTTGGCTGCCCCTCAGTCTTATTCTGCATTTCAAAAATCCTAATCCCTTGAATTTTCTGTCTCCATAAGCTTCTGTCTCCATAAGCTTCCCTATACCAAATGGTCCACTGAAATTATTTGCTCCAGCAATCCATTTGCTGAGGATAAATGGGTGCTCTCTTGTCTGCAAAACATAAAGACTTTCATTCAGTCTTTGCTTTAAATTAGTTAAAATCCTACAGAAGAAGTACAGTCATAAATGAATCACAGTTAATAATTAATACAATTTTGGCAAAGTTCCACAAAACTAAAATAGTACTCTCCTTTTGGCCCAGGAAACAAATTTTACTTACATTTTCAAACATACTAAGACCACAAAAATGGTGCGGTTAGTGGGAATCAATAGCTTCCTAGATTTTGTAGTTGAATTTGACCTCAACAAAATGAAAATTATTAAATTATATAGAATTTCTAATAGATTATAAAGTGAACATTTTAATTGTGGCTAAGCCTTAAATTACAAGCACATCAAATAGAGAATAAAAACATAAAGTTCACTGTTATTTGCACTGGTAATATGGACAAAATCTATTAATGCCTAAGAGAGGATAGAAATGAAGTTATTTTTAAGTTGCAGACTAACCTCTGTTAAATCCCTGAATTAAGGAGCTCAATCTGATGAATAAAGTAGCAACCTAGTCAGTAAATCTAAGTCACATGTGACTTTTGATGAGTTTATGGAAGGTAAACAAACTAGGATATAAGGCACTATAATGGAACTTGGAGGAGCAGGGACTTATGTTTTAGTTTTGTTAATTGCTCCATCCTTAACACCTACTATTATTATATCAACTTTCTTATTCACATGTTTCTTGCCTGTCTCCCAGAGCTCCCTGAGAGTGGATATCCCCAGTACCTGCCACCATGCCTGGCACCTCTCAAGCACTCAATAAATACTTGTTGAATAAAAGTTGTAGAAATCCCATAGCTATGTACTATGATGATTACTAGCTTATTGAACATTCCTATGGCAACACAACGGGCCTTAAGATGTGAAAGCAAGATTGGAACCCAGATATCTGACTCCTGGGGTACTTGCTCTTAACCACTACTCCAGGAGTTAAATTCTGTGGGAACACTATCTCCACATAAGGCTTCTGCCTGAACATTGGATTTTACACCCAAATTGGCTTTTGTTTTTCAGATCATCAGAGAGGATAAAAATACTTCCCAAGAAAAGCTGATGGAACACAGTATACGTATTTAAATAATGATATGAACCCAAAATTTGATGGCTATGTTTCTTTCTTAGAAAACTAAGTTTACAAATATGTCATTAGTCATGTGTGTAAAAAGAGCAGGTAGCAATCATTTTATCCTCACTGACATGAAAAACAGCTCTCACATGATTGGTTTCTCCATGTCAACATTATTTTCTTCTTTTCAGTATCTGAACTTTCAGAATCTCGACAGTAATGATTCAGACAAAGCATTCAAATTAATCAATGCTATCATACTCTTACAGCCAAGTGACCTTTCTCTTCTCCTTGCAAAGTAAACAGTTAGCTTGACTTTTAATACATTCACTTTGAGTTTGCTTCTGATTATGTTGTTTTGCTGGGTTCTGGTTATTCTAGGACACAGTTATTACTTTGCAGACCACTCACTCTCCCTTGAACCTACTTATCAGCCTCCTCCTTGCTCTCATTTCTGCCTCCTCCTTCTCGGTCTCCATCTGTGCTCCATATTTATTCAAGGTAGCATTTATACCCAAGTATAATATATATGTATGAGTGTATAAATTTATTTAAGGATATTTTAAAAAATTGAAAATAAAGAGGAAAAAGTTCAGTATAGTATGAAGTATTTAGCATAGTATTAAGTAACTATACTAAAAAATTTCCAGCTATTAAATGAGACTGGAACCCAGATCTGTCTCCTCTCAAGACTACATTCTTTCCACTACATCAGTGGTTCCCACAGTGTGATCTTTGGACTGCTAGCAACAGCATCACCAAGGACCTTGTTAAAATTGCAGCCTTTCAGACTCTACACCCACTGGATCTAGGGGTGGGGTTCAGAAATTTGGGTTTTAATAAGACAAGGGCGATTCTGATACACCCTTAAGTTTTACTGCATTACATCATTCGTCCCAAACTTACCTGATTATAAGAATCACCTGAGATAGCTCATTGACTTAGTTTATTCCCAGGTTCTACACATCTGATTCAGTAGGTTAAAGGGGGATGCCAGGAATTTATTTTTTTTAACAAATGATACCCTAGGCGCACCCCCAAGTGATTCTTATGGTCAGGAAAATTTGAAAACACTGCACCAAATAAGAATATTCAACTTCGTACACTTATGAAAAAAACTAGACATTGCATTTAATTATATGATAGTTCCATGTTAAGAATATAAGGATACTGAAACCATGTTTTTTCAGCACTTGAATTTTAATTCCATTGTTCAGGAAAAAAGAGGAAGGTATTGCAATATAATAGGGAGTCACCACTTTAAATGTGTTAAGAAATATTATTTTATATAAGCAGTTCTAGAGAAGTATATATAATTGAGTTACGTATAAATTGTAGGTAACTGAGAAAAGTCCAACCTCCATTCAAATATACAGAAGTTAATAAAGAAGCTCTATTTGCATAATAAAGGATTTCTTCCTTTAAGAAAGAATTTATCACGATTGTCTTGTATAAATCTGGAGCTCCCCTAGAATAGATAAAACTTGTTTTTTAATGCACAAAATTTATCAGAAAGGATAATCTTTGCCATTTCAAAAAAATAACGTGTAAATGAGACAAACAATTTGAAGGGCAGGTTTGGAGCAGTCTGGGGCTTCCTTTGAATCTTCACTTTATTTCCTGGAATTAGGCTCCAGAATCTTACCATGTTCTAAACAATTCAAATTTCTGACTAATGAATTGTAGCCGTTCAATGTACTCAGATGAAGAGGAAGGGAGCTGTCATTTATTGAAGTCCAACCACTGCCGTGCTAGACAGGATGGAATACATTTCTTCTCAGTATTGTGCAACGTGTATGGAGGGAAAAAGTAAGAATCAACATATCTATTGACCTTTATAATACATTTGCAGCCAGGCATGGTGGCTCACGCCTGTAATCCCAGCACTTTGGGAGGCTGAGGCAGGCAGATCATGAGGTCAGGAGTTCGAGACCATCCTGGCTAACACGGTGAAACCCCATCTCTACTAAACATACAAAAAATTAGCCAGGCGTGGTGGCACATGCCTGTAATCCCAGCTACTCAGGAGGCTGAGGCAGAAGAATTGCTTGAACCCGGGAGGTGGAAGTTGCAGTAAACTGAGATGGTGCCATTGCACTCCAGCCTGGGTGACAGAGCGAGACTTGTCTCAAAAATAATAATAATGATGATACATTTGCAATGGAGGAATGATTTGATAATTCCTAAATCAGTGCTTCCCATTATCCCAGACCATATACCAATGAAGCCAGCTTCTCCAGTTCCCCTTCCCTCCCTTCCGTCCCCTCTTAGGCAACAGCTGTTCCTCTCCCTGCCCACCCTCCTTCACTGCTGGGGGCCGTTAAAGAGGATTCGAACGGTTAACATCCCTTTATAATATGTAGGTAGTATAAATCACACTGGAAAACATTATTCACACCTCAAGCATTTCCTAGTGTTCAAGAAACAATAGAAATTGTACCAGTAAGATCTAAATGTATGGAAAGTTACTAATTAACAGAGTGCACCTTTTAGATAAAATGTTCTCATCTTTATAACACACCCCCACTCCCACCACGATCAGTGGCTTTCAGTAATCATTACTTTCACTCCCACACACTCAGTTCCTAATTATAATCATCTGTAATCTTTTTTTCACGAGCAGATGGAACTAGAATTCCACAATGGGATATTTCCATTGCTAATCATTACACTTGGCTGGGTTGATTTGCAGTCCTTACTTCCAATTGGGATTTGTTTACCCCCAAAGTAGCTTACGAGAAAAGTTAAATGGAAAGTTCCATAGAGTTGCTGGCTTATTAGTGTTAATAAATACTTTCAGCTAATAACCACAATATTTGACACATCAATATCAGTGCATTGATCCTGAGACAATCCGATTAACATTCCTTATGTTCATTTTACTTAATGGTACTTTAAAGGAAGGTGGCATTTTTCAAGTCACCTCAAGGGATGACATCTACCACTATTTTATAACCAAAAAAAATCAACATTATTTCTTTAAACAAACAGTGATGCAAAGGTAGAAAGCTCTGATCAATTGAACCTAATTATTTTCAAAACATAAATTTGAAATACATTAATTATTTTCAAAACATAAATTTGAAATATGCTAATCAAAAAGTTCTATAGAAAAGTTTGGGGCAGTGGAAAGGAAGGAAAGAAAGAAATCCACCAAGATTCCAACAGCATGTACATGTGTGTCAATGCATTCCCATAAACTATCTCCATGGACAAATTGACAGCATGATGGTGAACTGTAGGACTGAAATGTTCCAACTCGGCCAGAGCTACTGTGTCAGCTCAGCAGGAAAATTCATCTGAGACCAATCCAACAAGCAGTACATTTGTGTTTAACACTACAACATTCAGCAGTCTCCACACCCAGGAGTTTATATGTCTTTGCTAAATTTAACATCTGTAATGATTTAACACAGAGACAGCTTCAACTCACTGATAATTCACATATCTCTATCAAAATTAGATCATAAATTTTCTGCTGAATTTTGAATTGGGATCCACTGCCCTTTACCATAGTCACTGAAAGTTAGTACACTTTTCAACTGTGAAGATGGCAGGAAATGAATGGACAGACCATCAAAGGTTTTGTTTCTCCACATTTTAAGCGAATGGTCGTTTCTGATTTCTTCATTTTTAATGAAAAAGAATTGAGAAAAGCCAACTAGTGATCTTTTTCACAAGATTCAAATTCAGTAGGGTATCAGAAGCTTGTGAGCTGTCAGCAGCACCTGTGGCTACTGCATTTGTACACAGGGAGGGGACACCCCAGGCCCATAACAGTATGTGCAACCAGATAACCTTGTGCAGCCAGATAACCTTGTGCTGCCCTGCCAACCTGACACCTTTAGAGATCAGTTTAAACATGGCCTGTCTCCAATTCCACAGCCCATGACAGCGCAAAGCCCCTCTGTCCTCGTGCATCGACAGAATTCCTGCAACAAGAATGCCGTCTCTTTCCTACTCTGTTTGCCTGGGCTACCTCTATTCTCAAAGATTTCCCTGCTTGCAAAACAGAGAATTCAGAACCTTTCCCAATTTCCTGAGAAATCCACACATAATTAAACTCCATGATTGTACTTAAGATTCTGAGTGTGTGTGTCCTGGGTAGAAGACGCAGGGGGCTTGCTTGTCTGAACCCACTCTCCCATCCTCTCTCAGCTTTCTCCTCCCTCGGTGCCAAAACTACTTTTTTCCAACTACACCAGGCTCCTTGGGGTCTCTTCTTCTCTGTCAAGCAAAGTACTTCTTCCCCCACAAATGAAATGCCTTGCCTAAGTAAAAGAGATGATGTCTGTAGGCATAGTTAACCTAAATATAATTTTCTACCTCAAAGTATGTAAAACATACAGTATAAAAATCAACTTTACTGGTACTATACAGAAACCAAACAGATGTTTCCAGATAATAACATCCTGATTCCTCATGTATTTTTAAATAAGTGAGATACGTCCAATTTAAATATTTGATCTCTTTTTATATGTTCTAAGACTTTTCATATGTATCAACTCACAAATCAGAAAGAGAATTTTGTCAGGTCATGTTGTCCCTTTTCATAGGTATACATGTTGGGAGGGGAGCATTGGCTATGGCCCAAAAGCTTGAGTTAGTCTCTGATGGATAAAGTCACACAAGAATACAGGAGAGTAGCCAGAATAGGAAACCTGCTTATCCAGAAGGGGCCAATGGCAGGACTGCTAAGTGTTCAGGGGGTAGTAATTATATGAACTCAGCCAGAGCTCATGATTCCTGTTGGGGGTTATAGGCAATGAAACAGTATATATCAATGACACCCACAGTAAGATGTACTCAGGATTCTCTTAGGTTAGTTCCTTGGAAATCTTTAAGAAAAAGACAAAAATGAAAGTCATATCCTGCTCTATAATCTGTTTTTGCATGAGTATTTAATGTGCATGATTTTAATTCTGTCTTCAGCCCGATTGAAGGAATCGCTAAAATGGAATGAAATAGAATAAAATAAAGCAATCATAGTCTTTATCTTTATACTAAAATCTAAAAAGAATGGAGAATTTTTCAAACTGACCTATCTAAGAGATATATTTGGATAAGTAAAACAGCTATTTTTTAGATTGCTATGGTATCTGGTACAGGTAGATAAAGCAACTTGTTTATACAGAATATAATTAAAGTAGTTCTTAATTATATCTATTAATATAATTAAAATTGTTTGTTATAATTGTTAATTTTATAAACTATATCCCTCAAAGTGATTTTTTAAAAATGTTTACAGAAGCCAAGCAGTCTGATAATTGCAAGTGTTTGATCTTATTAAATGGCACTTTTTATTCCTGAAAATTCTTTTCTATGATTTGACTATAATTTAATATTATTTTGATGTATTGAAACTCATGCACTAAAATGAATTCTTCCTCCTTCACAGTAGACACCTTGAGAAGGGACATACTTAATTTGGGATGCAGCCTTCGATTAAAGGTACTGTTTTATTAAAAATTAAAATTTTATTTATAGAATTGTAGGAAAGCAATGTCTATATAAAACCAACCATACAGAGGACATAAAATGGGAGGTAAAATTCAACCAGTATCACACAAAAATGCAGAGGTATCACTATTAATATTTTGGCAAATATCTTTCCAGCCACTTATTTATACAAATATGTTACATAAAGAAAAAACGACTACAAAAATATCATCATACTATATCTGCAGTTCGAAAACCAGTTGTCACTCCACACTATATCAGAGGCATCATTCAAAATAGGTAAGTTTTCAGTCACATAGTATTTATTTGTTGAATCCCTCTTTGATGGATATTTCTATTTTTTTCCAATTTTTCATTACTATGAACAACTCAGCAACAAGCTGAATGCATTTTCAGAACACGATTTTGGAATAATCTTCCAAGTCTAACACATAGACATCTGCAGTTTTAGAAAACTATACTTCTCTAAGTGTATCTTCCCTTGGAAATATTCAAGTCTTTCAAAATCAGGTCTAGTTAATAAGAGTAGCACTATTTCTCACCACACCTAGCTGTGACTGACGGAGGAAATTCCTTGTAAAGCACTTGGAGTTCCATGCATCATACTTTTTTGGTGGCAGTATGATAGAAAAGAGCATAGACTTTGTCAGGAAGATCTGTTTGTTTTTATAAATAAATTTTTATTGAAGTGAGCATATATGCAGAAAAGTACACAAATTATAAATATACATCTTGATGGATTTTCACAAAATATACTGGGTAACCAAAACTGATATTTTCTCCCTTTATTACTGCTTTTCTATTCACTATGTAATCTTGGATAAATCATCTCTCTGCACCTTTGAAATAGGCATGACAATACCTGCCTTAAAGGTGTACCAAGAAGACTAAATGAAACAATGTGTACAAAGCATCTAGTACACAGTAAATAAAGGTTAGTATCCTCCCTACTACCCTCACACCAGGGAACAGGTCCTGGCCACATCCTCACCAGCTCCTCCTCTCCTTCAACCCAGCACCATCAAGAGCCTGGAATGCTTTGTTCCCCAGACTGCTTTCATTATGAACCTCTCCATTATAATAAGTTCTTAATACTGGTTGAGAGGAATACAATCGCATCGAAGACTCTAATTTAGAACCACAGAGTATTAACTCCTAAAAGATAAAGAGGCTCATCTCCATTAAGAAAAGTGGTTGTTCGAATGATTCACAAGTTTAATTCTGCTACTTGCCAAGCATTATTAAAAATATAATGAAATGCAAAGCTCCCTGAGTTTTCACCAGGGCACCCACACATGCCAAGTGCAAGTCTCACTCAGCAGCTCAAAATGTGCTATATCCTCAAGCATAAAACCCTATTTTTATTCAAAAACCCCAAATCGAGGTTGTGGATAGCACTGATTGAAATGGAATTCATCTTTTGCCATTGCTGCTAAAGCTATTCAGATGCTGAATGTGGTATCCAGGGGTGCAAATCAAAGTCAGCAACACCCAACACTTCGACAGGTCTATCTACACTGTGAGGTCTCAACCATCGCTCAGGGACTGCTCTATCAAGACAAAATTTAGTAATGCAGTAAGCACATTGCCAAATGCTGATAGTCACAAAAGAAAATAGTGCAAAAATAATTTTGTTAAAAAACAGCTACTATGAATCTATATGCCAGGCTCTCTGTTATGTAAGCTCTTTACACACATGATCCTATTTTCCCCTCACAACAGGTCTTCCTGGTGGTTTCATTATTACCATTTTGCAAATGAGGAAACTGGGACTTTGAAAGATTAAGTAACCTGCCCAAGATCACGAAGTGGAAAGATAAATTGAGATTCAAATCTGGGTCAAAGGAGAGATAGCTTAAATGTAATCCTAGGTTTGTCTGACTCAGAGGCCTTGGTCTCTAAAAACTACATAGCACCAGAAAAGTCTCACTTTGTCCCACTGATGTTTGCATTCTGATCAAACACCAATCTTTTAAACTAATCGATTTTAAACTAATCAATCCTTTTGGGGGGGAGGGGAACACCTTGATATTGTAAGGATAAGAAAAAAATTATTAAACCAAAAGCCTTCCTGATGAAAAATTTTGTTGCTAGAATTTTTCCAGTTGTTTTGTTTTTAATTAGCAGGTAATTAATAGTGTGATAAACAACATGAAGACAGACATGTTATTGAAATGGTTGTTGTCTATAATAATTTTCTCCACTTCTTTGAATGCTTTTAATTTTAAAATTGAAACAGAGGCATCTTAATGTAACTCCCTCTCAATTTGAAGCCAAGAAATTGTGGAAATTTCATATGGAAATTTAAATAATCCCTTTATCTCTGAAGCCAATTATTTTTCTTTCCTACTTGGAACCTACCCACCCCATTTGACTTCCAGCCATAAGCTTGGAGGTTGGTTGGAAAGCTGTAATGAGCTGAGGCTGCCAGCATGTCAGGTTCCATTGTGTGTATGTGACTGCTGATCAGGGTGATGAAGCAGGGATTAGTTCATCGCTATCACTACAAATAAATGTGATTTTATGACAGCACTGGAGCTCTCATCATTTATTTAAAAGGAAAGAAAAAGATGTAAAGGTGGCTATACAATCCTTATCGTAAAAATCTGTTTGCTCCCTGAGATCAGCAGTTGATTTTAATTTTATATTATCTACGTCATTGTGAGATAAAAAGCCTTATTAATGTAAACATCACTCCAAGGAGAGCCATGCTTCATGCTTCACCTCATCATATTTTAGAAGCACATAACATAAATGGTTTTCTCCAACTAAACCTAATTCACTCAGAGTTGAAAAAAAAAACAAAATAAAAGGTTTGAGAAACTATAGAATATTGATGTATTTAAGATTCAAATGAATCAATTATTCAATTATCTGGAGACTATCTGGAAATTAGATGTAATGTGATACTCCAAGAACATCTGGAATAGATCTTTCTCTCTCCCTCTCTCTCTCTTTCTCTCTCTCTCATACACACACACACACAAACACACACACAGAGAGAGAGAGAGAGAGACAGAGAGACAGAGAGACAGAGAGAGAGAGAGAGGCTTTGACCAGCAGTCCTTGAGGTTTGTGAATATTATGGGTTTAAGAGTTTAAATCAATTGGTTTATGCATTTTTCAGCCCCAAGTTCCTACAAAACAGGAAACGTTATATTTGCAGAACGCAGGTCAGAGCACTAGCTGTTTCTTCCCAGAACCTTCGACCTGTACAACGTGACTAAGAAGTGTTTGGGAAGAGAGTTTAGGAAGGGTTTCCTGTTTGTCTTCATTTATTAGACTCTTCTTTCCCAACACACATATACTATATAAAACATCATGAATGCCATATAATGTGCACCTTCTGATTTGCCAAAATGTTTTTATATTTGTTTTTCATCTGAGGTCATTTCTTAATATATCTAGATATTGTTCCCAAAGATGTGGAATCATTTCTCTCCCTCAGAGATCATTATTTTCCATAATGCCCCAGTACATTGAGGAAGTTGATTCCAGCTTGCTGTAGCAATGTTGGCCATCCCCACTATGAACTACCTTAACCCACAGGGAAATCAAAATCTCAAGTATCTGCTGTTTTACTTATTAAGTCTGAACCTAAAAGCCAGTCCCAAAAATGTCTCTGAAATTTTGCTGGCCATTTGGAAGTCAATTTTTATCTCCTCCCACAGCACTCCTCTTGCAAATGTTGCACTGACAAAAGGAACAGCCTGCTCATCTTGGTCCCTTGGTAAAGAGCTGCTGCCCAACTGGCAAAGAATGGGTTCCTATTCTACTACCAAAAGTTACAGAGATGGGGCTGGAGTCAATGGTGTTAGATGTGTTCCAGGCTTAGCAAGCCACCAGCAGGCATTCCCTTCTGGGCCACATACTGCTGTCCTCTCTGAATTTTGTTAAGACTTGTCTTGTGGCCTAAGATGTGATCAATCCTAGAGAATGTTTCATGTGTACTTGAGAAGAAGGTGTATTCTGCTGCTGTTGGATGGAGTATTCATCCAAATGTCTGTTAGGTCCATTTGGTTGAAAATGTAATTTAAGTCCAACACTTACTGATTTTCTGTTCAGATCATCTAAACAAAAAATCAATAAATATTGGACTTGAATTACACTTTCACACCTATGTGTAAATGTGTGAATATTGGACTTGAATCACATTATTATACCTACGTATTTAGGTGTTCTGATGTTGGGTGCATACATATTTGCAATTGTTATGTCTTCTTGAGGAATTAACCTCTGTATCCTTATGTAATGACCTTCTTTGCCTCTTTTTGTACTTTTTGACGTAAAGTCTATTTTTGTCTGATATAAGTGTAGCTACCCCTGATCTCTTTTCTCTGAACTTTTTTTACCCTTTCCCAAGAGAGAAAGGCAACTCCATAAATACTCCTGCAGCTGCAATACACTGAAGTGGGAAAGGCAAAGGGTTCAGAGGCAGTGAAATCATGAAGTTTATCTTCTTTGACATGCTCTACACCAAACCCATAGCTTCTACACCCAAACCAGCTCCCCTTCCAAAGGCCTATCTTCAACAATGGCAGTCACAATTATCTGAATTGCTTGCTTTCTCCTGATCTTTTACCCATCTATCTAATAGGTTACTGCTCTCTTTCTCCTTTGGCAGGTCTCTCCTTCCTTTCTATCACAACCAGCCTAGTTGAAGTACTTCAGCTCACAGCTAGATTACCAAAATGGACTGGATCAATAAGGATCCAATGAGGGAAATAGGAACCACTCCAACATTCTAAAGAAAGGGAATGTAATACAGTGAATTGGATATACCATTGCCAAAAGAGCTAAGAAGCCAAGAGAGAATAAAGAGGCAACCCAGAGGCTAACAACTGCAGGTAGCTACTACCACTCCTTGGCTGGAGGGACAGAAGGAGAGGGTGGTATTACCAGCACCAAAGGGCCAGAGTCATGGAAAAAGCTCGAACCACAGTGGGCCTGTCTTACACAAGCTGGAGCCACAAAGCAAACACAGCAGCTGTGTTTGCCTGCCCATCTCCTGCCAGTGCCTCTCGTTGGCTAAACCCAGCTAGGAAAGAGCTAGGAAATCAGCCGGCAGGGGTTGAACTTTCAGCCATGCAGATAATGGAGTGGGAGAAAAGGAATAGATCTGACAGCAAAAAAGGCCAACGATTAGTTCGTAAAATAAATCCACTCTTACATGTAGCTCTCACTATAGATCACTGACTTCCCATTTTATATAATGAAATATAGCCTCAAGAGGATAAGTACCAAACCGAGGGTCAAAGTACCAAACCTAGGGTTCTATCCTGCAGCCCAGGCTAGAACTTGAAGATCGTTCAGACCTAAAATCCCACTTTTTCCCAAGTCTCCACTGCCTTCTCTTGTCAGTTGCCCTTCAGCTACAACATTTATACCATCATGGGCTATATATAGCATATGATTACTTCTAAATAATAAGCAGAGACTATAACTGTAATCTCGAGGCTCCAGTCTTCTTTCAGGCTGGGAATGAAGGGGGAGGTACCTCATTTTATTTAGAGGCCTCCAGCACCTTGAGGAGATACTTAACCTAGTCAGTCCCTTCTCCCCTGCCAGGCCAAGGCCCAGAATCAGCAGAGCCTGTCTTACCTGGAATGGGTGAGCACTTCCCAGGTGGGCTTTGAGGAGACACAGAAAAGGCCCCACATTTCAAAATGATATTCCTTATTTTTACTCATTGCTTCATTTCACAAATATTTATCAAAATTCTATGATATTCAATAAGGACTATGGGAAACCTGTATTGGTTGGTGCTGAAATAACGCTTCCAAAATTTATGTCAATTAGTGTAAGGTAATGATTTTTTCTTTTTTTTTTTAACCTCTATATCTATAAAGAAGAAACAGAGTGAACTCATATCACCAGAGTCTGCACACTGCCAGAGACCACCAAAGAGTCCCATTTTAAGCTATCTCTTGCTTTTTAAAAATGCATAAATTTTACATTATACCCCGCAATAGTTCCATTTTAATCTAAAAAAATAGTGAGATTTGGGCTGGGCGCCGTGGCTCATGCCTGTAATCCCAGCACTTTGGGAGGCCGAGGCAGGCGGATCACGATGAGGTCAAGAGATTGAGACCATCCTGGCCAACATGGTGAAATCCTGTCTCTACTAAAAATACAAAAATTAGGGGCTGGGTGCGGTGGCTCACGCCTGTAATCCCAGCACTTTGGGAGGCCAAGGCGGGCGGATCACCTGAGGTAGGGTGTTCGAGACCAGCCTGACCAACATGGAGAAACCCCGTTTCTACTAAAAATACAAAAAAATTAGCCAGGCATGGTGGCGCATGCCTGTAATCTCAGCTACTCGGGAGGCTGAGGCAGGAGAATCGCTTGAACCCGGGAGGCAGAGGTGGCGGTGAGCCAAGATCACGCCATTGCACTCCAGCCTGGGCAACGAGAGCAAAACTCGGTCTCAAATAATAATAATAATAATTAGCTGGGTGTGGTGGCACATGCCTGTAGTCCCAGCTACTGGGGAGGCTGAGGCAGGAGAATCACTTGAACCCAGGAGACAGAGGTTGCAGTGAGCCAAGATCGCACCACTGCACTCCAGCCTGGCGACAGAGCAAGAATCTGTCTAAAATAAAATAAAATAAAATAAAACAAAATAAATAAATAAAAGTGAGATTTGCCAGAGAAACTTCTAGTCAAAGCAATTTTCCAGGATAAAATGCCATGGTAACATACCTAAATTTGGAAAACTTGGGCATAAAGTTTTGCATCCTGCTAAAAATGTAAATAACCCAGAGAAGGGCTGTTTTTTTTAAGATATGATCAGGGGTTTTGTTTGTTTGTTTTTGTTCTTCTTGATATGAATGCAGTTGGAAGATATTACATATTCTTAAAGTGTAAACAAGAATATAAATTTTCAAGTAGAAAATTATATGTCTAATTTTCTTCTAATACTATAAGAAAGTAGTGACATCTATAAATCATAGACTCATGTGTATCATAACCATTAAAAATATAAAACTGTAATATGTTAGCATTAGGGGAGCTGGATATAGAGTACACAGGAACTATTTTTGCTATCTTTACAAATGTTCTATTAACCTAAAATTGTTGCAAAATACAAAGTTTTTTTCTCAATCCTCTGTATTTTTAAAGCCCCCATAGAACCTATGGATTGTTTTTCCCTAGATATGGACAATCCCTGTATTTGTTCCTTTTGTTATCCATTTTTCAGTTCCCTTTCTAATGAGTTTGTTCTCCTTATAATTTTCTTGTATCTCTGACCCTTCAATTTGATTTCATTTTGTGTTCAAGCCAGGAAAACCTACCAATTTGAACTTGAAAGAGACAGAACTCACTTAGCATAATTTTCATTCTTTACATTGTTGTTGTACCACGTTAAAATGTTTTCCCTTCAAATAATTATATGGCATAGCACTTTGAAATATGGCCATTTGCAGAAACCCAATTTCAGAAAATCAAACACAGCTCACGAAGGTGCTGACTGGATAACAAACTCAATCCAGGATCATGGATGCCTCTAAAGAGATAGTTGCCAGATGTTCTTTTGCATATGGGAGAAGATAAAGAATTAGGAAAGAAGAGGCAAAGGAGAGAACAATCATGACAGGGACTTTTTAGGGGAAAAGCTAGAAGGGGAATTTTTAATTCCAAATAATTTCCTATCTGTCAAACTGGTCAACTGATATATGTAAGTCTTAACTTAAATATCACCACCTAAGCCAAAGGAATGTTGTGAGACATATTTTAAAATATTTGTCTGTCATACAGCACACAAAACAACCTTTTAGCATTCAGCTTTGAACTGAAAAAGTTCTAGTAAGTGGTGTATTTTTCTTTTTTTTAAAATCAATTTCAAGGTTCCCAAAATGATATCTTTACTACATCTCCATTTTATATACTCAAATAGATGATATCTTCTTTTTCTTTTCCCTTTTTCCCTTACTCCTTCCCTGCCCTCCCCCCAACCCCAGCACCCCATCTCCTGAGACATAAGAGGGATAAAGGATCCTCAAGCATCTATATATTAACCATGTACTGGGTATTGAAGAGTTACTTTTACTTTCTTGTTTAATTCTGTTTTCCTCAAGTCTCTTATTTCTTCCAATCTCACCTACCACTGTCTACAAACAGCCATGAAAACGTAGTGAAAAAAATAAAAAACAGGTGTCAGCAGACAGATGTCCTGAATATTAAGCTGGAGCTGTTTCCATGCTCCAACCAGGCAATTGTGAGCTAGAACCTTTTCTGTGTCAGACTGCACACTACAGGAGGCCAACTTCCAACTCACAAAACCTCACCTCATTGCCCTCCTCAACCAGTCCAGCCTGCAGAGACCCATACTTGTCTATGTGCTGGGGCATTTATCCTTGCCAAAGCCTTTCTCAAAGCTTTCATACAAGGTTTTTCAGGACACAGTGGCCCGGTGGGTGATAGATGTGCCCATCAATTCTTCCTATTTACCAGTCTTTTAGTTACACACAGACCAGCTTCCTTGGCATCCTCTTGCTGTCTTCTCTGCAGAATCTTTCAGCCACCCAATCCATCATTACTGGCACTGGCTCACCCAGTTTCATCATTCAATGGAAGTTGTTATCTGTTAACATCATTGAAGTCAGGGACAGTGTGACCACCACACAGTTGTAAGCTGGAGGTGCCAACTTTCACTCAAGAGGCATGAAGGATGCTATGATTTACAGCACTTCTAATGAGCTGGGGAATTCTGGACCTATAGGCACCTGCTGCTTTTGTAGCCTCTGCCAGCTCCACCACCACACCCTGGAGTATTGGACAGCATCACCTAACCCCCTTAAGAAAATTTATGGTTAAGCTATATTGAAAATCTCTCTCTGCCATCCACCTTCATTAAAAAGCAACACTACACTCAAAGTACATTGGGATATGTAAGAGAAGGGGTCTTGCCTTTGCTTTTTCTTCTTTCTCTTTGTGGCTTCTCTGAAAAGGAAAGAGACTCCCAACCAGCTCCATAGTGAAATAAAATCAGGAGGCAATTTTATTTATTTCCTATCTACATCCTATGCTCTTCTATAAAAGATTTAGAACAAAGGGTCAAAAGGCTACAGGTGCTGTCTGTTATGAGAGAGGATTTATGCTGTTGCATTTTAGTCACTTGATGTTCCTTTCCCTCCAGGAATGTGATTTGTCTTCAGTTGCAACTTGGAGCAGAGCAAAGCAATCTCAGTGATTCCCAAACCAGGTAGACCTGTGCACACCACTTGGTCTCCCTATGATTCACTCTATGAGATGTTACGGAGCATTAAACACGCAATCCCATAATGTAACAGAATCACGGAAACTAGGCTGACCCAAGTGGTGCCTTAGTTCCCTTATGTTCCACCACTCTCCCACCCTCATCTCCCCTCACTTTTCTTACTACTCAACTAATCCACTCAACTTGAGGCATAAGCCATTCACTTTGCCCAAGTTCTTCTTCTACACAAACCATGCTCATTGCTGAATATGGTCCGAAAGCTTATGCTCCCCAAAATTCATATGTTGAAACTTAGTCCCCAGTGCAGTGGTATTGGGAGGTGGGGCAGCTAGGAGGTGAATATGGTTAGTGCCTGGTTATTTGTTCCTTCCATATCTCATGTTGAAATATAATATCCAATGTTAGAGATGGGGCCTAGTGGGAGGTGTCTGGGTCATGGGGATGGATCCCTCATGAATGGCCTGGTGCCCTCCCCATGGTAAAGAGTTCACATGAGATCTGGTTGTTGAAAAGAGTCTGGGACCTCCACACTCTCTCTCCTTCTCCCTCTCTGTTGTTCCTTATCTCACCATGTGATGCACTTGCTCTCCCTTCACCTTCTGCATGACTGGAAGTTTCCAGAGGCCTCACCAGAAGCAGATGTTGGTGCCATGCTTCTTTGTACTACCTGCAGAACTGTGAGCCAGGTCAATCCTCTTTTCTTTATAAATTACCCAGTCTCAGGCATTTTTTATAGCAACATAAAATGGACTAATAGAGTGCCCTTATAAAAGGGTCTGAGAGAGCTTGTTTGCCACTTTAGGCCATGTGAGAACACATAAAAGGTATCATTGATGAGAAACAGGCCCTTACCAGACACCAAACCTGCTGGTGCCTTGATCTTGAACTTCCCATCATCTAGAACTGTAAAACAATAAATTTCTGTGTTGTCTATAATTTACCCAGCCTAAGGTATTTTGTTATAGTAGCCCAAGAGGACTAGGAAATTCATTCAAATCCCAGAGTCACCAACTTGCTTCTTTATAAAGGCAGCTTCATACTTTACTCAGAACAGAAACTGAGAGAAAATCCAATATTCTCCATAAAGCTTTTCCCAGTTAGTCCAGGCCACCACATTGACCTCTTTTTTTATTTTTATTTTTTGACTCTATGAAATTTTGTGGTTGGCAATGTGTAACAAAATGGTCCTACTACAGAAGGTTCTTAATCTGCTATCACTCGCATGGAAGAGTTATGCAAGGAGAGTACCTACTTCTGATTTTAACCTCCCTGACCTCTGATAGCTATTTCAATATAGAGCAGAAACACTCCACTCTTTAAAGCTGGGATCTGCTTTATTATAATGCAAGACACTCAAGATACAAAACCAAATGTAAATGACACAAGTTCCCAATGTATCATCTTGTGTTATTTATGTTCACATATAAGTTCACACCAATTTATAATTGCTTCTAGTGCCCCTTCCAAGATCACCCTTTTCCACAATATATGTTCAACTATGTGCCATGTTATTTATTCCAGCTTCATTTAGTCCTTGAAGACAGATTTTCAACATGTTTTAATCCCAAGCCTCCCTACCTAGGTCCTATTAAAATTGTGTTCTTCAGAAACAGTTGTGGCGGCATCCCTATATACTGATCATAGAACTACATGAAATTACTGCATCTTTTGGCCGGGCATGGTGGTTCATGCCTATAATCCCAGCACTTTGAGAGGCCAAGGTGGGCGGGTCACAAGGTCAAGAGATCGAGATCATCCCGGCCAACGTGATGAAACCCCATCTCTAATAAAAATACAAAAATTATCTGGGCATGGTGGTGTGCACCTGTAGTCCCAGCTACTTGGGAGGCTGAGGCAGGAGATTCACTTGAACCTAGGTGGCAGAGGTTGCAGTGAGCCGAGATCGTGCCACTGAACTCCAGCCTGGCGACAAAGCGAGACTCCGTCTCAAAACAAAACACACACACACACACACACACAAACACACACATCTCTCCTGGCTCATACTCAAGCAAGCCTAGTACATCATCCTTTCTGACCCCACAATTTCTAGAAAAGCTCTAGATTCCTTTAGAACCCTGGCTAACCTAGATACAACCATATAACTATATGGCACAAAGTTGATGTTCCCATTTCTAGACGAAAACATCAAAACATATCCTACTTTATTAGTATGCTAACATTGCAATTTTGAGAACTTTAGAACTCTGACTCTGACCACATTAAAGTGACTTTCAATTCACATATATTTATGATACAGAATATATGAAGGTTTTGTTTTTTTTGTTTTGGTTTTGTTTTTTAAAGAAAAGGTCTCACTCTGTTGCCCAGGCTGGAGTGCAGGGGCTCAATCACAGCTCACTGCAGCCTTGACTTCCCAAGCTCAGATGATTCTCCCACCTCAGCCTCCCAAGTAGCTGGAGCTACAGGCACACACCACTACACCAGGCTAATTTTTTGTACTTTTTGTAGAGACAGGATTTTACCATGTTGCCCAGGCTGGTCTCGAACTCCTGAGCACAAGTGATCCACCTGCTTGGGCCTCCCATAGTGCTGGGATTACAGGTGTGAGCCACTGAGCCTGACAAGGGTTTTTTGATACTATCATACAATTTAGCCCTTGATTATAAAGTGATACGTCTTTCTCTGTTTTACTTATTTATGTCTTATCTGAAAAGTTTTTCAAAGCAGAAATCACCCATCTTCTGCGTCGCTCACGCTGGGAGCTGTAGACTGGAGCTGTTCCTATTCGGCCAGGTTTCTTTCTCCTTTAGCATCTTGGTAATTTGATTCCATATTGACATGTTAAACAATAGCATACCATCAGGTTTAAGAAATACAGTACTATAAGGGAAAAGTTTAACTAAACTTAGTTGAAAATTTTTTTCAGTAAAGAGCTAGATACTAATATTTTAGGCTTTGCAGTCTAGATAGCTCCTCTTGCAATTACTTAACTTTGCCACTGTAGCATGAAAGCAGCTATAAACAATACATAAACAATGATTATGTTTGTGTTCCAGTAAAACTTTATTTACAAAAACAGATGGCAAGCTGGACTAGGCCTGCAGGCTATAGTTTGCCAACCTCAAACTTAAACTATGAAAACATCAAAAGGGACAAATACTACCACCCCCACCAGTCACCCTTTTAATTCATACTCAACAAGCAGTTTTTGATTGCTCGTTACATTGAAATGAAAAGTGGTAAGATATATGCAATGAAGATCTCTGTCAAATAAAGTGGTACATGTGTACCCTGTTAGGGCTCACTTCCAACATCCCTGAGGATTTTATTTCAAAAATAATCACAGCTAAACCTAAAGAGGCAATTGTATGCTATTATTGACAATTTTCAGCCATTTTTGCTTTTCATCTGAGTCCAAATAAATCAATTTCTAAGTAAATGTCTACTCATTAAAAATTAACATAGGAATCTGGCAGAGCCATTGATTTCTGGCAGTTGAAATTCATTACTCTAGAATGCATATCCATGAATGTCTTCCTCCTTTCCTCCCATTCCTGGTTACCTCTCAAGTGCTTATATTAAATATAAATTAATGCAAAACAATTATTTCTTTTAATGTCAATTTGGAAATTCTATAAAACAAGATGAACTGACTCATCAAATATTTCCACCGTTAAGATAATAGTGAAAATGCGCTACGTAATAAAATGAGGACAACCTATCTAAATTACAAAGTCTAACTTTCCATCTAAAATAATGCAATATGTTTCATATTATCTACATTCCTATGATTCATAACCCTCATAAAAGTACAATATTAAATGAAACTGAATAAACACTGGGAGATTAAAGCAAATCTGTCTTGAATAATCAGTTGACTCTAATGGACATGTGAGTTCCATTAGGAAACATAATACCAAAAACCATATACAAATGTTAAGAGAAAAATAACTTGACAACAAAGGGACTTAACACCCCAAATTAATTTCTATGTTTTGGGATATAAATAAATTATTCTAATCAAGGTATAAAGCTAAAATGTTCTATGCTTAGAGTTAATCCTGAATAGAATATGGTATAAATGATAATAAAGTTAAAACATTGTTTATCTTCTACAGAATAGTGACATGGGAGACTCTACTCATTGCAACCTCATTTTTCTGAGTAAAAAGTTACTGGAGGTCACAGATTAGTCAGTCTTTCTATTTTCCACAGAAATAAGCTATCTGCTAATTCCTATGTTATATGCTACCTACTTCTAACACCTTTGCTTGCTGACCTTACAGAGTTTTCAGAAAATGAAACTAGAATTAAAAGTCAATTGACCTATTGAGGTAGGAAACAAAGGTTGTTTAATATGATTCAGTTTAAAAAATAAAGTGCCCCTCCCCTCACCCAAAAATAGGTGAAGAGTGACTATCTCCAGGAAGTTGAGATTAAGAGGAATTTTTATTTTCTTTCTATTTTTCTCCATTTTTCAAAATTTCTACCATGATAATGACTCACTTTTAAAAATCAGAAGAAAATAACAATTTAAAGTCTTACTAAATTAATCATAATTTGCATTGATTATTTTAAACCTCTATGGTTTTGGTTTATGTGTAGATTTTACATAATAAAATTAGTACTATAACATATATATTAAAATTTGTCCCAACCTACAGAAATTGTTCCTAAGTTAATATAAACTTGAGCTTCGCAGGATTCCTCCTGAGTTGAGAGCAAATTTCTTTATATAGTTCAAGTACAGTGTGGAAGTAACACCAGTTAGGAAACCATGCAACACACCATCTGCCATATAATTAAAGTAGCATGCTTTTTTAAGGACATTTAAAAAATTGTGCTTCATGGAAATCACCAGGAGAAGCCACTGTGAATGGATGGCAGGTTTCAGTAACACTGTAGAAACCCAAGGTTGAGTTCAGCAAGACGGTAGTTCAATGTGTGGAAGGGGAATATATTGCCAGAATTGGAACATTGATGGCTTTTTATTTCATATTTAAGAAGTCTCACCAAAGTGAGATAAAACTCAGTAAATTTGTACCTTATTTATACTTGGCCTCAATTTTATTTATAAGTAAATAATGCACTAGAATATACTGAAAATATGCTGTGTAATTTTGCAAGGGTGGTAGACTTAGTAAAAGATAGTTTTAAAAAGAGTGAAAACTGGGAGGAAAGAACTTTGTGGAAAGGATCAACACTTAAGCGGAAAGAAAGGTACAAATACACAGAGAAAGTAAAAGAAATGTGTGACAAATTAGCCTCTCATTTAAAAAAAAAAAAAAAAAAGAACAAGAATTAAATCTCTACTTGTAACAAGCTGCTGTGTCCAGGTACTCAGAAGCAATTTTTGGATCTCACCATTTCAAGCTCTGTCTGAGATTTGGACTTATTCTGCTCAAGTCACCATCCCCTTCTCTGCCACCTCCCCCAACCAAACCTTCTGGACAATCTGCACTTGGACTTTAACCTCTTCCTGAGAACACTAGATTTCTCCTCCCTCTCCAGGAACATTTTTCTAGATTCTCTCACCTTCACAACTCCCTATGAACCTCCACCTGATGCTGGGTCTCCTCCTCAGCTTCTGGTTCTCTGCTATGGTCCTGCCTGAGAAAGATACAAAATCACGCAGACTTACCCTTGACAATCTTTGCCATTTTGATGGCAAGGCTGCATGATTTTGTAACTGCATGAAGTGGCAAGCTCCCCTTTCACTTCTCCCTACCACCAGACCAGCTCCTAACACAGGACTTCACCTACCCGGTAGAGACAGCTGTTTACAAGTATATTTGCTTCCACTCATTAGATTCCAGAGCCTCCTTGTCATCCCTGCCTCCAATTTCAGAGGAATATCTGAACTGTCCTGAAACTAAAGTCTTTCTCCAACATCACACATTTCTTTAACTTTCTCTGTGTTGTTTATACCTTTCTTTCCATTTAAATGTTGGGCCTTTCCATGAAATTCTTTCCTCCCAGTTTTCACTCTTTTTAAAACCATCTTTTACTAGGTCTACCACCCTTGCAAGAATCAGCCTTTCTCAATTCCCAGCTCCTTCAATAAATGATCTTTCACTACCACTTTCATCTTAGACTCCCTTCCCTTCCCACTTAATTGTTCAGATCTGGGCAGCCAATATGTCCTCTCTTGGAAATCACTGGTGTCCTATTTTTATCAGATTCACTTTTTGTCAGATTTACCAAATTCTCTCCTCATTCCTCACCTTTATCTCTCTAGATCATTGGATACTAATGATAACATATTCATATTCATACCAACCCCGTATTATCTCCTTTCTCTGTCTCTGTTTATGCAAATGACCTCTTTTCTTCCTCTCAGCTCATAACTGGTGGTGTCATTTCTCCATGCCCAAGGTTTCTCCATGCCCAAGGTCATAGGCATTGTATAGATTCGCCTCAATTCAAATGCTGTATTTCTGACTATGCACGTAACATTTCCACTTGGATGTTCCATCATCATAATCTCAAACTCAACATACCTTAAGACAGAACTCGTCTTTACCATTATCTGCCTATCCCCAAAGCTGTAATGCAGGCCCACTTATCTTCCTGATTAGAAACTTTGAAGTTATCTGGCTTCTTCTATCCTTCACTGAATCTGCACTGAATACTTTCGCTTCTTCTCTGAGATGTCTGCCTTCTTCCCTATTCCCCTGGCCACAAGTCTTGCCCAGAACTTCTTCACCTAAGACCCATATTGCTAAAACCACCACCTCAATTCTCATCCCCTTCCAGTTCAGCTGGTGTGCTATTGCAGATTAACCTTTCTAAAATAATGTTAAAACATTGCAAATAACTAAAACCATAATTTATACTGTTTTACATAAACAGAGGTTGGTTTCTCTCACACAACAGGAAGTCCAGAGGTAGACAGCTGTTGGTGTGGGTTTAGCCGTTCAGCAGTATCAGAAACAATACCTCTTTGTCTTTTCCTCATGACAGTAAGGTTGCTGTATATTTACAGACCTTGCATCTTCATTCAAGACAAGGAGGAGGGGAAAAGGAGGTGCCAACATTTTATCAGAGAACAAAAACATTTCCAGAAATGCCATCAGCAGACTTCAGCTTGAAGGCAGAACAAGATCACAGAGCTGCCCTAGCTCCAAAGGAGACTGGAAAGGCAGAGGATAGAATAACCATGAATGGGTTAGAGCAATCATGATTCATCACTTGCAGATAGGCACAAAATTGAGGTTCACTTATCAAGGAAGGGGGGATACCCAACTTTATTTTTTTGTTTCTCTTGCATACCGATTTTTGTCATCTGGTCTCCTCTTATTGTCCGAAACACATGCCATGCTCAACTCCATGATCAACCTTGTTACCTTTGCTCTCTTCACCTAGAATATTCTCTCCTCCACTTACCAGTCCTATTTATGTTTCATGGCTATGTTCATATCCCACCTATTCAATGACACATTCTAGTCCACAATGATTTCTTCCTCGAATGAACATTTCATTCATTCATTTATCCATATTCAGTATTTACTTCCAGGAGATTCCTATCATGAGTACTACACAGTTGAACATTTAATTGTTCTTTGTTTCCTCTGATTTGGTTTTATTTCTCCACAAATACTGTAACCTACATGAAGACTTGAACCATGCCTCAGATTTCATTTGCATGAAATTCATTTGCAGTTCCTTACATAGTGCTGAAAACATGATGTGTGCTTAGTAAATTACTGACTGAAAAATTATATAATTACCTAGAAATAACAATATGTGAATTACTGAGTGTAAAACAAACAAAAAAAAACACTGTGGTTGGAACTTAGGAAACAGAACATTATCTACTTATTTTCGTCAAAATATACTCTGTGAGACAAGAAAATAACAACAATTATATTTGTACTTCAGTGGCAAAGGTAGCAAAATATAATCCATTTCTTCTGAGAAAGCTAAAAAGAGCAGCAGAGCTAAGTAAAATTCAAGATTGTCAAACAGAGAAGCAGTTTTCAGACATTTCAAATCTAAGGGTTAATCTCCTAAGACACTCCCTGCAATGTTAGGCAGAAAACAGTCAAGTGATTTATTTTAGAGAGATGCTGATCTATATGAGGATTAAGAGATCTCAGCCTAACACTGCTGGCAGCCACAGAGCAGCTTTGGGAGCATACTAAGAAGATTTCAAACTGGGTGCAACTTATGCAAAAGACACAATTCCCCCCATCCTCTGTTGGCCAGGGCTTTAAACAGTCCTTGTGATTCGCCTGTTGCCCTTTCTTTGGCCTATTTACTGAGTAGACACAATCAGTCCCTCTCTATTCACACAGTCCTTTGGTTCACATATTTGGGTAAATTTATTGTTTCATCTATCAGTTTCTTCATGAAACTCTAGCAGAAGACCAGTTGAAGGCACACTTCAATCCATGAATCTCAGGCATTTCTTCTCAGCCAACCTAAAATGTACGGGAACATGTTTTCTCCAATTAGAAAATGTGCAACTTCACCACTCAGCTCACAGAGCCTGTAGAATGGAAAGCTTTGTAGTGTGTTCCTCATTCCTCCTGGGGGCCAAATGAAGAGAACCTTTCAGAAGCTGGAAGAAGAAAGCAATTCCCAGGGAAGCTCATAAGCCTCCTCAGATCCTCCTCTAGAACTGAAATTCCACCCGCCAAAGAGAAGCAGTTTGGACCCACTGCACCATTGCTGACAGCTGGGTTCCTCTCTGCCTCTCCTCCCCTGTCTCCACCAGGAGAAAGAAGACCCAATGATAGGTCTTGGGGAAAAGCTTTTCAAAAAGCATCCTTTTTCTACCTTCCTTTCTCTCAACACCACATGACAGTCATGATAGTCCTAGGATGGCTGCATCCTCAAAAAAAGCAAAACCTGCAAATAACCCCTGTGAGACCTCTGTCCTGACTGTCCAAAACATGAAGCCCAAGAGCCAGTTTTTCAAATGCACTAATGCCCATGGGATGAAAATCTTGTCCTGTTTGCCTATATTTTCCCTTACCCTCCACAACTCCCCGTCTATGCTGAGAATATCAGCATGCTCTATGATTTCCATAACAAAGTAAGATTCAGAAAAAGAAGTACAACTAGAAGAAATATTATTGCAACCATTCTACTTTTGGATTTGGTATCAAGTCGTATTTAAGACATAATTTATTGCCCTACTTCGCACAAAATGTCCAAATGTGATCTATTCCCTCTCCCTAACTCCAATCTCAATGTCACTCCCATATTTTTCATGTAGGTTAAGACATATGTTTGCCCCATTCTAGCAAATAACATGTTCTCCATTTCAATTATGTTTTCATATGGTACCACACATTTTCTAGAACGTAGCAGCTGAAAAAGGAATATTGACCAATCTTGCAGAGAACTATCTCATCTAGCTTAACATCTCTAGTTCTCAGCAGCTACCTGACTCATAGATGTTCAGTGAGCCAGTCAATGAGTGATGTGTTTGCACACTTAAATGGCTACTCTTCCTAATATAATAAAAGCTCTCACAAATTTTCTGAAAGTACTATATTGTGACCGTCTAAATTGATCTAAGGAAGCAAAAATAATCAGTTAACTATAACAAGAATGATCAGAAACCTGAGAATCTCCAAGAAGGAGGCTCAAGAAGAGTTCAACTCCAATAAAACAAAAATAGAAGTCCTTTCTCCTTCATGGGACTTACAAAATAAAAAGCACAGTACACATGGGTATACCAAAAGACAAGAAAATATTTCATTATTACAGTAACAAACAAATCCTAAGAAGTAATTATGCATCAGTTCTACATGGTGATTTGGTAGAAAATTATGTGGATAACTACAGGAATAAGATTTCAACATAACATCAAGAAGGCTCCTAAAACGTCTACAGGTATCAAAAATGTATAATCCATGCTGCTCAGCATACGCTATGGGCAGATAGATCACTAGAGTTTAGAATAATGTTTTCCATGTTGAATCTAGAAAAACTACATTGCAGGTCCCAAAACAACCATGCCAACTACTCTTCTTGAGAATGAGAAACTATGTCACTTTGACTATGAACCCTGTTCAATACCAGCTCCTTCCTTAGTCTACTACATCCTGACATGTTTACCCTCCACAAAAATGTACAAAGAACCTGTCAAAATGAAGCAGACAGGTTTGTTTTTAAGCATTCATTCAATTACCACCCTAATGTTAGGGCTTTTAGTATTTCAAAAAAGCAATATTGCACTGGGTGGAAATACCTTTTCATATTCAAATACCAGTTTAATGTGTAGTTTAACAAATTACTATCTTACAGCTCTGTTTCTGGTATTTGTGAAAAAACACAAGATAAAAAATTGAGTGAACTCTTTTTTTCTTTTTTTTTTTTGACCTTTAATGAAAAGATCAAGACAGTATTTTCCCTTTTTGTTCTGTTTGTATATAACAAAAGCATTTCTTTGCTTAACTGCTTTTATAAACTACAGACCTCTGCACAAACACAGTCTTAATTAAACCTGAGAAGTGATTGTTGTATTCTACATTTCAAAAGGAAAAACTGGTCTGCAATAGAATAACTGTTTTGTTTATGCAGCACATACAAGTACAGATGCTAAAAATTCTTAAATAACAACATAACCTTAACCTTGAATTATAGGCTGCCATGGGACCAAGCCTAAGAGAACATAGACAGAAATCAAATATTATTTATTACACAATATTTTAAGAACTTTTACTACAAAATAACACTGAAAAAATACACTAGTAGTAAACTTTGTTTCCAGCCATGAACCATGTGTATATATATGGACCGCTCCCAGGGAGAAATTCGATTTTTAACTCTAATTTTCATTAATAAGGTATTAAGCAATGCCACAGACTTAGAATAAAGTTGAAAAAACACAAAAGCAGTGTGTCAAGAATGCCAAAGGGTTCTGAAGACAACTGAGCCTGGCTTGAGGAAATATGGGCAAAATCTATGCGGAATATTTTAAAACATGCTGCAAGGGGTATGTGTGGGTGTGTGTGTGTACACACTTTGCTTTGTGAAGTCTTGTCTTTAATTCTCTCTCTCTTTCTAGAACAAAAGCCCTTTTCAGACTCTTACAAGGTTTATACTTAGTCGCTTAATCAAAAAATTCAGTAGAAGCAGGAAATAATAAAAATTGGCATATATATACCTTACATGTTTTATTTAAACATAAGGCTTTTGAGTATGGCTCCACTAATTCAAGTTCTCTACTTGAACTCTTTCTTGAATAATGATACATTTCAGTTTCTTGAAAATGCATCAATAACTTAAAAGATGCTTACAAAGTTAAGTTGTATTAGAAATTCTTTTTTATATTTTTCCCAAATCTTTCATAGTTGTCCTACCCTCACCTTATTTAATAACACTTTCAGCAATTCTTTCCAGAGTCTTTCCAAAACATTCAATTTATTTTTCAAAGAAACAATAACTCTTTATATTTACACTCAAAAGTCACGAGATTATGTAATATTCAATTAAGTTATGTAACTGTAATTACAAGTACAAATAGAATAAAACGGTTTTGGAAAAAATCTCAATTGACTCTTTGTAAGCACAGAACTCAACTGATAGAGAGTATTTAAGAAAGGTGCCTATTTTCCTCAAGTTTTATAAACGGAATGCTGAGTGTCAGTTAAGTGGATGTTGAAGGAAGCTTCTCCTATAATCTCTAAAGCAATATGTTCTAAAGCCTTTCCCAGGAAAAACTAATTTCAATAGTGCGATGGAAAAAAGGACTTGGGGTCAACTAAGTTTGGGAAATGCAAGGTCGAACAAAACTAAGCAGGTTTCCTTTATTGCAGGACATTAACCTCTAAATAGCTAACATGCATTTTTAATTTCCAAGATGGCACTATAGTATGTAATGTTCTCCCACTGTATTTCATCAAGACTGTACATTTATCCAGTATTTTATCAGAAAGGCAATACTCCAGAAGCAACCACTGTAAGTACTTCTATTATCCCGATTTTTATTAACACCTAAGACTTTAATAATCAGTATAATGTATACTAGCAATGAATTTTAATTGGTAAAACTAGTGGCTTATTAATATGAAGAATTTAGAAATGGACTCTCTCGAGTAAAATTAAAGACAATCAAGAGTATGTGGAGTAGCAAAAATATTTTAGAGATATTCTCCACTCTAGTGTAATGGAGGATAAGGATCCAGAGAGCCTCTCCCCCAGAGACAAACCTGAGGTTTTTTCCTAAATGGCCCAGTGTCCACCTGTTGATTTAAGAAGATTTGGCATTGCCCACTGGATTGATAAGGGTAACGGTAACAGGATCCAGCCTCTGGGATGTTGCCCTGTCTGCCTTGGAAGAACCTTTATGCAAGGTAGCAGAACTGGGACTTCCTAACAAGTTGTGTAACAAGCTGTAAAAAATGTTTTTTACTTTGCTTGCTGTTAAGTATTTATGTAATCAGTGGTCTCTGTGTGTAGCAGAATTTTGCCTGGCTTGCTTTCATTATGAACTAGTAGCAAAGTTTTGTGTAGTGCCTAACACTGACTCAGCTCAAACCTCTTTTGATGTATGAACCATGGAGGAAAAAACACTAAGGGCTATGAATGACCAAATCAGCTTAGGTCAATTCTCAACACCTGTCTTCAAGACAGAAGATGAAATTATAGGCCCATCTATTCTATGATATAGAAGGAAGCCCAAAAGTCTCATTTGCCCACAACAGACTCTCATTTATCTGCTTCCCAGGCAGATAGTTCCCTCTAACTTATCCAGATTTTATCAATAGCATGTTTGAAAATGCACTTACGTTAGCTGGCAAAGAAAAATGATTCTAGCACACTTCTCTAGCATCTCATCTTAATTCAAACTAATAGAAAATTAGCTAAGTGTTTCCTTGGAATGTGTGAAGAATCTCAACAGAGATGAGGTAAGACATTACTTCAGTAGTGGAAAAGCAGCGTATTTTGTGGTCTTAGATATTCACACACATGGTACAATGCGAAGGGGAAGCCCAGCTTAAGAACAGATTTGACCAAGGCAATTGTGTGCTAAAAGCTGTGCACTGAATGGATAGGAAGGAGTCAGAAAGAACAAATCTATGTTATTAAAAAAGAGAATTCATTGATGATTCTTGCCTCAAACAACCATTAATATGGTAGTTAACAAATGATGATTTTCAATCAATCATACCACATACATTTTTTTTTTTTTTGAGACAGAGTCTGGCTCTGTTGCCCAGGCTGGAGTATAGTGGCATAATCTTGGCTCACTGCAACCTCCACCTACTGAGTTCAAGGGCTTCTCCTTGCCTCCGCCTCCTGAGTAGCTGGGACTAGAGGTGCACACCACCATGCCCGGCTAATTTTTTGTATTTTTAGTAGAGATGGGGTTTCGCCATGTTGGCCAGGCTGATCTCAAACTCCTGACCTCAGGTGATCTGCCTGCCTTGGCCTCCCAAAGTGCTGGGATTACAGGGGTGAGCCACTGCATCCAGCCATACCATATACATTTATTTGTTGGAATTCTATTGTAATGAATAACTAACTTTCCATTTTACATATTTGTTCATCTATTTGTTCTTATCAGTATGGACTCATGGATTCTTATTCCATCTGTTACTATCATTTATTTTTATGGTCACATTGTCCTGTATTTGGCTAGTAGGAGCCCCTTTGAGCTGGCTCATGTGTCCTTTTGACATGTCCCCATCATTCTTTGCTCACTCTCTTACTTTCAAATGGAAAAAAACAAAAACAAACAAACAAACAAAAACAAAAAACAACACCTGTTCCAGGCTTATCTTGTTCTTTTCCTGCCCCAGCAAGGAAGAAGACTTGGTTGATTTGTATTGGTGAATAGCATTTAGAAACCAAGATAATGGTACTACTTATGCTAATTGCTACTGAATTATCATTGCTTCTTTATCCTCTCAGAGGATAGAGCTAGGCAATCAGATTGATCTACATAGCTGTAAAAACCACTAATTCATACAGTTATCTCTAATCTTAATCCAACAGCACATGGGTTCACTCTATCATTCTACCTTTTCATATCTATAATTCCTTTCTTCTTCAACAATGAGAAAACTGACCATCATTATCACTAATAGATATATTTATTTTCATAGTCTCGGTGTGTCTCCCACATGATAGTTATTAATTACAGGGGACAAAGAGTAATTTTACAGTGCAGAAATATGGTAGATACCACATTAATTAAGTGAACACAAATAAGGGCAGAAATAGATATCATGATGAGACATGAAAAAGGACACAACATTCTTTCAGTGGTGTTCTTGCCAAAAACGTATAATCTGAATCTAATCACTAAACAACATCAGATTAACCCAAAATAACTGGCCTGTACACTTCAAAAATGTCAAGGTCATGAGAAACAATGAAATACCGAAGAACTGATCTGTTAAAAGAGACTTTAAAAATGACAGCACAACACAACATGTGATCCTGGATTGATTTCCTAGACCACAAAAATTGGTTTTTGCCCTTTGTTAGAGATGACATTGATGAGACAATCAGCAGAATCTGAATGAAGTCTATTAACACTAATTTTTAGGTTTTGATAATTGTATTGTGGTAATAATACAAGAGAATGTCCTTGTTTTTCAAAATGCACACTGAGGTACAAGGGGACAGGAAGTCTGTAACTTACTTGCAAACATTAAAAACAAAAACGTTTTTTACGGCTGCATAGTATACCATGGTGTATATGTGCCACATTTTCTTAATCCAGTCTATCATTGTTGGACATTTGGGTGGTTCCAGGTCTTTGCTATTGTGAATAGTGCCACAGTAAATGTACATGTGCATGTGTCTTTATAGCAGCATGATTTATAATCCTTTGGGTATATGCCCAGTAATGGGATGGCTGGGTCAAATGGTATTTCTAGTTCTAGATCCCTGAGTTCATGTCCTTTGTAGGGACATAGATGAAGCTGGAAACCATCATTCTCAGCAAACTATCGCAAGGACGAAAAACCAAACATCGCATGTTCTCACTCATAGGTGGGAATTGAACAATGAGAACACTTGGACACAGGAAGGGGAACATCACACACCAGGGCCTGTTGTGGGGTAGGGGGAGGGGGGAGGGATAGCATTAGGAGATATACCTAATGTAAATGACTAGTTAATGGGTGCAGCACACCAACATGGCACATGTATATATATGTAACAAACCTGCACGTTGTGCACATGTACCCTAGAACTTAAAGTATAATAATAAAAAGAAAAGAAAAAACTAATAAAAATCAAATTTTTTTAAGTAAAAAAATAAAAACAAAAACGTGTGCACCACACACAGACACACACACACAGGAACACTAGGCAGGACAGGGCAGGCTGCGGTTACCTCCCAGGCGATTCTAATGCACAGCCAGCCAGACAAAGAATATAAAGAAGAGGGCTGGAAACAGAATCTTAGGAAATAGCCAGCTTGAGGGGGTAGAGACTGGAACCCAGAGAAAGAAAGAGGCAGCAGCAATAAATCATGTAAACGGAGAATCAGGAAAGTTAAAGAAAGTTTCCAACAGAAAAGGGGATGGGTGATTTCCAATGTTACACAAAGGTAAACAAGATGAGGTTGGATAAAGGGTTACAGTCAGCAGTTTGGGCTTAAGGGTACTCATTCAACCACATGTGTGTTTTGAATTCTTGGATAGTAGGCATGTGAGGAAATACAGAGACTCAAATACTGTTCTCAAGAGGTTTACATTGTACTAATCCCAAGAGAAAACGGTATTGGTAAAATCTGTCGCATTTGAGAACACCCAATATCTCCAAATCTCCGTCTTCATGGTACCCTCAAATGGAGCACTCTTGATGCCAGTAAGTTCTGGGGTTTGCTGTCTGGGTTCCCTCCAGTGACGGGGCAATTCTTTGGAAAATGTGGCTCTCCCTGCAATAAGGGATGAAAGCCTTTGTGAGAAGAACCTCCATTTACCAAAGAAACTTCATCTGGCCAAGTTTAATTAAGATAAGGCCTCAGAAAAGTGCTAATGCTGCTCTTGGTATTTTCTGTGTCAAATGTACTGCATAGTCTCAGTGCTTCTCTGATTGCATTATATCTTTGTTGTTTAGATTCCAGGTTCATCTTCATCATTAAAATTATTCTTTTGTTCCCATTTATAAGAATCACATTTTACCTGTTCTACAGTAAAACACATTTTCAACTTCATTCAGAAGCTGAGAGGAAAGATAAGCCTGCTCTTTCCATGTTACCTGATGACCCTATTTTTATTTGACTTTATAAAGTTTAGGATGCTAGGCTAGGGATTCTTGAGCAGCAAATCCCAAGTCCCAGTTCTTAGCATTTAAACAGATGCACCAAAGCAAATTCCCAATTTCCTGATATATTAATTTGGGTCAGAGGGAGGGGTGGAATAAACACATGCATTTAACTTTGTTTTCCAGATAACAATAATTAAGATAATAAGTAATATTTTATCTTTTACAAAGCTCTTTCTAGTATGTTCTTATTTGATCTTATAACCTTAAGGTAACCTGAATAAATAAAATTTCAAATCAAAAGCCATTTAGGAAAGTGATTTCCATTTCCAGATTCCTTTATCTCTATAAAACAGCCTGTGATGTAAGATTCTAGCATACACTAGATTAAGCATCCAAACCAGGAAATCCATCCATAAACTAGATTTAGAGATGTAATGGCCTAAAAAAAATGTTAATTTATGAATAATTTGGTTCACCTGATGCTTAGAAAATTGTTTAATTTAAAAAGTAACAGCAAAGTTATCTGGGTATTTGATTTCTTGCACAATCCTTTTGTCTTCATGAAAGCCAAAGACACACAGTCTTATTTTATCTTTCTGAGGCAATCTCTTGTCATTGATGACACACAGAAGCTTTAATTAAAATGGCAATTAGGTATTGGAAGGAGTTTTTTTTATTATTCTCATTTATTTTGAGCCTGCTTTAGAAATGTTAATGTCAGTGTGTTTGCCTAGTGCAGCCGTATCTCAGAGGAAAACGTCCAAATATTTAAAGGCTGACTTCTTTTGACGTTTGGTTAAGAAAGAAAGAAAGAAAGAGAGAGAGAGAGAGAGGGAGGGAGGGAGAGAGAGAGAGAGAGAGAGAGGGAGGGAGGGAGGGAGGGAGAGAGAGAGGGAGGGAGGGAGGGAGGGAGGCAGGCAGGCAGGCAAGAGGTAAAGAAAGAAAGAAAGAAAGAAAGAAAGAAAGAAAGAAAGAAAGAAAGAAAGGAAAGAAAGAAGGAAAGAAAGAAAAGAAAGAAAGAAGGAAGGAAGGAAAGAGAGGGAGGGAGGGAGGGAGGGAGGGAGGAAGGAAGGAAGGAAGGAAGGAAGGAAGGAAGGAAGGAAGGAAGGAAGGAAGAAAGAAAGAAAGAAAAAAAAAAAAAAAGAAAGAAAGAAAGAAAGGAAAACAATAGGTTTTCACAGTCTGCTAGCACACAGACAGATTGGTTCTTAGAAAATGATTAGTTTTTTGAGAGCCATGTGATTAAACCATCGTAGAGACCACAAAGAAATTTTAGTCATTATCTTTTCCTTTTTTCCAAAACGGAGAATCAATATTTTATGTTTATCTAGATATACATGCAGAAATAAGCTTTACTTCTGTTGAATTTATTGTGGATTCATTCTACATGCCCAACAAATGAAGGATAACATAAATCTATATGTACCCATCTTACATGACAATGCTATAAGATTTGTGCTCTCAAATTATTTTTGATGCAATAATTATCATTAGTTTTCTAATTGTCACTCAACATACTTAAAGGCACAAATTTCACAGTAACAAGTAATATTCAGTCATTTGTGGCACAAACATTTATTGAGAACCTATGAAATAAAAAACATTCAAAGAGCATCCAACTCAATAGGGCGGTGACAAGACATATATATGAATAACAATAATATAAAAACAAAAGTGATGTGTAAGAAGAAAGATTAAAAAAAAAAAAAGCACTGGCCATTCACGGTGGCTCATACCTGTAACCTTAGCACTGGGGAGGCTAAGATGAGAGAATTGCTTGAGCCCAGGAGGTCAAGGCTGCAGTGAGCCCTGATCACACCACTGCATTCCAGCATGGGTGGCAGAAGGAGACCCTGTCTCAATCAATCAACCAATACTGAATGGTCAATCCACACAATTGATAAATATAAAATCTCACCCCTTCCTTTAATTTTGCTAATATTTCTATAATTACATAACCACAAAAGTTAGAAAACATTATATATTATATATATATACAAAGACACGGGGCCTCTTGCTCTGTTGCCCAGGCTGGAGTGCAGTGCTGTGATCATAGCTCACTATAGCTTCAAACTCTTGGGTTCAAGCAATCCTCATGCCTCTCAGGTAGCTAGGACTACAAGTATGTGCACCCAGCTATTGGCTATTTATATTTTTTATTTTTTTTTGTAGAGACAAGGTCTCACTATGTTGCCCAGACTGGTGTTGAGCTCCTAAGCTCAGGTGATCCTCCTGTCTCCACCTCACAAAGCACTGGGATTACAGGTGTAAATCACTATGGCTGGCCAGGAAATATTTATTTACCATTATATTACTAAAGCAACTAAGGCATGATGTATGGGATTTTGTTTAAATATGTTTTAGGGCACTTTATTAAGGAATTGGTATTTTAATAAAGCTTATCAATTTTGAACCTTTGCATAAAATGTAAAATGAAGCAAAAAAGGAAATCCTTAGCAGACTCCTGTGCCTTACGAACATGGAAAGTCTGTCTTCCATATTACAACACTCAATAGCTCAAGTGCCTACCATCACCATTCCTCCTGGGTCAAATCAGAGACAATGGAGTAGAAAACATGTTGGTGAGAATTCCGCCTCTGCAGTGTGCTAACTGTAAACTTGGTTAGATTGCTCCACTAAGCTCTCTACACTGCAGTTTTCTCATTAGCAAAGCAGAGTAACAATACACTCACCTCATAGAGCTGTTAAAGAAACTAACAGCATTAATGGCATGTAAAACATTTACACCACATCAGACACATAGTGAGTGCCAGAAAATGATAACTACTATGATTACCATCATACTATTGCTAGCATGCAGCATCTGTACACACACACTCAACTACCTTGCTGGCCTTCGAAGACGGGAAAGCTCATAAAAATCCCATTACCATCTTCTTTGCTTCCTAAACTTTTTTATCTTCCTTTCCCCAACTGTGGAAAAACTTTTATTTATTAGTTATTCTGGAATCCAAAATTTTGGGGTGACAGTGTGAGGTGACACGATCACCGGGCAGTGTTCCCCAGCCCTTGCTCAACAAAAGCAAGCAAGAAAGAGACAGAGATGGAGTCCATTATCCTTAGCAAACTAACACAGGAACAGAAAATCAAACACCATATGTTCTCACTTATAAGTGGGAGCTAAATGATGACAACTCATGGACACATATAGGGGAACAACATATACTGTGACCTACTGGAGGGTGGAGGGTGAAGGGTGGGAGGAGGGAAAAAGTCAGGAAAAATAACTACTATGTAGTAGGCTTAATACCTGGGTGATGACAGCTGTGCAACAAACCCCCATGACATGGTTTTACCCATGTAACAAACCTGCACATATACCCCTGACTGAACTTAAAATTTAAAAAAAGAAAGAAAGGCCCGGCACTGTAGTTCACATCTGTAATTCCAGCACTTTGGGAGGCTGAGGCAGGCAGCTCATTTGAGGTCAGGTGTTCAAGATCAGCCTAGGCTACATGGTGAAACCCCGTCTCTACTGAACATACAAAATTAGCTGGGCATGGTGATGCATGTCTGTAATCCCAGCTACTCAGGAAACTGAAGCAGGAGAATCACTTGAATCCAGGAGACAGAAGTCGTAGTGAGCCAAGATTGCGCCGCTGTATTCCAGCCTCTTTTTTTGAGACTGTCTCAAAAAAAAAGAAGAGAAGAGAGAAGAGAAGAGAAGAGAAGAGAAGAGAAGAGAAGAGAAGAGAAGAGAAGAGAAGAGAAGAGAAGAGAAAGAAGAGAAGAGAAGAGGGAAGAGACATGGCTGGAAGAATAATCAGCCACTGCAGCCGTGGCTGCAGAAGGCTCTTAAGTCTCCCATTTGGTGATGCCAAGCGTAGCCATCAGCCCAGACAGTATATCCCACTTTCATTTGTCTAAAATCCTGCTTTTCCTGCAATTCCAGTTGTTCTTCAGGGGTATAGTGATAACAGTACACAAAAGTGCCTGCCTCGGAAGCAATTTAGATCCCAAAGAGAATGCCATCTCATCCTCACAACAGGAAAAATATAATGTCTCACAAGTGAGCTTTAAGAATAGATACTCTCTAGTAGAAAATGTATGTTTGTGCTAATCTGAAAATTACTCTCTAAATAATTATATTCTCTAAGTTTGATAAAACAAACATAAACCTGAGGTTCAAGTGTTTGACCTATACAATGTAGTAAATAAAGCAAGCAACTGGACATGCCAAAAGTAATTAAGTTGTAAGAATCATCAGAAAAGCCAGACAGGAAATGTCACCCTCCCAAAGATAGAAAGTCTTTAGGAAGATGAATTACTTTTAGTCTCAGCATCAAAGAGTTCTTGAACACCTGCTGAAGATCATGACCGCACTGTGAATAATGAAGTAAATTTCCTTCCTTCTCTGTTGATATGCTGTGAATATACCATGTTAAGAAGTGTCACTCATGAATTTGTTTTTTTATTTATTAAATTCATCTGAATCCAACTATATCTAATTTCAGAATGCTTGAATAGTATTGTATATTTGTTTGTAATATCTTCTCTTTAAATAGACTTAATATGTATGTTCTGTAAAAAACAGAAAGTGGGGGTGGTGGCAATGGCAGGGGGAGCTCCAAGATGGAATCATTTGTATGAATGGGCCAAAGTCATGTTAGAAACCTCAAAGAAAATAAGTTCATGAAATTTCATGAAATAACAACTTTAAACATCAAAAGCTAGAGAACTTGGTGAGAAAGCAGGCAATAAATACCCTTCTCCCCCAATAGGAAAAGGTCAATGTGATGTGATGTAGAGAAGTTTTGTGTACAAAAAATATGACCGTGATCTCTCTCTTCCAGTGTCACATTAAGGATAACTACTTTTACTCCAGTCAAGGGGGAAAAATGTCAGGGAAAAGGAACGACTGAAAAGATAAACTGAAGAGTAAAAGTAATTCTTTCTCTCTGCTAAGTTGAAAGCAGGATAAATCCTCCTATCAGGGTTCTGATGGCAAGGACTCTGAGCAAAGGCATCGCCATCTGATGTACAGTATTTACATATATCCATAAGCCCACATCTGTAGCAAGGGGGAAGGCCAGTGGCAAGCCCAATCCCACTCCTGCTGAATGGCCTAGAAAATGTTTTAGTCTTAAAGAAAAAACATCCTAGTAAGACTAGGAAATTTTTGCATTACATAATAACAATTGATGTAATATATGCATTTTTATTTAATTCATTTCATATATGTTGGTATAAATTTTTACTTTTAACTTTTTATTTTGAGAAAGTTTTAGATTTACAGAAAAGCTGTAAAAATGATTCAAAGTTCCTGGCTGCACATGGCAGCTCATGCCTGAAATCCCAACACTTTGGGAGGCTGAGATGGGAGGATTGCTTAAGGCCAGGGATTCAAGACCAGACTGGGCAACATGGCAAGACCCCGTCTCTACAATAAATGAAAAAATAAAAAATTAACCAAGCATGGTAGTGCATAACTGTAGTTCCAGCTACTCAGGAGGCTGAGCTGGGAGAATCACTTGAGCTCAGGAGTTTGAAGCTGCAGTGAGCTATGATTTGTGCCACTGTACTCCAGCCTGGGTGACAGAACAAGATCCCCATCTCTCCAAAAAGAAAAAAAAAAGAAAAGAAAAGAAAAAGATTCAAAGTTCCCAATTACCCTTTCTCCAGCTTTCCCTAATGTTTACACTTTATATAACCATACTAAAGTTATCAAAAACCATGATATTAACATAAGTACAGTACTATTAAGTAAACCACAGATATTATTTGAATTGTATCAGTTTTCTACTAATATTCTTTTTTCCCCTTTCTAGGATTTTTTCAAGTGACAAAAATCATATATATTTATGGTGTACAACAGGATGTTTCAAAATACAAACATATTGTGAAATGGCTAAATTGAGCCAATTAATATTTGCATTACCTCATATATTTATCATTGTCATAAGCATACTTAAAATCTACTCTATTGGAGATTTTCAAGTACACAATACATTTTTATTAACTATAGTCAATATGTTGTACAATGGGTCTCTTGAACGTTTTCCTCCTAACTAAATTTTGTGCCCTTTGAACAGCATCTCCCCAATTCCTCCATTCCCCCAGCTCCTAGCCACCACCATTCTACTCTTTTACGAGACTTTTTTCAGATTCTGCATATGAGAGAGGGCAGGTGGTACTTGTCCTTCTGAGTCTGGTTGATCTCACTAAGCATAATTGCCTCCAGGTGCATCCATGTTGTAGCAAATGACATGATTTCCTTTTTATTAAAGGCTAAATAGTATTCCATGTGTATATATACCATATTTTCTATATCCATTCATCCACTGATGAACAATTAGGTTGATATCTTGGCAATTGTCGACAATGCTGCAATGAACGTGGGAGTGCAGCTACATCTTTTCAACATACTAATTTCCTTTGGATATACACCCAATAGTGGAATTGCTGGATCATATAGTAGTTCTTTTTTTAGTTTTTTGAGAACTCTCCATACTATTTTCTATAATGACTTCACTAATTTACATTCCCACCAGCAGTGTGCAAGAATTCTCTTTTCTCCACATCCTTGCCAATATTTGTAATCTTTGGTATTTTCTATACTAGCCATTCTAATAGGTGAGTGGTAATATCTCATTCTAGATTTAATTTGCATTTCCCTGATGATTAGTAATGTTGAGCATTTTTTCATATACCCTGTTTAAAATGGCCTGCCAGCCATTTGTATGTATTCTTTTGAGAAAGGTCTATTCAGGTCCTTTGCCCAATTTTTAATCAAGTTGTTTGTTTTCGTTCTAGTTAATTGAGTTCCTTATATAAATTGGACATTTTTAAGAGAATTACTAAACCCTTTCCATACTTTTTATTCCTTTAAGTCTTTAAATTTGATGATGTTAACAATTTACAATCCAGAAATCTGTCTTCAATCCATGGTAGGCAAGTCACTAACACTGAAGCCTCAGTTTCCTCTCCTGTAACATAGAAATGATAACAACTACTCTGTTCAATTAATTCTCTCTCTCCCTCCAATTAACTCACTAAATCATTCACAATTATAAGAAACTTAACCATTACACCTAACTTTCCCAAAACATGCTCCATGAAAAATAGACTCCATAAAGGAAAAAGTCTGTGAAAACCAGCATTTTATATCCCTGTCTTGAGAAGTTACATGCATATTAGTTATTAAAGCACTAAGAAATCTTGCAATAAATAAACTTAAGTCTTTCCAAATTTATTTGATTATGGAACACTTTGTTCCCAATAATACACTTTGTTCCCAAGAGAAAACTATGGCAAATACTGCATGAATTCATGAGACCAATGCATACACCACCACCTACCTGAAGGCCTCTTTCAGGATGGCAGATGCAGTGCCCAGGAATTAGAAAAATAAATAAATAATTTTGCAAAACTCTTTAATGCCAGCCTTAAAACTAAACCTATAAAGAGACAACAATGGCCTCATTGCAAATATGATTACATGTTGTTTTCATTTTGAACAAAATCTTTGGTCCAATGGCTCCAGAGCAAGTCACCTAAATAGTTTATGAATCACTATTTTAAAAATTCACAATCTTAAAATTTTTAAGATTTTCAGAAAAGGTTAAGTCCTAAGTGATTGTTATCACTCTCCAAACACTCCTTGATCTGGGTTCTCCATGTTCACGTAGGAGTTTTCCCAGGCTGTCCAGGGTTAGTTCTCCATGGGATCTGGGGCCAGGCTTGTCACACTGCTTTCCTCAAGGTTGTGCCAAAACTAAAAAAATGATATTCAACTCACACAAAAAATTGATTTCTGTTAGGTATTAGTCTCCAAGAGACATATAACCACCAATGGACAGACATAGACATTCAGATTACCTGATCAGCCACTTGGGAAATATTTATTTAAAGCACGATATGACAACCCATATGTCTATCAATGTACAACCTAATGAATAAAACATTATGTAGCCACATAATATGGTACTGTGCAGCTATCAAAAGAAACAAAATGATCTTCAGAATGTACTGTTACATGAGAAAACAAAGTCCAGTAGAGTGCGTCTAGTATACTACATTTGTGTAGAAAGGGGAAAAGATTTATGAATTGATATATGAATAAATATTCATATTATTATTTTATATATGCATGTGTGTGGGTTTGCTTATGCTTTTAAAAAGAAATAAGTAAACTAAAACATACACTAAAAACTAATTTTTAAAATTCATTTGTTAAAAAGGTATAGAGAACAGACAGGAAAGAACACTCCAAATGTACCTTGTTTCATAATTTTGATTTTGGAATCATGTACAAGTTTTAGATTATTAAAAACCAAGGTTAAATAACAAGGAAAAAAAAACTCAAAACAACTCTTAAAAATAAAAAACAAACTGATAGAAATAAGCCTAATTATACATCAAGTAGATTTTCAAACATCAAATTTCAACCATATATTCCAATGGAAAATATCCTAAGGAAAAAAAGAACCACAGAGAAATCTCAAAAATTCAATGGTCCTGTTGTTTATGGAACTATCATTAGGAATTTTTTAAAGTCACTAGGAATAATGGAATCATGTTAATTAGGGAAATTAATTCATCAGAAATTCTCATGATGCCACATAAAAGACACTAATGTAAAAAATGTACCACTCATTGTAGTAATTCTTTTTTTTTTTTTTTTTTTCTGAGACAGATTTCACTCTTGTTGACAAGGCTGGACTCAGTAGCATGATCTTGGCTCAGCACAACCTCTGCCTCCTGGGTTCATGCGATTCTCTTGCCTTAGCCTCCGGAGTAGCAGGGATTACAGGCATGCGCCACCACACCTTGCTAATTTTGTATTTTTAGTACAGATGGAGTTTCTCCATGTTGGTCAGGCTGGTCTCGAACTCTCGATCTCATGTGATCCACCAGCCTCGGCCTCCCAAAGTGCTGGGATTACAGGCGTGAGCCACCACGTGTAGTAATTCTTAAACATCAGTTGCTTTAAGATATGAAATGCTAGTGTTAATATAAAAATAATTTGTCTTTTTTTTCCTTTTTTTTAATTATTATACTTTAGGTTCTGAGATACAATGTGCAGAACGTGCAGGTTTGTTACATAGGTATACATGTGCCATGGTGGCTAGCTGCACCCATCAACCCGTCATCCACATTAGGTATTTCTCCTAATGCTATCCCTCCCCTTGCCTGCCACCCCGATAGGCCCTGGTGTGTGATGTTCCCCTCCATGTGCCCATATGTTCTCATTGTTCGACTCCCACTTATGAGTGAGAAAATGTGGTGTTTTGTTTTCTGTTCCTCTGTTAGTTTGCTGAGAATGATGATTTCCAGCTTCATCCATGTCCTTGCAAAGGACATGAACTCATTCTTTTTTTATGGCTACATAGTATTCCATGGTGTATATGTGCCACATTTTCTTTATCCAGTCTAACATTGATGGACATTTGGGTTAGTTCCAAGTATTTGCTATTCTGAGCAGTACTGCCATAAACATACTTTATAGTAGTGTCTTTATAGTAGAATGATTTATAATCCTTTGGGTATACCCAGTAATGGGATTGCTGGGTCAAATGGTATTTCTAGTTCTAGATCCTTGAGAAATCGCCCCACTGTCTTCCACAATGGTTGAACTAATTTACACTCCCATCAACAGGGTAAAAGTGTTCCTATTTCTCCACAGCCTCTCCTGCATCAATTGTTTCCTGACTTTTTAATGATTGCCATTCTAACTGGCATGAGACAGTATCTCATGATGGTTTTAATTTGCATTTCTCTAATGACCAGTGATGATGAGCTTTTTTAAATATGTTTGTTGGCTGCATAAATGTCTTCTTTTGAAAAGTGTCTGTTCATATCCTTCGCCCACTTTTTGATGGGGTTGTTTCTTCTCTTGTAAATTTGTTTAAGTTCCTTGTAGATTCTGGACATTAGCCCTTTGTCAGATGGATAGATTGCAAATTTTTCTCCCATTCTGTAGGTTGCCTATTCACGCTGATGATAGTTTCTTTTGCTGTGCAAAAGCTCTTTAGTTTAATTAGATCTCATTTGTCAATTTTGGCTTTTGTTGCAATTGCTTTCGGTGTTTTAGTCTTGAAGTCTTTTCCCATGCGTATGTCCTAAATGGTATTGCCTAGGTTTTCTTCAAGGGTTTTTATGGTTTTAGGTCTTATATTTAAATCTTTAATCCATCTTGAGTTAATTTTTGTATAAGGTGTAAGGAAGAGGTCCAGTTTCAGTTTTCTGCATATGGCTAGCCAATTTTCCCAACACCATCCATTAACTAGGGAATCCTTTCCCCATTGCTTGTTTTTGTCAGGTTTGTCAAAGATTGGATGGTTGTAGATGTGTGGTGTTATTTCTGAGGTCTCTGTTCTGTTCCATTGGTCTATATTTCTGTTTTGGTATCAGCACCATGCTATTTTGATTACTGTAGCCTTATAGTTTGAAGTCAGGTAGCATGATGCCTCCAGTTTTGTTCTTTTTGCTTAGAATTGTCTTGGCTATACCAGCTCCTTTTTGGTTCCATATTAAATTTAAAGTAGTTTTTTCTAATTATGTAAAGAAAGTCAATGGTAGCTTGATGGGAATAGCATTGAATCTACAAATTACTTTGGGCAGTATGATCATTTTCACTATATCGATTCTTCCTATCCATGAGCATGGAAAGTTTTTCTATTTGTTTGTGTTCTCTCTTACTTCCTTGAGCAGTGGTTTGTAGTTCTCCTTGAAGAGGTCCTTCACATCCCTTGTAAGTTGGATTCCTAGGTATTTTATTCTCTTTGTAGCAATTGTGAATGGGAGTTTGCTCATGATTTGTCCCTCTGTTTGTCTGTTATTAGTGTGTAGGAATGCTTGTGATTTTTGCATATTGATTTTGTATCCTGAGACTGCTGAAGTCGCTTATCAGCTTAAGGAGTTTTGGACTGAGACGATGGAGTTTTCTAAATATATAATCATGTCATCTGCAAACAAATAATTTGACTTCCTCTCTTCCTATTTGAACATCCCTTATTTCTTTCTCTTGCTTAATTGTCCCGGCCTGAACTTCCAATACTATGTTGAATAGGAGTGGTGAGAGACGGCATCCTTGTCTTGTGCCAGTTTTCAAAGGGAATGCTTCCAGCATTTGCCCATTCAGTATGATATTGGCTGTGGGTTTGTCATAAATAGCTCTTATTATTTTGAGATATGTTCCACCAATACCTAGTTTATTGAGTGCTTTTAGCATGAAGGGGTGTTGAATTTTATTGAAGGCCGTTTCTGCATCTATTGAGATAATCGTGGTTTTTGTCATTGGCTCTGTTTATGTGATGGATTACGTTTATTCATTTGTGTATGTTGAACCAGCCTTGCATCCCAGGGATGAAGCCAACTTGATCATGGTGGATAAGTTTTTTGATGTGCTGCTGGATTTGGTTTGCCAGTATTTTATTGAAGATTTTCACATTGATGATATCAGGAACATTGGCCTGAAATTTTCTTTTTTTGTGTGTCTCTGTCAGGTTTTCGTATCAGGATGATGCTGGCCTCATAAAATGAGTTAGGAAGGAGTCCCTCTTTTTCTATTGTTTTGAATAGTTTCAGAAGGAATGGTACCAGCTCGTCTTTGTACCTCTGATAGAATTCGGCTGTGAATCTGTCTGGTCCTGGTCTTTTTTTTGGTTGGTAGGCTATTAATTACTGCCTCAATTTCAGAACTTGTTATTGGTCTATTCAGGGATTTGACTTCTTCCTGGTTTAGTCTTGGGAGGGTGTATGCGTCCAGGAATTTATCCATTTCTTCTAGAATTTCTAGTTTATTTGCATAGAGATGTTTATAGTATTCTCTGATGGTAGTTTGTATTTCTGTGGGATCAGTGGTGATCTCCCCTTTATCATTTTTTATTGTGTCTATTTGATTCTTTTTTCTTCTTTATTACTCTGGCTATCCATTTTGTTAATCTTTTCAAAACAAAAACAGCTCCTGGATTCACTGATTTTTTGAAGCGTTTTTTGTGTCTCTATCTCCTTCAGTTCTGCTCTGATCTTAGTTATTTCTTATCTTCTGCTAGATTTTGAATTTGTTTGCTCTTACTTCTCTAGTTCTTTCAATTGTGATGTTAGGGTGTTGATTTTAGATCTTTCCTGCTTTCTCCTGTGGGCATTTAGTGCTGTAAATTTCCCTCTAAACACTGCGTTAGCTGTGTCCCAGAGATTCTGGTACATTGTGTCTTTGTTCTCATTGGTTTCACAGAACTTATTTATTTCTGCCTTAATTTCGTTATTTACCCAGTAGTCATTCAGGAGCAGGTTGTTCAGTTTCCATGTAGTAGTTTGGTTTTGAGTGAGTTTCTGAATTCTGAATTCTAATTTGATTGCACTGTGGTCTGAGAGACTGTTTGTTATGATTTCCATTCTTTTGCATTTTCTGAGGAGTGTTTTACTTCCAATTATGTGGTCCATTTTAGAACAAGTGCTATGCGGTGCTAAGAAGAATGTATATTCTGTTGATTTGGGGTGGAGAGGTCTATAGATATCTATTAGGTCTGCTTGGTCTAGAGCTGAGTTCAAGTCCTGAATATCCTTGTTAATTTTCTGTCTTGTTGATCAGTTGAATATTGACAGGGGGTGTTAAAGTCTCCCACTAGTACTGTGTGGGAGTCTAAGTCTTTTTGTAGGTCTCTAAGAACTTGCTTTATGAATCTGGGTGCTCCTGTATTGGTTGCATATATATTTAGGACAGTTAGCTCTTCTTTTTGCATTGATCCCTTTACCATTATGTAATGCCCTTCTTTTTCTTTTTTGATCTTTGTTGGTATAAAGTCTGTTTTATCAGAGTCTAGGATTGCAACCCCTGCTCTTTTTTTCTTTTTTTTTTCTTTCCATTTGCTTGGTAAACATTCTTCCATCCCTTTATTTTGAGCCGTGTGTGTCTTTGCACATGAGATGGGTCTCCTGAATACATCACACCAATGGGTCTTGAGTCTTTATCCAATTTGCCAGTGTGTGTCTTTTAATTGGGGCATTTAGCCCGTTTACATTTAAGGTTAATATTGTTATGTGTGAATTTGATCCTGTCATTATAATGCTAGCTGGTTATTTTCCGATTAGTTGATGCAGTTTCTTCATAGTGTCAATGGTCTTTACATTTTGGTTTGCTTTTGCAGTGACTTGTACTGGTTTTTCCTTTCCATATTTAGTGCTTGCTTCAGGAGCTCTTTTAAGGCAGGCCTGGTGGTGACAAAATCCCTCAGCATTTGATTATCTGCAAGGGATTTTATTTCTCCTTCACTTATAGAGCCTAGTTTGACTGGATATGAAATTCTGGGTTGAAAATTCTTTAAGAATGTTGAATATTGGTCCCCACTCTCTTCTGGCTTGCAGGGCTTCTGCAGAGAGATATGCTGTTAGTTTGATGGGCTTCCCTTTGTGGGTAACTCAGTCTTTCAATCTCTGGCTGCCCTTAACATTTTTTCCTCCATTTCAACCTTGGTAAATCTGATGATTATGTGTCTTGGGGTTGCTCTTCTCAAGGAGTATCTTTGTGGTGTTTTCTGTATTTCCTGAATTGGAATGTCGGCCTGTCTTGCTAGGTTGGGGAAGTTCTCCTGGATAATATCCTGAAGAGTATTTTCCAACTTGGTTCTATTCTCCTTGTCACTTTCAGGTACACCAATCAAATGTAGGTTTGGTCTTTTCACATAGTCCCATATTTCTTGGAGGCTTTGTTCCTTCCCTTTCATTCTTTTTTTCCTCTAATCTTGTCTTCATGCTTTATTTCATTAAGTTGATATTCAATCTCTGATATCCTTTCTTCCACTTGATCGATTCAGCTATTGACACTTGTGTATGCTTCATGAAATTCTTGGGCTGAGTTTTTCAGCTCCATCAGGTCATTTATGTTCTTCTCTGAACTAGTTATTCTAGTTAGCAATTCCTCTAACCTTTTATCAAGGTTCTTAGCTTCCTAGCATTGGGTTAGAGCATGCTCGTTTAGCTTGGAGGATTTTGTTATTACCCACCTTCTGAAGCCTACTTCTGTCAATCAAACTCATTCTCCATCCAGTTTTGTTTCCATTCCTGGCAAGGAGTTGTAATCCTTTGGAAGAGAAGAGGTATTCTGATTTTTGGAATTTTCAGCCTTTTTGTGCTGGATTTTCCTCATCTTCATGGATTTATCTGCCTTTGGTCTTTGCTGTTGGTGACTTTTGGATGAAATTTTTGCATGGTTGTCCTTTTTGTTGATGTTGATGCTACTGCTTTTTGTTTGTTAGTTTTCCTTCTAACAGTCAGGCCCCTCTGCTGCAGGTCTGCTGGAGTTTGCTGGGGGTCCACTCCAGACCCTGTTTGCCTGGGTATCACCAGCAGAGGCTGCAGAACAGCAAAGATTGCTGTGTATTCCTTCCTCTGGAAGCTTCGTCCCAGAGGGGGACCTACCAGATGCCAGCTGGAACTGTCCTGTAAGAGGTGTCTCTCGACCCGTGCTGGGAGATATTTCCCCACAGAAGGCACAAGGGTCAGGGACCCATCTGAGGAGGCAGTCTGTCCCTTAGCAGAGCTCGAGCACTGTGCTGGGAGATCCATTGCTCTCTTTAGAGCTGGCAGGCAGGAATGTTAAAGTCTGCTGAAGCTGCGCCTATAGCCGCCCCTTCCTGCAGGTGCTCTGTCCCAGGGAGATGGGAGTTTTATCTATAATCCCCTGACTGGAGCTGCTGCCTTTCTTTCAGAGATGCCCTGCCCAGAGAGGAGGAATCTAGAGAGGCTGTCTGGCTACAGTGGCTTTGTGGCACTGCAGTGGACTCCACCCAGTCCAAACTTCTGGGTGGCTTTGTTTACACTGTGGGGGAAAACTGCCTACTCAAGCCTCAGTAATGGTGGAGGTCCCTCCTGCCACCAAGCTAGAGTGTCCCAGGTCAACTTCAGACTGCTGTGCTGGCGGCAAGAATTTCAAGCCAGTGGATCTTAGCTTGATGGGTTCCATGGGGTGGGATCCACTGAGCAAGACCACTTGGCTCCCTGGCTTCAGCCCCCATTCCAGGGGAGTGAACGGTTCTGTCTCGCTGGTGTTCCAGGTACCACTGGGGTATGAAATAAAACTCCTGCAGCTAGCTCAGTGGCTGCCCAAATAGCCACCCAGTTTTGTGCTTGAAACCCAGGGCCTTTGTGGTGTGGGCACCTGAGGGAATCTCCTGGTCTGTGGGTTGCGAAGACTGTGGGAAAAACGTAGTATCTGAGCCTGATAGCACTGTCGCTCACAGCAGGGTCCCTCTTGGCTTCCCTTGGCTAGGGAGGGAGTTCCCCAACCCCTTGCACTTCCTGGGTAAGGCAATGCCCCACCCTGCTTCTGCTCACCTCCGTGGGCTGCACCCACTGTCTAACCAATCCCAGTGAGATGAACTGGGTGCTTCAGTTGGAAATGCCAAAATCACCCACCTTCTACATTGGTCTCACTGGGAGCTGCAGACCAGAGCTGTTCCTATTCAGCCATCTTGCCTGGGAGCCAATAATTGTAAGTCTTAAGTGGCAAAGATAGAATCTCATTTATCTTTGAAATTCCTAGACAATCAAGAACAGTATATAGTATATACTTAAACGTTTACTGTTGAATGAATGTCTGACCAGTGTTGCCCAGGGAATACATGTAAACTTGCTGAAAAATATTTTTTGAGTTAAAATTTTGCAGAATAAAGTTTAACATTTTGGATAACTATGTTATTCCTAAAGCATTAAGAACATTCTTATGTGTGCCTATTGGGAAAAGCAGAGATTCTCTTAGAGCTGAGAAATCAACAAGCCAAATGTCATTACAATGTGCTACCCAGGTCTGTCCAAATCTTTATGCTATGTTAGAATAATGTCAACAACTGGCTTGGAACTCTTAGGGTTACATTAAGATATACAAAGAGAACAATTTTTTTTTGTCCTTTCATTCATTATATAAGTACTGAGTGCCTGCTATATGGAAGATCTTTCCTAGATTCCTCTTTTATGGTAGGCAACTGCATCGGATGGAACACAACCTCTGCAGATTTAATTGGACAAAGGCACTGTCACCCTTCTTATTCAGCCAACCTGAGTCTCCTCAGACATTACAATTTAAACCATGCCCTCAGTTCTAAGGCTGAATCCTGTAAGATAATTCTAGACTGTCTTAGGAGGAAGCAGGTGTTTAAAACTGGTCAGAATCCAAGGTCTTGGCCCCATGTCTATTGTTCTTTGTGAAGGTGAATTCCTGTTGTGTCTTTGGAGCATGTTAAATGGGCATCATATGTGTCATTGTGGTTTTAATCATAATAAAAATACACTGGGCAATTTTGGCAATGCACAGGGATTGTCACACAATATGGCACGTATTATTTCCCTGGTCACTATCATGCCTTTAAGAGTTTATTTCATATGGCTCCACTTTCATTCCCCTATTACCACCTCCCCACCAAAATCTGCAGAAGCACAGCATGAAAAGCACCAGTCTCCATGCCCTTCATGGTCTCTAACTGAGAAACTTGTTGAAAGGCAGTGCAGAAGTGGCAGTATAAGCATTAAGTGCTGACTGGATGCTGAGGACTCTGCAAGGCACAAGGAAGGTAGAAAAGCACAAAATGTTTCCTGTCTTCAAGACTCTCACCATGCTCTGGGGGAAATGAGGCTTACAGAGGAAACAACATGAAGATAACCTGATACTGAGCTTTGTAACCTCAAGTTCGTTCAAAGTTGAGCCCTAAGTAATAAGCAAAACAGACTAAGTGCCAGCCATGGTAGAAGACGCCTTACCTGTGTCAGTCTCATTAATCCTCACACAATCCTGTAAAGGAAGTTTTATTACCCCCACTTTAGAGTCGAGGAAGCTATAGCTCAGGAAGTTAAATAATTTGCTCAAGTCTCACAGCTAGAAAAAGCCACAGTTGGGATTTGAATACAGAACTACCTATGACCCCAAAATATTTCCACTAGGCTGCAGCCACCGTGCTTACAGTTGCGTAGAGCATTGCAGTTTATAAATAGCTTTCTTAGAAGGAAGACAGCCACATGGGACTTGAAGAGAGGAGCATCAAAGAAAGCTCCAGGGTGAGCAAATTCAATGCTTTCAAGTAGAGAGAAAACAATTTTCTCACACAAAACTGATTTGTTTTCTGTGAGCACGACAAGCAACATGAGCAGGTAGATCTTTTACTCTTCTTCCAACCTGCTCTCCTATTAATTGGCTGTTACCACCTTGACCCTAGAAGTAAAAGACCCTGTTGATCAGCCAGAACTTCAAATGTGTTACTACTGACTGGATCCATTCATCTGTTCCTCCTCAGCCACATCTACCTCCCCACTGAGTGAGGCATTAGTGTCACTATTTTACGTGATACTACACAGGGCATATTAGCACTTTTGAAAGTTAAGAAAAAAGGTTTTTTTCACTCACATGTCAGACTCATTGTACATTTTACAAAAATGTTTTCCAACGCATACAATCCATTGTAATTTAGAAAGATCATGTCAGGTAAGTTGTAAAAAAAGTTTACCTTCAGCAAGATAGTCATACATATTTTTTAATGCATCATTCTAAGCACCACTGTTTTACCATAAAGTGTTTTCAAATGAGCACTCAGAATTTTGGCTCCAGTGTTTTAAACATACTGCAACAACTTCATTTATCATGCATATGCTCTGAGTACACTATTTGGAGTAGGTTACCACCACCGTGACCACCCTTGTTGTCTTACACTACGCATGTCACATATGTAAGTATATTTGTATTCATTTGTTAACTCGGAGCTGTCTGTCTCTTTCATTAGAGTGTAAGCCACTTTATTCACCATTTGTATTAACAAGTAGTACCTGGCCCACTTAATAAGTATCTGTTGAATGAATAAGTCATTTCCACACCAAAAAATAAAGTCAATATATTTCTTACTTCATTATTAGCTTAACAGGTATTAACTGATTACTCACCATAACCAACAAGACTTACTATAAACCAACTAAATCTATGTCAAAAAACTTTTGCTTTCTGATTTTTAAGTGACTACTTTAAACTGTAAAAACAAAATAAAAGTGTGGAAAAAATGTGCCTTATGAGAGAATGTGTTATATTTTTTGCTAAGTACTATATTGCTTTTTATATTTATGCTTGTAAATATATCTTCCAGTGACACTTTTTATTATGCTTGTGGGGTCCCACTAAATGCTTCTTCATTATCCCTAAAATGAATAAGATAGAAAGATAGATTGGCAAATAGATAGATGATAGATAGATAGATGGATAGATAGATAGATAGATGGATAGATAGATAGATAGATAGATAGGCAAGAACAGTAAAATAACCAACATGCAGTTATAATCTCCGTAAGCTTTGAGATTTGATGAAATAGAAGGAAAACAGCCTGTTTCTAGTGGAGTGGAAATCAAGAGTTTCTTCATTTTATCTTCCACTGAAATGCTGAACATATAAGTGTCAAGGACAAAGTAGGCAATAAGTTTTTAAACATTAAAACAAGTTGACTCAGAGACTATATCAGAGGAAGCAATATGGATAACTTCACTGGCTACTGCTATACAAAATTGCACGAGGCTGAAAAATATTTGGGGGGAAATATTCCTGTAATAAACCTACGTTTTCGGAATTGATGACATAAAAAGGAAAACAATTTGCACAAATAGAACACTTCTGTACACCCCCTAGAGATCAAAGACCTTAAAACAACTGCCACAGGGTGTAGCTAGTATTAAGTGAATTATTTGCAAAGGCTAATCTGTGTGTACACTTGAACTGAGCCATGAATCAATCATTTAAAATAAACACTTGAGGAAAATGCAAGAATTGTTTATGAAGTCATTACAGATGCTGTTGCATATTATCTATAAAAAAATTCAGAATTATATATTTTTCAGCATAAAACTTCCCACATGGTTATAATAAAGATAACATCAACAACAAAATTAACAATAAAAAAGGGTCCAATACCTAGTGAGAGCTCATCATGTGCCAGGCACTGGGCTAATCACTTCTTTATACACAGAGTAGTACATTTAATTCCAATCAGAACCAATTAAATTGTGGTCCTACCATCGTGCCCACTTTACAGATGAGGAAACTGACTATTGTAGGAATAACTTGACCAAGCTCACATTGATGGTAAATGGAGGAATGTGTATTTGAACTCAAGCAGTCTGATGCTTGAGCCAAAGTTAGGCTCTTCACTAATAAGCTATTGTTACACCCTAAGAATTTTCATTCCTTTGAAACAGACATCACTTTTCTTTCAACCCCAAACTTTTCTACCTAAGACAGCCAGAGAATCATTAAGGCAGAGCATGTCCTCATGTGTAGCACACCAGTTCCTTGTATTAGACTGTGCTGCTTTCTATGAAATAAAAGGCAACTTTTTAAACCAATTATCTAAATGGTTTTCTGAGATGCTTTTCTAGAAATGATGATCCATTCACATTCTTTTACCTAGTTCAGCTTGGGAGTCATGACACACAGGTTGAAACAGGCCAAGAAGAATTAGGAGCAAAAGCTGTGGCCATAAAGAAAGCAGAGTTCACTACTTTACAGTCTCACATGCTCAACTAGCCACAAACAACATTAAGATTTTAAAAGAGGTGTGAATTATAATAATCATGCTTATTCCAAATCCCCAGAGTATTCATACCAAAGGAAGAAAAGTTTAATGTTCACACAAAATATTGTTTTAATTTACTTCAGCTACATAAAATGATACATCAAGCCCACTTAGATGTTTAAATCCCCAGCTGCACTGGTTCACTGGTGTTTCATAATTATTCATCTCACACACATTCTCACAGCTTTCTTACATTGTTTGTCTATAATTGGTCTAATTGCCACCCATATTTGCGTTAAATTCAGACTACCTATAAAATGCTTTCTCAGATTTTCCTCGAGAAAGTCAAAAGATTTTTAGTTAAGCTGTAGTCAAATAAAACAGCAAACCACTTTCTAGTATAATATTAATCAGCATGGCACATAGACACAGAGTCTTGGAGTAAGAAGATTGACCCAAAAGGTAAATCCCAAAAGTCAATTAATGGGATTCATCTGGAAAACAAAAAGGCTTAAGGGAAAAGCAATAGTCCTAATAAAGTGGGCACAATCAAAGGATGATGATAACAGTCTCATTTAGTTGCAGCACTTACAATCACAAACTGATCTTCAATATCACCATATATAAAACCTAGAATCAGGAGCGATATCATTAAAATGGCAAAATAGGAAGCCCTGGACTCCCCTTCAACCACAAAAATATGAACTTAAAAATGACCAATGGACCAATGGCCCTGAGAGAAATCTAGAAACCAGTTAAAAGGATCCTGCACCCCAGGCAAGTGCAAAGCCAACCATATCAAAGCCTGCTAGAAAAATTAACACTCATAAATCTGGTAAAGATTTCAAAAATATATTTAATAAAGCATAAAAAGTAATGATAAACCTATGTTCATGGATATGAAATATGACAGCAGATAATTGTGTCATCAATAACATAAACTGGGAGGGGGCAGAGATGTAAAATATAAGTTTTTCTACATGATTGTAGTTAAGTTGTTATCAGTTTAAAATACAGTGTCATAATTTTAAGATGTTTTATCTCATTGCAATGATAACCACAAAGAAATTATCTATAGAATATATGTAAGGGATGCTTTGTCATCAGAACACTAAACCTCTTTTAGCTTGGTGTTTCCTAATTCATGAACTGCTTCTTACTCAAACTCATTAAGGTTTATATATATGTAATATATATAAATTTTTATATATACACATATATACATATACACACAGATACACACAAAGGAAAATGAGAGGAGAATCAAAACATGTTACTACAAAAAAAATGAAACACGAAGACAACAAGAGAAGAAATGAGGGACAAAAACAATAAGAAAACAATAAAATAGCAATAGTAAGTCCTTCCCTATCAGTAATTACCTTAAATGTAAATAGCTTAAATGCACCAATTAAAAGACACATATTGGCCAAATGACTTAAAAAAATAAGATCCAACCATATGTTGTGTCTATAAGGGACTCAATTTAGCACTAGAGACAGTGCAGAACGAATTCCAAGATGGCCTTGACTGACTGCACTCTTCCCCACTTTCTCAACTGTAGTTCTCAAAAATAACTGTAGGATGTGCCAGGAGTGCAGCATCTTGAGATAAGGAGAAAGTATCTGAAACAGCTTGGGCTCTGTTCCTGTCCCTCCAAGAATAGGATGCCCTGCAGCACTTTAGCCCAGCAATCCCCACTGCCCCTGGGTATACGATCCAGAGTAAACTGCTTTCAAAGTTCTTCACCTGCACTGCAAAGTAGGTAACACACAGAAAGATTCCATTCACTCTGAGCTTTGAGGAACTATGAATCCTAGGCTTTTGTTGTCCCTTGCTGCCTAACTGTGCCTATAAAGTTGCTTCACTTAACTTGTTTGAGTGTTCTATCTCATATAATTGATAGAAATTAGAATTACAGATTGGTAATCAGTGAACCTGCCTTACAGACACACATAGGCTACAGTAAAAGGGTTAAAAAAACATATTCTATGCAAACAGGAACCTAAAGAGAGGAGAAGTGACCACAGTTGTATCAAACAAAGTAGACATTAGGACAAAAATTGTCACAAGAGACAACGAAGAATACTGTATAATGATAAAAGGGTCAATTCACCAGGAAGATATAACAGTAAAAAAATAGATCTGTACTTAACATTACAGCACCTAAATAAATGAAGCAAAATTGACAGACCTGGAGAGAGAAATAGACACCAATACAATAATAGTAGAAGGCTTCAGCACCCCACTCTCAGTTATCAACAGAATCAGAGAGAAGATCAATAAGGAAACAGAGGACCTGAACAACACAACAGACCAACTGGATCTACAGATATATATATACAACATCCAACAACAGCAGAACACACATTATTCTCAAGCACACATGGAACATTCCCAAAATAGACCACAGGTTAGGCCACAAAATAAATCTTAACAAATTTAAGAAGATTGAAATCATATGAAATATCTTCTCCAATCACAATAAAATAAAACTAAAAATCAATAGCAGAAAGAAAATAGGAAAAACCAGTAATATGTGGAAATTAAACAATGCACTCATAAACAACTAATGAGTCTAAAAAGAAATCACAAGATAATTTAGAAAATATCTGGAGACAAATGAAAAGGAAAACACAACATACAAAACTTATGGAATGCAGTGAAAGCAGTAGTAAAAGGGAAGTGCATAGCAGTAAACATCTACACTAAAAAAGAAGAAAGATCTAAAATCAACAACCTAAATTTATACCTTGAGGAACTAGAAAAAGAAAAACAAACTGAATTCAAAGTTAGCAGAACAAAGGAAACCATAAAAATTAGAGTAGAGATAAATCAAATAAAGAATAGAAACAATCAGTGACTCCAAGGGATGGTTTTCCCCCCAAAATCAACAAAATTGACAAATCCTTAGCTAGACTAACAAAGAAAAAAAGAGAGAAGGCTCTATGGCTAAAATTAGAAAAGAAAAAGGAGACATTACAACTGATGTCACAGCAATAAAAAGTATTATACTACTATGAGCAATTATATGCCAACAAATTGGATAATCTAAAAAAAGATAAATTCCTAGAAACATACAACCTATCAAGACTGAAATAGATCTATAACTAGTGAGGAGATTGAAGCAGTAATAAAAAAAAAAAACCTCCCAACAGAGAAAATCCCAGGACCATGTGGCTTCTCTGAATAATTGTATCAAATATTTAATGAATAATGATTACCAATCCTTCGCAAACTCTGCCAAAAAAATTAAGAGGGAACAATCCCAAACTCATTCTATGAGGCTAGCATTATCCTAATATCAAAACCAGAAAAAGACACAAGAATAAAAAAAACTGTAGACCAATATGTCTGATGAATACTGATGCAAAAACCCTAAACAAAATAATAGCAAACCAAATTCAGTCACATGTTGATCACACCATGATCAAGAGGGATTTATAAATGAAATGCAAGAATAGTTCAAAATACAAAAATTAACCAATGTAATAACCAAATTAAGAAAATGGACAAAAACCAAATGATCATATCAATCAATGCAGAAAAGACATTTGATAAAATTCAACATGCTTTCATGATAAATACACTCAATAAACTAGGAATAGAAGGAAACTACCTCAACATAATAAAAGCCATATATGAAATGCTCACAGCTAACATCATATTCAATGGGAAAAGACTAAAAGCTTTTACTCTAAGATCAGGAACAAGGCAAAGATGCCCACTCTTGCCACAACTATTCGATACATTGCTAGAAGTTCTTACCAGAACATTAGACAAGAAAAAGAAATAAGAAGCCTAAAATTTGGAAAAGAAGAACCTAAATTGTCTCTGCTCACAAATGACATGATCTTTTAAGTCACACACACACACACAAATGTTAGAACTAATAAATGAATTTAGGAAAGTTTGCAGGATGAAAAATCGATGATGCAAAATCGATGATCAAAAATCAGTTGCATTTTCTATACATTAACAGGACCAATATGGAAAGAAAATTAAGAAAATAATTCTGTTAACAATAGCCTCAAGAAGGATTAAATACTTAGGAAAAAAACTTAACCCAGGAGATAAAACACTTGTACACTGAGAACTACAAAACATTGCTAAAAGAAATCAAAGAAGATACAAGTAAATGGAAGGACATCCCATGCTCATGGGTTGAAAGACTTAATATTGTAAAAGTGTCCATAATACCCAAAGCAACCTACAGATACAATGCAAACTCTATAAAAATCCCAATGACACTTTCTGCATAAATAGAAAAATAATTACAAAATTCTACAGGATCCTAAGGGGCCCAAAAGAGCCAAAACGATCTTGAAAAAGAACAAAGTCAGAGGCATCACACTTCTTGATTTCAAAACCTACTGCAAAGCAACAGTAATTAAGACAGTGTGGTATGGCCTAAAGTAAGATACATAAACCAACGGAGTGAAATAGAGAGCCCAGAAATAAACCGCTGCATATATGACCAAATGATTTCCAACAAGAGTGCCAAGACCACACAACAGAGAAAAGACAGCCTCTTCAACAAGTAGTGTTGGAAAAATAGGATATTCAAATGCAAAAAGAATGAATTTGGGCCCTTGCCTTGTACTATACATGAAAATTAACTCAAAATGAATTAAAGACCTAAAAATTAGACTTACAACTGTTAAACTCCTAGAAAGAAACATAGGGGTAAAGCCTCAGGACTTTGAATTTAGCAATGATTTCTTAAATATGACACCAAAAGCACAGACAACAAAATCAAAAATAAACAAATGGAATGACACAAAAACTTTTTCATTCAAAGGAAACAATCAACAGAGTGAAATTGCAACCTACAAAATGGGAGAAAATAATTGCAAATAATATATCTGAAAAGCAGTTAATATCCAGAATATAAAGAAACTTCAACAACAACAACAAAAATTGATTTTAAAATAGGCAAAGAACTTAAACAGACATTTCTCCAAAGAAGATATACAAATGGCCCATAAGCACTTGAAAAGATGCTAACATTACTAATCATTAGGAGAGTGCAAATAAAAACCACAATGAAATATCACCTCATACTCATTAGGATGGTCACCATCAAAAAAGTGTAAAATACCAAGCGTTGACAAAGATGTAGAGAAGATGGAACCCTTGTGTATTATTGGTGGGAATGTAAAATGATGCAGCCATTACAGAAAATAGCATGGAGGTTCCTCAAAAAATTCAAAATAGAATTACTATACGATCGAATGATCCCATCTGTGGGTATATATCCAAAAGAATTCAGAACAGGATCTTGAAGAGATACTTGGACATCCATTCCTTGTGGCATTATTCTCAATAGCCAAGAGATAGAAGCAGTCCAAATGTCCATCAACAGATGAATGAGTAAGGAAAATGTAAATATATGCAATGGGATATTATGCAGCCTTAAAAAAAAAAAAAGAAAATCTTGTCACATGCTACAATATGAATGAACCTCGAAGACATTACGTTAAGTGAAATAGTCACAAAATGACAAACGCTGTATGATTCCACTCATATGAAGTATCTAAAGTGGTCAGATTCATAGAAACAGAAAGTAGAATGGTGATTTCCAGAGTCTGAAGAGAAAGAAAAATGGGGAGTTGTTTAATGAGCATAGAGTTTCAGTGTAACAAGACGAAAAAGTTGTCACAATCTGCTGCAAAACAATGTGAGTATACTTAACACTACTGAACCCTACACTTAAAAATGGTTGAGATGGTAAATTTAATGTTATGTGTTTTTTACCATAATTTTTAAAAATCTAAAACCAAGCCCAAAGAATTACTTAAGCACATGCAATAAAGTACGAAAATAATTGGAAGAGGTCATTGTGATTTTAAGTCAAACTTTACATTTCTGGAGATCACTTGAGGTGATCACTAACATATTTCTAACAATCTCAACTTGGAATAGGGAGTAGTAAAAGTAAACAATGAAATAATGAGCATGTTATGTTACTGGAGTCCCTTTTTGCCTTGGCTGCTTGGAGGCTTAGAAATAATTATTAGTACTCACTTTCAATGAATGTATTAGCCTAGGTTTGGGTGGCATATTTATTTCCCTCTCCCTGTACAAGCATTCAAATTATTATTTAATTGCATATATCTTTCCTTATAAACATTATATCTTTTATGGAGACAGTCAGGGTGTAAACTATAGATAAATTGAGAAATATCAATGGTTGTAGAGCAAGAGAGCTGGAATCTGAACTTTAAACAAATGCTTAATGAAACACAGACCTGACTACATCCAAGTGCTAAAATGCATGTTTTTGAAGAGGGTTTATGATGAAGTTGATATACCTGACCCATAAAAGAAAGGGTTAACATTCTACTAATACAATGACAACCTTTACTTTGAGAAATAGTGATATTTAATTAACATCATTTCTTTGCACTGTTTCACTGAAACTTCACATCAGCGGGCTCCTTTGTGCCTGTAATATTGTAAATTAGCTACTTTTTAATTTATGTACTGAATTACACACATATGTGTTCATGGTCCCTGTTGAGACTGATAATTCTGGCTATTCTGTATGAGTTTGTGACAGCCAAAACAACCATAAAATATAACTAAACAGCCAGTATGTTATCAGAGGTGAATAAAAACAAACAAGAGTGGGGGTGGGGTGGTTAAAACACATTTTGACTCAATTTTTAGGTTGCCAATTTCTAGATTTCCAATGAGTTTTATTTTTTATCATGTGTAGTGAGCTCAATGCTGATCCCCAAAGATACTCATTTCCTAGAAAAGCAGATCATTGTGCATATTATAGCTTCTTCTATGTGTCATGATCTGATCCTATTTTTTAATTAAAATACCATATCATCAATATGGAGGAACATTTTTAAATCCAGCCATCCAAAGCAACAGTTGTTTTCATGAATCTGTTTCTGTAATCTAAAGATTACCTTCTAATCCTTATCTTCATGAATCTGTTTCTATTTCATGGTATCTACACACAACAAGCTGCTCACTTGGTATTACAGAGATACAGGGGTGACTATCGCTCACCTAAAGAACCTTCCTAGGAAAATGAAAGCAGGTGCCTTTAGAAACTGGTAAGAGGCTTTGGGCACAGCTCAGTTTCTAGAAGGCAGATCAACAATCATTCCACAGGGTACTTTGCAGCAAAGGCAGCTTTCTGTTGCTCCAGAGGGCACTGAAGTAAGCAATATGCTCTAGTCTTATTCTTGAAATATTAACACTAGAGAGACGGAAGCCCAGAGCACAAAGACAGAATCTTGGCTATAAATCAGCAGCCTCTCCAGGAAGAGAATCCTTCATCACATTATGTACACCCACCAAAGGTTCCAGACTGTTGGGAAAATTTAGATTCTAAAAATATATGTCGCAGAAATAAACTGAGAATAAACATAAACATTATACATGCAATGATTAAAAACATGGGAGAAATGAGGCAACACACCTCCAGAGTTCTTAAGAGGAAAATTCCCCTCTGGTAGGGTATTTGGGGCATATATATATACTCCAAAAATTATTCTTTGTTTACCTGAAATTCAAATTTATCTAGATGTCTTGTATTTTCATTTACCAAATCTAGCAACCCTACCCTACTGTACCAAAAATTAATTTAGCCTTAAGTATGCAAGCACACATGCCCACACACATACACATTTAATGGGATGAAAGGAGCTGCCCATCTTCAGAAAATTAATGCTACTATCACTCAACAATAATGATAACTTACTTCTGCATCAAAACATCACAAACTTCATTTTCTCCTGTTTTATGTCAACAGACTTCTCACCCTGTCTTTAAACAACTCCAGTCCTTTTATGTTGTTTCCCTTGAAGGGGAGAAACTGGTGAACTGCCCCTCTTTTCTCTTAGTTTAAAATATCCTTTTCTAGACACCTAGGAATCATCTCTGAATATATTAAGCCTCCTTCAGCTGCTGGCCTAAGTGACTTAATCAGCATTCCTATTTCAACAAGGATTTATTAAGCAGTTATTATATTTGCACATTAACTGTGTTATCAAGGTATGGATGTCCCCATTTTTTTAATTAGAAAAGGAAAAGTCTGAGTGGAAGAAATGTGCACTGTTTGCTCAGCTGAAAAGAAGTCCTCGGTCCCCTTGCATCTTTCAGCACCGCCTTTTGTGATATCAACTCTCCACACCCTCCCCGCCCCTGCCACCAGCCTTGCCTCTCCACCTCAGGAGAGTTGCCTGCAACCCTTTGCCTCTGCCCAATTAACCAGTCTCAGCCTTCGCTGACCACCGCCCACACCTGTCACACATTCACAGTGCCGCATACATTTTTATCCCAGCCTGTCCGTCAACACTGGGGTGAGTCTTTAATGAATGTCTGCCTTCCCCTCAAGACTATAATATCCTTGTGAACAGGACTGCAGGACCTAACACAGGGTCTAACGTAGGGTAGGCAGTCAGTAAATATCACGCAATGAAGAAACTGAAGTGTGAAAGAAAGACTTCTTGAACACTAGCCTGGAGGGACTTTCCAGGCATGATGTGCAGTTTCCATTTCAAGGCCTCAAAGAGAACTTTCCTTTGCCATCAACAGAGTGAGCATGATCTGTGAATGGATGGCTGGAGATCATATTAACCCTGGTACAAGAAGGGCATTCTCACCTTTGAAATCTGCTGGTGAATTTGCCATAATTTCACATCTTTTTAACTCATTGCATACACAGGGAAATAAAGTGTATACCTCACTGCCCCTATCACTTAGCACTCAGAAAATCTTGAAGTGAAGTTCTAAGTTAACACACATAAAGAAGGAGACATAAAGGAGCGTGGAAGTGAGGGAGCGAGGGTGGAGGGAAGGAAAGTTTAAAAAGAAAATCCTTTAAAAACTCACCTCCCTATCCTGCCTTGTCTGAATATTTTATTTTCACTAAGCTATCTTAGGAACCGAAAGCTAGAAAATGACTATTTCTAGATGTGTTAATGGCCTCATGATTTCCTTTCATGTTCTGCAGCAGCAGCTAAATTAGCAGTAAGCACTTTTATGTTCATTGGCTAAGTTGGACCTTTTTAAGAACCTAAAATTGAAAACAGAACTTAAATTTCAAATAATCAGTCTGACATGGCAAGTCTATTTTCATTCAAAATACTTCTTATACAAAAAGATGCAGGAGGTGTTTATCCTGACCAAAAATGCTATAAATTCATATTTTTTGGTATATGAGACTGAAATATGTTTAGATACTTGGGTTTTCAATGTTGGAATATTTTTCTTAAGTCTATTATTTCCAGTATTTAAGATTTATTAACAAAAAAATGTGTAACAGTACTCATCTAATTCTCAGATTTATTATTTAAACATGACCACCCTAGACTTTATAAACAATACTGACTACTAAATCTTTGTATTTCTTTCAAGAGCCACAAAGATTTTTTTTAACCAAATACATCACGAACTTGACTTGGACACACATTCTACAGATAAGTTAGCCAGAGCCTCTTTAGAATTAATGTTGGAAGTAAGCCTAAGTCATATCAGTAGGACACAGTCAATGCAATAAAGATACTCATTCAAAGAGTACCCCCAAATGACAAATTCATTCAGAATGTTTTAATCAGTTAAATGTTCCCTGGCATTGGCACATGCAAGTGATCCATCAAGGAACTGAATGACTAATCCACTAAACTTCCCTGTAACTCTTCTCAATCTTTCTTGAAAGCAAAAAGAAGAGTAATTTAAATGAACCAAGTGTTTAAGATCTATTGAGTTTCCACAAAAGGCTAGCTACTGAGCAGAACATTTATAGAAATTGGCCCAGCTTCCAGACTTGCTTTTAAAAAAAAAAGCTAAATATATTACATTGAATCCTTAAATAATGTTTAAAGCTTAATTTAATTTATAGGAATATAGCAGTGAAATGACAGTTTACTTTTAGTTTTTAATTACCCTATAAGTTGAATATCTTATTCAAATAAGAATTTCTGGTCCTATGCATGCATTGAATAATATTAATCACTTCACTTTGTGGCATAAATTAAGCCACAGAATTGGTCAAGTTCCTTCTAATGGATTCTCTAATTAGGATATTCAGTTTTGTGGCAGAAGGAGGTCTTGAGGAATAACCTCAATCCATCAACCTTTTTCAACCACAACACTTTGTAATAGTTCCACCTCCAGCTCAGAAGTTTTATGAAAATATTTGTATAGGTCTGTATAGAGAATGTACAGTGAGAAGTTATTTGCATAGATCATATATTCTTCTGCGTAGGCCACATATTCTTCTGCAAACCACTTTAATGATGACAGAGTGAACATTAGCTAAAAATATTAAGCATAGGTTGAGCCAAAAAAAAGTATCTGAGAAGAAATTATCTGAAATACTAGAAGTTAGATGAGGTGAAATATATAGTTCTTCTGTCTTAAGTAGAAGGTCTAAAAGCTAGAAGCAAGAGTTCAAGTTTCTGGCTAACACTTCCTAAACTACAACTAAAGTCAAGGAACCAATAAAAGATTCCAGCACATAACTCCAAGATGTGACAGGTCCAAGGATGGTTTTCATGCCTGGGTTCCATAAGGAACATCTCTATTATTCATTAATTTGCTCATAAGTTCAGAACTGTTTAGATCTGTCTTCCCTACTCCCTATAGCGAATTCCTTCCTTGCCCAACACTAGTTCAACCAATAAAGACTAAGTTAGCACAAAATGGCAAGAAGTGCCCCTTGTTTTTTAAGATATTAAAAAAAAATTTGTAAAGTAGTCTTAGTAGAAGTTTACATTAAGAATTATATGTCTATTATTTAAAAACTCACATTATTAGTTAAAAAATTGTGATTGCTAAAGTTTTCTTGTGGCTTTCTTATGATTCTGTGTAGTTCATTTAGCATCTAGTATAAACAAAGAGTATCTAACAACCTCTAAATCTAGAAGGGCGGACAGTACATGCATCTACTCCTTAGGAACCAATGAGAGCAGATAACTTCCAGAAGTTGATTGCTTACAAATGGTACATAGTTCGCATAGAAGGCTGGAAATCCTGACAAATGATTGCAAATATGGGCTCCCCTTAAGCAGGATGATGACCAAATGTTTAACAAAGTGCATGGTAGAAGAGCAACCAACCAAAACAGATGCTCACTCAGAATGGATGCTGGCCTACAGCAGTACCTTATGGTACCTGCCTGCAGAATACAGTTCCCACAAGGATGGATAGACTCTCAGGATACCAGAATCAATCCTAAAGAGCAGAACACTCAAGATCCCACAGCCTAACACCTGTACATTTTTCTGGCCTTTTTAAAGCTTCACTGTTTAGCTTTTTCTGAGTTTATATGCATAAGAACTTTACAATAACACCCTTCTTCCCCACAAGCTAAGTTACTGGAAATGAGGCTGTATTCCATGCAATTTAAGAACATAACTAAAATAGAATGTCAACAAAAGAGAAAAACATAAGCCCAGTTTTCAATGATTCAAGCTGTATTTTTGTATATCCCCACTATGAATGTAACAATTTTACAGATGTTAAAAAATATTCTATTTGTAGTCATGTAAATTGGTACAAACACTTTGGAAAATTATTTGTCACTATTTATTAAAATCAAACCTTTGTATACCCATCCTACCACCCAGAAATTTTATTTCAAGATATATACACAACAAAAATGCATACATATGTTCTCAAAGGACACATATAAGAATGTTCATGGCAGCACCATTCATAAAAGCCAAAAATTAGAAACAACCCACAAGCCCATCAACTGAAGAATAGATACATAAATTGTGGGGTACAACAGGACACTCTAGAGTAGCAGTTGCCAACATTTTTGGCACCAGGGACTGGTTTTGTGGAAGACAATTTTTCCATGGACCAGGGGGTGGGGATGGTTTCGGGATGATTTAAGCACATTACATTTATTGTGCACTCTATTTTTATTATTATTACATTGTAATATATAATGAAATAATTATATAACTCACCATAATGAAGAATCAGTGGAAGCCCTGAGCTGTTTTCCTGCAACTACATGGTCCCATCTGGGGGTGATGGGAGACAGTGACAGACCATCAGTCATTAGATTCTTATAAGGAGCACGTAACCTAGATCCCTCACACGCACAGTTCACAATAGGGTTTCGCGCTCCTATGAGAATCTAATGCCGTCACTGATCTGACAGGAGGCGGAGCTCAGGTGGTAATGGGAGTGATGGGGAGTGACTGTAAATACAGATGAAGCTTTGCTCGCTTGCCCACCACTCATCTCCTGCTGTGAGGCCTGGTTCCTAACAAGCCACAGACCGTACCGGGGTTTGGGGACCCGTGCTCTAGAGCCATGAGAATGAATGAACCACAACTACACAGAAAAAAAATGGATCAACCTCTCAAACATAATAGGAGTCAAAGAAGCCAGAAAGGGAAGAGAACATTCTGTATAATTCCATTGGTTAAGAGTTCCAAAATGGGAGAAATTAATCTATGGAGTTAGAAGTTAGGATAATTATGTTTGAGATGAGGTAGTGACTGGAAAAGGGCACCTTGGGGCCTTCTAGGAGGTTCTCTTTTATTATCTAGGTTCTGGTTATACAAGTATGTTCACTTTGTGAAAATTCATAGAGTTGTACACTCTTGTGTGTAGTTTTCTGTGTGCATGTTGTCCTTCAATAGAAAGCTTACATTGAAATAACTAAGCAAACAAAAAAAATCCCTCAATAAGTGATGTGACAGTAGCACTTCACTGTTCACAGTGCCCTTTTCCAACCACTGTCTCCATGGTAATCACAATGCCATGTGGTAAATAGGTTGCACAGTGTCATCTCCAACTTACAGATACAGTAGGAATGCATAAATCAGGTATTCTATGTAGGTTACCTCATTTTACCCTCTAAACAACCCCATGAGGAGGCTATTATTCCTCTATGAGTTACTTACACAGCTAGTAAACAGAAAAACACCACATCTCTCTGCCTTCAAGGCCCATTTTTTTCCAATAAAACTTGCTGGGCCTATAAGAAACTTCAGGCTCTGAAAAGTTAAGTAGCTTAACTAAGTTAACTTAATCATGATGACTCGTTAACAGGATACATATGCATATATTCATAAATCAACTATCCGCTCCATGAGAATAGGAACTGTGCATATTTTTGATGAATAATCAAATTAGAACACTCAGAACTCAGAAATATGAACCTTAAAAGTTTGAATAGTTCCTTTCAATAAAAGTCTCCAAGATAAAAAAAAAAAAAAAGGGAAATAAATGTTCTCCAGCTCACCAGTGTTATGACCTCGAATAAGTCACTTTGCCCCTGTGAACACCAGTCTGCTCATTCATCAAGTGAAAGTTTAAACTATATGACTTCACTGATCTCTTCAAAGTATAATATAGTAGGCCCACATGACCACACAGAAGACCCCAAAAATGAATATTAAATGGCAAAACACTCTTGAAAAGTGACTAACACTAACAGCATTACTTTTGCAACTTTCAACTCACTAAATTTCCCTGGGAAAGAAGGGATATTACCAGTGTTAAATTGAGTCTCATTTATTTTTTCTTCTAAAACTACAGACAACTATGATCAATACCTGGGTGGCAAGATCATTTGTACCCCAAACCTCAGCATCACACAATATAGCCAGATAACAAACCTGTACATGTATCCCTTGAATCTAAAATAAAAGTGGGAAGACAATAAAAATAAATAGAAGTCCAAACAAAGCAGACATTTTTGCATTCACAGGTATCCATGGGGTGCAAAGTATCGCAATTAAAATGTATGAAACTTGGCCAAAACTGAAACCTCCCTCCTTAACTACCCTGGCATCATCTTTCTTTTAGGTAATTTAAGATACACTACGGATGTACAAAAAAAATTATGTTTTCAGTATAAAACTGTCATCAACTCCAGGAGGTCAGAGGTTATTTGAGATTATACTTTGGGTAATTTAACAATGAAAGTGACAATTTGTATATTTAATGATTTGCAGGAATTTGCTCCAAACAAATAGATAATTGATAACTCATAGATTTTTCAGCTATGTGTGACTGCACTACCTACAGAATGTGTTTTATCTTGTTTTTTTCCTCAAACTCACACATTCTGTAGATATGCATACACACACACATATGTATTACATATATAATATGTAGGAGAGGGAAGAAAGGGAGGAATGTTGGTTCTATATTATTCCCATAGCCACATCTATATATGCAATTTAAAGTTCATGGTCTATCCCCTCTTTTCCAGAATCTGCACTAAGGCAGATGCTCAGTCATGGAGACAGGAAAAGACGGGGTATTTCTTTGTTATGGTATCCATTACGGCAGCAATGCCCTATACATCTAATCTATAGAATTCTGTAGAATTGAAATCATGAAATTGCAACTCTCTACATTTCTCTCTGTCCAAATTAAAGAAGCATGTAGCTATACATTCACATCTACAGGTATGAATATCACAAAACAAGCAAGTCTCACTTAAGCCTATTTCTTACAAATTTTAGGATATGATAAGGGATGTTAATTATTAGGCTACAAGGAAAGCCACTTAGTTACGATATAGCTAAAATGTAGTAAAAATATTCCAATATTACTATCACTGCTACTACTAGACTACATTTATAGAGTCCTTTTTATTGTTCAGGTGCTGTGCTAAATGATTGTATGTAGATCACATTTAATCCTGGCAGTTTACATCTTCATTTTATACATGCAGAAAGTGAGATGGTGCCAGCTTTTTTGCCCCTCCAGTATGACACACCACCTTTCTATGCCCTGCTCTGTGCCTTGGGAAGCTGACCTTTAGGGACCCTGGTATTGTATTTCTCTTGGGCTTCCACCAATGGAAAGACTCAGCTGAATAGACAAAGATCAGGATACTGGTTCCTCTCTGATCTTTCCTGGCCAGGTTATGGTCTTGAGTTCTCCTACCTATGGCCACAACTCCTGTTGGGAGGTTCCTTGCCAGAGTTGTAGCTCTCACTAGTTCTAAAAATGAATGTGTCTCTCTCCTCTGGCCACTCAAGGCTTAGGGTGGCAGTGATTTTCTTCTGCTACCAGTCTCTAGGTGATTCACAATCATGTGGGTGGGTTCTGTTCCCACCCACACCTTCGCTGAGTGTGTTGTCTGTTTGATCAAGATCATAAGACAGTGAGAACATAGAAGTAAGGAAGTAGTTCACCTTGGATTGGGGGAATCCAAGGGCCATAAAAAGGAGTGGGTGAATGAGCACATGCTAACTGTGGAGAGTTGAAGCAGAAGGACAAATTCATTTTAAGTCATTGGAGCAACTGCCTATGGAGGTGCTATGCAGCCAACTTCTCTATCAGACTTAAACCAAGTGAAAACAAAAGCTTTTCTGATGCAGCGTCATCAGTCCTAATTTCCTATGTTGCCTCAAAAACAGGAGGCACCCATGATGAGAGGAAGTAGTTCGAGTGGGCAATAAATACATTGGTACCTAACAGGCTAGAGATGAAGGGACAATAATGATTTTACAAAGGTAGCAGCATCTTGGACACCTATGAAACCATCACTGTGTATTGCCTGCCTCCCTACACACACCCCTCACACATTTAGCACTCATGATCATAAAGTCTCCAGGGAACCAAGCATCATTCTAAGAAGAATGTTAGTTGAGAAGATTGCATTTGATGTCTGGCTCTTCCCAGCTATCATTTCTTATCCCAACCTTTCCACAGTATCATTCAACACATACACATACACATATGCACATAGGCACACAAGCAATCTCATATCACACACACACACACACACACCCTGCTCCATTCTTCTCGAGGAAACTCCCAGGAAAAACTGAAAAAATAGGCACAGTTTCTTCTCCTCTGGCCTCAGTTTTCACTTTCTGTCTCGCTGCATATCACTCTCTACCACTGCCACCCACCAAGCCCTCATGCTTTCTCCTCCATTTGCCTTATCAAATTCTGAGCTCTTGGCAACCCATTTACCATAAAGGCTATAACTGAAAAGAGTAATACCCAGAAGGCAATTATATTTTAATATAAAACAATAATCCTCAATTTAAAGTGTTACTAAATGAAACATTAAATATAGAATTAAAGGAATCGGCCTCAGGGAACTTTTTGGGAGGCAAAGGGACCCTTTTTGCAGTTCCTAAAATGTCACTGCATGGGCCACAAGGTAAGGCCCTCTCTCTGCTGTTTCCTCTTTCTAAAGGCTCCACTCCAAGGGTTCATGAAATGGAAGATAAAGGTCATGATTGGCATGCTTCTTCAGACCTATAATGCATCACTAGAGGTTCTAATCTAGTTAAATTCCAGAAACTAGGTAGCTCCTTCACACAGAACGGGAGATATCTGGGTTCCAACACTGCTGGACTTGTCTACCTGAAACAGCCATCAGTGCATGCAGGGCCATGGAAAGGCCTCTTTGGGTGTGAATTGTGGGGACCAGCTTGATGAACAAATAACCATTTCTACTACACATTGTCTCAGAACCAGAGGAAGGTGGTGTGGCTGCAGGTTATGATTAACATAGTCATCACCTGTCACTTCTAATTATCAGAAGCTGACCTCAGCAGATCACAAGAAACCACTCGGCTGCCACTTGAGCTTTGACACAAAACCAGAAGAGAGAAAATGGGAGTGGACTCTGTGGACTGTGCCACTTACGCTGTGCACAGATGGGAAGGAAGAAATGCTGGGATAAGCCAGCTATACCTGTTGGCTCCCGCCCTCCCCACAGTAGTGCTACACTCTCAGGATTCCGTGAGCACAGGAAAACGACACCAAAAATGTTTGACAATTGAGTCTGGTTCAGGTAATAGGACAAAGCACAGGCTATCTCTCTCCTTCCCTCTCCCGCCACCTCACCCTCAACACTTGTCCAAGCAAAACTCATTCAAAATGTGGTGTAGTGAGGGCTAGGAGAGCCCTGGTATGCTAATGCCACCCTAATGTCATTAGTGCAGCCTTGACAGCAAGCAATGACCTCCCCTCCTCCATGCAATTTGGGTTGCTTTACTAGTAAATTTAGAGGAGTTAGAAAAACAGGATGTACTACAGCCTGCATTCTGACAACTAGCGATTTGTTCAGCTGATTATTTCTCTGTGAGGGGAGTGTTATTTTTCTTTCTTTCTGTATTATGTAAGCCTGAAAAAAGCATGCTCACCAAGGAGATTCTGCAGAAGTATAGCTGCTATGCACATAACTGATCTTCACTGGCATTTTTTTTTAATTAATAGACTTTATTTTTAGAGCAGTTTTAGGTTTACAGAAAATACAGCGCTCCTGTAATATTCACCTCTCCTCACACTGCACAATTTCTCCTATTATTAACCTCTTGCATTCTGGTGGTACATTTGTTACAACTGATAAACCAATATTGATACATTATTATTAACTAAATTCCAAAGTTTACAATAGAGTTTTCTTTGTGTTATGTAGTTCTATGACTTTTGACAACTATATAATGTCATTTATCTCCCATATCCTCAGTATCATACAGAATAGTTTCACTACCCTAAAAATGCCCTGTGCTGTATCTCAGATTTTTCCTTAGCCTTCTCATCTCTCTGTGCATTCTTCAAATGACCTAGTCCACTCCTGTGACTTCCACTACCATGCAGCACCCAGGGCCTTCCTAACCAGCATTTCTGGCCTGGATCTCTCTTCAAACTCAACAGAACTCATCATCTCCTTCCATCTTTCTTCTCCCTCCTTTCCCTTTCCCTCTTCCCCATCACCTTGCACAAAGCTGCTCTTCCTCCAATGCCCCCTGTCTCTTCACACAACATGATGTATGCAGCACCCTCCCTCTCGCTGCAGGCAGAAACCTTGCAATCATCCCCACTTCCCAAATACAAAAATGTTTGCAGAGGCACTTGTTTCTCCCCTAAATCACATTTCCTGTGCATATATTCATGTGACAATTTAACCTTTCAACTCTCATAAGATGACCATTTGTCACTAAGACAGAAAGTTCTTGCTTTCATTTCATAGGAGTTATTTCATCTAGGATAGCAAGCAAAAGACAGAGCCAAACAGAGAAGCAGATACCAGCAGCCAGCTGGGCTCACGCCCCCCCATTAAGTGATTTGCTCCTGCATGCTGGCCACCCAGGGCATGAATTTAAAATGTATGCCTCAGCAAAAGTACCACTGTACCACACCACAAACATGGCTGACGCTGAGATTGTTGACTGCTCAAATGCCAGGGATTCCCTGGTCTTGGCCTTCCCATGCTGTGCTCTCCGCCCAGGGTTGCCTTTCTTCTCCTTGATTATGGAACTATTGTCTCATAAACCCTCAGGACCCAGTTTGGGTCACCCCATTAGGCCCCTCTGTGGTGTTCTCATTATACCATGTGTCTCCTATCTGACATGTATATCATGTGGCAGTTTTTATTTACTTGTTGCTTTCCTTTCCATTGGATGGCGATGGCAAGCTCTTGGAGCAGGGGGACTTTGTGTTTCATTTCAGATTCTCCAATACCTGGAACAATGCCTGTGACACATAATATAGCAACTCAACCAATACTTCGAAGGAGTGGAAGAAGAGAAAAGGCGGGAAAGGAAAGAATGAACAGTCTGGTTCTCCAAATGGGTCCATTCCTAGGAGATTCACAGGAAACAACAGAAAAAGCTTTTTACCTAAGATGGTAGCATATGACACTACATTAATAACACAGAGAAGGCGGACATTGTAAAACAAAACAGAGCAAAATGATAACACATCTGCACCAGAAAGGACAAAAGTTAGTACCTGTAATTTACTAAAGTCATGGGTATGTGTCATATGTTAAGACTGCAGAATTCCACTAAACTCATTTAAAACCTGAAACTTATGGGGCAAGCATTGGAGAAAGGCTTTGAGAAATGACAGCTTAATCCCTTGCTTCTGCATAGAGATGACAGGTTCCTCCTTTTCTTCACTGGTTCTCTGATTAGATAAGAAAACTGATGCCTAGGACACGTCTGCTTTGGGGATCACATACATAAGAAAGAAAATGACTAGAGGTTTATTCTAAACTAGATTCAGAAATCAGACCTTCACAATTAAAATATATTTAAAAGTATAAACAGTTAGATGTGAAATTATTTATGCCAAAGAAACTACTCTACCGAACTCACCTGAAATTAAACAAGAATGTTTCTAGTGTGAACTTTAATTTAGGCACACTTACCAAATGCTGAAATATTTTCATTTACCTAATTTAGGTTTTAGCTATTTAAAGCTAAGAGATACGTGGATAAATTTCATGGAATTCTTGAGTTACCCTATTTGGCCTGTGTTTCTACACTGGGAAAATGTCAAAGAAAGCATATCTTATATCCCCAAATATGAAGTCATCCCAAATATAAAGCAATCTTTCCCATTTCTCACTCAGATGACTTTCTTAAAAATGTGTTTGTATTTACCAAAATACACAAACTTTTAGGGATATGGACTGCATATGATGTTTGCTACAGGATGTTAAAATACAACCAATTCAGCCCCAGTTTCTGCTAAAGTTCCTAGCCCATAGCCAGCATATTTCACAGTGAGGTGTGAAAGGACTGTGTAAAGCTTGCAGTTTCCTAGCTCTTACCCTTCTCCTCACCTATACTGAGGGCATAAAAGTCTAGGTAGTTGGAGATTACAGAAGACTATTTGGAGAAAGTTACTGGTGTGCTATGAGTCTCATCTTCCCCGCAAGAAGATACTGGGGAAGAACTTGCCCCTTACCTCAAGCCTAGAGTAAGGAGCTTCAGTGGAATTTTTAGAGCTTACATGTTTCCTGGTTGTGGTGGAATGGCGACTAACTCACACTCTAGAGAATCCTAAAGGGTAGGTGACTCACTGAAGCAGCCTAGGGCAGCAGAGGAAAGCCTGTGGTTTGAGAAGTAACTGCACTCCCAACAACAGGTAGAAGATCCTGTGGACCAAAGAGGAATTCCACTCATGTACTGGATATATCTTGTCTACCACTGTAGACCCAGCCTCCACCTGTTACCATCCTGCTGTACGCCCAAGAGACTGACCTTGATGGAAAGTATCACAGACTTCCAGCTACATTTGTCCAATGGGAGGCACCTGCAGAAGACAAGAACAAGGAAGGGGAGAGAGAATGGGGTGTTTATCCCCCCAGTTTCCTCCCTGCTGGGTTAGCACAGGTTTTAGAGAAGTCAACAGCTTCTGCTGGGCAGTCCTCTCCTGCAGATGCAGCTCTCTCTCGGCTCTCTGTCCTCATGCCTTCTCCTTGTCCTCTCAGGCCCAGGGCGATAATGACTCTACACTGTTATACAAGGCATTTCAACATCCCTTGTTAGCATCTCAACACTGCCCACACTTCTGAGAATAATCTCTCCACCAAGCTCTCCTCAGTTCCTCCACTGGAGTGTGCCATCTGTGTGCTTCCCCGACCCTGATGATGGAGCACACAGGGACCAGCACAGGGTCACCAGAGATCCTACCCAAGAATGCTGATGCTCAACAACAAAAACAAACAATCTAATTAGAAAGCGGGCAAAGGACTTGAATAGACATTTCTCCAAAGAAGATATACAAATGGCCAAAAAGCACATGAAAAAATGCTCAACATCACCAGTCACTAGGGAAATGCAAATCAAAACCGCAATGAGATACAACTTCACACCCATTAGGATTGCTATTATAAAACAAACAAATAAAAACAGAAAAGAACAAGTATTGGCTAGCATATGCAGAAATTGGAACCCATGGGAATGTAAAATAGTACCGCCACTACGGAAGATAGTGTGACAGTTCTTCAAAAAATTAAACATGGAATTGTCATATAATCCAGCAATTACACTTCTGGGTATATACCCCAAAAAAGTGAAAACAGGGACTCAAACAGATATTTGCATACCTATGTTCACGGAAGCATTATTCACAACAGCTAAAAGATGGAAGTAACCCAAGTACCCTTCAAAAGATGAACCAATAAACAAAATGTGGATATTATCCAGCCTCTAAAAACAAGAAAATTTTGAACACATGCTACAACATGAATGAAATCAGCCAGTCACATAAAGACAAATATTGTATGATTTCTTTTATGTGAGGTTGCAGAGTAGTCAGATTCATACAAACAGAAAGCAGAATGATGGCTGCCAAGAGCTGGAGGGAGGAGCAAATGGAGGGTTAGTGTTTAACGAGTACAGTTTCAGTGTTCGGTATGGGGAAATGAAAAAGTTCTGAAGATGTGTGGTGTGATGGTTGCACTACACTATAGATACACTTAAAATCACACAACTATAACTTTAAAATACGTGAAATTGCCAGGCATGGTGGCTCATGCCTGTAATTTCGACACTTTGGGAGGCTGAGGAGGGGGGTTGGTTGAGCCCAGGAGTTTGAGACCAGCCTGGGCAACATGGCAAAATCCTGTCTCTACAAAAAACACAAAAATTAGTTGGGCATGGTGGTGTATGTCTGTGGTCCCAGATACCCAGAAGGCTGAAGTAGGAGAATCACCTGAGCGCAGGAGGTCAAGGCTGCAGTGAGCCATGATTACTCCACTGCACTCCAGCCCTGGGTGACAGAGTGAGACCCTGTCTCAAAAATAAATTAATTTAATTTAATAGTTAAAATGATGAATTTGTAATATATATATTTTGCCACAGTTTTAAAAATGAATGCTGATTGGGAGATATACCTAATGTTAAATGACGAGTTGATGGGTGCAGCACACCAACATGTATACATATGTAAGTAACCTGCACGTTGTGCACATGTACCCTAAAACTTAAAGTATAATAAAAAAAAAATCTTGCTAATCATAAAAAAAAATGAATGCTGAGAAGCAAGCAAGGGGCCTCGTCAAAAGGAAACTGGAGGTGTGTGCAGAGCTAAGCAAAGCATCAGGACAGACGAACCAGGAGAAATGCTTTCACCCATGGAAGACAAGCACAGATGAGCGATCTCCGGTGAGGGAGAGATTTCCAGGCCCCACAGAAGACAGTGGGTGCTTTCAGCTCCAACCTCTCCTCACTCTGATGACATACCCCACCGTGCTTCAAGGGGAGTAAGCTAGGAGAGGATGAGAGGAAGTAGAAGCACTGAGTGGGAAAGAGAAGGGCTTCTCAGCACATCTCCCACTAATGAGGGCTCGTCTGCAGCAGTCCTGCACTGGGAGAAAGGGGAAGCTTTAACTTCAATAAACTTTGAAGTTTGGAATAAATATACTAAGCAAACTGTACTTCCAGTGGAAGTAGAAGTGACTGGAAGAACCATGAGGCTGTGTCTAAATCTCAAACCAGAGCAATAATAAGTAGGAGCACAGAATAAATTTAAAAGAACAAAAGTGGGTGACAAAAATAAAGTTGCTTTATAATGACCATCTGTATTTGTCAGAGTTGTCCAAAGAAACAGAACCAAAGGAGATTATATATGCACAGAGAGGGATGGAGAGAATGAGAGAGAGAAGTGGAGAGGGAGATTATGAGTAATTGGCTCATGCCATTATAGAGTCTGAGAAATCCCATTATCTGCCATCTGCAAACTGGAATCCCAGGAAAGCCAGGCCCAGTCTAAGTGTGAAGGCCTGAGAACCAGGGGAGCCAAATTATAAATCCCAGTCCAAGGACAGGAGAAGATGAGATGAGAGGTCCCGACTCAAGCAGGAAGGCAGGAAGCAAAAAGGGTGAGTTTCTCTTTCCTTTGTTTTTTGTTTTATTCAGGCCCTCAATGGATTGGATGACGCCCAACTTCACCAGGAGTGAAGTCTTCTGAGTCCACCAATTCAAATGCTAATCTCCTCCAGAAACACCCTCACAGACACACCCAGAAACAATGTTTAATCTGGGCACCCCATGGCCCACTCAAATTGACTGTAAAATTAACCTTCACTCCCTCCAGGATTAATACTTGTCCAAACCTAATGCTTATATAATTAATTTAATTATCCATATTCTATAACACATCCTATAAAATTATATATTAATCTTGGAATGCTACAAATTCCATGAGTTTTATCCAGACTCTTCATTTCCACTTAAACTTTAAGTCACCAAATAGTTTTTCAAAAAGTACATCTTTGTATCTGTCTAAACTGTTAGAGAAACATTTTCTGAATCCACCCTGGTACGGTTTGGCTGTGTCCCCACTCAAATCTCATCTTGTAGCTCCCATAATCCCTATGTGTCATGGGAGGGACTCTGTGGAAGGTAATTGAATCATGGGGGTGGGTTTTCTCGTGATAGTGAATAAGTCTCATGAGATCTGACAGTTTTATAAAGGGCAGTTCCCCTGAACACTCTCTCTTGCCTGCCGCCATGTAAGATGTGCCTTTGCTCCTCCTTCACCTACTGCCATGATTGTGAGGCCTCCCCAGCCATGTGGAACCACTCTTAGGTATTTCTTCATAGCAGTATGAAAATGGACTAATACATACCCTCACTGGAAATCTTATCATACACCATGAATTCCAGTCATACTAGGTTAGCTTTCCATTTGTCCTGAGGTGTATGTTTGTAATATCCACAAAATATCTGCTGCATTGCTTTAAAAGGCATGTTTAAAATTATATCCAGCACCTGCAATTGCAAACTCATATCTCTAGGAATAATAACAGAAACTGTATTCCATTTATTTGCCTCCTTTTTCTTACCCATCATGTCAGCTACATCGCTATGAGCAAATAAAAATAGCTCTGATGAGCTCATTTAAGTCTAATGTGTCTTCCTCAAGTGGTTTGCTGCTCAAAATAAGGTAATTGAGCAGCACCCTGTAACATGAGAGACTTTATAAAGACTCCAATATAAGGTGACTTCCATAGGCCTATACAGGAAATGAAAATTAAATACCATTCCAGACTCAATACTATCTTTAGCAAAATGGGATTCTCCAACTGTAATCTATTACCAGGAGGCACTCATCTGTACATTTTCCTTCATTTAATATATTAGGCTCTGTGTATCCTAAGTTATACCTGGGAGAATCTCCAAGGGGACCAGGTGCAAGTCTGAGGGGTTATTTCTGCTTAGGAAGGTTTTGATTCTCTCCTGAGCAAGCTGTTTTCTAAATTGCAGCTATTCACAAAGGCATTTTACAAACTCCACTGAGAGTAATCCATCCCAAAACACTTTTTGTTTTTTGTTTTGTTTTGTTTTGTTTTGAGACAGAGTCTCATTCTGTCACCCAGGCTGGAGCGCAATGGTGCGATCTCAGCTCACTGCAAACTCCGCCTCCTGTGTTCAAATGATTCTCATGCCTCAGCCTCCTGAGTAACCAAAACACTTTTAAATGTATATTACGATCTTAGCACCAAGATCACTTGGTCAGTTTTGGAAACCATCTCTTTGAAATGCAAATTATCTAGCCTGGGAGTCAAGGCCCTCCCTAAACAAACTTCTACCATTCCTCTGGTATTTCAAATCCTACTCATCCCCTCAGGTCTAGTTCAAATCCCTGATCCTCATCCCTCAGAAAATCAAGCTAGGAGAAGTGGTGTCTCTTTCCCTAAGCCACCAAAACATTGACTTACATGGGCTTGCCTTATGTAGAATATTCCATATCTTCCTTTTTTATCTCCCCAACTAGGTCAAAAGCAACTCAAAGGCAGAGACCTTTCCCCAGTGCTCAGTATGGTGCCCTACACCTAGCAAACTTCTATAAATAATTATTGAATGAATGAATAGTAACAAGAACAGCCATCATAATATGAAAATGTTTTCATCGAATATTTTGTTTTATGCATTTTGTAGGTTCATTCAAAAAACAAGAATTTCTACTCTTCATTGTTTGTTATAGTTATTTTTTGGAAGTCCCCTAGTTAGTTCTTTCACTCAATAGGATATAATTTATCCCCTTGGGTTTGAACTATATAATCCATCCTAGAAATTACACTTCACAAAAAATAAGTGATTCAATGAGATATCACCTTACTCCTGCAAAAATGACTATTATTAAAAAGTCAAAAGACAATAAATGTTGGTGTCAATGTGGTGAAAAGGGAACACTTATACGCTGCTGGTGGGAACATAAATTAGTACAACCTCTATGGAAAACAGTACAGAGATTCCTTAAAGAACTAAAAATCGATCTACCATTCGATCCAGCAATCTCACTACTGGGTATCTACCTAAAGGAAAAGAAGTTATTGTATCAAAAATACAGCTGCACACAAATGTTTATTGCAGCACAATTCACAATTGCAAAGATACGGAACCAAGCTAAGTTCCAATCAACCAATGAGTGGCTAAAGAAAATGTGGTACATATACACCATGGAATACTACTCAGCCATTAAAAAAGAACAAAATAACATCTTTTGCAGCAACTTGGATGGAGCCAGAGGCCATTATTCCAAGCGAATTGGAATAATGCATGTTCTCACTTATAGGTGGGAGCTAAGCTACGGGTAGGCAAAGGCATGCAGAGTGATATAATAGACACAGAATGGGGAGGAAGGAGGGTAAGGAATAAAAAATACTACATATTGGGTACAATGTACACTGCTCGGGTGATAAGTACACTAAAATCTCAGACTTCACCACTATACAATTCATCCATGTAACCAAAAACCACTGTACCTCAAAAGCTATTGAAATAAAAATAAGTGATAAACACTGTACTCACTCAGCTCATTTATATATCTGACACCCATTCTCATCACTGGGTAGGTCCCACCGTCAATTCCTTTAAACTGCCTATTCTCACTCAGCTTCTGTGTGCTCCTCCTTGTGGCTGACAGTGCTAGTCAGCTCCTGCATCCACTCATCCCAGTCTCTCAGTATATACCTGCAATACCCCATCACTGCTCTTTCCCTCAGTTTCTCTTTAACATGTGCTATTATCTAACATGAGGCATCTTCTGCTTCTAAAACTGAAACTCAGTCTCAGTGCTGAAATTCATTCACAAATGCACCCTCCAGTCAACTTCTCCAACATAAGAAAATGAAATTCATTCATTCAGTTTATAGTGACCCATGTTTTCAAAACTGAAACATACAATACATAGTCTGATGTTTAGCTGGTAATGAAATATTTTAAATCTGGCTCATATGGCATAAATACAAAATATATAGCAGACCCTCACTAAAACCATATCCATTTATTTAAAAGTGTGTATCATTTTGCCATTTCTAATTACTATTCCCTTGCTGTTCTGTTATTCTTCAATAATGATAATCTGGCCATGAAGTCAGGATCCAAAAAAGGGCTCTGTCTCAGGAAAACAAGTTGTAATCTTGGTGCTGCCTAATTGACTTACTACTTCGAATGTCACTTCTTCATTCACAAAATGAGTATCCTAGTCTAGATCAGGGATCACAAACTCAAATGCTTCCAGGAGTCAGGTAGGTACCCTAAATGATTGAAGTGAGGTTTGAACGGGAGGGCAACAGGGCATGATAGTGACTTGTAGAAACTAGAAAGCAAATGCCCCCTCCAAAGGAGACAATTGTTTAAATTCAGCCTACTGCCATGCAGGAATGTGGGCACAGTGTGGCCAGATCTGACTTTTCTAAAGAAGTTGGAAATCAGGAGTTATTTGTGATGTTACTTAACAGCTAAATCCATGTAATTGTTTAATAAAGCCATGTACAGGCCGATCTTATAGAGGCTAAGTCTAACACATCTGCAGGCCAGATGAGACTTATGGTCCAACAGTTTGCCAACTCTGATCTAGATGATATGTGTTTCTGGTGAAAAGGTCTCTATGTTCTCTCCTCTGGATGCTTACTTTAAAAACTAATGAGACTTTATATTTTAGCTATTTTTCAGTAAACTTGGCTGAGAGTTAACATCAGACAAAATAACTTGGCAGAGAAAACATGGGATATGAAGTCAGAAGACAAATCAAGTCCCTCCTTCACCCTCTAGAGTTGTATGGCCTTAGGCAAGTGGCTTAACTTCATAGAACCTGAAGTTGTTATCAATATCAAACAGGGATGATTCCAACCCTTCTAACTTATAAGGTGATTATGTTATTTGAATAAAATTGTGTAAATGGAAGCACTTTGTAAACTCTAAAGCACCAAATAGCTCTCAGGAATGATGATTGTATTGTCTAACTCCCCAAAGATCAATTAAGGAGAAAAGCAGACTTTGGGATGGTAGAATATTACTTAGTATGAAAAATGAAAGACTTCTCAGAACTTCCAGTAGAGGCCAGCAATTGATCTGATGTTAAATCTTTCAAAATTATTAAATTGAAGCCAGACTCTGTGGCTCACACCTATAATCTTAACATTTTGGGAGGCTGAGGCGGGAGGATTGCTTGAGGCCAGGGGTTCAAGACCAGCCTGGCGACATAGTAAGACTCCATCTCTACAAAATTTAAAAAATTAGCCAGGCATGGTAGTGCAGGCCTATAGTCCTACCTACTCAAAGGCTAAGGTGGAAGGACCACTTGAGCCCAGGAGTCTGAGACTGCAGTGAGCTATGATCACACTACTGCACTCCAGCCTGGGCAACAGGGTGAGACCCTGCTCTACAATAATAATTTTTAAAAATGATTAAATTAAGTGGAACATGGCTTCAGACCTTCAGTCATTTGCAGCACACAGAGCCTTGTCTAGTTTTGCCTACTCTGGCACCTGAAGCAGCTGCTCTAATAACCAGGTAAAATGCATTCATTCCAGGGTCTCTACATAGTAATATCTGGTTACAATCTTTTAATTTAAGATTTAGGATGATTCATAAAGACCTTTTAAGAATAACTAAATCCACTTTGTAATGAATGCTTGGAACAATTTCCATAGCTGTAGGCTGATAAAGGATGTCATATAGGAATCTAATATCACTCCCTGGCTTCCCCCCACTCTGAAATTGAACCACAGAAGGTTTTGGTCCTGTCCAAATGCCCTTCTGTAGGTCCTAGGTTTTTACTCCCAACTATTCCAGAGGATCTCACCACTAATCACAGATAATCCTTGGACTTCTCTGGTGAGCCCAAAAATAGCTAAGTAATGCTGTAGTCTATTCCTACAGCAATTCACTTAAAATGGATCCTCTCATTTGTGCAAACCACAAAACTTCATAATATCAATTAAGCAATCCCCTGACAATAGCTTAGACCAGGAGTAGCTAAACTTTTCCTGTAAAAGGCCAGACAGTAAATATTGTAGGCTTTATGGGTCACAAGGTCTGTGCCACAACTAATCTGCCATGATAGCATGAAAGCAAACATAGACAGTACTTAAATGAATAAGCAAGGCTGAACTGCAATAGAACAACTTTTTTAGTATCATTGATATAAAATAATTGTACATATTTATGGGGTACAGTGTCATGTTTCTCAAATCAGGGTAATTAGCAATAAAACTTTACTTACAAACACAGGCAGAAGGCCCTATAGTTTGCCAACTCCTCTGGCTTAGACTATTTATTCACTTCATCCTATATAAACTGAGCTGTATTCAATATCAGATGATACTGAACTGGGTAAGAATTCAGCCTACTGCCATGCAGGAATGTAATTCAGCCTACTGCCATCCTTTTAAAAAGGATTCCAAGTATAATTAATAAAACACTGCAATATGCTCTACATAATGAATTTCTCTTTCTTCTCTAAGCTACCCTGTGAGGTGGTTGTTTTGTTCCCCATTTGACAAGTAGAGAAACTGAGACTTTGCACGCTTAACCAACTGGCTCAGAGTTATACAGCTAGTGGGCGACAGTTACACAGCTAGTAGGATTTCACCCTAGGTTGCTCTGATCCTACCTTGAGCTTGCACCAAAGCATTCAGCTGCCCATGGTAGTACACCTGGGAATTTCTAAATGCCTCAAAAAATTGCTGTGCTAATCTGAGATATGGATACCCATTAAACTTGCATTAAAAAATGTACATAATGATCGCACCACTGCACTCCAGCCTGGGCAACAGAGCAAGACTCCGTCTCAAAAAAAAAAAAATGTTCATAATGAAAGTGAGGATTTTTAAATTTTTTAGCTGAAATGAATCATGCTTAAATCCAAAAGGATGAATAGGGCTAAATTCCATTCACTATCCTTTTATTTTCAATTAGGGCTATAACATTTTATTTACAAGCTCTTTTGTAGAAGCCAATGAAGTAATAACAGGCCAATTTCTAACGCAGTAAATAAGATAAATCATTCTTCTGACAGTTTCACTGGGCCTTCTCGCTCTCTTGTTATAAACAACATCAGTAGAAACATTAGCTTTTGCTTGCACTTAAATTTGAAATATAAATCTCTTTTGCAAATTTAACAAAGTTGGTATTATGGACCACCCAGGAGAGAACTATTAAAAGGAAAGAACCCCATTATTGAAAAATCCAAATATTTAACAGAAGAAACTGTGAACATGATACTATTACTACCGAGGATCTAGTAGAGCATATTTAAATGGGTTATTTTTAATGTACTTTCTTAATACTGAAAATGTTTTCAATGTACCTTCAACTTCCTTGGAAATCAGAGCCAGTCACTATTGAAGATTTTGTTCCACATATCAACATTACCATCTACGGTGCTAAGAAAAATTAGTCCCAAATGTTTTCAAGGTAACCGAAGTTCTCTCGTAAATGTAAATTACCATGAGAGATAAATGAAAATTTGTAAAGTAACTCAAAAGAGCTTATTTGTCTTCTAATCAGTAATGCGCCTTTAGCTACTAAAACATTGAAAGTAAAACATGTTGAAACAAACCATTAAAACATGTTTAGAATTTCAAGAAATTGGAAAGCACCCGTTTTCCACAGATCTGCCTAATCACTACACAGACTAATCAAAACAAATCTAAAAAATTCTTCAACAAAGCAAAAATTATACTTTGATAACAAACTAGACAAACTTAATATAAATACAACTGCTAGTTGTATTTCAATTATGCTTCCCTTGAAGGCATATGGAAGATTCAACTAATAAAGTTAAATCAAGAACTTTGGAAGCACAGTAAAACTTTTTAACTAGAGGCTGCTGGGTTCCGTGCTATGTTATGGAAATACTACTCTTTATTCACCTTCTGTAATCCTTTGTGTATTTTTGCAGGTCTAGGTATTACATTAAAGAACAGATGCATAGACCTGGTGTGTAAACTGGCAGAAGGCTCCAGACCCAAACTACAAAATAGCCACAAACTTCCATCTTTAGAAAACAATCATAATTCTAACTCGATCCCTACAGGCCTCATCACCAGGCTTTGATCCTTTTGAGATAGTACACTTTTATCTGCTTTCTATCTTCAGTGCCTAGCACAGGGTCTGGCAATAATAGTAGTAACAACAAAAACTAACATAAATTCCATCCTTCCTATAGGCCAGATACTATCCCAATAAACCTTTTATAGAAAATGCATATTTAGCCCTGGTGCAGCAGCTCATGCTTGTAATCCCAACACTTTGGGAGGCCAAGGCGAGAGGATTACTTGAGCTCAAGAGTTTGAGACCAACCTGGGCAACCCAGGGAAACTCCGTCTCTACAAAAAGTTTTTTAAAAATTAGCCATCTGTGGTGGTACACGCCTGTGGTCCCAGCTACTCAGGAGGCTGAGGTGAGAAGATCACTTGAGCCCAGGAGGTTGAGGCTGCAATGAGTTGTGATTGCACCACTGCACTCCAGCCTGGCAACCTTGGCAATAGAGCAAGACCCTGTCTCAAAAAAAAAAAAAAAAATAGAAAAAGAAAAAATAAAGAAAGAAAGGAAAAGAAAAGAAAATGCTTATTTAATCCCCAAGAGAAGCTTCCTGAAGCAAATAATAACTCCTCATTTGAACACAGGGATAAAGGGGAAAGAAAATATGCATTTTACAAATAATGAACTAAAATCTACTCTATCAATATTGTTCATTTGTAAGCCAATTTTTATTATTACCAATTTAAAACTAAGCAAACAACCATTTAGCTAAGAAAAATATATAAATTTAAATGTTAGACAAATAAAACTATTAATCTGAAAAAAATTCATATTTAAAAGTTTTGAATCAACAAATCGTTGAGGCTCTTCTGTTCTTGAGAAGCCAGTTGACTTGTAGCTAAAGATGGATACAAGGTCGTCCAAGGCTTCAGCCCTGCCTTCTGGGCACTCAACTCACATCTTTGGATCACAGCCACTCTCTCAGCAGATCAGGTTACCCCACATTTATATCACAAAAGGAAGCAAAAACAATGGTAAGGTCCACTTAAAATGTGAAGTGATATATTAAAGTTTATATATGTAAGTTTACCCATAACTGATTATTTTCCAGAATGGTCAGTAGCTTTCAAATTTTTGAGATTCGTAAAATCCTGGAAACCGAATGTGGATTAAACTGCAGGAGGAATGATAAGAGCTGATCTAGTACCGGGTGGAAACAGACAGAATGGAAGAGATCGGGAAACAGAAAAAAAGATTAATTTCTTAGAAAGCATGAGGAGGCTTAAAGATAGTTAAAAGTATGGCTTTCTCTACCACTCTTCAGCAAATTCCTAACTAGCCCTCTGAAATTATACACTTAACATTTGGAAAGTGTTTGGTTATCAATAAAAGTGGAAATAATGCAAAAATAGGAAGCCCAAAAGACAACAGAGATACAAAGGGGCTCCTAATTGCATCACCTTTTAATTTTGTTTCAATTTTAGACTTATATACAAATATATATATAAATTCTATTGATTAAAGTTCATCTCTTTCAATAAAAATTCAGACAAAAATAAATTTATTCACTAATTCAGTAAATCAAATTGAATTATAACAGTTTTTACTTTCCCATGAGTAAATACAAAATGCCAACATAAATTAAACTACTGCTTCTTAAGGCAATAAAATATATTTAAAAATTAAAACTATATTACAGTTTTCTAACTTAAAATAATTAAAATACATAGATAAGCTTAAAATGCATAATTCTAAGTAAATATGCAAGTTTATCCAGAAATGCTACCCAGAATCCCATCCCTTCTAGGTTGTGACTTTAGATAAGACAGTTGGCCTCTCCTGCGTTATAAACTAAGGGCACTGGATGAGAAGATCCTTCTAAGCTTCTTTCCTGCAGTATGGCCCTAACTTATCATGCCTAGTTTGAGAAGTCTTTCTACACAGATTTATTTTACAGATTGCTATGGATAAATTCATTCTGGAAAATGAAGGCTCCTTTCTAATAACAGACAGACATTTCGGGCCCTTGATGAACTTCCTTCCTCCCTTTAGCCATCACAGTCTCATCAAAAATTCTATCTAAGAACAAGATGGAAAATTAAAAGTCCAACTACTGTATTAATCTTTTCATAGTTGCCCTAAATGATTGACAAAGTAAAGTTTGTGTGTTGATATGATTTACATGCAAATAACCTATATAGATGAGGAAAAATGAATTAAAAAGTAATTGTTTATATTTGCTTGTTCCTAAGAAACTTTTCCATTAAGAATTTAGTCTGAGTGAGTGAGCAGATAAAGTAGGTATACCTTTATGATTTTGCTGTTTCCTAACTTAATCTACCTTAGAATCTAAATCATTTTTCTACATTTGTTTTCATATCATTTTCCTATTGATCTTTATCATCATACATTAGTGAGTACAAGTGAGGTAAAATTCCCCAATCCCCACTCACTACAAGCTACATGTGTGTCTTAATGTACATGGAAAGGTCTTTTGCCCTAACCTTAGATTGTACAATGAACTACTGCTAGTTTGATTGGTTGTAGGTGAACTAAGGTGTAGAGTATTTGAAGGCTAGTGAATGCGACTTGCAGTGATTAAGAAAAGCCTGTATTCTTTTCACATTAAAAGAAGAAGGTTTTATTAGATTGGTACAAAAGTAATTGCAGTTTAGCCATTACTTTTAATGGCAAAAACGAACCTAATAAAACCTAAGTTTACTTGAACTGTGCATGAAACATTCTTCCTCCAGATCTCCTTGAGGCTGGCTCCTTTAAAATTCAGCTCCATTATAACTGCAAACAGCCTTCTCTGACCACTTGCCACCATATTACTCGATTAATTTCCCTACCTTATAAGATACTTTGAAGATTAAATTTTAAAATTCATGTTAAATGCTCAAGACAGGTCCTGACACACAATAAGAACTCCATAGTATTAGCTATTATCATTTTTATGATCTCATATTATCTTGCTTATTTACTGAGTTACTGTTCCCCCACTATCATTTTCACTGCTATATTTCCAGTGGCCAGGAGACTTCCCAGTACATAGAAGGTGCTCAATACATTATTTATTAAATGGATCAATTTCAGTATTCTCCCACCCATGAGTAAGACATGGCTGAGTGAACTCATATTCATTCTCTCACTTGAAATTTTTATGTGCAAAGCAGTGTAGTAGGCACTGAGGATACAAGGTGAATTAATAAGTGAGTGTCCTTATGCGGAAGCAGGGTATGTCACCAGATATACAATATGATATGGAACAAAAGAAGGGCATGGAGCACCTGGTAAATTCAGAAATTTTCCTAACATCAACTGCTATTTGCTTGTTGGAACCTCCCAGAAACTTAACTTAATCTCAGCTTCCTCTCCTGAGCTCTTGATCCATAAATCCCATTGCACACTGGACATATCACTCAGATGTCCTAGAGGCACCTCAAAGCTAAACTGGTCCCACTTCTCACCTCGCCTGCTCCTCCCTTTCATTTCCTGGGTCCATGGACAGCCACATACCTGTGTCATTCAAGGCAGGAATATGGGGATTGTTCTCTTCTCTTCCGCTTTCTGCATTCCCACACACACATTCAGACACTAACTCCTCGAGTTTGTTCTAATGCATGGGGTCTCTCTAATTTGGTCCCCTCCCAGCCCTCAATGTTGTCATTTTCTTTTTTACATCCCTATACAGCCCCTTACAGTCCACTGACTAAGGTTTCTAGGTCACTTAATCCCCAGCAGTTTTTAACTACCTGGATTTCAATATGTGAATGAGTGAATGAATGGTATAGGAACACAGAAAGGCGGCTGCTCTCTGAGGAAGTAGGGAAAGGTATCACAGATGAGGTAATACTTGAGTTTTTATTAAATAATGAATGGGAATGGGTCAGGGGAAGAAATTAGAGAGATCTTTCAAGCCCCAGAAGAGCATGGGTCTTTCTGGCAGTAGTGAAAATCTCAGTGTGGCTGGGGACAGGAGACACAGCTGAGTGACAAGAGATGAACCTGGGGAAGGCAACTGGGATTCAAATCTAAAGGGACTCAGAGGTCCCACAAATGGACTTGGACTTAATTCTGGAAGCAATAGGAAATCAGAAAATGTGCATAAGCAGAGAAGTGGCACAACCAGAGATGATTCTTTTGCAGACAGATAGCTGTAGGATGAAGCTGGTTGCAGAGAGGTGGTGAGGGTCAGAAATCAGTCCCCTGCAATGTGAAGGGAGAGAAAGGGATAGATTTCAGAGGTCTTGTAATGGTGGGATCAGTAATATTTGGTGATGTAGACAACTACGTTAGCAACAACTGGGTACCTCGAAGTTAACTTAGTGATATTAGTAAAATCTTGTTTCCTATGTTTCTTTACTAAAACACTGCATCAAAACCAAAAAGACAAAAACAACCTCATATCAATTGGACAAAATAACCACGGGAAGAATTTTAGTTACAGTATTTGGGCTTTTTCCAAGCAAAATCATGTACAGTCCCAAAGGGCCTCAGAAGCCGGATGTCCTCTAAGTCCATAACAGATACTATTAGCTTTCGTAGGATCATGGGTCAGGAAAATGGAAAAAAGTCTAAACAATTAAAACAATCAAACACCAAGCAACTGAAAAATTGTTCAAATGATATTAGTGGAAACTATGAAAACTGGGGCTACAGAGCAATCCATAGTGGATGTAAAGCGGGTCCTTGAATAGCGTCACTCTGTTATTATGTTGATGGGAACAAAAACCAATTCCCAGACAGGGCCATTGTCTGTGTGGAGTTTGCAGGTTCTCCCCATATCTGCATGGATTTTCTCCCGTTATTCCAGTTTCCTCCTACATCCCAAAAACGTGCACCTTCGGTGAACTGGCATGTCTGCGTGGTGCCAGTCTGAGTGAGTGTGGGTGTGTCTGAGTGCACCCTGGGAGGGAATGGCTCCTGGCCAGGGTTGGTTCCCACCTTGTGCCCTGAGCTACCCTGAGCTGCCAGGATAGGCTCTGATCACTCACAACTCTGATTTGGAAGAAGTGTCTAAATAATTATCTTACTTGTTTTTATTAATATTTCTTAAATGTATGTATAGCTTACATTTATTTTAATGTTTAATGTTAGAAGTGTTTTGTCTTTATTTAGAGGTTTGGTGATGTTTTTGTGGCCAGAAATATGCCTTAGGAATTTAACTCTTTTTTTGTTTGTTTGTTTGTTTTGGTTTTGTTTTTTTGAGACGGAGTCCCGCTCTGTCGCCCAGGCTGGAGTGCAGTGGCGCCATCTCGGCTCACTGCAAGCTCCACCTCCCGGGTTCACGCCATTCTCCTGCCTCAGCCTCCCTAGTAGCTGGGACTACAGGCACCCGCCACTGCAACCGGCCAATCTTTTTGTAGTTTTAGTAGAGACGGGGTTTCACCGTATGTTAGTCAGGATGGTCTCGATCTCCTGACCTCGTGATCCACCCGCCTCGGCCTCCCAAAGTGCTGGGATTACAGGCGTGAGCCACCGCACCCGGCCGGAACTTAACTTTTTATATCAATCAGCCTATGGTAAAATTGGTTTCACTTAACGTCTCAGTTTCCAAGAACATATGAACAAAGTGAGGATTTACTCTACAATAAAAAATATCACATATAGTTAAAAAGTAACCTAAGATAATCTACTACAAAATTCAGAAAAGACTATAATTTCTTGCGGAGGATGAGAGAGGCCAGGAAAGCTTTTAAAAGAAGTGCCACTGGAGTTAGACCTCAAAGTGTGCAGTAATTTCACTTGCGGAGTTGAGGGGAAGTCCTCTTCAGAGAAAGGGAACAAAGACAGAGGTGGGAAAATCTGGGGAGCAGTAAAAGAATAGCCAGGGATTTCCATTTTGATTGGCTTATCCAGTACATAAATAAAAATAATGGAAATTAAAATTGAGAATGTAGTGCAGGGCCAGGTCTTAATGGATCCCAAATGCCAAAATAAGCCATCTGAACTTCAGGGACCCACTAGAGGCAGGGTGAACAAAAAAGTGCCACACTCAGTGCCGGCTTCGGGAACAGTAACCTGGCAGGAAAGGGACAGGGAAATGAATGGATGGGAGCAAGGTAAACAATTGTTGGGTGCAAGTTAGGGTAGGGGCAATAGGAACAGATATGGAAGACACTTTTGAAACAAAAAAAGAAACAAGTAGGTGGGGCTTGATAAGATTGGAATTGGAAAAAGCTCAGAATAGTTCCAGTGAGAAACACAAGTAGGAGCTAATTTGTAATGAGACTGCAATGAAGCCAGAGGAGGTTCTAATTGTGGGTTGATATTTGTGGTAAAACCAATCAAACCAATTTTTCTGCTGAGTCTGGTCTCTTCATGGCCCCTAGAAATGCAGCAGCTGGTGGCTAGCTAGAGACTGAAGCTGTCCTAATAGGGCAACAGGGGGTTAGGTGAGGGGGTGGGGGGAAATGGGAAGATCCAAGGTCTTTGATGATGTTATTGGATCACTAAATTAACCAATCTTGGGACTGTGGGTTACATGCTAAAATGTTATAGTAAATTTTCCTTATTGTTAATAAAAATCAGGATTCATGTCCTTTTTTTGTACTCAGTAATACAAGAGGAGGAGGAAAGAGATCAGATGGTGATCCCTAGAATTGGAGATTTGCAGAGCAAGTAAAATAGGATCAGAGCCTGAAGTCCATGGAGCTATCAAAAACTGAGCTCAAGCAGCCATAAAAAATGATGAGTTCGTGTCCTTTGTAGGGACATGGATGAAACAGGAAAACATCATTCTCAGTAAACTATCGCAAGGACAAAAAACCAAACACCGCATGTTCTCACTCATAGGTGGGAATTGAACAATGAGAACTCATGGACACAGGAAGGGGAACATCACATTCCAGGGACTGTTGTGGGGTGGGGGGAGGGGGGAGGGACAGCATTAGGAGATATACCTAATGCTAAATGACGAGTTAATGGGTGCAGGAAATCAACATGGCACATGGATACATATGTAACAAACCTGCACATTGTGCACATGTACCCTAAAACCTAAAGTATAATAAAAAAAATAAATAAAATAAAAAAATAAAAAATAAATAAAAAAATTAAAAAAATTAAAAACTGAGCTCAAATGGCAGACCAAACGGTCCACATGAGTAGAGAGGCAGGTGAGGCCAGTGTGGCATGTCAAGGCAATGGATGAGGCAAGAAGCTGTTACAGTGAGAATAAAGCCAAGATTCAGCAGGAGAGAAGACTGCAAAGAGGCAGAACTATAACTAGATATCATCCAAGAAGATCATTTCAGATAAGGGGCAGTTTCAAATGTTGAGCAGGTCTGAAGTGTGGCTGTGCCTATAAGGAGCAAGAGTGACTTAGAAATAAAGTTCCTTGGCCGGGCGCAGTGGCTCATGCCTGTAATGCCAGCACTTTGGGAGGCCGAGATGGGTGGATCACGAGGTCAGGAGTTTGAGACCAGCCCAGCCAACATGGTGGAACCCTGTCTCTACTAAAAATACAAAAATTAGTCATGCGTGGTGGCACACACCTGTAATCCCAGCTACTCAAGAGGCTGAGGCAGGAGAATCACTGGAATCCAGGAGGCAGAGGTTGCAGTGAGCCGAGGTCATGCCACTGCACTCCCACTTGGATGACAGAGTGAGACTCTGAGAAAGAAAAGGAGGGGAGGGGAGGGGAGGGGAGGGGAGGGGAGGGGAGGGGAGAGGAGAGGAGAGTAAAGTTAAGTTCCTTAAGGTCCACAGGGCAAAGATCTCTGAGACCAGGGATTGGAACACCAGGTAAAGTGTTTAGCAGGTTCCAGGAGATGATAGAAGAAAGACAGAGTCAGCAAAAGTGGACTCTTCTAGGTTGAGAAGTGAGCAGAAGGTGTGAGTTGAATGTTAGATGGAAGAAGTGTGGTACACAGGATAGAATGGAGTTCACAACACAAGTTCTTGAGAGACAATGAACAAGCAATAGACTGGATGTGCTGGTGGGAAGCAGGAAATTCTCTGGCTCCTGCCCCTCACTCTGAGAGCCAGAAAAAGTAAAAGAAATGACCACGAGTGGAGAATGTGGCTCAGGAACTTGTAACTTAGAATAAGGCCAAGAGTGTGTTTTGGCAAGAGTGTAGAGAAATGTTAAGGGAAAAGTTAAAGAATGAGAGGTCTGTGTAAGTAATAGAATCCTAGAGTGTAGTAGGAAGGTATGGTTGGGGAGAAGAAAGGTATGAATTTGAGGATGGGGCTGAAATATTTAAACAGAAACCAGAGTCATAAGAGGGTAGGGGTGTGTATACTTCAGGGGACTTTTTTCTGTTTTTTCTGTTGTTGTTGTTGTTGTTATTGGATGGGGGTGAAAAGAGCCTCGCTCTGTTACCCAGGCTGCCAGGCTGGAGTTCAGTGGCACAAATATAGCTCACTGCAGCCTTGATCACCAGGGCTCAAGCAATCCTCCTGCCTCAGCCTCCTGAGTAGCTGGAACTATAGGCACGTGCCACCACACCCAGCTAATTTTTAAGTATTTTTAGAGATGGGGGTCTCAATCTATTGCAGAGACTAGTCTTGAACTCCTGGTCTCAAGCAATCCTCCCACCTAGGCCTCCCAAAGTACTGGGATTACAGGGGTGCCTGGCCCTTACGGGATGATTTTTAAAGACAGAAATGTAGATGATACCCAATTGGGTTTTTGGCTGGAAAGACATAAGAGTTGATAGAAGAAAGCAAGACTGCAAGAATAAGGCAAATTTTGACAGTTTAACAGCCTGGCAGAATAAAAATTGTAGATGCCTTCAGAAGCAGGCAGACCCTAGGCCTGATTTTGTAATTTACTAGCCATGTCACCTTAAGCTTCTGTTTCCTCATCATTAAAATAGAAATAAAAATACCTACCTTGCAGGGCTTTTAATATAATTTAGAGATAATCTATGCAAAACAACTGGCATTGTCATAAGCATTTCGTGGACACTCAATAATGTGAAGCATCACTCTCTTACTATAGCAAGCTTCCAACCTCCCGGGCCTGTCAGGGCAAACAGCTTCTGACAGCGCAGCTGAGATTGGGAGAAGAAGGGGTCAGAATTTCCCACAACAGCATTCTTCCCAAAGTACACAATACCATTCCAGAATAAAGCCATGAGCTTAGCAATGAACAAGAGTGAAAATTCTGAATTAAACTCTGCAGTAATTCAGCAGCCCTGTGGTGCAAAAGACCTGAAGAGGAACTTCACATATATGGCTGTAGAAACAAACTTTGTGCTCTGCATTTTGTTTATTCAGTGAATGAGCCTATCATCAGTACTTGCAAATTAGCTCTAATTATCAGATAAAAGTGATGTGGTTATTCTAATTGCCTGAAAATCAACTGCTACAAAGAGTCTAAGTAGTAAGCAATAATTACCATATCATTTCATAAAGGAGGGTTTCTTTTTTTTCCTGACTGAAAGTAGCACATGCTCAAGATGAATTACAGGACTGGTTTAAACTTTTACTTATCTTTTCACAATTCACATCAGATCCATGCCAATAGTTCCCAAATTGAAATCTCCAGCCCAGGACTTTCCATAGCAATTCAAGCTGCCTGTCTGACAGCTTTCCTTCAATATCTATTAGGTCACCCAAACTTAATATGGCAAAATCAGAACTCTTGGTAAGCCTCCAAACCAGTTCCTCCCCAGGTTTCTCCCTCCTCATAAATAGCCCTACCATACACCCAGTTTTTCGAAGTCCAACACATAGGAATCCTCCTTGATTTATGCCTTTTCTTATTCTCTTACAGGCAGCCATCAGCAAGTCCTGTGGGCTCTACTTTGAAATACGTCCCAAAGCCATGACACTTCTCTCCTTCTCCACTGCCACTAACCTTGTCTGAGTCACCATCACGTCTCAGCTGGATGACTAGATGACTAATTCCCTATTCTCTCTACTCCTCCACTATCCATTCTTCACCTAGCAGCCACAGGAACCAAGAAAAGTATAAATCAGGTCCTATCATTCTCTTGCTTAAACCCTCTAATGGTTAACTGCTCTTACAATAAAATCCAAATTTTTCCCCATGGCCTGCAAGGCCCACTTGACCTCACGCCTGCCCACCTCCCTGACCTCAACTCCTGTCATGCTCCCCTTTGCTCATGTACCCTGGCCACACTGGACTTCTCTCTTTTCCCTGAACATGTGAAGCTCCTTCCCACCATTCCCTTGCCAATCCCTCTCCTGGAATATCTTGACATCAAACCTTTTCATGGCTTGCTCTTCTTTTCACTGAGAGTGAAATGTTACCTCTTCTATGAGTCTGTCTCAATTTTAATTAGTACCTAGTCATTCTCTACTGCATTATACCTTTTTATTATTTTTATACTTCTCCCCACCAAAACGGCATATGGCAGGCACTCAATAAATGTAGGATTTGTGAATAAACTATACATAAATGTTCTTCAATTGAATTATGGTAAACACATCAGAAAGGCTTAAAGCATCATCCTACTTGGGACAGTCAGATCTCCTAGAATTCACCTTCAATTCAAAAGTCACTCAAAAATCTGCTGAACTGGTTTCCACCAGCTCCCAAGCACATAAGGAAAGATGGTGGTAAGCAGTCCCCAAGCAAAGTGCACTTGTTTCCTTCTACAGCTTCTTAGTTCATACCTCCATGCACTACTGTGGCTGAGAGCCTCTCAGAACAGTAGGGACTCACCTCATGAAGACCCAGATTGTGTTTCTTAAAGAAGCTGAGCAGATCTCCCACCTCATTAGGCAGAGTCAACAGCAGCAGGGCAGCTCCAAGAAGACTTGAGGAAAAGGGTAGTTTATCCTTGCCAGGGGGAGAATATTGCTGAGTCTCCTGCTCTGCACAGCCATCTCATTGATACAGAACCTGTGTCAGTTGGATTCTTCCTGTTTATCGATCACTACAACCCTTCTGACAACCATGCAAAGGCTTCAAAGTGTATGGAGAACTGGAAGGGACAATGGGGAAGGTCCTAGTTTTCGATCATGTCTATGAAGTAACCACAGTGCTTTCTACACCATATAAGAATTAGACCTTGATAAGGAAAATTTTTGCTGATATATATCAAAGAGTATGTGAATATGTCAAAAATAATAATTTGTTTTACTTAAAAAAATTAAACCTAGGAGAGACCATAGCACTTTTTACATCTAAACCCTCCAGATTAGACAAAGGAGAAAAATGGACCCAGAAAATGTAAACGACTTGTTCAAGATCTCCAGCAATTCAGAATATTTTTGAATATATGACACCTTATATTTTGTACATTTTTAAAGATGGATAAAAGTGAACCGATGATGAAAGATAATTTCTTTACTTTACCCACACTCAGGAGTTTGAGTAAAATTAACATTATGAGGATGTTTTCTCTGATGCTGGTCAGACATGTAATTGAACTCAACAAGGTCACATCTCTTGGGGAAAAAAAAAAATCTCCTTTTCTCATCTCTTATCTTGTTACACTTTGTTTTTCCTTTCCTCTTGCTACATGTAATTTTTTGAGGTAGAATGCCTTCATACTGAATTTATCTTGGAAAGATTTTCCAAGAAATTAGAGTTCCAAGTTTTCCAGACATTGCAAAACAAACCCTGTACTTGCCTTTCTTTGACAAAACTTGGCAGCCTGCCTCAAAAACATATTACTCAGCATGTGCCCTCATGGCATAATTCCCAAATCTTCTATAATCTTACAAAAGCATTTTTTCTTTCTGAAGAAATGTTCACTTTCAGATAAGATGCCTCCATGACCTGAACCGGCTACTTCCCTGTGTCATTTAGAAAATCAACTGGAGCCTAACTCAAGGAGGAGGATACTAGGCCTATAAACATGCACATTTAAAATACTCTGTGATAACCAAAATGCATGTACTGGCAGTATATTTCTGATTACTTTTATATTTATAATAATTTGACAGTTTTATTTTAAAAATTAGCAATCAACAGAATGCAAATAATATAGACAATTTTTGGTTGGGTTCTTTTTTTTGATTATACTTTAGGTTTTAGGGTACATGTGCACAATGTGCAGGTTTGTTACATATGTATCCATGTGCCGTGTTGGTTTGCTGCACCCATTAACTCATCATTTAGCATTAGGTATATCTCCTAATGCTGTCCCTCCCCCCTCTCCCCAACCCACAACAGTCCCCGGAGTGTGATGTTCCCCTTCCTGTGTCCATGAGTTCTCATTGTTCAATCCCCACCTATGAGTGAGAACATGCGGTGTTTGGTTGGGTTCTTAATCTTTGTCCTGATGTTACCCATAAATGCAAAAATGCTAGATCAGATTATTTGCTGAGTATACAAATGATACATGGCTTATTTGGAGAAAAATTCAAAATGTGTAACAAGGACAGTAAAAATCACCTGAGATTCAGCCACCATCCAGAGAAAGAATCACTACAGTTTGGTAACCACTGTTGTAATATCTTTCTATGCACGTACACACAATATGTGATTTTATGCACATGGAATAGTATATAAGTTGGTTTGTGGCCAAGTTCTTGCTAATTCTATGGTCTTTTGATGAGAGTATCTATCTTCCCCTTCCCCTGTGTCACCTCCCCTGCCGCTCCTTAGCCAATGGAACAGCCTAGTATGCATCCATCCATAACTCCTGGGTTTATACACTTTCATGGCAATAGCTATAATTTATTAAGTGCTTAACATGTTTTCCAGCCTATTTGGTACTTTGTGTTTCCCCCACCCTTTATTTGTTGAGATATGTTGTTCCTTTCAGTGACTCCTTTTACCACCTATTTTACTTTCTGTCTCACTCCTCTAAAAATCCAAAGCACTGCTTCCTCACATGTGGAGTCCCCACAGCTGATGTTGCAGAAGGACTTCATGGCAGCTCCATTTCTCTTTTTCTGTTTCCTTATGGTTTGTAGCACAAGGCCCCACGCAAAGGGGCCTAATTTAATAAATATCCTAAGTGGCAGATATTGGAAAAGAAATAAAGGTCACAACTATGACTGAACAAACAGGGGCTTCTTTGTTATTTTTACAAAGATAAGAAAATGTTAGCCATAAAGAGTGACCTTGCTAAAAAATTTCATACGGACAAGTATTTAATGGGCATAACCCCAGCCTTTTTATTATAGCATAAACATGACATCAAAATATAATATTCAATTATCTGATGGTTGAAAAAGATTTGAGTTATTCTTTAGCTAAAGGAATTAAAAGAAGGAATTATTAAACACAAAAATACAAACAAACTTCATGTTGAGAACTGCATTATTTGTTAAATGTTAAACTACATATAAATGGAGACACAGTTTGCTCACTAAACCTACATTAATGTTGCATATCTCATATCCCAGACACTGTTGGATGTTGTGGGGGAAAAAAGGTAAAATGGATACAACTCTTGTCTTCAATAAGCTTGTAGTTCAGTGTAGCACTATCTAACAGAAAGATAATGCAAGCCATGTGTAATTTTTTAAAAGTAAAAAGCACCAGGTAAAATTAATTGTAATACTATATTTTATTTAACCTAATATATCCAAAATATTATTGCAACATGTGACTAATATTCAAAAACTATTGAGATAGTTCACATACTTTTTGTCATACTAAGTCTTCAGAATTCAGCATGGATTTTACACTTATAGTACATCTCCATTTGGACTAGCCACATGCTATGATTTGAATGTTCACTCCAAAACTCTTATTGAGATTTAATTGCCATTGTGACAGTATTAAGAGGTGGGACCTTTAAGAGGTGATTAGGTCATGAGGGCTGCGCTCTCATTAATGGATTAATGCTATTGTCATGGGAGTGGGTTTGTTATTGCAAGACCAGGTTTTTATTAAGTGAGCCTGGCCCCCATGCTCTCTCTTTTTGCACACACTCACTTGCCCTCTTACCTCCCCACCATAGCATAACATAGCAAGAAGGCCCTTATCAGATGCTGGTACCATGCTCTTGGACTTTCCAGCCTCCAGAAATGTGAGAAATAAATTTCTTTTCTCTATAAATTACTCAGCCTTGAGTATTCCATTACAGCAACAGAAAATGAAATAAGATGCCATACTTCAGGGGCTCAATAGCCACATGTAGCTGGTGGCTATCATATTGGAAAGTACAGGTCCAGTGCATTTGTCAGAATAAGTCAGGTTATGCTGTATACAAAACACCCAAAAATCTCAATGGCTCAAAGAATCAAAAGTATATTTCTAGTTTAAACTACACGCACTTTGCAGGTCAGCAGGAGACTCTGGACATTGCAGTCATTCAGGGACTCAGACTTCATCTCTACATACCATCACAGTGAATAGGAAGGAAAGGTAGGAGTTGAGCAGTGGATATTAAATGATTTCACCTGAAAATAATTTGCATCACTTCTGATCACATTTCATTGGTCAAAGTGAGTCATTTGGCCAAAGATGGTAGAAAGTACAATCTTATCATCTGCTCAGAAGACTGAGAGCTGGAAATATTTGCTGTACAATATCAATGATTACCATATGTATTAAGCAAACATTATGAGTCAAGCAATGTGAAAAACAAGAAGGGAGCAAAAGAGTAGATAGCTAGATCTACAACATAGGATGGAGGTGAGGAAAGCTCTCAGTAAGAGAACGATAAAAGGCTTAGGGAGTTGAGGGGACAGTCAAGTTACTGCTGGCACCAATGGAGAAGCATCCATAAATAGCACTTGCCTGGAACTGTCTGACACATCTGGAGGATCACTCCACCTAATTAACTCAGAGTCTAGCCTTGAGAAAGCAGACATCTCAACTCTGTTATAGAGAACATATTGCCACTATGCACACCCTATAAAAAATGTACAGTACAACATATGCTAGACTCACACATGCACTTTGAGGGTGATTTTGTGTAAATTGTCCTTTTAAATCAGTAGTCGCCAAACTTTTTGGTACCAGGGACCAGTTTCATGGAAGATAATTTTTCCACGGATCAGAGTGGGAGGTGGCTTCAGAATGAAACTCTTCCACTTCAGAACATCAGGCATTAGACTCTCATAAGGCACACACAACCTAGATCCCTTGCATGTGCAGTTCACAAATAGTTACCGCTCCTATGAAAATCTAATGTTGCCACTGATCTGACAGGAGGTGGATCGTTCAGGCGATAGTGCTCACTCACCTATAGCTCACCTCCTGCTATGTGGCCAGGTTCCTAACCAGACCGTGGCCTGGGGGTTGGGGACCCTGTTTTAAATGACTCACTCTAAAGTTATAAAATAGCCATCTCTGAACCAGCCATCAGATCATCCAGAACATTCTAAGATCTCAAAAGACGGGTAAGGGGAGTAATTTGCAGCGACTAATACCTGCACTATGTTCTGAAAACCTCCAGTAGAATAAGAAATTCAGTGAAAAACCAAAGATAGTCTCCAGAAGAACAATTTTAATTTCCTAATCAGCATCCTGTGCTGGTATTGAGAGACTGCTTTGTTGAGAAACAGACCATTCTGATTAGTTAAAATAATTTTTTATGGAGGAATGGAAACTAAAACTGGAAAATTAACTTAGCACCATGGTATACTGGAAGCCCTTCAATGCAAAGAAAATGATTTTTAACTATTTCTATTTTCCCAGTTGATTGCCTTAGAATAATATCTCTAAAGAGTTGGAAACCTAGAAAGTACCCCAAAAATGATGGATACTTTTGTTATTACCATTTAATAAGGAAACCTAGAAAGTACCCCAAAAATGACAAATATTTTTGTTATTACCATTTTGTAAGGAGGGGTCTCTGATAATTCTGTGTGGTACATTCACCTTGCTAGGAATGATGGATTGGCCTTTTAAGGCTGACATAGTTCCTGGGTTTTATGTGACCACTTGGGTTTAGTTCTCCCAAGGCCAGACTTCCATCCATGTTAATCTCATTTACTAGTGAAGATTAAAGAAAATAACAGAAAACAACTTAATTTTTGGATTCCTAAAAAGCATAAAATAATTTCAGAACCTTGAAATTCTAAAGCATAATGTAACACACAAAAGCAATATCCACTTAGGTAAATTAGACTTGTATGTTATCTTGAGGTAATAGAATGTCACTAGAATAGTAAGTGAAAGACAATTAAGCTCATTAATGGCTATGTTCTCAAGAAGCTACTCAGCCAGCCACACATCACCAGGGGGAAGCTACTAGAAGATACTGGTGAGTGGAAGAGAGTAGGCCTTACAAGAACAAGGGAGAAACCAAAAGTCACCCAAGATGACAATAACCTTTCTAGCTTTGATGGATCAGGCCTTTGAGTTATATGAGGGAGCATATAATTTCTTTCCACGTTTCTCTCTTCTGAACAAAAATAATTCAAAGTTCATATGCATAATAAAGTTCAGCATTTAAAGGGCACTGACATTTTATTGATATTAAAAATAAACCAAGAGAGAAGATGTAATTTTTTCCTCTGGATTTCTTACCTTTTCATTTATGACCAGGAGGCAGACATAACTTTTCTGACCAACTTTTTAACTGTCAAGTAAATAATGAACCCACATACAAGTCCTGGGAGAATCACTAAAGAAACCCCCAAAGTAAATAAAGAAATATAAAATGGAAAGCAGATTAATTATCTCAATTCTAATTACTCAGTTTAGAATTCATTCCAGTTGCCCATATGTATCTAATGATACCCAAATTACTTCTAAATTCAGGTCAAGATTATCAGTAAGTGAGCAGAAAGAGAACAGCCTGGACAACATGGTGAAACCCCATCTCTACTAAAAATACAAAAATTAGCTGGGTGTGGTGGCACGTGCCTATAATCCCAGCTACCCTGGAGGGTGAGGTGGGAGAATTGCTTGAACCTGAGAGGTGGAGGTTGCAGTGAGCTGAGATTATGCCACTGCACTTCAGCCTGGAAGACAGAGCAAGACTCCATCTCAAAAAAAAAAAAAAAAAAAAAAAAAGGGCCGGGCGCGGTGGCTCACGCTTGTAATCCCAGCACTTTGGGAGGCCGAGGCGGGCGGATCACGAGGTCAGGAGATCGAGACCACGGTGAAACCCCGTCTCTACTAAAAATACAAAAAATTAGCCGGGCGTGGTGGCGGGCGCCTGTAGTCCCAGCTACTCAGAGAGGCTGAGGCAGGAGAATGGCGTGAACCCAGGAGGCGGAGCTTGCAGTGAGCCGAGATTGCGCCACTGCACTCCAGCCTGGGCGACAGAGCTAGACTCCGTCTCAAAAAAAAAAAAAAAAAAAAAAAACCTGCTAATGTAACGTGGTGATTCTCCTGTAGAAAAGCTGTGTTTCTTATAAGGCTGCAGGGGCAAGTTCTCACTGGGGATCCACAATGTCAGCACCCGTTCAAGTCTCTGACCCTCTAGTCTCTGAGCTCAAGCAGCAGACTCTGCTTCCATGTTTGGTTCTGCCCCAGACTCTGACCTTACTCTAGCTACAGGGCCTAGGCAGATATAAAAAAATTAGTATGGATGAGGCAGGAGAATGGCGTGAACCCAGGAGGTGGAGCTTGCAGTGAGCCAAGTTGGCACCACTGCACTCCAGCCTGGGCGATAAAGTGAGACTCCGTCTCGAAAAAAAAAAAAAAAAATTAGTATGGATGGAGACAGAGCAAGATGGCCAAATAGTAGCCTCCATCAATCATCCTCCCTGAAGGAACACCAAATTGAACAACTATTCACAGAAAAAAAAGCACCATCTTAAGAACCAAAAATCAGGTAAGTGACCACAGTACCTGGTTTTAACTTCATATTGGTGGAAGAGGCACTGAAGAAGTAGGAAAGGCAGTCCCGAATTGCCAGTGCCATCCCTTCCCCATCCCCTGCAGCAGCTGCATTGTTCAAAGAGAGAATCTATGTGCCTGGGGAAGGGAGAGCACAGTGATTGTTACACTTTACACTGAAACTCAGTCTTGCCCTGTCACAGCAGAAAGCAATACAGGCAAAACTCAATGGAGGGAGAATTCAGGCCAGCCCTAGCCAAAAGGGAATCACCCAACCCAGAAGTCAGAACCTGAATTCTGGCAAGGCTTGTCACCCTGGCTAAAGTACTCTGAGGTCCTAAATAAACTTGAAAGGCAGTCTAGGCCACAAGGACTGCAATTCTTGGGAAAGTCCTGGTGCTGTGCTGGGCTCAGAGCCAGTGAACTTGGGGGCATGTGACCTAGTGAGACCAGCTCATGTGCACCATCTCTTCCAAAACCACAGGCAACACAGCTCACAGCTCCAAAAGAGACTCCTTCCTTCTGCTTGAGGAGTGGAGAGGGAAGAGTAAAGAGGACTTTGTCTTGCAACTTGGAACCAGCTCACCCATAGTAGGATAGGGCACCAGGCAGAGTCCTGAGGCCCTATCTCCCAGATGCCCAGATGACATTTCTAGACACACCCTGAGCCAGAAGAAAACCCACTTCCTTGAAGGGAAGAACCCAGTCCTGGCAGGATTCATCACCTGCTGACTAAAGAGCCCTTGGGCCCTGAATAGTCAAGAGTGGTAGCCAGGTAGTACATGCTGTGGGCCTTGGGTGAGACTGTAACCACAGTGGAATAAAACTAGAAATCATTAACAAGAGGAACTTTAGAGACTATACAAACACATGGAAATTAAACAACATGCTCCTGCTCCTGAATGACCAATAGGTCAATAAAGAAATTAAGAAGGAAACTGAAAATTTTTTTGAAACAAATGACATTGGAAACACAACATACCAAAACCTATGGGATACAGCAAAAACAGTACTAAAAGGGAAATGTATAGCTATAAGTGCCAACATCAAAAAAGAAGAAAAACTTCAAATAAACAATCTAACAATGTATCTCAAAGAATTAGAAAAGCAAGAGCAACCCAAACACAAAATTAGCAGGAAAAAATAGTGAAGATGAAAGCAGAAATAAATGAAGACAACAGTACAAAAGATCAATGAAACTAAAAGCTGATTTTTTGAAAAGATTAAAAACAATCAACAAAACTTTAGCCAGATTAAGAAAAAAAGACAGAAGACTTACACAAATAAAATCAGAGATGTGAAAGGAGACATGACAACCAATACCACAGAAATTCAAAAGACCATGAGAAGCTGCTATGAACAACTATATGCCAATAAATTGGAAAACCTAGAAGAGATGAATAAATTCCTAGACAAATACAACCTACCAAGATTCAACCATGAAGAAATCCAAACCTTGAAGAATTTAGTAACAAGTAAACAAAAGATCGAAGCTGTAGTAAAAAGTCTCCCAGCAAATAAAAGCCCAGGACCTGATGCCATCACTGCTGAATTTTACCGAATATTTAAAGAAAAACTAATACTACTCCTACTCAAACTATGCCAAAAAATAGAGGATGAGGGAATACTTCCAAGCTCATTCTACAAGTCCAGTATTACCCTGATGCAAAAATCAAAGATACATCAATAAAAGAAAACTACAGGCCAATAAAACCATCAATAAAATGTTATCAAACCAGATTCAATAACATATTAAAAGATCATTCATCATGACCAAGTGGGATTTATCTTAGGAATGCAAGGATGGTTCAACACACACAAATTAATCAATGTGATATATCAATAGAATAAAAGACAAAAAACGTATGATTATTTCAATTGATGCTGAAAAAGCATTTGATAAAATCCAATATCCCTTCACGATAAAAACTCTCAAAAAACAGGGTATAAAAAGAACATACCTCAACTTAATAAAAGCCATATAAGACAGACCCACAGTTAGTATCATACTGAACAGCAAAAAAACTGAAAGCCTTTCCTCTAAGATCTGGAACATGACAAGGATGCCCATTTTACCACCATTAATTGGAACTCCTAGCTAGAACAATCAGACAAGAGAGAAATAAAGGGCATTGAAATTGGAAAGGAAGAAGTCAAATTTCCTTGTTTGCAGATGGTATGATCTTATATTTAGAAAAACCTGAAGACTCCATCAAAAAACTATTAGAACTGATAAAACAAATTTAGTAAAGTTACAGGATACAAAATCAACATACAACAATCAGTAGCATGTCTATATGACAACAGTGAACAACATGAAAAATAAATCAATGAAGCAATCCCATTTATATTAGCTACAAATAAAATAAAATAAAATACCTAGGAATTAACCAAAAAACTGAAAGATCTCTACAATGAAAACTATACAACATTTATGAAAGACATGGAAGAGGACACAAAGAACTCAAAGATTCTTCCATGTTCATGGATTGGAAGAATTAATACTCTTAGAACGTTCATACTACTGAAAGAAATCTACAGATTCAATGCCATCTCTATCAAAATACCAATGACATTCTTCACAGCAAGAAAACAATCCTAAAATTTATATAAAACCACAAAAGACACACCACAGCCAAAGCTAACCTAAGCAAAAAGAAGAAAACTAGACGAATTACATTATCTGACTTCAAGTTATACTACAAAGCTACAGTAACCAAAACAGCATGATACTCGTTTTAAAAACAGATACATAGACTAATGGAATAGAAGAGAGAACCCAGAAACAAATCCATACCTCTACAGCAAACTCATTTTTGAGAAAGGTGACAAAAACATACATTGGGGAAAGGATCTCCTCTTCAATAAATGATGCTGGGAAAACTGGATAGCCATCCACATGCAGAAGAATGAAACTAGATCCCTATCTCTCACAATATACAAATATCAAATCAAAATGAATTAAAGACTTAAATCTAAGACCTCAAACTGTGAAACTACTACAAGAAAACATTGGGAAAACTCTCTAGGACATTGGACTGGGCAAAGATTCTTGAGTAATACCCTACAAGCAAGGGCAACCAAAGCAAAAATGGGCAGATGGGATCACATCAAGTTAAAAAGCTTCTGCACAGCAAAAGAAACAACCCACAAAGTGAAGAGATATCACACAGAATGGGGAGAAAATATTCACAAACTATCCATCTAACAAGGGATTAATAACCAGAGTATGTAAGAGCTCAAATAACTCTATAGGAAAAAATCTAACAATCTGACTTTTAAATGGGCAAAAGATCTGAATAGACATTTCTCAAAAGAAGACATGCAAAAGGCAAACAGGCATATAAAAAGATGCTCGACATCATTGATCATCAAAGAAATGCAAATCCAAACTACAATGAGATATCATCTCGCCCCAGTTAAAATGGCTTTTAACCAAATTCAGTCAATAACAAATGCTGGCAGGGATGTGAAGAAAAGGGAACCTTCATCCATAGGTGGTACAATCCATAGTGGTTGTAAATTAGTACAACCACTATGAAGAACAGTTTGGAGGTTCCTTAAAAAACTAAAAATAGAGCTAACATATGATCCACCAATCCTACTGCTAGGTATATACTCAGAAGAAAGGAAATCAGTATATCAAAGAGATATCTGTACTCCCATGTTTGTTGCAACACTGTTCACAATAGCCTACATTTGGAAACAACATAAGTGTCCATCAAGAGACAAATGGATAAAGAAAATGTGGTGCATATACACAATCAAGTACTATTCAGTCATAAAAAAGAATAATATCCTTCCACTTGCAAAAACATAGGCAGAACTGGAGGACATTATGTTAAGTCAGGCACAGAATGACAAATTTTGCATGTTCTCACTTATTTGTGGGAGCTAAAAATAAAAACAAATTCATGGAGATAGTAGAAAGATAATTACTAGAGGCTGGGAAAGGTAGTTGGGGGAGTGAGGAGTGGGGATGATTAATGGGTACAAAATTATACTTAGAATGAATAAGGCTTAGTATTTGATAGCACAAAAGAGTGACTACAATGAACAATCATGTATTATACATTTTATAATAACTAAAAGTATAATCAGACTATTGTAACACAAAGAAAGGACAAATAATTGAGGAGATGGATGCTCCACTTACTCTGATGTGATTATTAGGCATGTGTGCCTGTATCAAAATATCTCAAGTACCCCATAAATATATATACCTACTGTGTACTCACAAAAATTAAAAATTAAAAAGAAATTAAATTAGTTTATGTTAGTTACCATGCAGTGATGGATGATCCAGAAGAACTCTGAGTTGAAGACAAAAACGAACGATAAATTTTGAAGTCACTAAGGATAATCGACCTGTGGCTAATCAAGTGGTCACACAGATAAGCCATTTATATTTTACTCCACTTTAAATGTCCCAAACTGCAAGTGGTGACTCTGAGCATCAGCAGTCTGCTCATAGTTATGCTGGGTGGTCTCTACATTGACATCCTAAATGACTTATTAATACATGTACCATCATTCCTTTTGTGTTTAGAGATGTTTAAAGGGAGAAGGAGGATATGAATTAAGATAAAGGAGTTATGAACAAACTCTGCAAGCTATTCTGAGGGCATAGAGTCTTTTACAATATATTTTTCTCTCATTAAAAACAACTTTACTGTATATTATGCCATATAAATTCCAAGGATAGTTTGATCACTTATATTACTCAAATACAAATTATTTTTGTTACTAATTAAAATAGAATAACTACTTCAAATAGATACAGCCTTCCTCCCAGTCCATTTATTTATGTTCTAAAACACAGTATATTTCTTGTTACTTTCCATTCTTTACCTCAGTTGAAGAGGCAGGAAATATCTCATCCTTTGTTCCAGGAGAAAGCACCATTATCACCTATCCTATAAATCGAAATAACCCCTAAGGTCTAAAGTTTCATTTCCAAAACCACCTCTCACATAGAGTCTATTACTTGGTTGGAGAAAAAAAGACGTTAACTGCCATGGCCCTAGGACCTAAGCTTATTTTGTCTGAGCCAAATATTAATACTATAAGACTACAGTTCCTAGCAGAAAAGCATAATAAGCAATCCTCCAATAGCTATAGTCAGTCCTTTACTAAGGTTATTCCAAAAGATACCATAGGAAGAATAAAACTAGTATTAAGTATAATAGTTCTCTTTCTATGATTTCAAGGAAAAGGGATATATAAATAAACTCTTAAGTAGATTTAAAAATTAAAAAGCTATAAATCTATTCAAAATTTAAATAAGCAACTGGCTAGAGTTAATAATGACCCTAATATCTTCAAAATTAGTAGAAAGAAAAAGTAATAGAAAATGTTCTAAGAATGAAAAATCTTGAGGCAAGCATACACCACCCAAGCAAAAAATCTAATGTTAGACATTAAAACCTATGCGCCCTGTCTCTCTCTCTCTCCACCCTCCCAAATGATCTTCAAATAATTTATCCACAGGAATCCAAGTGTCAAGGAAAAAACTTTGCACACAAAAATGAATATTCAGCTGGGCGCGGTGGCTCAAGCCTGTAATCCCAGCACTTTGGGAGGCCGAGGCAGGCGGATCACGAAGTCAGGAGATCGAGACCATCCTGGCTAACACGGTGAAACCCCGTCTCTACTAAAAATACAAAAAATTAGCCAGGTGTGTTGGCGGGCGCCTGTAGTCCCAGCTACTCGGAGAGGCTGAGGCAGGAGAATGGCGTGAACCGGGGAGGCGGAGCTTGCAGTGAGCCAAGATCGCGCCACTGCACTCCAGCCTGGGGGACAGAGAAAGACTCCGTCTCAAAAAAAAAAAAAAAAAAAAAAAAAAATGAACATTCACATATACACTATGGGAAAGGGAAAAGCCTTTTTACTGAAATGGAATATGGCAGCTATTTAAAGCTAACACATTTATGACTAGTATAAACCATTATTGATTGAGATTATTAAAGAGAAACCAAATGCCAAGTTCCAAAATAAAATGTGGAAACATTCCAGAACATTTCTAAAATTGTGTGTCCTGTGGAGCATAAATTTATAATTGAATACTATTTGCCAAGAAACTGACAGAGATTCTAACATTACCGAATTACTTTTATGAAGGATGACTTCTAGAGAAACCATAATAATGCTATACTTCTTAAATACATTTTTTAAACACAGAAAAGTAAAGCTTGTTTGCAAACCATATGGCTGATTGAATTAATTCTCAATTCCCTAATGACAATTTATATCTATTTTGTCCCCCTAAAAATGGCCATAGACATGTTAAGATGAAAAGAAAAGATGTAGCTGTGCCAGTCATACTGCACAGATGGTAAAGCAAATCTTGGTCCTCTAAGCTTCTCCATTATTGTACACTTTTCCCTTCTGCAGTTTTCAGACTATACAGTGCCCCTTGGTTTCATCTTTTCCCTAGTCCCCCCACCAAAATGTATTTGCAGTATGGCTCTAATATCACCACTTTGTTCCTTTGTCAATTTAAGCCATGTGTTGCTACTCTCAATCTCTGCTATATGAACTGCTATTTGTCCTGGTTGAAGTAATTTGAGCATTCAGGGAACAAGTGGGGAAGTAATGAGGCTATGTAAAATGAAATCTTACTATTAGACTGATCATTCTGTTTTCCTATAAAGCCAGCCTTGCTAAAGGGAAAGCAATTCTTACATCTGAAATTCCTTCATGAACTAACTCAACTCCATGCAAAATTAGCAGCTTCTATTCTTACATCAATGTTCCCCCATCTTTTTATCTAGTGACCCCACTCAGTGATTCTGAAGAAGGCAGCTCACAATTTCTATCACCCCCTATGAAAAAGAAGTATGCAGGAATATAAAAGCATGTTTTTTATTAATGTAAAAGAAGGCAGTGATCTGAGGAACCCAGAGAAGGGAACTCTGGGAAAGGTGATAAACCACACACACTCACAATGAAGAGATAGCTCTGTTTTCCAGCCCAAGCTCAGGCATTCATTGTGTTACAGAAATCCTAGTTCTCCCTTTGTCATTTGTAATTGAGAGGTGGAGCTGCCACAGATGTTTAGTAGCTCTGGAGGCAAGGATCAAAAACTTAAATGCCTACAAGAGCTCTGAAGCGCACAGAAATAAGTGCAATGAACCAGGTGAATGAGATGGGAGGAGTGGTAGGCATTCGAGAGGTTGCAAGCCACTCCTACAGGTGGCATCTGTGACTCAGCTACACTGTTGTCATGCAGTGTCACCAGATCATCAGTTGCTTGTTGTTGGTTTTTTCCCCCAAGAAACTAGAAATACAGATTTTTATGTAGAATTTGTCAGCAACTTCTGGTAATTCAATTTTTTTAAACACTGGTTGCTTTAAAAAAAACAACTCTAGATGAGCCAAACTAAAGTCATCACTTTTCAGGGTGTGTTCCACTGGTCACCACTTTGGTGCATCTATTATGTAGTTATAACCATGTGGCCCAATCCCTGGTGATCTTCCCAATGAGATTTCATCTATGGAACTCAGAGGGGTTGAGTGATATGATGAATAATTTTATGTGTCAACTTGGTGGATATTTTTTGGATGGGATTAACATTTAAATCTGTGAATTTGGGGTAAAGCAGATCACCCTCCACAATGTGGGTAGGTCTTATCCAATCAGTAGAAGACCTGAATTGAACAAAAAGACCAGCATCTCCAAGCAAGAGGAAATTCTGGAGAAGACTGACTTCAGACATCATCTGCACCATCAGCTCTCCTGGGTCTCTGCCTGCCAGTCAACACTGCAGATTTTGAACTCACCAACATCCATAATCATGAGCCAACTCTTTATAATAAATCTCTTTCTCTCTATATCTATATATACACATATCCTATTAGTTCTGTTTCTCTGCAGAACCCTGACGAATACAAGTGATTTGGCCAAAGTCACATAGCTAGTTTTGGGCACACGCAAAAAATTTTCTAATTCCCTGTCTAGAGTATATTTCAGTATACTGTACTGGAACAGTAATCCTGGTAGAGTGAGTGATGATATATCTTGGCAGCTCCCCAAGACGATCCTTATGCATGCCAAAGTTTGAGAACCCTGTAGCAATTAAGAGGCAATACAGATTAGTGGGTAAGAGCACAGATTCCGAAACCAAAATGCCTGAATTTAAAGCTCAACTCGCCGGGCGCGGTGGCTCACGCTTGTAATCCCAGCACTTTGGGAGGCCGAGGCGGGCGGATCACGAGGTCAGGAGATCGAGACCACGGTGAAACCCCGTCTCTACTAAAAATACAAAAAATTAGCCGGGTGGTGGCGGGCGCCTGTAGTCCCAGCTACTCGGAGAGGCTGAGGCAGGAGAATGGCGTGAACCTGGGAGGCGGAGCTTGCAGTGAGCCGAGATTGCGCCACTGCACTCCAGCCTGGGCGACAGAGCGAGACTCCGTCTCAAAAAAAAAAAAAAAAGCTCAACTCTACCACTTACTAGCCATGTGAGTGGCCTTGGACAAGTTACATAGCTCCTGTGCTTGAGAGTAGAGTACATTTCACAGCTCACATTATCTCTGTGGTGTGAGGATTGAATGAGGTAAGGGTGTAAATATTCATACATAGTTGGCATGCAATAAATGGTAGCTATTATTACTAAACTCTCCTGCTATGGGTGTTCTGGCATATTTTCACTATCATGCTAACTTGACATTTATAGTGACCATCAGAGTGTCACATCTTGAAGTGTGCCACTTGAAAGATCTTGAAATACTTTCTAAAGCCAAGATCAATGTGCTTAGATGCCATGTGTTTCATCAATGTAATTTTAGAATAAGGTGTATAGTTTAGTTTGGAGCAAACTTGTCCAACCCGCGGCCCGTGGGCTGCATGTGGTCCAGGGCAGCTTTGAATGCGGCCCAACACAAATTCGTAAACTTTCTTAAAATACGATGAGTTTTTTTGTGATTGTTTTTTTTTTTAGCTCATAAGCTATGGTTAATATTAGTGTATTTTACATGTGGTCCAAGACAATTCTTCTTCTAATGTGGACCAGGGAAGCCAAAAGATTAGACACCCCTGCTTTATAACTTGGTAACTTGGTACAAAAGGAAACTAGAAATAATATGGATTCATAGAATATTTAAGTTTTCTTCCTCACCAAAAAAAAGGCTAATTAACTCATATGTAAACTTTTTAGCCCACCAAACCCTTAACCAAAGAGTTGTTATCAGCTAATAAACTGAAACTACACAAATATAAAAGCTACTAGACGAGGGAAGCCACATGACAGAAAATTGAGAGAAGCCAGAAATATGATGGTCTTTTTGATCATTTAGAACCAGAAATAAACTTGGGATCACTTTGCATTTGATTTTGTAAAGATTAAAATTAGTCTATTAATAAAGTGGATCTGCTTCAGGACAACTTAAAACATGGAAAATATTTTATAGATCTCGTATGATAAAATTAAATCACTGAGGGAAAAAAAAATAATGGAAACCAACAATTATCACAGAATTTAACTTGGGATAGAAGGAATATGCTCAAGAAAATAAGGAAGGACATGGGCAAAATAAGGCATTTGGCATAAAAAGTAACATTCCTCCATTTAGATCTTGAAGCAGGATGACGGGCTCTCTGGGAGGGATTATCCTGATTGAGCAGAGGCCAATAGGCTATGAGTGGGGAGGCTGTTCCCTATAGATGAGACGGTCTGAGAATATGTGAGGGAATCAGCAACCTGGGAACTATATCCAGGACTAGAATGCCAGTGGTCACAACTTAACAGCCTAAGGGCAGACTAACACATCTACATGTATCCAATATCATGTAAAACCCACCAACTTTATACTAGTGAGAGGCTTCTAAAACAAAGAAAGAAGCAGGAATAAAGAAGCTACAAAAAAAAGAGGTTTCACCAGAACTAAAACCCTTCACCCACTGGCCCATTCAATTAACAATTATAAAGGTCAACCCTGTGCAACGTACTATCCAAAGGAAAACAAAACAAAAGACATGGCCCCTGCCTCAAAAAGTCATAATCTAGTAGAAGGAACTTATACACAAGAAATAATTATAACACAAGGGAACAATCATAATGCTTTAAGTGAGTTTCAGTACTCTAGCAGAGTTGAAGGAAGAAAACATAATTCCTAGTGGAAGTGAGTTGGAAAAAATGGATGGAATTAAAAGCTTTTAAAAAGGCCTGAATAGTTGGGCTTGACTTGATTATAAGATAGGAGAACAATATCAAAAGAGGTGGCACAAGCAAATGCCTATGAAGGGAAAAACAGAGAATAACCAAGTAAAGAAATTAGTTGACACGGGTAAAGACTTCACGACAAAAACACCAAAAGCAAGTGCAACAAAAGCCAAAATTGATAAATGGGATATAACTGAACTAAAGAGCTTCTGCACAGCAAAGAAAACTATCATCAGAGTGAACAGGCAATCTACAGAATGGGAGAAAATTTTTGCAATCTACCCATCTGACAAAGGTCTAATATCCAGAATTTACAAGGAACTTGAACAAATTTACAAGAAAAAAACAAACTACCCCATCAAAAAGTGGTCAAAGGATAGGAACAGACACTTCTCAAAAGAAGACATTTACATGGCCAACAAACATATGAAAAAAAGCTCGACATCACTGATCATCAGAGAAATGCAAAGCAAAACCACAATGATATACCACCTCATGCCAGTCAGAATGGCAATTATTAAAAAGTCAGGAAACAACAGATGCTGGTCAGGCTGTGGAGAAATAGAAATGCTTTTACACTGTTGGTAGGAATGTAAATTAGTTCAACCATTGTGGAAGACAATGTGGCGATTCCTCAAGGATCTAGAACTAGAAATACCATTTGTCCCAGTAATCCCATTACTGAGTATATACCCAAAAGATTATAAATCATTGTACTATAAGGGCACATGCACATGTATGTTCACTGCAGCACTATTCACAATAGCAAAGACATGGAACCAACCCAAATGCCCATCAATGACCGACTAGATAAAGAAAATGTGGTACATATGCTTACTGAAGCACTATTTACAAAGCAAAGACTTGTAACCAACCCAAATGTCCATCAATGATAAACTGGATAAAGAAAATGTGGCACATATACACCATGGAATACTATGCAGCCATAAAAAAGAATGAGTTCATGTCCTTTGGAGGGACATGGATGAAGCTGGAAGCCATCACTCTCAGCAAACTAACACAGGAACAGAAAACCAAACACCACATGTTCTCACTCATAAGTGGGAGTTGAACAATGAGAACAAATGGACACAGGGAGGGGAACATTACACACTGGGGCCTGTCGGAGGATGGGGGGCAAGGGGAGGGAGAGCATTAAGACAAATACCTAATGCATGTGGGGCTTAAAACCTAGATGACAGGTTGATAGGTGCAGCAAACCACCATGGCACATGTATACCTATATAACAAACCTGCACATTCTGCACATGTATCCCAGAACTTAGGGTAAAATTTTTAAAAAAATAATAAAAAGTTAAAAAAACGAAAGGAAAAAAAGAAAATGTGGTACATATATAACATGGAATACTATGCAGCCATAAAAGGGCATGAGATCACATCCTTTGCAGGGACATGGGTGAAGCTGGAAGCCATCATCCTCAGCAAACTAACACAGGAACAGAAAACCAAACACTGCATGTTCTCACTCATAAGTGGGAGTTAAATAATGAGAACACCTGGACACAGAGAGGGGAACAACACACACCAGGGCCTGATGGGGGATGGGGGAGTAAGGGGAGGACAGATCAATAGAAGCAGCAAACCACCATGGTACACATATACTTATGTAACAAACCTGCATGTTCTGCACATGTATCCCATTTCTTTTTTTTTTTTTTAGAAGAAATAAAGAAAAAAAATTAAATAAAAAATAAAAATAAAGTAGTTGAATCAACCAGGACACAGAGTTCTGGCTAGAGTTATAGGAACAAGGCTGGACTCACACCAGACTGTCAAGGACCATCACTGCAAAGCTGCAGTGTTTGGGTTTTATTTGGTAGGTACTAGGAAGCCATCAAAGGCTTTTACCTGATCCCATCTGGGTTTGATCTGTCTGATGAGTGTCTGCAAAGCTGTATTAAGAAAAGACTGAGAGCCAGGAGAAAAGCTAGGAGACTCCTACAAATATCTAGAAAAGTGGTGGTAATAGATGCCTAAACTAAGGCAAAGCGTATAGGAATGGGAAGGAAAAGATTGACGGAGATGATACTTGTTCCTAAAATGTAGCATATTCTGATAGTAACTGGTATATACACTGCCTAGAAAATGAATATATATCATGCCCTCTGGAATTAGAAATTGTTTGTAATTCCAGGATGATAATTCTCCACATAGCTTCCTCAAATTCTTAAAATAATTTTTAAATGTTTCCCCTCAAAGAGACAATTTCCCATAATACATTTTAGCCTCCAAATTAAAATAAATCAAAATTATCACTGATTATTAGTTCCTAGATTCTGTGAGAGGTTCTTTCCTAACTGCCATGTAGAGAAAGAACAAAGATGGTTAGAAATAGTGCATATCCCAGAATACCAAAAACAGTCCCTGTCATTAATGAACTTCAGTGTGAAATTCACAGAAGTCAGTAGCTACTATCACTTATAAAGCTAGTCGTTTCTGAATATAATCATACTTCAGCAAAGAAGCGCCTCCAAAACTATTATTCGCAAGTGTACACGCATTACATAATGCCATCGTATTATACTAAATTACCATATAATTCTTGACACCCACTATGATGCTTGCTCATGAAAGAAACCACAGATGCTGAAAAATGATAGAGATTAAAATCTCTCCTGATCATTTTGAAGGAAACAGGAGGCAAGACATCTGAGAAACTAAGCTAAGCCTCTCTGCAGGTCTTCCTGTCTTTAAATTCTATCCCAACACAGTGAACAACATAAAGTGTGGTCAATTTTCTGCTATTTACAAAATGTTTTGTGATCGAACCTCAGAAAGCAAATCTCCAATTATTTGGCGTTTGAGAATTCCAGCTTTTAAGTTGAAATGAAACTTGCATTTCATTTCACTTCACTCAGTCACCTCATTCTAAGGCCAAGAGAAAAAGAGATTCAAGATCCTTTAGCTGGTATGGAAAAACAAAAGGCTTTTCATGCCAGTTTATTGCCCTCCATATTGTCTCTCATGAGCTTTCAGTTCTAAATATCCATGTATCCAAATGATACGATGTCGGACCCAGTATTATGTAGTCAGTCACAGTTGAGTCAGAAAATTTTTTAAAAACAAACAGCCATGTACACACAGGGCAAAATTATTTCAGTTCTGTCCCATCATGGAGATGTGTATTGTTGCCAAGGTGTAGACCAGTAAAAATACATGCAGATTTATTCTACTGTGGCATTGGTGTCTACTCAGGAAGCTAGCAAAAATAGAGCAATATTTTAGAAAAAAAATAACTCTGGAATACATGAAGAATTGTTTAAAACACTTAGAAAAGATAACAAAAACACATAGAAAAGATGTTGATCCTTAGATGTCTGAGATATAATTCAGTTTGGTACCAGAATATTAATATATTTTTCAATCCAGATGCTTCTAAAATTGAGTAAATGATAAGATGTTCATTACTGATATACTAAAATATAAGTAAGAGCATGATTGTGGTCCATTTAGAACCTTCAGATCTGAACTCTAATATGCCTCTAGGAATCAGACTCACAGGTTCTCAATCAATAACTCAACCACCCTAAGGTAACATGCAATAATTCCCAATTACCCTGAGGAATTAACCTCTGAGCAAAATGGCAGACAAGCAACTTGCACTCAGCCTGTGCATCATCATTTAGTGATTCTTGGTTGGTATCAAGACTCTTCCACAGCTACGTTAAGTCATGATCCATGGTGGGCTTCCAGAGGTTTTCTGTTCCCTTGGGATTAACACAGCACCCACTGCCCACACCACGACTAAAGGCAGGTAAGAAGGTAACTCATACAGGCAAGGAGTCCAATTTGAAGTAAGCAGCACTGGTAAGTGTCTTCTGGGTTTATTAGAATGGTATGGAAAACCAAACTTTGGAAATTATATAGACAAAAGAACCTTCAGAGTCAGCAAACCTGAGTTACATCTCCCCATTAGTCATATGACCTCAGCCAACCTGCTTAACTTCTCTATATGTTATCTCTAAGGATAACAATACCTACTTCATAACATTGTTCTCAAAATTGAATTCAATGAGATACAGTGTGGAGGCACCAGCTATATCTGGCACAGGGCAGCTCTCTACAAATGGTGCCTATTCTTACAGTACATGAAGGCATGGTATTAGTCCGTTTTCATGCTGCTGATAAAGACATACCCAAGACTGGGTAACTTATAAAGGAAAAGAGGTTTAATGAACTCACAGTTCCACATGACTGGGGAGGCCTCACAATCATGGCAGAAGGTGAAAGGCATACCTTACATGGCAGCAGGCAAGAGAGAATGACAGCCAAGTGAAAGGGGAAACCCCTTACAAAACCATCAGATCTTGAGAGACTTATTCACTACCAGGAAAACAGTATGGGGAAAACCATCCGCATAATTCAGTTATCTCTCACTGGGTCCCTCCCACAACATGTGAGAATTATGGGAGCTACAACTCAAGAAGAGATTTGCCAACCATATTAGACATGATTCATCCACACAAGAGCAATGATGTAGGATCCCCACCAGAAAACAGACTTGAGATAAAATATTGCTTACCAAGAATGGTTACGGAGAGGCTCTCCAATAAGAGAATTTCAGCATCAATAAATTTAATGACGTCTACTGCTGGTACCTGGGTGCTGCTTCCACAAAATTTTTCCTTCCTGCTATGCACCTTCAATCCACAACTAACTAACTCATCTGGTGAATTAAAAGCCAAGTGCTAACTGAAAAGACCAACAAAATAGGCCATTATTGAAGAATTTCACTTCAGCACAGAGCAGGTTATCACATCCTTGAACTAATCACCAGCAGGGTACTAACTTAGGGCTGGGAAGGTTTAAGATAGGACATAAATAAGGTAAAAAGTCTAGAGAATATCCCTTGACTTTCTGAAAGAGCACTTTCTTGAACACCAGGGAATCCCACAGAGAAGAAAAGAGGCTATCACGGGATAGAAGGATTGTAAAGAAAACTTTCACTGCTAAATTATGTTGCCAATAAACAGTCTTGAGTGTAAACACCCAGACTGTTCTCATTCAGGTTTGAGAAGGGACTTGGTTGCTCAGTTAGGGGTCACAGTGACAGGATCCTATCAGTCCTGGTAAACTAATCACAAATGCTTATTACAAAGACAGACTGAGTTTGGACAACTGTCTTGCTAATCAAAAGAGACAGATTAGTCTTCAGGTTTCTGGACTGGCCTTGTGAACCATTAAATATTTATCAGAAGACAATAAATCACTCAATCCATCAATGGGATTTCTACCAACACAAGTTCATGTTCCTTGGTCACGTCCCACAAGCAACCAGTTCAGTGTTTTAAACATCCTACCTATGGACAGTGCCTATGTGTTTGCTGGAATTTCTGTTGTTGTTAAGTGACAGAAATCCAGATTAGATTACTTTAAAGCAAAATTAAAAATATATTAGAAGAATGCTAAAATAGCCCGTGTTATTAAGGGATTGAACGCTCAAACTGCAGGAAGTATGCTTCTCTCCACGGTCTGACCTTCTCACTGCAGACCGGCTTCCTCCTCTGGCAGCAAACCTGGCTGTCAGAAGCTCCTGGGTTTCACCTCTTATAAATTCCACAGCCAAAGGAACTGACTCTTTTCCAATATGCTTGAAAATTTCAGGGGAAGAGTCAGCTTAATTCAGGTACCCAACCTGGCCAGTCCACTGTGGCCCTGGTAAGAGAGCAAATGGAAGCAGGGAAGGAGCAGGGTCATGTGAAGCACAAGGCAGTATCCACTGGACACTCAAGTCATTCCCAAAGGGAAGAGAGTGCTGTTGCCAGAAGAAAGGGGGAAGGGCTGCATAGACAATAGCAGACCATTATAGGTACTTACATGCAATTTTATTTCAGAGACAAGTATGGCATGAAAACATGTATGTTTGTTCATTTTGTAATTATACCTTCACCAAACTTCATCATGGACCATAAGTTCTATAGCCATTCCAGTCTTGTAACCTACTGTATCCCTGACCTTCTTAGCCCACTAGTTCCATCATTCCCACCTCCAGTCTCTTAGCTAGAACACAAACAGCCTCCTAAGCAGCAATTTCTACAGAAGGGAACACAATACAATATTTCACAACCAGGCTTCTCCTGTCTAAAGCAGCCCTCAGGCGAGAATTATTTTCTTGCTATTCTAGGTGTCTAATTTTGGCCTCAGATAACCTAAGCAGTTTTTGCAATGCAATTTTATTACTGGAAACAACTTCATTATAGGAGAATATTAGGCAACTATTCTAGTGAAGTCAAAAGGTTAATATCCACATATAAACCACATTCCTATCTTACAATTCTGCCTACTTACATTTAATAAAATCTGAAGTAGCAAAATAGACTCAGTAAAAATATTAAAATGTATTTTTAAATTCTATTATATTAGCATTTGTAAATATTTCCTCCAAAAACATGTGTGCTGACTGTGACGTTTTCATTATGTAGAGTACTTTCAAGGCACTGGTTCTAGGAGTTACAATATGGCTACTAGTGAATCTTCTATTGTTTCTTCCTCTCTTCAATGATCTTTTAAAGTTACCTGATATACTATATTCCTTTCTGGTTTAAATCTATCTGATCATGCAATATATGGTCTTTGAAAAAACAAATGCCCCACCCATGCTTATGCTCAGGAAAACAATTTCCCAGAATATTAGTCATGTCTGATCTCCCTTCCCTGGTTATTAGAGGTCTGGCTGAATTCAGGTGCTGGACAGGGTACAACAGACCCCCAGCTGTGGAACTGAAGAACTGGTCTCCCACAAAGCGGAGGAGGCAAGAGAAGGAGAACAAGATCCAAAACAGAGAAAAGTCAAACAAAGGACACTCTACTAGTTGGAAGCAGCCAGTGGAGAGGCCCCTGAGTCAGAAGCACGGGTTTAATGAAACATCCAGCAAAGCTGAAGATGAGCCAAATCACTTTAACAGAGAGAGAACCCTAAATTTTGTCAAGAGAAATTGTCTTTGCTATCCAAATGTTACAATGCAAATGTCACCTGGATTTGGAGTCTCCTGCCAAAGCTCTGCCCCAAATTTCTGAGGATTCCCTAGGCACCTGCATGGTGGAGGTGGGGGCAGAACTTGCATTCTCAAAGTCATCTCAACTCCCACTTCCCATAGCCCTCTCTATTCTCCACCATTACACTGGATATGAAGCTCAGACTTTCTTGAGTTCCCCACTCATAAATCCCACTCACACAATGCATCCATTAATATAAGAGACTTTATCAATTATTTAAAGGGAAGCATAAGGGAGTTTACATGTCAGCAAAGTAAACAATTTCCAACTGAACATTGAACATCTCCCTTCTTAAATTAGTTTTCAGACATCCTACCACTACATTATTTCCTCAGGTCCCTTCACCCTGAAGTTTCTCTCTCCTCCCTCTTCCTTCTGTTTACCTCCTTAGAAAGAGAACAATGAATTCCCCTTGTTATGTAAGGGTATCAACCTAGCCATTCTCATCTGCTACCTTGAGTCTAGCTTCTGATTTGTTCTCTGGTTTCCTTTTGTACCCCTAAGTGAATTATCAAGGTATTTTCACAAATAGGTTTTTTTCCTCCTTGAGAAGAACTCGAGTGATGGCTGTTAAGATCATGAGTTTAACTTTTTACCCCACTACACAAGATTGAAGTGGAATCACTGGTCCCTGAATGGGGTTGATAAGGAGAAATGAGTATGCCTCTCTATTTCATAACCTTCAGATACAGCATCCTGGACTAGGGAGAGATCTCACCTGCTCATTCACAAATCTGGGCATCTGAATATAGTCTGGGAACAGTTCTCAGCAGCCTCTCTGATCTCCCTAGTTGTAGAATTGAGTCTCCTTACTAAAAACAAATTCTGACTTTTGGTTTATCAGAAAAGGCACTCATAGACAGATGTTGATCATCTGTGAAATCTCAGATAATCAGCTATGATCCCAACTAGATTATCATACACAGCACCAAGCTGGCTTATGGGAGTTCTTGCCTCTGATCTCTGAACATTCCCCCTGGCAGGCTCTGGCATGCAGAGAAGCAGGAGGACTTTCTGTGAAGCAGATCCCAAATTTGGACTGATTTTGCTGAAATCACACAGATTACACTGGCTCATGACAAAGGGCAAACAGATGATCAGAGACATGGGACTAGAAACCCACAGGGGTCTTAGATCCTATTTACTGCTCCTTTACCAAGGATAACCCAAGGAACACAACACCATTTATACCAAAACCCTCTGCCCCTTTGGATTCAGTGGAATCATTCGACAGTTACTTTATGGTAATAATTGAGACATAATCTTTAACCACTGGATATTTGATGTTCCCTATACAATATGATCTGAACCCACATCTTTCATCAAAATGCTAAATGGGATTGATATATAAAAGTGAGTTCATGCATTCTCATTCATTCAACAACTATACACTGAGTGCCTACCATGTTCCACTACGCTCACAGGTTTAAACCTCTAGAAAGTTCTTACTCTGATTCTATTTACCCCTTTAAAAAGCCAAATATTTGCCAGGGGTGGTAGTGGGTGAAAACAAAAAAAAATTTAAGCCACACATTACAGGAAAGTTTACATATTTCAAAATGCATATAAAGTCCACATAAAAAATAATCCTATCCCAGCTGGCTATCACAAGCCTGTCAAAGGAGTAAGGCATCTGTCTACCCTCAGTCCCACTCCCTTTCTCCAAAAACAACCTGGTTCTTAACTGTTCCAAAAAGGCATCTTGGAGTTAATAAATCCAAAACAAAATTTTGTCATTTCTCCATAAACCTGTTTCTACTCCAGCGTCCTTAGTTAACGGTGTCACCTCTCACCAGTTAAAAGGTTACCTTGGAGCCATCTTTGAATTCACTCACTCTCTCACTGCTCATGTCCTCCGATCCATCAACAAATCCTTTCTGCTCTACCCCCAAAATCCCATCTACCATCCTGTTTCTCATCATCCCCACCACTACCACATAAAATAAGCCAACATCACTTTTAACCTGGACAATTATGACATTTTCTGACTGTTTTCCTCACTCATTCTTAATCCCTTACAAAATCCATTCTACAACCAGCAGCCAGAAACTACCCCCTAATTATGTCCTCTGCTGCTTAAAACTCTCCAATGGTTTTCATGACACTTGAAATAAAATCTTAACTTCCCATGGCTGCAAAGGACCCCTATCCATCATTCTCAGCCTTTGCTGCTTAGTAGAATCACCTAAGGAGTTTTGAAAAATACTTTAGTGCCACCCAGATTAATGAAATCTGAGTCTTTCTCTTGTGGTGGGCTCCGGTATGGTTGGAGGTTTTTGTTAAGTGTGCACTCAGAGCAGAGGATCATCACTCTGCATGGCCGATCTTCAGACTATCTTCCTCTCTGCTTTTATCTGCTGCCACTGTCTCCATTCATTACATTGCAGCCTCAGAGCCTTTTTGCTTCCTTCAAACCACAAACAGCTTCTCTACTTTGCACATTCCCAGCCTACATTCCCCACCACTGCTCATCTTCACATCAATGGTTGCTTCTCGTCATTAAGGTCTCTAACCAAATATCACCTCTTTGCAGAGGCTTTCCAGGATTACCCTCTGCCCAGCTCCAGTGGTTCTCAAACTGTCTCCAGAGCAGCAGCAGCAGCAGCACCTGAAAATTTGTTTCCCATGCCCCACACCAGGCCCCTACTGAATTAGAAACTCTGGGGACATGGCCAAGCAATCTGTGTTTTAATAAGTCCTGCTAGTAACTCTGATGTACACTAAAGTTTGAGGAGCACTATTTTGCTCATACATAATGTGTATATATATATATTTTTTTAATCTAAGCACCTCTACCCTTTACTCTTTATTACCTGATTTCATCTTTTTCATAGCAGTCATCTGAAATTCTTATTTAATTTTTTAAATTATCTGTCCTCACTCCTCTAAAAGATAAGCTCCATGAAAACTTATGTTCACCCCTATTTGCCCAATGATTAGAATACTATCTGACACACAGTAAGCACTCAATAAATATTTACTGAGTAAATGAACCCATAAGCAAACCCATCTAGTCCCTTCTCCTCCAGAAGCCCTAAGGATTTGCTTTATTTTGTTCTCCTCTAGAGTGGGGGCCCCTGAGGAAGATGTACACAGGGATCTGCAGTAGAAGGTCTCAGAAAGCAATCTCAAAACCCAACCAAATGGCCACACACCAGCCAATGCAGGCTCTTTCAGAAGGGAGGCTTTTTAAATGTTGAACATGCTTGGCTCATATGAACGTGAAGTAATTGCTAGCTGTGACTAATGCACAGCTGGAAGGCCTCATTAAATCACAGGTAACCTGCCAAGGCATTTTTCCAAGGAAAGGAGCCTGCAGGAGCATTCTACTCAACAGAGTATCTTGAAAGCAGAGAGGAGGCCAGGTACTCAGGGCAAAGGTCAAGACAATCCTGCCCCAGAGTATATTCTCCCTTGATTCCAGAACTCTGGAAATGTTAGTTATCTGTTCATATATCTTTCTAACTTCCACTAGCATCCTCATTTCCAATAAATAAAAAAAAATTGTTTTTGATTTCTTTAAAATATAGTGAGGACTTTTGCTTATCTTTGCTTGCCATTTTTCACTTCTTTTTCTGTAAACAGTCTGTTCTTTTAGTTTTCTTTTAGACTGTTTGACATTTTCCAACTGATTGGTAATTAAATTTACTCTTGTCTATTGTATGTACTGTCATTATTTTTCCCAGTTTGTGTTCCCCTCTCGACTTTGTTTTGGAGACTCCCCTCAGGCAAAAGTTAAAATTTTATTTAGTCAAATATGTCAATCTTCTACTTTAGGGTTTCTGATTTTTCGTATAAATAAATAGAAAAACCTCTTCTCCAAATATATAAAAACATTCAATCATATATCCCATCAATACTTCTATGGCTCTCCTTTTTTTGTTAAAGGTTTAAACCTTATCTATCTGGAGGTTTTTTTTAGCATTATGGTTGAAGAAATGTTCTAGTTTCATTTTAAAACTCTATAACCTCAGCATTTAGCATAGTAAAATTGTACATGGTTGACACTAAATTTATATTTGTTAAATTATCAGAGGAGTGACAAAGGTACAAAATAGTTATGAATCACATTCAACAACATATTCTGATAAAAATGTGTGTATATATACATATATTACTTTAATGTAATATTAAAGTATATTAATATAAATTTTAATAAGTAAAGTGGATGGGTGTTAACCAATGCCAATGTGGTCATCACTTGTTCTATAACAACAGAAACAACAATAATAACTGCTGTTTATCTAGCACTTATTATGCTTCACAAAGTATAAGAGCTTTAAACATATTAACTCATTTAATCCTCAAAACAAACTGATGAGGAGTTTCTATTTCTATCTTAATTTTAAAGATGAGACTACTGAGGCACCACGAGTTGAAGAAACTTGCTCAAGTTCCCACCATCACCAATTGGCAGAGCAGCACTCTGGGACCACGGCACTCAGGAGCATCCCATGCCTTTACCACTATGTTATCCTGTCTTGAAGAACACTGTTGATCGTGAAATAGAAAAAGCAATTGGTTGTTTGTGCTATTAACATCTAAGGGGTGTATACATTTTACTGGGACATTCTGCATTTCTAATTCTATGTTTCTAATCTGAAAACTGAATAAACATGCCCTCATCCCCACCCTCACCTACCTCCCCTAAAAAGCATACGTATCTTAGAGCTCAATGCATTTGGCTAGAATATCTAATAAAGAACCTATGAGGGTCCAACACAGCTAACTCAAAAACTGATATCTCTCCAGACCAACCCACATTCTCCCCACATCTTTTAAGTTCAAAATCCCGCCATGAACTGCTGTAATTCCCAAGCATCCTCTGAAATGTGTATATTACAAAGCTGCCGTGACTAATCTTTTCTATATAGCAAGGTCAAAAAGTACTTCCCAGGATCTTATGCTATAAATTAGATTTTAAACATTTAGATATTTAAAATACTGTGAACAATAAGGAATGTCATTGTCCAACTCTATAGTTTTTATTTAAAAAAATGAGTAAAACTTTCAGTTTCATGATGGCAAAAGAAAGATACTTTTGCTCTTGTTTCTTCTTTCAAAATTCCATAACCACAAAGATGATAGGAAACAAAAACACAAACTCCAGTTTCAATGAAATAAAGAAGTGACTGTAGTCTAACATCTGAAGATGAAAGCAGTTGGAGGAAACAGCAGAGAGAAGAAAAGTCAAGCCAATGACTAAAAGAAGCAAGCTAATTTGTCCCTGGAAATGTTTAAGAAATTGAGATACTGGATACTTTAGAAGCTAAAGGTAAGGGAAGTTGCTAAAGTGAATGGGTATTTAGACTTTCCATCATTGGTGGGCTGCAGCTGGCTTATACCGGCTTGCAAGAGTTATTGTTAACGTCTCTTTCCAACTTTGCAGTGACCTCACATTCTTAGCTTGAAATCAATGCTAGTGAAAGTATTTACACAACACAAACTGCACATGCTACAAGTCAGAGTTTTGCTTTGTTTCAGAGAGCTAGTTGTTAAACATTTACCAGCACACCACTGCTCCAAAGTTGTAACCTCCACCACCCACTAGAAATCTGAGGTTTATTCTCCAGAGAATGTGAGCCATAGGACCTTGAGACTCAGGCACAGCAGTCACAAAGGAGGGCAAGCAAAAGATCCACTGCTGAATATAGAGACACTGTGTGAAAATCTGTATATTGATCACTAAGTTCCCCAGAATCAGCATTCAGGTTGCATTCCCCTGACAGGAAACTGAGAATTCTTCTCTGAAGAGACAAAACTATCTCTTTCTCTTCAGAGATAAAAGAAAAAAGACTTACGCAGAATGATATGTTGAGAGGGCCTCAGTGAAAAATCTGGCTAACTTGTTTGATCCCCCTGCACTGAACTAGTCTATGCAAGCTATCTACCCAGATATGCAAACTCTAAAGAATTCATTTTATAAGTAACCTTTCTCAAGAAGTCACTAAAGGAGATACTCCACCAAAACAAAGGAATAAACCAAGAAGAGAAAATGGATTCAGGAAACAGAGAAGAGAGGCAATGGACATTCCCAGAGTGACAGCTGTGCCTTATGCCCAGAGAGCACAGTGCATGCTGGGGCAGGAAGCAAAGGGCTCCAAGGAGGAGGAATGAAAAAGGAACTGGTAAATTATCTGACTGTTTGGCCACATAGAACACTGTAATGAGAGATATTTTACAGAACTGTTTGGGCATATTAGAAGACTTAGACATTCAAAGAAAATTAAACAAAGGAAAAAATGAGGCAATTACTAACTCTAGGTAAAAACGACAACAAAAATAAATACAAAAGGCAGCCACACATTCCAGTGCAGATCACTCAACACTGGAAAGCACTTATGTAGTCACAACAAAGTAAAAAAAAAAAAAAAAAAAAAAAGATGTAACCAAAAATTTAGACATAATCAATTATATATGGAAGAAGTGAGGAAAGGTATAGGAAGTATAAGGTTTAAATGAGTAAAAATCCTAACATATCCTATAGAAAGTAAATTGATTTAACAAGAGGAATATTATTTTCACATGAGAAAGTAAATACCAGAACAAACAGTTAAAAACGAAGTGATTCTTCTAGCAAATGGCACAAATCAATGAAATGGGACAAATCAATGAGAGAAGTGAAGAAATATATATAGGTGTGTGTGCGTGTGTGTGTGTCTTATAGAAGTATTTAACAATTATTTTCATGTAATACTTTCATCATAATTTTTAAAATTTAAATAACCAAGAAATAATGAAAAATAAAAATAGTTTATAAATTATGGGCAACTGCAGAGAATGTGGATTTTTTTTTTTTTTTTTGAGACAGGGTCTCACTCTGTCACTCAGACTAGAGTGCACTGGCACAATCTGACTCACTGCAACCTCCACCTCCTGGGCGCAAGTGATTCCAGGCTCCCCCACCCCCGACAATCCCACACATGCCACTGCACTTGGCTAACTTTTTGTTTTTTTTGGAGAGACAAGGTCTCACTATACTGCCCAGGCTAGTCTCAAACTCTCAGGCTCAAGCAATCCTCCCAGCTGGGCCTCCCAAAGTAATGGGATTGCAGGTGTTAGCCACTACACCTGGCTTGATATTCTACTATAAGGGGATTCTTGCATTGTAATAACAGGAAAAAATTTCCAAATCAGGAGAAGTCTGGTTAAAACATCTTGCAATAAACTTTGATTATTCATCATTAGATACCATAATCAAAGCCTCACTTAGCTATGGGCCATTAGACAAAAGAACCTATGATGAACACATCAAGGATAAATCAGGACAGTACTTCTGACCTTATCCTTTGCAGGAAGCCAGAATCTTTACTGGGGCACCCACACTTACTCATCAAATGTTCATGAAAGATAAAATTCATGTGTCCCTTGTGTATTTCAAATTTCATTTCTAAAAAAGATCAATAAAAACCTTTTCCTTTCATAGTTCTCTTCATACTTTTTATTTCCTGCTTTGAAATGCCAATATAACTGCTAGAGGGAGAAATTGATTTCATAATTACAGGGGGAAATTAGCAATGGGAGCAGGTTTAGAGTGGTAAGAACAAGAACCATAAATTTTAGTGGAACGGAAGAAATAAATCATTCTTTCTGGAAGTTTGGTGGGGAAAGAATGAGAAATTCAATGGTAGTGGCAATGCGGAGGAATGAATTTCCTAGATGGGGAGATCTATGTTTGTTCAAAGGCAAAAGGGCAAGATGTAATTTTTTTTAAAAGTTAAATGGTGGTGAAAAGGGAAACTAAAGATGGAAATGGACTGATTGAAAAGCAAAAGTGGAGGGGTTTGCTTTGTGACCAGGGAGCCCTTTCCTGTGAAATTCAAAGAAAGACAATGACTATCTAGAGAATGTTTCTAATGTAACAAAAGGAAATATTCTTCACATGAGGAGGTAAATACCAGAACAGTTAAAACAAAGTGATTCTTCTAGCAAATGGCACAAATCAATGAAATGGGACAAATCAATGAGAGAAAAGAGTGAAAGAAGGCTGACTGCACCAAGAATCACCAACTCAAACAGAGAGACTCCCCAGTTCCATCCCCAGAAACTCTGATTCAGTAGGTCCAGGATGAACCTGAGAGGTCATGTCCAACAGGCTCCCCAGGGGATCTCTGTGGGTAGCTAAGCTTAGATGCCACTGTATAGGGATCCCCAAGATATGAATAAAATAATTCCAAACAGTATTAAAGGCACCAGTGGGGCTACAATGTTAATGTTTGTAATAAGCCTATTATGTTTTCTTATCTTTTCCAATAATGGCAGAGAGAGAGAGAGAAAGTAGAATGGTGAGGGCTAACCCACACAATTAGTGGGAATTACAGCAGCTTTGAGTTGCTGGCCAAATTGCACCTTCTTGTTCCAAGGTGAAAATGATTAAAACTAAAACACAAACCCTCATTTCTTATTCTTTTTTATTTAATCAATTTTCAACCAAAAGTAGCTCCCAGCCAGGTGCAGTGGCCCACGCCTGTAATCTAACACTTTGGAAGGCCAAGATAGGAGGATCGCTTGAGCCCACAGCTCGAGACCAGCCTGGGAAACATAGTAAGACCCTATCTCTATAAAAAAATGAAAAATTATCTGGGCACGATATCACACATCTGCAGCCCCAGCTACTTGGGAGGCTAAGGTGGGAAAATTGCTCGAGCCTGGGAGGTCAAAGCTGCAGAGAGCTGTGATTGCACCACTGCACTCCAGCCTGGGCAACACAGCAAGACCCTGTCTCAAAAAAAAAAAAATAGTATCCCCCTTCATTGATAAAATCATTACCTCAGTCCATGGGGGCACTTGCTTCCCAGGTCACTACTTAGTTCAACAAAAGGAAAACACATAATTTGGTTCCTCTCTTTGGGTACTTTGCTAGTGGACTTCTAGGGCAACATTTGTTTTTAAACAAGGTACCTAAACTTCTTGGTATAGTTAAGTCTCGTTTAATCTCAGTACTTGGAATTCTTGTAGAACTTTCAGCAAGATATGGGCACCCTGCAACTTCAGAAAATGATTACTTATTAGTTTTTTTAACTTAAAAAAGCATATCAGCAAGTCTCTGTATCAGATATCAACATAGAGAAAGGATGAATAAAAATCAACTACTTTCCTAAGACTGTATACTTTCATCATTTAAATAATACTTTTCTGATCTTAAATATTGCTTCTTTAATTATTTGATTAAAGCTACAAAATTCAGCTGAAATAGAAATCATAGTATTTAAAATAACTTTCCAAAAAGATTGAAACTAAAAATACTACTAGAGCACAATGGAAAAGGCAGTGTGTCTATGTGTAATATGGCATAATAGATATAGTCTTTTGTCATTGAAATAATAATACTGTCTCCTCACCCAAATGCAGGCTTCTTTTAAGTCCAGAGAGTGAAGAAATGTACACATAATCAATTTAAGCAAATTACAAAGGCAGCTGATCCATGGCTTTATAAGCTCTGTCACAGCACTGCATTCTGGGAAGCAGCCAGCTGTTGTCAAGCCTTAATGAAAAATGCCAGATAAGTGGCTTTACTTCAAAACACAGAAATTGGCCTGATTAAATCAAGGAATTTTTATCAGATTTTGATATCATCTGGAAAGGAAATTCTAGCCTCCTTCTGCAAGCTGAAAAACATCATTTCTTTAATCAAGAAATTACCTCACTAAAAGCTATGACACTTTAGTCAACTCGATCATTAGTCAGTTTCTTCATTTCATTTGCTTTCTGAGTGATATGCCCAAGTTCTTTTGATTTATTTTCATTAGGCAAAAAAGGACTATAAGTCACAAAGAAAATTATATCACAAAACCCACATGTTATTTGAAACATAACACCTTAAAAGTATTTTGTTCATTTTTTAGACCTGAATACTACATCATTAAATATATATCTTTCATTAAAATAACTTGTATTTATTAAAAATTTTCAAAAAAAAATTTGGAGAAAGGTAAGAAATATGTTTCCATTTATATAGTTAAGAAACACATATTAGTGCAGTGATATTCAAACCTGGTTACACGTTAAAATCACCTGGGAGACTTTGTAAACTAACAACATCCCACCCCACACTGATCAAATCACATCTCTGAGGGTGATGCCTAAGTATTGGTATGTGTTGTTTTTTGGTTTGTTTAAGTTACCCAGGTGATTCTAATGCAGCCAGGTTTGAGAATCCCACCTAGGGCATTGACTCTCAAATTTGGCTGCATATTAGAATCACTTGGGGGAAGACAGTGGCAGATTAAAAACACTAATGCTTTGATCCTGTTATAGGTTGAATTGCGTGTCCCCTCCTCTGCCAAAAACAAAAAAAAAAAAGTCTGTTGAAGTCCCAATCCCCAGTACCTCAGCATGTGACTGTATTTGGAGATGGGTTATGTAAAAAGGTAAAAAGAGGTCATTAGGGTGGCCCCACTCTAATAAGACTGTTGTTTTTATAAAGGAAGGAGAACAGGATACGGATGGGTACAAAGGGAAGACCACATTGAAGAAACCAGGAGGAGAAGATGGCAGAGAAGAGAAGCCTCAGAAGAAACCAAACCTGCCAACACCTAAATCCTGGACTTCTACCCTCCAAAACTATGAAAAAAAAATCAACTTTAAGTCACCCAGACTGTGGTACTTTGTTATGGCAGCCGTGGAAAACAAATACAGGTCCCATTCCCAGAATTCTGATTTTGTAATTGCGGAGGCAACCCTGGATCTGGGCTTTTTAAATGCTCCCAGGTCATTCAAATGTGCATTCAGGGTTAAGAGACACTGCTGTAGGTATCCTAAAATCTGATTTCACCTGTCTTCTACTTGATATTAGGAAAGCAGCAGTTACTTATACTTACCAACATCTCTCTGCTAAAACTATTAAATGGATGTAATCAAGAAACTAAATAGAAAATTAAGTATTTTATTGAGAACATTACTTCATCCCAGTTAAGAACTCCCACTGGAGATAGGGCCATTGATCCTCCTTCTCACCACTGTTCCCACCCCCATTAATGGAAGGTATGTTCTTTTCTTATGAAATATTTAATATCTGTTCCCTATAATTCACAATTTACAAACAGGATCATTCCAACCATTTGTGTTCACAAACTCAAATGTTCTTATTTCTATTTATCTTTTCACTCTTAATATTGCCATTTTCTTGTCTCTACTTGAGATTAATGAAACTTTGCACAATTATTTCAAAATATGGGTTTTAATAGCTTCAGTGTCAACTTGGAATGCAACAGCTATGCGTTATCTTTCTTTCCCCATAAAAGAGATATAGTGGCTTCTGAATCACACAAACCTCAGATCCAATCAGCCCTGCCACTAAACAGCTGTGCGACCTTCAGGAAGTTATATAAACTCTCCAAGCTTCTAGGTATTCCCTTTGAAAGGACTAGGTATGTGTTCCCCTGGCCCTTTCCCCACTAACTGCTGGTAGGAGATGGCAACAAGTGGAGATTTGGGCCCAAGATAAAAACCGTGTTTTGAAAATGGTAGGACAACCCAAAAAAGCTAAAGACCCCTTGCCTAGCTTAGATATTATTTGAGGCATAATTAAATGTCTATCTTGTCTGAAACACTCTGTTTAGAGAACACTACATCACAGCAGCAAAGCTTGTACCATATTCTACATATTCTCTTCTGTGGAGACAAGTTTGAGGAAACTCTTCTGGAATTTTGGAAGAAACTTATGGAAGATACAAGAGCAATTAGGAGGTTACTATAGAAGTTCAAATGGAAGAGTCAGTGGCTTGGAATACTACAGTGTGACAATGGAGGTGGATGTGGAAGTTGGTAAACATACACTTTGGAAGTACAATCAACATAAACTGATGATGCACTGAATGTAAAGGAACATGTCAAAGATGGCTCCCAAGGTCCTAAGAAGATAGAAGAATTATTGACTCGTGAAGACGGGAAAAGAACTATAATTCTAGGGGAAGATTAAGAAATTTAAACATGTAAAACGTAAGATATCTGTGAGACACAGATGTGATCATGTCAGAGTTGAAGGTCTGTGCCAGTGACGTGGGAATAACTTCTCTACTCATCTCTAGCCTTGGGATTGTTGCCCAACAGGTCCCAAGTACAATGCACAAAGTGAGCACAGCCACACAAATACCACCTTAAATATTTAGGAAACATTATGGGACCCCAAGTCATTCATTCCTGTACATGGAAAAAAAAATCCTTGATCCTCTCTTGGTTTTATTTTATTTATTAGTGCCTTCTCTTTGGCACTAATTGACCGTGAGTTCTTTCAATCCTTTTGTAAAGCACCTGATCGATTTATATTTAATCTTCCATTGTAGCTGTGTATAATTTATGTTTGTTTTCAAAATTCTATGCCTAAGGTTTATTTTTAAAATGTCTTTGTCCAAACAATCTCTGCAACATTTCAAGGATGATATGGCAGAAAACATTATAGTGTGCTTGGTGACCCAAATCAACAGAAGTAGCTGGTGAGGGAGATGAGACAAAGAGGCTTTACAAAATTTATCTAGCCCATTTACAATAGCTTCAAAGAAACAAAATACTTAGGAATAATTTTACCCAAGGAGGTGAAAGATCTGTACAATGAAAACTACAAAAGATTGATGAGAGAAATTGAAGACATAAATAAATGGAAAGATTATCCATGTGCATAGATTGGAAAAAATAATATTGTTAAAACGTCCATCCTATCCAAATGGTGTACAGATTCAATGCAATCCCCATCAGAATTTCAATGACATTTTTCACAGACACAGAAAAAGCAGTTCTAAAATTCATAAAAGATCTTACAGGACCCCAAATAGCCAAAACAATCTTGAAAAAGAACAAAGCTGGAAGCCCACCTCTTGATTTCAAAACATCCTAAAAGCAACAGTAGTTGAGAGAGTGTGGTACTGGCATAAAGTAGCATATATAAAGCAACAGAACAGAATAGACATCCCAGAAATAAATTTATGCATTTACGGTCAATTGATCTTTGGCAAGTGTGCTAAGAACACACAATGAAGAAAGGACAGTCTCTTCAATAAATAGTTTTGGGAAAACTGGATATCCATATGCAGAAGAATGAAAGTGGACCTTTATCTCACACCAAATTCAAAAAGCAACTCAAAACAGATTGAAGACTTAAATATAGGACCTGAAACTATAAAACCATTAGCAGAAAACACAGGGGGAAAGTTACGTGACATTGGTCTAGGCAATGATTTTTTTGTATATGACTTTAAAAGCACAAGCAAAAAACCTTAAGCACCTTAAAAGCACAAGCAACAAAAGCAAAAATAGACAAATGGAATTACATAAAACTAAAAAGTTCTGGCACAGCAAAGGAAACAATCAACAGGGTGAAGAGACAACCTACAGAATGGTAGAAAATATCTGCAGACTGTACATCTGATGAGAAGTTAATATTCAAAATACATAAGAAACTTAGGCAACTCAATAGCAAGAAAACAAATAACTGGATTTTAAAACGGGGAAAAGACCTGAACAGACATTTCTCAAAAGACATACAAATGGCCAATGGGTATATGAAAACATGTTCAACATCACTAATCATCAAGAAAATGCAAATTAAACCAAAATAAGATATTACCCCATGCCCATTAGAATAGTTATTGTCAAAAGATAACTGCTGGAAAGATATGCAGAAAAAAGGAAAGGCTTGTACATTGTTGGTGGGAATATAAATTAATATAGCCACTATGGAAAACAATGGAAGTTTATCAAAAAATTAAAAATAGTATTATCATATAATCCAGCAATACCACTTGTTGGTGTACATCTAAAGGAAATGAAATCAATATGCTGAAGAGATATCTGCACTCCATGCACTGCAGCATTATTCATGATAGCTAAGATGTGGCATCAACCTAAGTGTCCATCAATGCATGAATGGATAAAGAAAATGTGGGGGAGGGGATGTGTGTTTAATATATGTATACATACACACAATGGAATACTACTCAGCTGGAAAAAAGGGATCCTGTCATTTGTGACAATATGAATGAACCTGGAGGAATTACGCTAAGTGAAATAAGCTAGGAACAGAAGAACAAATACTGCATGATCTCACTTATATGTGGAATCTAAAAAAGCTGAACTTTGGAAGTAGATAGTAGAATGACAGGTGCCAGGGACTGGGAATTGGCGTAGGTGGGAGATGTTGGTCAAGGGGTGCAAAGTGTCAGATAGAATAAATAAGTTTGGGAGATCTATTGTATAGCATGGTGATTATAGTCTGTAATAACATATGTTATAGCTGAAATTCACTAAGAGAGATTCTCTTTTAACTTTTAGGTTCAAAGGGTACACATGCAGGTTTGTTGTATAGGTAAATTACGTGTCACAGGGGTTGGGTGTACAGATTATTTTGTCACCCAGGTAATAAGCATAGTATCCGATAGGTAGTTTTTCAATCCTCTCCCTCCTCCCACCCTCTACCCTCAAATAGGTTCCCATGTCTGTTGTTCCCCTTTGTATCCAGGTGTTCTCAATGTTCAGTTCCCACTTATAAGTGAGAATATGCAGTATTTGGTTTTCTGTTCCTGCATTAGTTCACTTAGGATTATGGCCTCTGGCTCCATCTATGTTGCTGCAAAGAACATGATCTTGTTCTTTTTATGGTTACATATTAATAGCATCCTATGGTGTCTATGCACCACATCTTCTTTATCCAGTCTACCACTGATGGGCATTTAGGTTGATTCCATGTCTTTGCTATTGTGAATATTGCTGTCATGAGCATACATGTGCATGAGTCTTTAGGGTGGAATTAATTATATTCCTTTGGGTGTATACAGAATGGTAATTCTGTTTTAAATTCTTTGAGAAATTGCCACACTGCTTTTCACAGTGGCTGAACTAATTTACATTCCCACCCAAGCAGTGTATAAGTGTTCTCTTTTCTCTGCAAACTCACCAGGACCTGTTATTTCTTTACTTTTTCATAACAGCCATTCTGTCTGGTGTGAGATGGTATCTCATCGTGGTTTTAATTTGCATTTCTCAAATGACTAGTGATGTTGAGCACTTTTTCATATGCTAGTTGGCCAAGTGTATGTCGTCTTTTGAAAAAGTGTCTGTTCATGTCCTTTGCCCACTTTCTAATGGAGTTGTTTGTTTCTTGCTTGTTAATTTGTTTAAGTTCATTTAGATTCTGAATATTAGACCCTTGTCAGATGCAGAATTTGCAGATATTTTCTCCTATTCTATAGGTTGTTTACTCCATTGATAGTTTCTTTTGCTGTACAGAAGTAAAAGAGATATTAAATGTTCTCACAACAAAGAATGATATGTATGTGAGGTGACTGATATGTTAATTTGCTTGATTTAATCATTTCACAACATATACATATATGAAAACATCACTTGGTATACCATAAATATATACAATTTTTGTCAACTATAAAATGTTTTTACTTGTCAACTATAAAATATTTTTCTTTCCTAACAAAGAAAAAAAAACTTATCCAGAGGTCAGAATTTAAGTTTATGCCTCTCTTATCTGCAAATATCTCATTCAAATAAAATCAATCATCTTAATAGTGCTTTTGAATATGAGACAGAGAAAAAGAAACCTTCTGTCTTGGTTGCTATGGTTACAAGAAAGGCGTTGTGGATGTGAATATGCCGACTTCACAAAATCAAAAGCAAGAACAGTGATCTTCTCAGCACTAATAAACACTCTGCCACTACAGCTGCACATTTACAAACTTCCATGAACTCAATGAAAGTGGATTCAGGGATCCATTAGGTATTTTATCATATTATATATCATCCCCAGCTCACACTACTTTTAAAAGAGCTGAAGAAAGAAATCTCTTGAAAGACAGCTTTATGCAGCCAAAAAACACACGAAAAAATGCTCATCATCACTGGCCATCAGAGAAATGCAAATCAAAACCACAATGAGATACCATCTCACATCAGTTAGAATGGCGATCATTAAAAAGTCAGGAAACAACAGGTGCTGGAGAGGATGTGGAGAACTAGGAACACTTTTACACTGTTGGTGGGACTGTAAACTAGTTCAACCATTGTGGAAGACAGTGTGGCGATTCCTCAGGGATCTAGAACTAGAAATACCATTGGACCCAGCCATCCCATTACTGGGTATATACCCGAAGGATTATAAATCATGCTGCTATCAAGACACATGCACATGTATGTTTATTGCAGCACTATTCACAATAGCAAAGAATTGGAACCAACCTAAATGTCCAACAACGATAGACTGGATTAAGAAAATGTGGCACATATACACCATGGAATACTATGCAGCCATAAAAAATGATGAGTTCATGTCCTTTGTAGGGACATGGATGAAGCTGGAAACCATCATTCTCAGCAAACTATCACAAGGACAAAAAACCAAACACCGCATGTTCTCACTCATAGGTGGGAATTGAACAATGAGAACACATGGACACAGGAAGGGGAACATCACACACGGGGGACTGTTGTGGCGGGGGGAGGGGGGAGGGATAGCATTAGGAGATATACCTAATGCTAAATGACAAGTTAATGGGTGCAGCACACCAACATGGCACATGTATACATACGTAACAAATCTGCACGTTGTGCACATGTACCCTAAAACTTAAAGTATAATAATAATAAAAAAAAAGAAAGACAGCTTCCTGTCCATTTACAACCTAGAAGGTATCTAACAAAAAACAAACAAACAAACTTGCTGGCAAACCAAACTGGTTTTACTGAGATAAGAAAGGAACCATGAACACATTCATTTTAAAACACTCATATTTTAACTATAGCTGCTAATATTGAATGACAGTTGCCATAAACTCTAACTGGATGAGATGCATTAGAGTTAAGTGTGTTGAGCCAAAATGCTCTTACATTTGCCATACAGATTTCCGGGAGCAATTCGCAGTATGTATTTCTGCAGCTATAACCATTTTTAACCCAGATTACTCTTCCAGGAAGTTTATTTTAAGCTCAGTAATTTAAATACTGTACCCAAAAAAATATATAGAAAGGAAGAAAGTAAGACTTTACAAAATTATTATAGAGGCCATAGCTCGCGACAATTATCCAGTCTACCATTATGGGCATTTAATATAGAATAAGAAAGAGCTCTGTACTGTATCACATCAAGAACCTTCTTCCCACCCTTAAGAAACATCCTGATCTTAAATCACCCTGCAGGCCCAGTTCCAATGACTTCCATTAGCTCTCAATTATCCACGATGATAATGAACCAGAACAAATTGTCAATTCACCAATTACCCTCATTTTGCCCAAATATCACAGCCTTTTCCTTAACAATATATCTAAAGATTTGCAATTAATCTATTAATCTTGTTCTTTTCCTTTCTACCAGCTCTGAGGCAATTAGTATACAGAAACAATACATCCTAGCTAACCCGGTGAAACCCCGTTTCTACTAAAAATACAAAAAATTAGCTGGGCATGGTGGCAGGCACCTGTAGTCCCAGCTGCTTGGGAGGCTGAGGCAGGAGAACGGCATGAACCCAGGAGGCGGAGCTTGCAGTGAGCCGAGATTGCGCCACTGCACAGCAGCCTGGGGAACAGAGCGAGACTCCGACTCAAAAAAAAAAAAAAGGAACAACGCAAAGATCAGATGGGAGGCAGGAATAAAAGAAAGAGAAAAAGAGAACAACTTAGATAATTCTCCAACTTGATATTTAGCTCCTGAATAATTAAGAATCAACTAGGCTATAATGCCCACCACACTCACTGAAATTTTTTAAAATTCTCTTTCATACCTTTAAGTCAAGGGCAAGCATTTTTTTTTTTTTTATTTTGAGACGGAGTCTCGCTCTGTCGCCCAGGCTGGAGTGCAGTGGCGCAATCTTGGCTCACTGCAAGCTCCGCCTCCCGGGTTCACGCCATTCTCCTGCCTCAGCCTCTCGGAGTAGCTGGGACTAGAGGCGCCCGCCACCACACCCGGCTAATTTTTTGTATTTTTAGTAGAGACGGGGTTTCACGGTGGTCTCGATCTCCTGACCTTGTGATCCGCCCACCTCGGCCTCCCAAAGTGCTGGGATTACAAGCATGAGCCACCGCACCCGGCCAAGGGCAAGCATTTTTAAAAGGCAGATGGCCAGTAACTGCTCCTCTCACACATACTTTGTTTACAGGAGTAGATACTTTAAACTATTTCCTTTATGAAATTCTAACTTATTGTATTAAGTTTCTGTTGATTGGCCCTAAACCTCACCAAAACAAAACCAGCAGACCTAAGCAAATCAGGATGCCTCCCAATTTCAGGTGATCTCTTTTTCCTTTTAACACTCACAGTGAAGTACCTAACACGCTCTTCTATTTCTTCACCATTCTGAATGCCATCTCCCAACCCTGCTTTAATACGAATTTACTGCCACAGCCCATGTCTCACTTACCTTTGATCTCCTGCAATACCTGGAATAGTGTCTTGTGCATAATAGGTGACTAAGAAATTGGTCTTGAGTTGAAGTAAGTTAAAAACGCCTTTCTATACACATGCAAAATAGTGAGTTAGCAGGAACAGAAAACCAAACACCACATGTTCTCACTTATAAGTGGAGCTGAACAATGAAAACACATGGACACAGGGAGGGGAACAGCACACACTGGGGCCTGTTGGGGTTGGGGAGTAGGGGGAGGGAGAGCATCGGGAGAAATAGTCAATGCATGCAGGACTTAAAATCTAGGTGGTGGGTTGACAGGTACAGCATACCACCATGGAACATGTTTACCTATGTAACAAACCTCCACGTCCTGCACATGTGTCCCAGAACTTAAAATTAAATTAAATTTTTAAAAAATGGTTGTCAAAAAAGCGTAAGTACCTCAAAATGGGAAATAACTGTGTTCAGTGCAGTATAAAAAGAGGTCCTAGACAGCAATTCCTAAACCATCACAAGCTGAAGAAAATACCCAAGTTCCCTGCATAATCTCCTTCTACAGAATCAGAGCACTGAAACTAGCCACATCTCATCAGATGGCAACTGTGTAATGAGTGAGTATCAGAGGACCGTGCAATCAATATGAGTAGCAATGACCCAACAGAGAAAGTATGGGGAGGATCACAGAAGCCCAAAACTAAGAAACTGGCAGTTTTTCAGGTCCTTTAGTCACATCATGTCTTGCTCATTACCCATTCAAAAGAATTTCCTTTAAAATAGTCCAGTCTGCTCTATGCAGGATATTTTACAATCTAGCCTTAAACAAAATTGAGTACACACATGTAAATTATGTAAAATGACCACAGCCCTCCAATTTTGACAATTTTAACCTTAACAATTTAAACCTCTCTACTTTCCCTTTCATGTTCAACTGACCTGTGTAGTAATAAAACACTCAAGAAATAATTTTATCATAGTCCTTTATGCTTCCCACTGAATTTAAAACTGGGATTAAAGGCCTCTGTCCTATGGTGAAAAGATTAGGTCATTGGTTGGTTGGGTGATTGGATGGTTGGTTGGGTGGGCGGGTGGGTGGGTGTTTGGTTGGTTGGTTGGTTGGTTAGTTGGTTGGATGGTTGTAGGTTGGTATGAGGAAGGCAAGAGGTCCGCCTGTTTATTTCTTGAATCATACTCAATAAGGCCATCTCCAAACAGGAAGACAGGAACCCCACCAAGATCCTTTGTATAAAGGTACTGGTAGCTTCTGCCATAAAAAGGAAAAGAATGGGTGGAATTTGCATGCAGAAATGAATAATTTAATTGAAGATCAGCCAGTGTAGACTGCCTTATAAGTTGTTACCACCTACAGCAACAGCTGAGCCTCCTTGTAATTATAGTTCTATCAATGACTTTATCCTTTAAAGAAAAAAACAAAACCCTGAAATATCCTCAGAGCACTATAAATGATAGCAACTATTCCAGAATGCTGCTCTGAGGTGGGTGAGGAAAGTTTAAGTCTGACCTTCACCGACCAGATCTAAACACTTTTATGGGGGCAAAGGGAGCCCAGGCTTTGTTGCTAGCAATAGATACTGCTTCTTAGGCTCTATCTTCCCTTCCAAGACACCTCCCAGTTTCTTTTTCCCATCAAGGTGGCTCTTATTTTTATTCCAGCTGGAATTTACCCATACGAAACTTAAGAGGGTGAGCATATAATGTGACTTAGCCTAAACCCTTCACTTACCTGCCCTGCCATCCTCCAACTGACCCCTCCCTCATGACCTGTCCACAGCCCCTGCTCATTCAGCACTGATGTAGAATAGGGCATAGAGTAAAGAGTAACTGTCTACCACTTTCAGCAGCCTATCTTTATAGAAAACAAGATCATAGAAGGCACAATAAACCAAATAATCCCTTCCTAGATAGAAAAAAGAACTTTGACAGTGCTGGCCTCCTTATGTGGGAACTTTTGTGAGTTAAAAATGTCATTAATAAAATTGCAAACATGCCCCTCCATATGTGTCCTGGTAGGAGCAAGATGGCTGCCTGAAAATTATGGAGGCAGATGACCTACTGATTACAATTCTTCCTCACATCTGCAGCGTGTTGCAGGTCAGAAGTCCTGACCAATGGTCGCTGTATGGTGCATAGAGATCTAAGAACATACATTTTTTTCCAAAACTTACAAGGAAATGAAAAGCACCAAAGAATAAGGTATAGTAGGAAAATGAGTCCTCTTCACACAATAAACTATTAAGAAGAAAAATAAAAGACCCAGTTATTTCATTTTATTTTAACCCCTTACTTTTCACAGATTTAAAGTCATCAAGTATAAAAGAACCCAAAGATCTTTCTCTCAAGACATTTCACCAAATAGCTCAACTGCCAAACATCTGAAGTTGAGTTCAGTCATATCATTTGCATGTACTCTATTTTGTGAAGAACAGATCTGTTGAAGTAGTGTTTCTTATTACCAAAATTCTATGTTTTCCTGAAGCAATGTAGTAATTAAAGATTCTCCTTGACTGGTATTTTCAAAAACGTCTGTTTAAAGTGGGAGGTTGGGATATGTGGTAAGTCTTATAAAAGTGTGAAGTAGTTAAAAGATCTAAATGGCACATATTCCACTGCAGATCACTTAAGTTACTTTTAGGTTGTTAATATTTATACAGAGCAGTAGTAATGGATTGTTCTTTACTTCAGAAGTTCTAAGATTAGTAGTCATTTGCACAGATTAGTGCATACTCTTCCATGCAGATTCACCCCATGGGAATGACTTTTTCCCTCTCACTATTTGATACTCAGTGAGACATCTGTGTATTATAGGAGAAAAAAATATCAAAAGAACAACTTTAGGTAATGTTTGATTCAATAAATAAATTGAAATTAAGTATGTTATTTTTGTTTTCTTTTTCTCTCTATTATTCTATAACCTTACACTGATAGAGTAGAGAAAGGATGAGGCAATGCAAGTCAACGAATGAGAAACAAAGATAGACGAAGAACTAAAGGAAAGTCTTCTGTGTCACTTACTTTACTAGTTACCTAGCACTATTTTTAACTCTCTCATTAGAATTCATACATGCCCAGAATCCAAATGTGAAGCTGTCCAGTACTCTGTTCTAAAATCAAAACACATCAAATGCCCAGCTTTCAATTATTCCTATAAAATACATCTTAACCACTCAAATCCCTTCTACCTAACCTTCTGAAGTACCTGAAAACTCTCAAGAGAAAAGGAAGGAATTCTTGATGTGAATCCCACTAAGTCACTGTGAGTCACAGAAATGGCCAGGCCACTCCTGCTTATCTGCTAATAACTGAGCTGCAGCCACTTCCAAGTGAAGAGCAGGAGCCTTCCTGCCCACCAAACAAAGAGTGGAAACAGGAAAGAATCTTCATGCAACAGTTAAGGAGCATGCTGGCTTATCTTCTGGAAGGTGGAGCTTCCTTCTAGGGTTTTTATAAGACTGCTGATACAAATGTATAAAACCCAAATCAGGAGAAGGCGTTTACAGTCGGCCCTCCATATCCATGGGGGATTGGTTCCAGGACCCCAAAAGGATACCAAATTCAAGGATGCTCAAGTCCCTTATATAAAATGGTGCAGTACAGTATAACAAATGTCACTATGGCATTAATGAGGCTAGAAAATGACTGGCCTGGAAACTGTTTATTCATTAACATAATTTAAAAACTAACAATTCACTGAAGCATATACATTAGCAATCACAGAATCTCATTTAGTTAAGTGACATATGCCAATGCTAAAATGTTTTCATTATAGAAAAGTGGAAAAAATTAAAGAAAAGTGGAAAGAAAAAGATTACCAAAGGGGAAACAATATAATCCAAACACAAAGCAATGACTATTGACATGGTGGTATATTTTTCCAGATATTTTTCTAGGCATATTTATTTTGCATTGTTGTGCTGAGATGTATACATAATTGTGAATCAATTCTGTTGTTTCATTTACTATTGTAATATCTAAGTTATGAGAAACTCTTTATAAATATCATGTTTATGACTGAGTTTAATCTTGGAACTAAGCAAAGGTGAAGACAAGGACTCATCAGTGACTTAACACCTTTTTAAAATCAAAGTTCAAGGATACACTTCCATCTTTAACATTTCATCATATTGTTTTCATAAATACTTTTAGAATTGTGGGATTCAGTCCAAGTTAAAAAAAAAAGAGAGGTCCCTAACAGTGCTGAACACTTTCAAAATAATAATTCATTTCATGAATCTTCAGAGCAAAAACCATACCAGTGGTAATAATGTTAGCACAGATTCCACTCAGAGCATCTTGAATATTTATCTAAGACATATTCCCAGCATTGGCTAGTATCTATACTTCTTTAAAAATATAATGGGGTCAAGAGAGAATTTTCGTGTAAGTTAACTTCCTGGAGTCTCCTAACAGCTCTTCATAGTTAGTACTTAGTGAAAAATAAGCAACATTTGCTTGCTTAATGCCACTGAGTACAGAGTCAAGGAGATTTAACCATGACAATTAAGTCATGTTGAGTGATTATATAAATTAGGAGAAATTTCTTGTCCAAAGTGAAGAGCTACTACATATATCATTCTGGATGCTTACTCATGACTAATCATGTATTGAGCAATAAATGCAAAAGGAAAAATTGAAACTTGATGAAAGGAAGTTTCTAATTGAAATATATGCATATAATGACTAGATACAGATATAAAGCAATATACCAGTCAAAAAAATCATACCATTAAACTTCATTTAAAAATGACCCTTGGTTCTAAATTTAACCTTAAGAGTTTGTTCATTTTTCACAAAATGGATCCTTCTTTGTGCTTTTCCTAAAAGAGGGGAAAACTACACCATATTTGCTTGTCAATTTTCACATAATCTGGCCATAACATCACTAATGCTAATCATCAGTGTCTGTTTGGGTTATTCCTGAGAAACCATATAACCTTAAAATTTTCCATAATAAACATAGATTTTGATACTCAAATTATTTCATCTTAGGAAAAATATTAGTATCTCACCCATGCACACCTGAATCAAAAGTTTGACCCATGAAGGAAGGTGTCTAGTGATAGGATCCCTCCTCCCAAATAGTCCTTTCAAGTGAGCCAGAGAGGTTTCTAAATCTGGAAACCAGCATAGCCATTTCTCCAGAATTTTTGTAAAAATGCCCTGTGAGTTGACTTATGTAATACTTGGCTGTTTGCCTTGAAAACACTAATTTTGTTCATTACAATGCACTTTTGCCTTTCTACCTTTCTTCTTTGTATTTTTAGCATTAGGAAAAGACAGAAGGTAACCCTCAAAATGATATAAGAACATATCAACCAAATTCTTCTTGAAATCCCAAAGAAAAGAGATATGAAGCATCACAGAAGAGGGTGAATACATTGAGGAGGGGCTCACTGACATTGGTGGTGCCAAGATGAGTTAAAGTAATGAATGGAGACAGAATTAAATAACATTAAATTACATGGTAGAACGCCATTCCCCTTTCAGTTCTCTTTCAATCCCTCTGATTACATCACAAAGAACATTTAAGTTTGCTATTCTTTAACACCCCTCCGACAATAACTGTGATAGATAAAAGATGGCCACAAATTCTTCCCTACTATTTTTCTTGAATCTGAACTAGACTAAATCAATAGAAAGTGGTTAAGATGTTGTGGGACTTCAGAGCCTAGATCCTAAGAAACCTCAGTGTCCACGGAGACTTCTTTGAGCACTCACTCTTGGATCTTAGCTGCCATATGTGATGACAAACCATATGAAGAAGCAACGTGTAGGCACTACAAGAAATAGCTTCAGGTGGTCCCAGCTAACAGGTAGCAGCCCTTGCCCAGCCAAATAAGACAACCACCATGAACATCCAGCCCAGTCAAGCCTTCAGATAATCCCTGCCCCGGCTGTCAAATGAAACCTCATGCCAAGCCCAAACAAGAACCACAGGCTAGCCAAGTCAACCCACAAAAACATGAGTGATAGTAATAAAGTGTTATTTTAAACCACTAAGTTTTGGGTGGCTTGTTTTGCAGCAACCGATAACCAGAAGGCTTCCTCCTCCCCACTTTCAAGAAAGAAAGAATAGGCTGCAGTTTCAGCAAATGTGCAGGCCAATAGTAGATAAATGATAAAAAGACTGCTTTCGATCTTATTTATGTTTGTGGCATGTGATAGTGGGTTTTTATTTATGGTCACGATTAGAAAGAGAAACATCAAATGAATACAAAGTTAAAGAGACAAATTTTTTAAATATCACATAAATTATAATTTGAGTTTGAAAGCTCATAACAAAAAATGGGATGGTGAATGGCCATGAATGGCTGACATATGGGAAACATTGCATAAAGATAAAGGATAACATGGAAAGGTTCTAAGGGAATAGACTAGGCTCGGAAACAGAAATCTCTTATTTTGCCCAAAGAGGTAAAATGGCGGTGCAAAATCCACAAGTGGGTTCAGCCATTGCTTGTCACATTCTGATGTTTTCTGTCTATGTGTCACTACTTATTCCTGAGTCTATACTACAAAATCTGAGGGTAACTCTGACCTCTCCCACAAGGATGGTTTGGGGCTCTACAGCATGTTATTGAATCTACCCATATACTCTTTGGAGGTAGAAAAAAATCACAGTGAGCCACTGAAGCTTGACAAGTTATTTGCTGACATGCTGTGAAAAGGAAATTTACACATGTTGTAGAGCAGCAAGTAAGGATTCATAAAGGTGAGAGGGAAAACAAGACCCCCTCAAAGACAAACCAAAAGCCATAACTGACAAACATGGTTTGAATAGAAGGAAAGCTGACCTTCAAAACAAGACTGAAATTCATTCAGAATGTATTTAAGATCCAGAAGAAAGGACAGATATGCTACAAATACAGTGACAAAATATGATACTTAAGAGCATTTAAAACTGAGTAGAAAAATCAGGCCTTCAGTTAAAAGAGAGATCGAAATGAGAAGGGTTAATGACAAAGGTGTGGGAAGGTTTGGCAGGAGGCTCTGGTGTAAAGGAGGTCTGAGGGAGGGACGGAGGGAGGGAGTGTTAGTGAGTGCATAGAGAAAAGTTGTAGTTTAAGTACAACTAGCAGACCATTAACATTTGTGATGGATGTCCTCAGGCTTTTGTAAATACCACTACAACATATGATTTCCTCCATAAAATACACACTTGAGAAGATGTGGGTACAGGCTCTCTCCTTGGCTGGGAGTGGCTCCAACAAATTAGTCTTGCATTCTCACTGTCATATTTATGATTTGACACAATTACAAATCACCACATTGAAGAGCTTAAAGTTCATTCCCAAATAATAGAAACTGAAAATGTTAAATCTGGGAAAGCCAAGAGTCTACTGTATTCACTTGGGAAGAAATTTCTTCTCAGTAGCTAAATGTTGATAATTAAGCAATCCACTAGCTAGAACTGAACCACCCCACTCAAAATTCAAGCTAACTGATTTTTTTCAACTAACCAATTTTTAAAACTTCCCCAATATACTTCTGTAGCACATAAACAAATCCCTCACAACTCTGGAAATTTTATTTTCTATTTTTCACTTTATCACCCATATAAATACAGATTTTTTTTCTCAATACTTAAAAGTTTCCAGTGTGGGAAACAGCATGTGGTGTTGATAATTTCCTAGCCAGCACATTCATAAATTCAAGATTATTGAGAACTACAACAGTGTCCACAAAAGCCCATCAGGAAAAGTAAAAAAATGATTCTTAATCTTTTCATTTATAAACCACTTTTTCTATCTTAAAAACCAAAGCCATAATATTATGCTGCATCTCAGAATTGTTTGATTGCCCGAATTTATTCAACAAATGGGTAGGGAATCAGCTAGAAATTTACATTCCTTTCACTTTATTCTATGGTCAGTTCTAGATTATTCTCAAATATTATGGAAACCCTAAATGTAATATCTAAATGTAACGTTAAAAACTCTAGATGTAATATCTGAAATGCTCTGGGTTTTCAGTTAACCACTTAAGTCCTCAGAATATAATGAATACGTTCCTACTCATGACCCCCCAGATGAGAAGGATGCTAAATTCAACTGTTGCTCTCCCTGAGCTGACAGGCAGGCCTGCACAGTGCTCAACAGTGAGCTGGAGCCAGTCCTGGCCCTGTGAGTGCTTCATTAAATCAGTTTAGCCCTCTGTACTTCAGTTCCCTGGTCTGTACAGTGCTGTATCAATAATAATAGTATTGCTCATGGGGTTGTTGTAAAGATTAAATAGAGTGATACCATAAAATACTTAGCCTAATGCATCTACATACATTTTAGTGCTACTGTTTGTTGTTGTTACTAAGATTTACCACAACTCAAATTAATTCAAATCTGAAGGTGAATTTCTCAGAGCTTTCTCCATTGTCAATACCAGTGGAGGGTTCACCTGAAAAGATGTTTGTGTATTTGTGATATGACTGCTCTCAATTAAGAATTCATCAATCAACCTGCACTTGTCTCTATCTGTACCTAGAATTCTGCTAGATAGGGCACTTTCCTTCATTAACACCGCCCAAATACAAAAGGAGAAAATATAGAAACATGAAATATAAAGATAATAACACGAGTTTGCATGACTGTTATATTATGAGATACCCACTACAAGAGTTGTAAAAATTCTGATGAGAGAAATAGCAGTGTGAACTGGATTTCAGTTTTCTGATATTTCAGAAAAGATATGAAATTTCTGTTGTACATTAAACTCAAAGAAGTGTATGTCAGGTGAGAGAGACAGCGTGATCAAAGGTACAGAGGTGGAACAAGAGTGGAGTGTGCACAGAAATCAAGTCATGAAAATAGAGATTTTGGTGGATAAGTATAGGTATGCTTGTTTCTCCAAGTATAAAGTAAAGAAATGCTTATTTATTTATTTAAATTTGATTTATATTTTTTGAACTTTTATCCATTTATTTAATTCAACTATAAAAGCTTATATCTGCCTGAATTAAGTATGAGGACATTTTTCCACACCAATATTTATAATCAAGGTATACATTCTTACCACAACTAGCAATTTTTCACCCCAAACTTTGAAAAAGACCCCTATTAATTAATAGAGGTGCCTCTTGTTTTCCTATTTCATAGGTTCCATGCCATTATAAGGAACACTCAGCAACTGATAGATGCTGGTTTGCTATCATTCAATATAAACCAAATTTTCAGAAGAAATACAGTCATGTACCACATAATGCTTTGTTAAATAACCAACCTCATATATGACAGATTATAATACTGTATTTTTTACTGTCCCTTTTCTATTTTTAGGTATGTTTAGATGCACAAATACCATTGTGTTATAACTGCCTACAGTATTTAGTACAGTAACATGCTGCACTCTTTGTAGCCTAGGAGCAATAGGTTGTATCATGTAGCCTAGGTGTGTAGTAGGCTACACCTTCTAAATTTGTCAATGTGAGTATACTCTATGATGTTTGTATGATGACAAAATCGCCTGACAATGCCCTGTCGTTAGCGACACATGACTGTACAATCACTAGATACTAAAGGCATAAGTATACATTCAATTTCATCTCCATAGCCTTTCTCATTGAGCTGGGAAATTAAACTGCTCATAAATCAAAATACGAAAGGCTTTCATGGTTTGCAAAGAACATTACATTGGCTTGCAAATAATGCTGGATATTTGCCCACTTTTGGAAAACAGCTGCAACAAAGTTATAGAAAATATGCCAACTCATTCCACCCTTAGTTCTATATACATTCTTCAGAGGGCACAAGACCACAGCAGGTGTATCTTTTTACACTAGATACTGTCTGTAAGAACTATAATAATTTGAGCAGCATAAACCTATGTGAGCAACATTAGATACTTTTGCATATGTTATTATATACTTACTCTATTTTGCAATCATTTCATTAATTTCAATTGTTCACTCATTAGAAATGTTATAATAAAATGAAGCAGCCATTTGGTTAATAATTTTTTTCAAAATATGAAGTTACCATTTCAAAGGAGCTAGAAAAATAGTAATAATTTCCAATTCCAAGAAAGAAATCTCAGTCTTCCTCAGGCACTCTGTACTCTGCTTGTCACTGATGTAGCATCCCATGCTACATGGTAGTGTCCAGTTTCTTCATGTTTCACAAACCACTCAACATCAAAAGTACTGGAGAGAAAGATGATACACACAAGTCTTCCAATGAGCATTCTGAGACAGTCTGTGGAACAGCTGTCCCTTTCACTCTCCCCTGTAGAAATAGCTGTGCCATTCTGAATAGCATTGTAATTAATGTTTCATATTCAAAAGTTTAATTTGAGGGACCACTGATAAATTTTGAGTTGCAGAGTCAAAAAGACCAATGGATAAACAATAACCCAGTTGCTATTGACTTTGTGCCAGAAGACAATATATATGATCTTATTTCATTTTCATGACCGCCCTGTGGCTAGGCATTATTATTACCCTCATTTTCCAGTTAAGGAAATCAAAGCACAAAGAGGTTAGGGAACTTGTCCAAGATCACACAACTAGTAAATGGTGTGTAGCCAGGATTCAAACCCAAGCAATCTAAGAACTTGTCATTTTCTTCCAGAGACTTAACACAATGAGTTTATTTCCCATTCATGCTTCAAGGTCAACACAGGTCACCAGGAGAGTGCTCTGCTCTCCTTAGTCACTCAGAGAATCAGGCATACAGAAGCTCCGTTTGGACACATTTTTCCCATTCATGCAGGCAGGAAAAGGAAATGTAGCAAACCTCGTACCAGCCCTTAAAATTTCCTCCTGGAAGGAACATAAGTCACTTCCTCTCTTGTATCTTTGGTCATTACAAGTCATATGCCTAACTTCAAAGAGGCTAGGAAATGCATTCTTACTCTGTGTCAGGAAGGCAGACAGCCAAAATATTTTGGAACAGAACTAATGACAACTATAAAGGAAGTCAATGAATGGGGGTTTTGAAGACACAGGAACATCATTAGAATTGGCAAGGAGGTGGAGCTTACAACAACTATCTTAATTTTGATTTTTTTAGTTATGTTAAAACATCATGATAGTAAACCACATATGGGTAAATGCCCTATAAGGAAATCTTTGTGCTTCAGTAGAAAACTATACATTGTCTAGAAAACATCCTTCTGGGTATCTGATTCTGATCCTATGGGTGTTGTCTTACAACTCTATAAATTATAGATAACTGATTTCAATACAAAACAATTCTTGTCTATAGACGTGCACATTATGTCCTGTCCAGTGGAGGTTAAATTGACTTGCTTTCCTCACAGCAAAAGAAGCTAGTTTTGCCTCCATTTGCATGTTCATTTCAATATTTTTGATCTATAAATATATCTGATCTTTGGATTTATCTTTAAACTAGTTATAGCATCTGCCTGTTTCCTTCATTATGAATTAAGTAAAATCTTTTAACACTATGAGAGAGAGAGAGACAGACAGAGAGAGAGAGAGAGAGAGAGAGAGAGAGAGACAGGGTCTCCCTCTGTTGCCCAGGCTGGAGTGCAATGGTGCAATCACAGCTCACTGCAGCCTCAACCTCCTAAGCTCAAGTGAACCTCCCACCTCAGGCTCCCTGAGTAGCTGGGACTACAGGTGTACGCCACCCCACCCGGCTAATTTTTTTCTTGTTTTGGGGGGTTTTTTTGGCAGAGATTGAGTTTCACCCTGTTGCCCAGGCTGGTCTCAAACTCCTGGGCTCAAGCTATCTGCCTGCCTCAACCTCCCAAAGTGCTGGGATTACAGGCATGAGCCACCGTGCCTGGCCAACTTTACCGTTGTTAAAAATCTTCTTTTAAATGGACCATTATTTTTTATAATAAACTTTAATTTTTAGAACAGTATCAGACTGTAGAAAAATAATGAAAATAGTACAGAGAGTTCCTATATACACCACACTCTGTTTCTCCTATTTATATCTTACATTTTATGGTACATGTTTTTATAGTTAATAAACTATCACTGATACATTATTATTAACTAAAATCCATATTTTCTTCTAATTCCTTAGTTTTTGCCTAATACCCTCTTTCTGTTCCAGGCTTTCATCCAGGAAACCACATTGCAGTTAGTTGACATGTCTCACCTTAGGCTCCTCTTGGCTGGGATAGTTTCTCATTCTTTTCCTGTTTTTGATGACCTTATTAGTTTTGAGTACTGGTCAAGTATTATATAACATGTCCCTCAACTGGGATTTATCCGATGTTTTTCTCATGATCAGACTGGAGTTATGGGTTTGGAGGAGGAAGACAAGAGAGGTAAGGTGCCATTTTTATCACATCAAGTGATAAATATGTATGTATAGAGAATATACACTACCAAATGATTTCTCACTGTTGAGGTTAACCTTGCTCACCTGGCTAGCTTTTGTCAGTTTTCTCCACTGTAAAGTTACTTTAACCCACCTTTCCACACTGTACTCTTTATATCAGTATGGACTCACGGATCTATTTTATTTGGGGTGGCAGTGGGGCAGGTTCCAGTACTACTTTATGTTGTTGCTCAGACAGTTCCAGTGTTGGCCATTGGAAGCTCTTTCAGTTGGCTCCTGGGTCCCTTTGATATAACCCATTCTTGTGGATTTGTTTGTTGTTGTTATTGTTTTGTTTTAAGTTCTTCCTTACTTCATGGCTCTACAAGATACTACAGGCTCATCTTGTACATCTCCTGCCCAGTCCTAGAATCATCCACTTACATAAGGAGACTTGGTTCCTTGTACTTGGTTCCTTTTATTGTCTTGTCACATTCTGCATTCAATCCTAGGATCCCCCAACCCCTTAAATTACTTTTTCATTTGCATACATTAAGGTTCACTCTGTGTACTATAAAGTTCTATGGGTTTTAACAAATACATAGTATCATATATCCATAATTACAATATCATACAAAATAGCATCACCACCCTAAAAAATTCTCTGTACTTCACCTACTCAACCCTGCTTCCCTCTGCCAGCAACCACTAATAGTTTTACTATTACTACAGTCACTTTTCCAGAATATTATATAATTGGAACCATAGAGTATGTAGTCTTTCACTTAGCAATATGCATTTAAGATTCATCCATTTCTTTTTGTGGCTTGATAGCTATTTCTGTTTATCACTGAATAATATTTTATTTTATGATATACCACAATTTATCTAATCACCTATTAAAGGATATTTTTGTTGTTTCTAGTTTTCAGAAGTTATTAATAAAGCTGTCAAAACATTCACATGTAGGCTTTCTCTGGTGTGATAAGACTATATTTAGCTTTGTAGGAAACTGTCAAACTATCTTTTAAAGTGGCTGTTCCATTTTGTTTTCCCAGAAGCAATGAATGAGCGTCCTTTTGCTCTGCATCCTTGCCAGCAATTGGTATTGTCCGTTTTTTTGGATTTTTGCCATTCTAATAGATGTACAGTGGTATCTTATTGTTGTTTTAATTTGCAATTCCCATCTACAGCCATACTACCTTGAACATGCCTAATCTTGTCTAATTTGCAATTCCCTAATGACAAAAATGACATCTTTCCGTATGCTTGTCATAATGTATCTTTTTTAGTGAGGTATCTGTTCAGCTCTTTTGCCCGTTTTTTATTTGAGCAGGTAATAACTTTTTAGGCTACATCATTTTGCTAGGCACCGGGCATCAGAGTCCATCTTTGATTTTCCCTTCACTCTTATTTTTGGGCAGTATCTGGTATGCAATTTGAATTGGCCTTCTCTGAAAGCCTGCTCTCTTAACTATGACTCTGTCCTGTTCTCTAAGCTGCTGCAGCTGCTGGTAATGAAGATGATGATGATGATATATCTATTGAGTGTTAACTATGTGCCATTGCATGGACTGCATTGTACATATATAAGTGTACGGCATGGATTATTCCCTTTCCTCCTCACAACAACCCTAAACGTAAATACTATCAGTATCTCTGTTTTATAAATGAGAAAACTGAAACCTAGAGAACATTAAACTTGCCCATGTTTGCAGCTAGTAAGTAACTGAGCCACTACTGAATCCACAGAGTTTAAGTCCAGAGCCTATAATCTTAACCACTATGGAATATCCATACTGCCTAGAAACGAGAAAGATAAAAAGCTAAAAACAACTTATACTCTTTCCCAGTGCTTAAAAATACTTGAAACACCAAATCAGTCATTTTTGGAAACTACCAAAAAAAAATATTATCTGTGGAAAAGGAATGAAACAAATTACTGATAAGTAGTCAAAATAATGTTATCTGAATGCTGAAAATGTACTCCTACCAAGTAAAACACAGAGAAGAATTAGGCAATCTTTGCCTCAAGAATTTAATGGTTAGGACAAAGGAAGGTTTCAACATCTCCGAGTTGCAGCACTAATATGACCACAAGCAACCACAGACGTATGCCTACCAGGCTCTTAGGTATAGCAACTAAAGCTGGTATATTGTCTGATGCTAACTTAGCTATTTCTCCTATTGTCCTCTGAAAAATCTTATGCTAATTCTAGAAACAATAACAACTGAGATACCTAAAGAAGTGTCATTGGTAAAGAAATGACCCTTCATCTCTGTATCTCTCTCAGCCTTCGCATCACCAAGCCCCTCCAGCCACTTGAGTCAGAGCTTTGAGATGAAAGGGAAATCATCACCTTATCACACACAAATAGGGTATCGGTGCCTCATGGAAGGGAAGCAGTTGAGCTGGAAATCATCACTAGGTTGTCTGAAATCCTTCCTGACGATTAACAAGCCGCTTCTGTGAAAGAAGAAAGATCTCCACCTTCTTTTGCTTAATTCCCAGCACCACTGAACTGGGAACTTCACATCCTGCTGTCATCGGACTTTAAAAAAAAAAAAAAAAAAATCTCCTTCCGAAGAGTAAAATTTTGAGGTTTGGTAAAAAAAAAAAAAAAAAACCTCCTTTTATCCACAGAATTCTTGGAAAGAGTGTCTTCTAACTCTTTCTCTCTTTCACACTTGACAAGTAAAATTCCTCCCAAACTGGCTCCTCATTTAAATATGGGTAGGAAATAGATTTAGACTTGGCATCTTGAAAAATGGGACTGCTGACATACAAATCCTGCTACTTTATGTGGTATTGTTGACACTGCTATCACTTCTTTTACTGGTCGATCCTTGAGAACAGCTTTAATCAGGTTAATCATTACTGTTTCCAAATTTTGTTTTTAAGTTAGCAGATGATTTGAAGATTAAACCCCTTCTAGGCTCTAATCTCATCTGGAAGTTGGAATTGTTCTTACCTGAACTGCAAACTATCCAGGGCATGCAGTCAAAACAAGAACGCAGGATCTCTAGAACTCTAAATGGTATTTTGGCTCCTTGGGAAGAGCTCCATGTCCCTGACAACGTTTTAAATAAATGCTTGTTTATCCAAGTCTTAATTCCAACAATATGAATCATGTTCCAGGTTATTTATGAGGAAACAACATGCCCTTCTCAGCCACTGTGTTACTCCCTTCCAGGCCACTATTGCAGGGCCTCCTGTTCACCTGTAATAAATGATGCACCCTTCCATTGTGCAGCAATTGCCTTATGTTGTGGTCCTACTTACATCAGTTAAAGTGAGCCAAAGACAAGAACTGTGTCCTCTCATCTCTGTAACCCCCTCACACAGTAGGTATTCAATAACTGTTTATTGACATAACTGATTATTAATAAATCACCCTGAGACACAGGACTAGTATTTGATAAAGTTGTTTAACGGTATCTCTTTCATGTGCTGAGTATTTTAACATAAAAATATGGCCAGGCACAGTGGCTCACATCTGTAATCCCAGCACTTTGGGAGGCCGAGGCGGGCAGATCACAAGGTCAGAAGTTTGAGACAAGCCTGGCCAACGTGGTGAAACCTCGTCTCTACTAAAAATACAAAAAACTAGCTGGGCGTGGTGGCGTGCAACTGTAGTTCCAGCTACTCAGGAGGCTGAAGCAGGAGAATCACTTGAACCCAAGTGGCAAAGGTTGAGGTGAGCCAAGATTGTGCCAGTGCACTCCAGCCTGGACTACAAGAACGAAACTCCATTTCAAAAATAAATAAATAAATAAAATTTAATGTGAAAGCAAATAGGACCTATATATTTTCACTGCAATATAAATCAGATATTCACTTTTTGCTTTTTCTTTACACCCATGTCATGACGTCTGCAATTTACTCTTAAGTGCTCCAACATTATGAATGTGTAAATTAACTTAATATACCCTAAAGTGTTTCAGTTACCCTAATTGGGGATCCATACTCCTGGGATGGTTAGCTAACATTTAACCAGAAAGACCACACTATCAGTGATTACTACAAATGCTTCAACTCTCTCTATTTCTAGTCATGACCAGAGACTTTACTAATTAACACAATGAATGTTACAAATGAGTTTTTCTTGATTAAAATAATGACATATTAATTAGTACAATGGATATTAAAAATAGACTGTTAGTGGCAAAATTAATGTACATTCAAGACAGGTGAATTGTTTAAATATATATATATAACCAAGACATTCCCTACCCTTTTATGATAAAGGAAAGAGAAAACTTTGCCTCCACCACTCCACCATGGGGTCCAAGGCTGATCCCTAAACTACCATAGTTTGTGTCCCAGCCATAGGTTTGGAGGATTCCGGTAAAAAGTTAATTGAGTTCTTCCCCTAGAGTATTCTTATTGCCTTGAGTAAATCTTTCATGCAATGAGTAGACAAAGCATTTCTTCCTTGATCATTTGAGACTTCTTCAAGTTTATAAAGCAAGCTGTCTGATAAATGTTTACCTAAAAACATTTAAACATTATATGTATGATGAAATTTGATCAAGTCTTGCTTTTATTGTAACCTGGTAGGGGAATGTGTAGTGGAATAGCTAACCTCTGCCCACCTCTAACTGTGGGTAAATGTTATTTCTTGAAAGAATCTAATCGTTTCTCATGACACATTGGCTTAGGTCAGTTTGCAACACCCCTGTAAACTGGTTGCTTTTTGTTGCTGCTTTTATTTTACTTGCATTTTATGCTAAAAAGGCTTTAGTGATGAAGCAGCCTTTTCCAACAGCTGAATATCATTGGTGGAGACTAGAATTAGCAACTTCATTAGCATATGGGACTCTAACTTGGCAAACTGGCCCTTGGAGTCCAAATATGTTTAACATATACATGGATATCTTCCAAGTGTTTTCACATTGGCTTTCTTTTTTTCCTAGTAACTAAAAGTGACTTCTGCCTCCAGAGAGAACACCCATGAAGTCGTGTGACAGGGGAAGCTATTCATTTCCTATTCATTAAGCCAAAATGTACACTTTCAGCTTTGGTCCTATCATTTTATCTCTACATATTTCAGCTTATATTGTTGGACTCAGAGGACCTTTTCCAAACCAAAATTTGAAGATCCGGCATAAGAGAAAGCTTTTCATTTTTCTTGCCTAGTCAGAAAACCAAGTTGATGGATTCCAGACAGCACCTTCTTCCCAACCATCACCTCGTATGATAGCTAAGGCAGTTAATATAGATTCAGTGTTCCCTGTGGAAGTGTCCAATGCTGTGACTCAAATGTATTTTTAAGGAGGTCTAAAGGGACTCTCATTAGACAATAACCCTGGAAACATTAAGATGTATGAAGTGGTAGCGGCTCTCTCCATTTTCTTCAAAAGTATAACTTTCCAGAGACTCCTATGCATGCAAGGAATGCTTTCCAGGGGGCCGGGAATGTTTCTCCCTGTGTTCTGACAGGGACTCAAGGGCAGCATAAACTGGAACTCGGGACAAAAGGCACAGGCTATGTCGCAGATCACTGAGCAAATGCCCAATGTTTTTACTGAAAACTCTTGATCTATTATCCTAATGAATATTATATGCTAAAAGTGTTCAGGTGCCAGACTCAGGGTATTAGGCATTTCTCACAAATTGGACAGGAAGCTAAAGAAACAAGAGAAGGAAAAGAGGGGAATAATTAACAGTATTATCAACTCCCAAATCCTGGCCTAATTCATACTCTTAATGCCTGGAAGTAATGGGTGATCTTCCAAAGGTAAATAAAGTACAATATTTTATGCAGTTCTAATTAATGTTTAAACCATAATTTCTGAAGCAAACCTGATTATTTTTTCTATTCTTGGAGAAAACTTGATTTTCGGATATTCCCTCAAATATAAACGGGAATATCCGAAAATCAAGAAAAAAAAATTTCTTTTCTAAATTGCTAAACTTTATTTTTTATTTTATTTATTTATTTTTTTGAGACAGGGTCACACTCTGTCACCCAGGCTGGAGCTCAGTGGTACTATCACAGCTCACTGCAGCCTCAGCCTACCCAGGCTCAGTTGATCCTCCCACCTCAGCCTCCAGAGTAGCTGGGACTAAAGGGGCAAGCACTAATTTTTGTATTTTTGTTGAGATGGGGTTTCCCCTTGTTGCCCAGGCTGGTCTCAAACTTGTGAGCTCAAGTGATCTGCCCGCCTCAGCCTCCCAAAACTAAAGTATTATTAAAAGATGACTGAATCAGTGTGCTTCTGCAGTTTTTGAATAAGGTGTATTATACCCAAAATATCAACATTCTGGATTGTGATTCATTTCACAATGTGTTTGGGCTTAGTTTACTTTAAATAAACACCCTGTCCACTAATTTTATATCAAAATATAAAGCTTCCACTTCTGAATCATCTTTATTCTAGCTTCCCTCTTACATTTTACAGAACAATAATAGAAACACAAGTTATTTTTTTAGAAGTAAATACTAAATGTAATATGCATTATATTGAACACTAAGCTATTTACTTCTCACATCATTTATTGCAGGATGTTTGAGTTGGGCAGAAAAGGTTAAGAAATTAACTCTGAATTAACCTGGAATTCAAGTTTAAGGGAATTGAGGGGAAAGGGGATACTTTCGGGTTGTCAGGAATAAAGGAATATGGTTTGATATCAGAAGCCCGTGAGAACAGAGATGAATAGGATGAAGATTCTGCTTCAAAGCAATTGACCATCAAGTAGAGAAGAGACTGATGTGCAGTAAGAAACAGAGTTTCTCACCCAGATATTGAGGTGAGGTGATAAACAAAAATAAACAAACAAAAAACCTGAAAGGGCAAGGAAAGGAGCAATCGTCTCTGAGATGGTGGTAGGGTGGAAGGAGGGCTTGGGTAAAGCCCTTGGAGAAGGTGAGCTAATATTTGTTGAGTGTCCACTAATTCCTGCCCAAGTAGGACAAGATGGTCCACTTAAATCTTAAAACAGTCCTCTGAGAATGGTACAGTTTTACAGAAGATGAAACCAAAGGTTACAGAACAAAATGCTTGGGCATCTTCAGTGATCAATTGTGCAGCTAGGAAAGAAGAGATCCACCAGGGAACCGAAGTATGAATGGTTCCAAAATCCATCTCCTTTTGACTAAAAACACTTGCTTGCCTAAGAAGATATGCTAACCATCTTGTATATATTAACCCACCTAATCTTATTTAATCCTCACCTAAATCCCTGTGCAATAGGCATTGTTAACCCCAGTTTACAGATGAAGAAAACAAGTCCAAATAAGCAAGTTAACTTGACCAAAGCTCCACACTTTGACCAAAGTCAAAGATTCAAACACAAGTCTATCTCACTCTCACTTCAAGATGAGCTTGAAATCTGAGTAGAACCTCAATAGGTGCAGATGAAGGAGAGATTCAAAGACAGCTCACTTCCCATTTCCCTACACTGATACCTAGAGGTCACAGTACATGCAAAGCCAGAATTGAGGGTCCACTGGACTTTTTATTTTCCCAAACAATATTTACTACATCCTATGACCCTTATCAAAGGGCAGACAGCATAAACTTTATAAGCCGACTGCTACCAGCACAACTTTTCCCTGGAGAACTCCACTCTCCAGAATTCCAGGCTACCATCCAAAATTCCAAATACCCTCAGAGAGGGAACTCTGAGGTAAACAGATCCCATCTTCAGAGAGTAACCAAAGAGCCTCTGGCCACGACTCAGGAGATTAGCCACTGCCTTGATTCATCTCTGCAAAGTCAGCCTGTGGGGCTTCCCAGAGCCATGAGGAGGAAGTGGGCCAGGAAGGAATCAATAATTGCCACCCACAGATGTGCCTGTGAGTGCTATAAAGGGAATGACCAAGAACACCTAGGGGAGGTTCTCAGAACACGCAGCCAGTCTTCTATGTTGGAGCAAGTCTTAGTTCTTCCAGGCACGAATTTTTAGTGCCCACTTCTGTTCCTAAGCAAAAAAGAAAAAAAGGAGAAAAAGAAAATAAAGCAGGAATGAACTTTTAATAACATTCTTTCAAACCAGAATGGGCAAGAAAGGTTTTTCTGGCTATATATGGAAAAATGTCCTGGCTCTGCCAAGTACCTAAAGGAGACTCTCCAATCCTCTGACGTATGAATCATGATCTAAACAACAAATTCCAAGCTCAAAACAGTTTCCAAGGGAAGAAAAGGGAGCTCAGTTATCCAAATGTGTGCATACCTTCTGGACTAGCAGCAGTGGGAAACTGAATGCCGCATTTATCCTTGAAGATTAAATCTTCTTCAAGAGAAATAGCACGAGTCTCGTGTTTGGTCCTTGAGTGACTCTTCTCTTCTATAACTTTACAGACTTTTAAATAACCATTATCATCAATCTTGAAACAAAACAAATACTTGACCACGTTGAGCTAATTCTTAAATCAATTATAAGAATATTTTATTCAACAAAATATAAAGTATTTTTACACGTATTTTCTATTTTTAAATGTAATTTTTAAAAATATATAATGGAGTATAGAAAAAAAAGAAGAGCATTATTTCAGACAATATCACCTCTTCTATACTGCAAATATATCAAGAGGTTTTTTTAAGTTAGGATATTAAATGTTATTAAATAAAGACATGATTAGGAAATGCTTATTCCCTTAATCAGGTCTAAGGTATTTCATTAACATTGATGTTTAGCTGACTTGATAAGAAGATGAGTTAGAAAGTATGGTTATTGCAAGCATATTAAATGAGGACCTGGTGGCCATGGGCCCAAGGAAGAGAACACTTGAGAGTAAAATTTCTTCTGAGGCTTGAAGACTATCTCATGGAAGAGAAAGTAGACTTGTTGTGAATAACTCCAAAGACATCAAAAGGATCACTGGACAGAGGTTAGCAGCAAGGCAGATTCGGGGTCAATATATGGAAGAATCTTCAAACTATTTTAGCTGCCCAAAGATAGAATGAGTAATTCATTCTCTTTTGCAAGAAATACATAAGCAAAAGTTAAGCACCTGGCAGGTATTCTTTACTATTTTTAGCAATAGAGAATACATTCCTATTTTATTTCTAGTCAGCTCTAATATTTCCTAACGATTGTGATTTTCAAAGGGATTTCCCCATGGGTTGCTCAAATTCTCTCGTTCAAAACTAAATCATTTTTTCTCTTAAGCAGTATGTCTATTTTTGCTGTCTCAGTAAATGGCACCTTCATCCATCCACTGCAAAAGCTCAAAGCCTATGCAACATATTATACTCATCTTCTTTCTCATGCTAAATATGTGATCACTTCCCAAGTCTTATCCATTCTCCCTCTCAAATATCACTCACGTCAGATGATAGGTTAAAAAAGATGACCCTCTTGTACAAGAGCAGTGGCCCTCACCTTAGCTGCTCATTAGAATCATCTGGAGAGCACTTAGAATGTAAGGTGATTTTAATATTCTCAAGCTGTGCCCCAGACCAATTAAATACAAATCTCTGTGGATAGACCAGGCATTAGTATTTTAGCTCTCAGGTGATTTCAATGTGCAGCCAGAACTGAGAACCATTGAAAAAGAGGCAAGAAGTCCAAATAAGAAGGTACTGAATTGAAGTAATCAAAATATGAAATTATGCACTAGGGTAGTTACAATTGGAATTGAAATTTGAAAAATATTTTGAGATAATTGAGAGAGATATTGGAACACAGTGTCAATCTCTCATGGCAGTTCTTTTCATCCTATGCCATGGTCAGCAACCAGTCACTTCCCAAAGTAACTGAAGGTAAAGGTATCTGAACGGATCAACTCAAACTTTTCACTATCCCTGAGGAACAACCTACACTGAGTTAGGCAGGTGGATCACTTGAGATTAGGAGTTCAAGACCAGCCTGGCCAACATGTGAAACCCCGTCTCCACTAAAAATACAAAAGTTGGCCAGGCGTGGTAGCACAGGCCTGTAGTCCCAGCTACTCAGGAGGCTGAGGCAGGAGAATGGCTTGAATACAGAAGTCTGAGGTTGCAGTGAGCCGAGATCACACCACTGCACTTCAGCCTGGGTGACAGAGCAAGACACTGTCAAAAAAAAAAAAAAAAAAAAAAAAAAAAGACTATTTGAATACCCTTTATTTCTTTCTCTTGCCTGATTGCCCTGGCCAGAACTTCCAATACTATGTTGAATAGGAGTGGTAAGAGAAGGCATCCTTGTCTTGTGCCGATTTTCAAAGGGAATCCTTCCAGCTTTTGCCCATTCGGTATGATATTGGCTGTGGGTTTGTCATAAATAGATCTTATTATTTTGAGACATGTTCCATGTCTCCCTGTCTCTGGTTGCAGATAACATGATTGTATATTTAGAAAACCCCAGTGTCTCAGCCCAAAAACTCCTTCAGCTGATAAGCAACTTCAGCAAAGTCTCAGGATACAAAATAAATGTGCAAAAATCACATGCATTCCTATACACCAATAACAGACAAACAGAGAGCCAAATCATGAGTGAACTCCCATTCACAATTGCTACAAAGAGAATAAAATACCTAGGAACACAACTTACAAGGGATGTGAAGGACCTCTTCAAGAAGAACTACAAACCACTGTTCAAGGAAATAAGAGACGACACAAACAAATGGAAAAACATTCCATGCTCATGGATAGGAAGAATCAACATCGTGAAAATGGCCTTACTGCCCAAAGTAATTTATAGATTCAATGCTATTCCCATCAAGCTACCACTGACTTTCTTCACAGAATTAGAAAAAACTAGTTTAAATTTAACATGGAACCAAAAAAGAGCCAGTATAGCCAAGACAATCCTAAGCAAAAAGAACAAAGCTGGAGGCATCACGCTACCTGACTTCAAACTATACTACAAGGCTACAGTAACCACAACAGCATAGTACTGGTACCAAAACAGAGATATAGACCAATAGAACAGAACAGAGACCTCGGAAATAACACCACACATCTACAACCATCTGATCTTTGACAAACCTGACAAAAAAAAAAAAAAAAAAAAGCAATAGGGAAAGGATTCTCTATTTGGTAAATGGCGTTGGGAAAACTGGCATTCAGAAAACTGAAACTGGACCCCTTCCTTACACCTTACACAAAAATGAACTCAAGATGGATTAAAGACTTAAACATAAGACCTGAAACCATAAAAATGCTAGAAGAAAACCTAGGCAATACCATTCAGGACATAGACATAGGGAAAGACGTCATGACTAAAACACCAAAGCAATTGCAACAAAAGCCAAAATTGACAAGTGGGATCTAATTAAACTAAAGAGCTTCTGCACAGCAAAAGAAACTATCATCAGAGTGAACAGGCTACCTACAGATTGGGAGAAAATTTTTGCAATCTATCCATCTGACAAAGGGCTAATATCCAGAATCTACAAGGAACTTCAACAAATTTACAATAAAAAAAAAACCCATCAAAAAGTAGGTGAAGGATATGAACAGACACTTCTCAAAAGAAGACATTTATGCAGCCAACAAACGTATGAAAAAAAGCTCATCATCAGTGGTCATTAGAGAAATGCAAATCAAAACCACAATGAGATACCATCTCACGCCAGTTAGAATGGCAATTATTAAGAAGTTAGGAAACAACAGATGCTGGCAAGGCTGTGGAGAAATAGGAATGCTTTTACACTGTTTGGTGGGAGTGTAAATTAGCTCAACCATTGTCGAAGACAGTATGGCGATTTCTCAAGGATCTAGAACTAGAAATACCATTTGACCCAGCAATCCCATTACTGGGTATATACCCAAAGGATTATAAATCATTCTATTATAAAGACACATGCACTTGTATGTTTACTGCAGCACTATTTACAATACCAAAGACTTGGAACCAACCCAAATGCCCATCAATGATAGACTAGATAAAGAAAATGTGGCACACATACAGCACGGAATACTATGCAGCCATAAAAATGAGTTCATGTCCTTTGGAGGGACATGGATGAAGCCAGAAACCATCATTTTCAGCAAACTAACACAGGAACAGAAAACTGAACACTGCATGTTCTCATTTATAAGTGTGAGTTGAACAATGAGAAAACATGGACACAGGGAGAGGAACATCACACACTGGGGCCTGTTGGGGGATAGGTTGCTAGGGGAGGGATAGCATTAGGAGAAATACCTAATGCATGTGGGGCTGAAAACCTGGATGACGGGTTGATGGGTACAGCAAACCACCATGGCACATGTATACCTATGTAACAAACCTGCACATTCTGCACATGTATCCCAGAACTTAAAGTATAATTTAAAAAAATTTTAATTAAAAAAGGAGAAAAAAATGAAGCACTTGTGCAAGTAGATAACAAAATGCTTTATCAGAGTCACCTATGGCATGCCCTGAAAAATTAGATGCTAAAAATGTTTTGGGTACCTACAAAGCAAGCAATGTGTCCATCTAAATCACATTCTAAGATCTAATATTCACATATGTGATATTCATAAATATTAGAGCTAATTATACTTTTGATAATTGACTAAATATTATTCTTAAGATTGACATTTTTATTATATGCAACAAACAAAATTTTTCTTTAAAAAATTTTTTCTAATTAATATGACTCAGAATTATGCACATATTATCATATGCATTTAGTTCAAAGATAAAATCACTGTCAGACCAATATACCTTGCCATTCCTAGAAACAGCCCTGATTTACCACAACTATTTCCTCAGGAAGTGGGGTGGGAGTAGAAAGCCACTAAACTCCTACACTCGTCTGTCAGCCCATGACGCTCTGTGATGGCACAAGAAACCCAAGAATAGGCCATGAAATGAGTTAAAGTCATATACTGTAGGCACCCTACTCCGACTTCCTGGGCCTGCTCAGTGTATTGCCAAGAAAAAAACCAATAAAGGAAATCTGTGACTATCCACTAAGCCAAATTTTACTATCTTTTTCTAAACTTTCTAGTACAAAAGAAATGAAATAAAACCATCTAAGGGAACGACTTTTTAAACCCTACAGAAAGAATGTAAGTACATGAGATGAGACCATGAAGAAAAACAAGAGAATAAAGAACCCAAAATTCAGGTAAGGGAATACCTCTGAGGTGGAGAGAAAGGGAAGGGCCTAGGGAGGAGAACATGCAGAACTCCAAAGCAAACAGTAATGCTCTGCTTCCTAAACTGACTGTCTGATGTTCACACCAAATGTTTGTTTTATTGTTCTTCTTTGCACCTTTCACATATCTAATGAGTATTTATGTAATTAATAACTAAAACAATGTTTAAAGATTATTTTTGGACCAGGTATGGTGGCTCACGCCTGTAATCCCAGCACTTTGGGAGGCCGAGGTGGGCAGATCACCTGAGGTCAGGAGTTGGAGACCAGCCTGGCCAACATGGTGAAACCCCGTCTCTACTAAAAATACAAAAATTAGCTGGGTGTGGTGGTACATGCCTGTAATCCCAGCTACTCGGGAGGCTGAGGCAGGCGAATCGCTTGAACCCAGGAGGTGGAGGTTGCAGTGAGCCGAGATCGCACCATTGCACTCCAGCCTGGGTGACAAGAGCGAGACTTCGTCTCAAAAAAAAAAAAAAAAAAAAAAAAAAGGCCAGGCGCGGTGGCTCACGCCTGTAATCCCAGCACTTTGGGAGGCTGAGTTGGGTGGATCACGAGGTCAGGAGATCGAGACCATCCTGGCTAACACGGTGAAACCCCGTGTCTACCAAAAATACAAAAAAAAAAAAAAAAAAAAATAGCTGGGCGTGGTGGCAGGCACCTGTAGTCCCGGCTACTCAGGAGGCTGAGGCAGGAGAATGACGTGAACCCGGGAGGAGGAGCTTGCAGTCAGCCGAGATCTCGCCACTGCACTCCAGCCTGGGCGACAAAGCGAGACTCCGTCTCAAAAAAAAAACTAAGGCCGGGCGCGGTGGCTCACGCTTGTAATCCCAGAATTTTGGGAAGCCGAGGCGGGCGGATCACGAGGTCAGGAGATCGACACCACGGTGAAACCCCGTCTCTACTAAAAATACAAAAAAAAAAAAATTAGCCGGGCGTGGTGGCGGGCGCCTGTAGTCCCAGCTACTCGGAGAGGCTGAGGCAGGAGAATGGCATGAACCCGGGAGGCGGAGCTTGCAGTGAGCCAAGATTGCGCCACTGCACTCTAGCCTGGACGCCAGAGCGAGACTCCGTCTCAAAAAAAAAAAAACTAAAAAATTTTTAATGGAGTAAAAAGGAAGATATCTAGATTTTTGTCCCAAGCCTGAAACTGTGTAACCTTTAGCCAGATATTTCTCTGAGATTTAGTAAAATACAGGCATTGGACTAGAGCAGGAGCAGGCAAACTGGGGCTCATCACCTGCTTTTATAAATAAAGTTTTATTGAAACATAAGCAAATCCATGCGTTTGCATAGTGTCTGTGGCTGCTTTTACAACAGTAGCTAGTGGTAAGTAGTAGCAATAGAGATCATATGTTCTGAAAATCCTAAAACATTTATTATATGATCCTTTAAGAAAAGTTCCCAACCTTGGGCTGGGGAATTATGGTTTCTCCTAACTAACAAAGGCTAATATTAAGGGGGGAAAATGGTAGTATCAAAACACGCTAACACCTGTTGGCTCACTGATGGACCAAAATTTATTTCTGGTACTTTCCATAAATGTTTTGTTTAGGTTAAATGCCTCATATTTGTAAAATCTCATGAACTGTATCAACAGATTTTAGACATATATTTTGTACAGTGTATCAATAGTAACAGGAGTGCAGAATCAGCACTCTTCTGAGCTGGATGCTGAGATCTGTCTCTGAAACTAAAGCTTGTAACTGAAAACCTGGCTGGGAAATCTCTGAAGTCCAAGACACTCCAGCTCTTGTGAAGACTCTCAGCTCACTTAGAATCAGAGAAGTTCATTCCCAGGACTCCCTATATGCTGGCCCAGGGTTTTCTCAAGGAGAGTTTTAGTCTCAGCATACACATGTATGCACATGGAAAAGCCTGGCATTTGGCATTTTTAAATGCCAAGAGTGGTAAGTTCATCCTGTTCTTCATACCAGTATGTTCACTTTTATATCTGGGCAAATGATCCATTAGCCTACAAAACTATTAGGGAGCTGTCTATTCCAGAGATAAAAAACAGGAAAATATTGTCTCCTCAAACTTTTTCCTCTATAGCCATAGCTCTTTGTTCTCCTTGATGTCCTCCTGTGACATCAATGATCCAATGTCACGTTCACACTTGGGACTGACAGCTGCCAAACCCAAACTTGCCATGCTGCCTGAAGTCCAACAATTATTTGGATGACCAAGTGGCATGAATGACCGGAAACCACTCTGAGTACCTAACTTCTGGTTCTGCAAAACCCATGAAATTAACTAAAACTAAGACATTGGTTGGAACTATATCCATTCCAGGGTCTATAGATTCACAAGAGCAGCAAGCCCAGAATTTCCTTCCTTGGCTGTCCTAGGATAGCTGCGTATCAGGCCCACAAAAGGGTCGTAATGCAGAAAATGGGGCTGCTCAGTGCCCCCAACAGTCTCTGGAGCCACAACCAGTATGCCATCCTTGTTTGACACATAGTGCTTCTGTTACTTTCATTTAACTGAAAGCAACAAATCTCCTTTTTTCCCTCTAAAAATAAGATGTTTATGAGGGTTTATATGATTTCTTTTCTAGTCTGCATTTCATGTGCATAGATCAAAGTCACTTGTTTGATAAGAAGTGCTTAACATAGGAAACTATTTTGGTTTATAGGTATTTAGGGAATTTTGACTTTGGGCAAGAAAGAACACTTGGAGTCGAAATGAGAGGACCTGGGTTCTAGTTTTTTGTATCAAGCTGGAAAGGCACCTAACCTCTCAAGACATATTTTTCGGAAGTAAACTTCTTGGAATAAGTGGTCTGAAGATAACTCTCATCTGCCTCCTTTCAATGAATAACTTTGCTCCCAAATCTAATGAGCTTGAAGCTTTGAAAGAATCTCCTTGATGTCTTCAAATTGCTCTGAATCTTTATCCTCTTGGTCTCTGCTTCCTCTCTCTCTCTCAGTTGGAAATATCCTTCCTTCTTAAGGTACATTTTCCACACTGGCTCCCCTTCTGTCTCTTCTGAAACATTGCTGTTGCCTGAACGTGACCCATAATATTCGATCTCTATGCCTCTGCTCATGACATATTGTCATCTTACCTCATCAGAAAATCTCATGCAAGTTCCAACAGAAATGCCACTTACTGCCTCTTGCCTTTTCTGAATCTTTACTGGTAGTGATCCCTTTGTCCTGTGCATCTCACCAGCTTTTATTTTATTTATTTATTATAGTACTGACGTGTATCAAAAAGATTCTATATTTTTGCCTTTTCTGCTAGATTTTAAATTCCTCATTTCTTAGTTAACTTCCTATGCCTTATAATGTCTTACACAAAATAAGCACTCAACCTGTACTGAGTAATGATGAATAAAGTAGATTGAAAGTCTCCTCACATACTGATTCTGGATTCTGATTCGAAAAAGCTTCACTTCTATTGTCTGTAGCCCTTATCATGAAAGGGGTACACTTTAGAAACACATATCTTTATTATTGAGTAAATTATCAGTTAGTCACAAATTCAATCCCAAAAGACATCACTTCTCAATGTGTATGTACCTAATCCATTTTTCTGTTTCCCTAGTTTAGAGACTTTTTTCAAAATCCCAGAAAGTAAAGTTGAGTAAGGGAGAGACTGGCAACAAGGGCTTAAACAAAATGCTTACAATCTTTGAAGAAAAATCACTGTAGACAGGAAAGCCTTGAGGTAGGGATGGGACTTCCACTCCAACCAACTTACTCTTGCATCTTCGAAGAAAAACCCTCCAGAAAAGCCCTTAGATTTTACTGCTTGTCAAAAGTTAGCATTTTTTTCTTGTTTTGAAAAAACATTATTTATGACAACCCTTTCACTTTGTAAACATACAATAAATAATTAGTTTCAACTTATAATAAATAATAAGTTTTAAAAAACTTAACAGTAACAGCACAAAAGACTAAGAGGTAGTAATAAAAACTGAAATGAGAAGTCAAGTGTTCAATTTATTTTGCCCAGATTCTCCAGGGATTTTGTACTAGGGTTAAGTTAGACAATGATCCTGAGGTCCAAGGACTATTCTTTCACACATTGGTGAGACCCACAGCATCTTCTGCACTCAAATGTTTCTGAATATTTATACTCTTGGACAATACATTTAAAAACGCAACATTAAATTCTGTTTTCTTATTCTTTTCTTAATTTTCCCAAGATTCACTTTATTTCCTCTCAGTCCATTCCATTCCATCTTAATCACTATTTCTTACTCCTCTTATGAAAACAATCATGATCTTTAGCTCCATTTCACCTAAACTTAGAATTTACTGTCCTACTTAATAGATTCTAAAGTATTTCCTCTGTAAAGTTGGTAAGCTCTGTTTTATGTATTTATTCAGTTAGTGAATATTTATTGGCCACTTACTATATGTACTCACTCTTCTAAGTGCTGGAAATACAGCAGTGATCAAAACACACAAATTCCTGCTCTCAAAGAGCTTACATTTTAGTGGTGGGGACAAACAATAAACACATGTATGTCAGGAGGTGTTAAGTGCTATAAAGAAAAGTGAGGCAGGTATGGGACTAGAAAGTGCTGCGAGGAAAGTACTAGCTTAGGTAGCATCGTGAAGGGCAGAGTGGGGTAGCAAACCTTTCAAAAGTCTACAGGAAGAATATTCTTGGTAGAAAGAACTCATGTGCCAAGACCCTGAGGCAGAATCCTTCTTAGTCTGGTTAAGGTATAGCAATGGACAGTTAGAAAACTCTATAGCCCATCAGATTATACTAGCTGAAGACTTCATTTAATTAAGGTTCATAAACATTCTACTATTATTTGAATTACTTTCCAAATAGAAATTGTCATGTGAAACAAAATAATCTAAACTACACTGTCCTCTTGAATTAATTTTTGCTGAGTACCAGTAGGTATTCAGACAGTGCCAGATGGACAAAACCGTTTTCTGGCTCTAAAGCATCCTAGATGTGAAAGTGACTTTGTGTGATAGTAATTCATTTCCTCCAAAGTCTTATTCTTATTCTTATCCTTAGTCTGTCTAAGTCAATGAAATGACAACCTAAATATATATAAATTATGAAATATGTGTCTAAAAATTCTTCATGATACTTAATCACTGGCGTCATTATTCTTATTTATGTACTCTCATTCTCCTCCACTGGATTGTAAATTCCATGAGAGCAGAGAATCTGTTTTGTTTAACACTATTCCCAGTGTCTGGAAAACAGTACTTGAGTTGTATACTAGACACTCAATGAATATCGAAGATCAGATAGGAATACAACAAAAAGGAGACAGAAATATGCTGTTATTTTGGTTAAAGAGAGCCTATGTCGTTGAGGTGATGGCAATAAGAAAACCAGTAATATTGTGTGAGTCTTTATCGAATGGCAGGTACTGTGCTGAATGCTCTACAGTGCAGTATGCAGTGTATACAACAACTTTTCTAAGTAAATACTATTATTATCCTTATGCTACAATTGAGGAAACAGAGGCTGAAAAGGTGAGTATGACCAATTTGCAAGTATCAGAGTTCAGGTTCGAACACAGGGTATTTGAGTCAAGGACTAAGGAAACGAGGAAATACGTACACACACAAATTTATATTAATAAATTATAAGTATTGTAAAAATGTTCTATCAGGAAGACAAAACTAGGAACAGGGCACAAAGTTAAGGATGAACAGGTACTTCTCAGATAGAAGAAGGGTAAAACATGAGGGTTCTCTTGGGCATGATGCCAAGATCAGCCTTGCAGTACATTTTATAAATGGACTAGAAGAGACTGAGTAATCTGATGTTTCAAATTTTGCAAATGACACATTAAGCATCTCTGGGGTGTGAAATGCCAACCTGATAAAAATAAAACAAAGTACACTTAGAGAATGACAAGCTATAAGTTCACAGAGCCCAAGAACGGGATCTGGCAACTTCATGAAGCAGGTAGGTGTCTCTCTGATTTCCATTTCAGTACTTGCTTTCCTGGTTCAGAACGTTCCCCTGTCCTCTGATCTATCAAGACCCTTGAGCCCAGTAACCTACCTCATGGCACAGTTAAGGCAAGAAGGCCCCCAAGAACTCATAGAGCCAGCCAAGACCTGAAATTTGAACTAACTACACTCGGTGTTCAGATCAGGACATCCAGCCCTGCCAATCAGAAAGATCTAACTAGTCCCAGTCTGCAAGGGAACAAATGCCAGAACACTACAACTCAGCTCAGCTGTACCTTCTCAAACTGGACAGATGCCTTTTAGCTAAAATGCCTGGCTGCTCTACACAGAGATGGTGAGCCTGTGGAACTTATTACAACAATATATGGCACAAACTGAAAATACAACTGTAGCATGAGAACTTTTAATGAATTCATGATCATGAATCTAAATGGGATTTCAGGTAAACTACAGCCACTTCTGACATAACAAAAATCAGTTTCAGCTCCTGTCACATGCTTCTTGAGGTAATATTGGATATGCAATACTAGAGCTGAATGGATCACAGATCTGACATATGTGAAAATTCTCATATAAAATATTTAGTAGCTACCAGACCTCAGAATAACAAATTTGCCTCTTAATGCTTTAACACTTATAATCCTTTAATGCATATTCACCTGACATCCAGAAACCAGCAATCTTTATGTTTTTGGTCACTAAACAAGTAATTACAGCATTAAAAATGTTCACTAACAAATAAATATTTTATTAATTAAAGCCAACAATAATAATTTTTGTTTTTTTCTCATTTAATGCATATTTAAAAATAAGTTAGGTACCCTTATTATTCTTATATTTTAGATAAGAAAACTAAAGATTTTAGAAGTTCTGTGACTTAGCCAAGACCCTATGGCTATTAGTTGGTAGAGCAGGTAGCCAAACCCTGATGGTATGGCCTCAAAAGCCACACTACAAATCACAAACACTCTATACTGCCTCCATTGTCTTCTACAAAAATGCAAATACATTATAATGTACATCCTTACATATTAATCTGAAAATTAAATCCTCTATTTCAGCACAACTAGATACAACATATAACAAGTTAAACAACAAAGAAGAGGAAGAGGAAGAAGGAGGAAGAAGAGGAAGAAGAGGAAGAGGAGGAAGAAGAGGAGGAAGAGGAGGAAGAAGAGGAGGAGGAGGAAGAAGAAGAAGAAGAAGAGGAGTAAGAGGAAGAGGAGGAGAAGGAGAAGGGGAGGAGAAGGAGGAGGAGAAGGAGGAGAAAGGAAGAAGAAGGAAGAAAGGAAGAAGAAGAAGAAAGAAGAAAGAAGAGGAAGAAGAAAAAAAGAAGAAGAGGAAGAAGAGGAAGAAGAAGAGGAAGAGGAGAAGGAGAAGGAGGAGAAGGAGGAGGAGGAAGAGAAGGAGAAGGAGGAGAGAAGAAGAAGAAGAAGAAGAAGAAGAAGAAGAAGAAGAAGAAGAAGAAGAAGAAGAAGAAGAAGAAGAAGAAGAAGAAAGAAGAAGAAGAAGAAGAAGAAGAAGAAAAGAAGAAGAAATACTTCTGTCCCCAAAGGTATCATTATGGAAATGTTCAACTATAGTGTTTGGCTTAATCACAAAATACTAAAAGCAGTATATAGTTTTCTAATGAAAATGACATGTCTGTCATAAACCCCAAATCTCAGATTTAGGGGTTTTTATCTTCTTTCTATCTGCTCTAAAATACAGAGGGTAATTTTAAGACAGAAAAGCACAACTGGAGAATCATCGGTGGTCACATGGAACCATTCTTAGAGATAACATTTTCATGTAAAACAGAGACCAATCACTCTGTGGACACAAAACAAATTCTATCTGGAAAAAAGCCACCAATGAAAAGAAAGCAAATGCAAAACTCTTTTAGCATTTTAACTAAATTGCATGTAAACAAAGATCACCAAACTTTAAGCAGCAAAAGTGGTGGCCTATAGAAAATGAGCTTGAACACAGACATGTGCCAAAACCATGTCGATCTGCAATTTATTATGCCTGATGTTAAGCACCATTCTCACATTTTACACATCTACCATATAAAATAGCCATTTCAAACTGTTTAATACTGGGGATTAGTCTTTATGTTTTAGAGTCATATGCTGAAATATTTACGGATAAAATAAAAATGATATGATTCCAGATTGGAAAAAGAAGAGAGTGGAAAGAGGAGCAGGTGAAACAAGGGAAACCATGAGTTGAGAATTGTTGAAGCTAGGAGATGGGCACATAGGGCTTTGCTCTAGGATGCTCTTTGTTTTTTATTTATACTACTCTACTTACTTATGCATATTTCTCTCATGTCACATAATGAAAAATGTTTTTAAGCTAAGAGTTTGTAAAGTACATATTATACTTGAATTAATATGGAATTTGGTATTAATTTGTACACTAGATAGAATAATCTATACAACAATTTAAAATTCAGAGTATTAACAGAACAAAAAGGCTCCACTAAACAATACACAGCTTATAATCTGCCTCATTTAGTTCAGTGAAAGCCTGAGACTACTGGGTCAAAGTCACAGGTTCAATTTTGTTAAGAAGTAGTTTGCTTTCTTCTGTCTCTCAAATGTATAATTCTAATCTCAGCCAGGCATTCTAAAAATGCATTTTAGCCCCTAAAATAAAGAATAATATATAATGTTGAATGAGGACAGCAATTACCAAAAAAAAAAAAACCACATCATTATACATGACAGTATAATCGAAAGATGATCAGTTCAACAGGAATTGCAGGGTATGGTTCCAATAACCTTCAAAACCAACAGGCCTTAGAGCTTCACTGATGTGTTCCATTCTCCTTCAAGGCTTCTAACTCAAGGCCCAACATTTCACATGTTAATGTTTGGTTCTCATGATCATTCTACAACACTAAATTGCGAAGTTCCACATTTTGCTTCTAATAAACACAAATGGCCCTTGTATGGCAAGATCCAACTTATCATGGAAATGCTTCTTGATTATTTACCAAATGTGTATGCAAAAAAACTGTTTCCAGAGCACACTATTTAAAGTGCATATATATAAATGTTCTGAATTCTTCATTATAACTAGCAACCCAAAATGATAGTAGTATATACTTATATTTTACAACCTGCTTTATAAATATCACAAAAGCAACTACGTCAGGAAAGTAGCACTCCTTGACTTCATTAAGAATTACATGAATTTCTACATATGGAAATTTGCTTGATATGTATATATATGTAAAATATATAACAAAAAAATTAAAATGATTGATCTTTTATTTACCTATATTCTTCTCTTAGATGCACACATCCTAATTAATATTTTCCTTTCAAAATGGCCCTAGAGTGGCACCTTTTACTTTCTCTTACTCAAGATAGCTTACTGAAGTGAAATGGAGATGAATGGAGGGTGGGGAGAGATGTCAATGGATTCTATTTTGAGGGAGCACTTTTATTCTTGGTAGAGAGTATGCTCTCTCCAAAGTGATAACTTATGATAATTTTGTCTGGCACTTGTATCTTTTTTATTAAACATAATTGCTGTGTATTTAATCAAAAGGGAAGTCCACTGGGCCAACACTTTTAAATTACTTCCCCTTTCTGTAAGAAACAAAAACTAAACCTTTTTATCAAGGGAAATAGATAAACAGCTTCCAAGTTCAACAAGCCATGGTGTTGTATGGAAAACAAAGAACTAGAAAGAAAAAGAGAGCTAAAACATAGTGAAGTTAGCCCAGCTCTGTGGTGCTGCCAGTCATGTGCCATGTCATGAATCCCCTATCCTCACTTGGAAAAGGAGGGACCATGGTTCAGGAGGTGACCCAGGATTATAGCACAAGTCCATCTGACTCCAAAACTTCTGTTTACATTTCACTTACCTGAGAAACGGAATATACATCTTCACTTGGCTGCAGCTTTAAATACACTCATGAATAGGTTTTTGCTTCTTCATAAAAACACTCAGCTCTAGGCAAACACACACAATCCAAGGCTTGCTGATCCTAAACAATTCTTAAGACAAGCGGCCACAGTTTAATTCCAATTCTTAACTAATTTACATGCATGCATAAAATATACATTCACAAAGGATGATAAGGTAGATGTGTAACTATTGCACCCAAAAAAAAAAATCGTGAGCTAGTTACACTGACAAAGAACTATTAAGAATCCAGCACCCCTTCCCTTCTCCCATGTAATTACAGTTATTTAAATTTGACTTTCCCCAGAAGTGAGCGGAAAAGAGCTGCCTAGCACTCAGAAGCAATAATCACAAAATTCATCAGTGGCAGGAAACTATGAAGATGTTCACTCAATGTTTATCCAATGCTATTTGCTCCAAATAGAATTACAGTAAGACTGACAGGCACTGTAGACTGGCTCACTCAACACCTATTGTCAACCACCTGTCTCCCTTGCCTGCCTCTACCTTTAAGGTTGACAAAGCTAAATATTTACTTTCCTTGCCTTTTCATAAGGCAGGAACGGGGCATGGACAGGGGATAGACAAGAGGACATGTACCAACTCTCTGGCCAATATGACTTAAATAGAAGTCAGCTGGTGGAATTTCTGGGCAGCTTTTTCTTTTCCTGATAAGAGAGACAGATGAGGCTGGCACTACCCCCCCCCACCCCCACCCCTTACTGCACACACACTCCATCACCCTTCTCCCAGAGCTAGGGCGGCCACCTTGGCAAGTAGGAGGAGACAAGCCTGAGAATGAAAGTCAATGTATGCAAAACGGCAGAGCAAAAAGTCAAAGAGCCTGGGTCACTGAACAGCAGAATCAGCACTAGCAACTGCCTACCTCCAGCTTCTAATTACACAAAAACATTAAATCTCTATTTGTTTAAACCACTCTAAGTCAAGCCTTCTGTTGCTTGAAGCTATTTCTCTAACATTCAAATAAACACTATGGTAAGTAGCCACTTAAAGCCCAGCTACCCTAGAGCATTTAAGCACCTAACTGTCTTTGGGTTTAAATTTGCATGCTGAGATGAAAACACTGGACTCCAGACCAGGCATTCACTGTGACTTGCTTTTGACCTTAGCCAAATCATTTGACTTCTCTGAACCTCAGCCTTCTCACACTTGTAAAGTCACATTTGTAATGATGCCTGTGCTGCCTATTTCACATGACTTTTCTGAGGGTCAAATGAAGGACCTCGCTTTGAATAAACCCTAACGTGCTATAGGAATGTAAAAGTTGTATACTCCTTGCATGTATTATGCTCCCTGTATATATATTTAGTTGCCACCTATCTCACTCCCAAATCTGACAACAAATATACTATGGCACCGAATTTACTCAAGAACACTAGACAAGATACTGGTTTTTTAATTATTCTTCCCTAAAGGATATTTATGCTTTCTAGCCAACACACAGAATCTATTTTGAAGCAAAAAGGGTTCAAATCTAATAAGAGACAGTATATGTGTAGTGAAGGCAAACAAAAGAGGTACTCTAAAGTTACAGATATTCCAAATTCTACTTTATAATTCATCTGTTGGTTATATCTGATTAAGAAATTTGATTAAGGAACAACTATACCAAGAAATAAGCAATGGTGGCTTTGTAACTCAATACAGTTAACTAACTTCCAACCTCTTATTCTGTGAAAGTTCCTCCTACTCAATAGCGTTTTTCAGGTTTTTTTGTTGTCTTTTGTTTTGTTTTGAGATGGTCTGTTGCCCAGTCTGGAGTGCAGTGGCGCGATCTCAGCTCACTCCAACCTTCCCCTCCCGGGTTCAAGCGATTCTCCTGCCTCAGCCTCCTGAGTAGCTGGGACTACAGGCGCGTGCCACCACACACCCAGCTAATTTTTGTATTTTTAGTAGATACAGGGTTTCACCATGTTGATCAGGCTGGTCTTGAACTCCTGACCTCGTGATCCGCCCACCTCAGCCTCCCAAAGTGCTGGGATTACAGGCGTGAGCCACCGTACCTGGTCCAAAAATAATCTTTAAACATTGTTTTAGTTATTAATTACATAAATACTCATTAGATATGTGAATGGTACAAAGAACAATAAAACAAACATCTGCCTGCCTCCAGCTTCTAATTATACAAAAACATTAAATCCCTATTTGTTTAAACCACTCTAAGTCAAGCCTTCTGTTGCTTGAAGCTATTTCTCTAACATTCAAATAAACACTGTGGTAAGTAGCCACTTAAAGCCCAGCTACCCTAGAGCATTTAAGCACCTAACTGTCTTTGGGTTTAAATTTGCATGCTGAGATGAAAACACACTGGACTCCAGACCAGGCATTCAGTTTAGGATCAGTCAGTTTAGGAATCAGACAGTCAGTTAGGATCAGACAGTCAGTTTAGGAATCAGACAGTCAGTTAGGATCAGACAGTTTGGGAAGCAGAGCATTACTGTTTCCTTTGGAGTTCTCATGTTCTCCTCCCTAGGCCCTTCCCTTTCTCTCCACTTCAGACGTATTCCCTTACCTGCCACCGCACCCAGCCACATTTTTCAGTTTTATGAAAACACTTAAGACTTAACTAGAAAATTGGCTCTGAGTTACGTATGTATTGGTTGGCTCTGCATTGAAGCTTTCACTTAGTAAATCGTGAGTAAACAGGATGTTATTTGCACAGAGAAAGGGGTCAACGGAAGTAGAACTTTGTTAGGGATATTACCATACCAGATAGCAAAGTGAGCTTCCTGAAGTCTTAAGATCATAAAGCACACTCACGTGTAAAGAATAAAGTGGAAATTCTCATTTAATCAAAAACCCTCCTTTGGCACATCTACTCCTGTGTAGTGCACAGATCAGGGCCCTCAACATCATTTAGAAGCTTGTTAGAAAGGCAGAATCTCAGATTCTAACCCTGAACTATCAAGTAGGAACGTATATTTTCACAAGATTCCAGGTGATTCATAAGCACATTCAAGTTTGAGAAGCACTGAACACTGCCTGGCCAGCACTTAGTTTGATTTATTGTTGATAAAAATAACCAGCAAAACAAAAATTTATTACCTCTGCCCAAGAAGCTGGGAAAACATTTCCATAATACTCTGCCTGTCAGATTAGCTTATCTCAAACACAGTTCTAATCATGACATTCAAAATCTTCAATGACTTCACCTATCAAAAAAAAAAAAAAATCTAAAGCCCTCAGTATGACAGTCAAGCTCCTCCAGCATCTGGCAGTAATCCCCTTTCCAATTCCACCTCAGCCCCTTCACATGCCCAACGCCTATTTCTCAAAGTGTCAAGAGCAGATCACCTGCAACAACAGGACCACCTGAGGCCCCACCCTTGACCTTCTGAATCATGCTCTCTGGGAGACAGAACTGGGATGGAGCAATCTTAATCACTCTCCCAGGTGATTCTTGGGAAACAATTGCTTATGCTTTAAGACTGTCTCATCCTTGGTCCAATTTCTCAGTGTAACCACACAGAAGGGGTCACTCCATCCTTAGTGTGAACATGGGCCTATATGTGCCTCTGTTGTTGTCCACCTCACACAGTATTGCAATTACATGTTTCCATGCCTGTTTCCTCTTTCAGTACCTAAATGTAGGGGATGCATACTATTTATCTCTGTATCTCCAACATCTAGCATGTCCTTGACAGAGTAGGTGTTCAATAGTTGCTGATTTACTATAGCATTACTTATACTAAGTAAAAAAAAAAATTTTTGAAGCAACCTAAAACTCTATCATTTGGAATCTACCTACATTAATTACAGTACAACCATCCAGTGGAATATGCATTCATTAAAAATGACATTGATTATGTATTGATTGGAAGGATACCCAGGAGATATATATATACACACACACATATATACATATATATACACATATACACACATATATACATATATATACACATATACACACATATATACATATATACACATATATATACATATATACATATATACACATATATACATATATACATATATACACATATATACATACATACACATATATACATATATACACATATATATACATATATACACATATATACATACATACATATATACATATACATACATATATATACACATATATACATATACATACATATATATATAGCAAAAAAATTAAAAAGCCAATTGCAACATAAGTCTATAATGATCCTGAAGAATATACACCAAAATGTTAACGGTGGTTATCTCTGGGTGGTAGGTTTATGAATAACATTTATTCTCTTCTTTATTTCTTAATTTGAATTTTGTATAATAAGCATGTATATCTTTTTTACATTTTAAAGCTTTTCCCATTTTAAATGCTTAGGGAATAAATGCTGTTACAGTAAATGATGGCTTCATTTATTCTCCTTCCAAGGACAGGGATTTCCAAAGGCTGGCAGTGATCCAAAGGTTGGTGGTGTTGCTAAGAGGGAGAAGAAGAAAGTAGGAAATGGGTTGTCCTTAGCAACTGGCTCTCACAACTGTTCCTCCTATTGTCTGGGATTCAGAAGAATATTTAAATAGCCTTAAATATCTTATCTCATAACACTTTTCTAATAAGAACTGTGGCTTCCAGTGGAAATGATATAGCTCAATTTTGACAATACCAATTAGTTTCAGCATAAAGAAACTATCTGTTGTTAATTTTTTCAGTTGTGAAAATCAGCTTCCAAACTCATTTCACCTTCCCTCTTGGCTCTTCTCTCCCCTTTCAAAGTGTTCACTGTCCAAGATGAATTTATTAAATACTGTTTTATTCTATTTAGCATGATACCAAAGCTGCATATGCAAGCTGATGTCAATGACCTTCTCTTACTAGCACCAAATTGGGGCATTGCTTCTGCTATGAGAAGGATGAATGGGGAGGTGGAGGGGTATCTCCAGTCTTTTTTCTTATACTATATAAGAAACCTACAAGCAACTTTCATTTCAATTAATATTTTACATGAACCCAAGATAGCTTAAAGAAAAATAAATTAAAATTAAAATCACACCAACCACAGGAAGAACATGTCAATTTATTGGTATTTATTTCCTTAATTTTAGCATTTAACCTAAAACACAAACAAAACTAAGATTTGCAAGGAAAAAAACAGAAATAAATTTGCTAGTCATGCTAGGATTTTATTATAGTTTGGATCAACTTTGAATGCTTTAAATATATATTATGCTTGAATATCAACAGAAAAATGTGTGTTGGTATAGCCTAAAAACTTGAACATATTTGCTTCTTGGGTTCTTCTAAAATGTCCTTACTCTATGAAGACCTGAAGTAAATAGGAAAAAAAAGTTTGAAATGTTTGACAGAATATTAAAACTCACTGTAAGCAAAAGTATAGGAAGAGTTTTTAAAGCCTGTTTTTTTTTGGTTAAAGCAGCTCAAAATCGTATCTCCAAAAGAGCAAAATTTGAGTATAACTTATTACCCTCTAGGCTAGAAAACCATGGCTGTTCATTTAACAAGTTTAAGGAGTATAGCTAGTGTCATAAACCCCAAACATGTAGCAAAAATGCAACCTATGCATCCAAATGACATAGGACAGTGAAAGGGGCCCTACACTGGGAGACAGGAGACAGAAGATTTCTTCCCTTTTGTTCTGCAATGGCCACATGACTCACTAGTCACTTTGCTTCTCGGAATTTCTCACTTCCTCATCTGTAAAAACAAGCCCCGGGCTAGATGATGTCTAGGTAGTTTCCAGATCAAAAATTTTTAAAGCTCTAATTCTACACATTCTCTTTACACATATACAAAACTGAAAACATTTTATTTTTATGATCTAAAAAAACTGCAAATAAAAGAACTGCATTTTAGCAAATTTTTCCACTGACATTTTGAAAAAGGAAATAAGATTTAGCCTTACCATTTTAATATAATTAATTTACTTTTCAATACTAGTATCATATAATCCTTTATTACTCACTAGCATTTAATAATCAGATCTTTTATTTCTAGTTCCAATATTAGAAATTTGTCTTCCTTAATTATGGAATCAGCAGGAATCATGAGATATGCTAACAGCAGAAAAACATCTGAAATGTAAAAATTAGTTTTGTCTTTCAAAAAACAATTGAAGACAGAAATTTCTATTTCCTGAAGTATTGTATCCCAATATGCAAGATAGTTCAGTAACAAAAACTAATATTCACTTAGTCTTATGTATAGAGCACTTTAACATGCATGATGTCACTAAATCTTTATGACTCTATGAGGAAGTATTGTAATTATCCCCATTCTATAGTTGAGGAAACTGAGGTCTCCTGACATTAAGTGATTGTCCAGGATCACAAAGCTAGAAAGCCCCAGCTCCATGACTCAACCTCTGACATTTTCTCTCAATTTCTTGCTCTCTCTCCATGCTGTTCTGCCAGTTCATAAGCCCTTAATGTTTCTAATTAAACCCACTTTCACCTAATTTAATGTAGACGGTTGCTCATAAACACCATAACAATTAACTGGGAACAAATATTTGAAACACATATGGCAGAAAGGGTTAATTACCTATCTTTAACATATGAGGAATCTTTACAAATTAAAAAAAAAAAAAGAAAAAGACCAACAACTCAATGAAGTTAGGTGAGAAATACAACCAGAGAGTTTACAAAAAAAAAAAAAAAATTATTGCTAATAGCTTTGAAACACCTGGGGGAAAAATGCTCAATCTCAATTAAATAACTGCTAGTAAAAATAAGATTTTTTTCCTTTTTTTTTTTTTGAGACAGTGTCTCACTGTCGCCCAGACTAGAGTCCAGTGGCACAATCACAGCTCACTGCAGCTTCAACCTTCCAGGCTCAAACAATCCCCCTACTTCAGCCTCCCAAGTACCTGGGAGCAGAGCCACACACCACTGCACTTAATTTTTGGTAGAGACAGGGTCTCACTATGTTGCCCAGGCTGGTCTCGAACTCCTGGGCTCAAGTGATCCTCAGGCTCCCAAAGTGCTGGAATTACAGGCATGAGCAACTGAGCCGGGGCTTTTCCCTATCTTATTAACAAAACTTTTTAAATTGTTCATGTGCTTGTACATAGAGTGTGAAATAATAGATATTGGAGACTCGGAATGGTGGGAGGGAATGAGGCATGAGAAATTACTTAATGGGTACGATGTAGTTTATTTGGGTGATGGCTACACTAAAAGCCCAGATTTCACCATTACCAATACATTCATGTAACATAACTGTGCTTGTACCTCTTAAATTTATACAAATCAACAATATTTTAAAATAAGATCAAAATTTTTCATATACTGAATTGACCATGGTGTAGGAAAAAGTTACTCTCATATACCATCAGTGGGGAATGCATGTGTTAAAAGTTTTTTGAGGGCAATTTTACAATATTTAGCAGAACTAAACACAGCCTTAAACACAGCAATTCCTCTCCTTGGAATTTGTTATTTATTTTATTTATGTGGGCAAAGAAAAAAAATGATCATCATGTAAAAGATGTTCCTAAGAGCATCAGCTATTACAGCTAAATACTGAAGACAACTCAAACATCTCCCCTCCCTCAGAATTAACTGAATTTAGGGTACTTCATACAATAAAACACTACACTCCAATGTAAAACAGTATACCTTTTTAAAAAAGCAGAATATATTGTAGTTTACTCCTCATTTGCCTATGAAAAATATACATGGAGATCACACCCAAAGATCTGAGATAGTATGTGTTTAATAAAATATGTCTGGAAAGATACAGAAGAAATTCCCCTTTAGAGAATGGAACTAAGGATGCAGGTCTCTAGGGAATTACATTTAAGTTATTTTAAAATGTAATATTGTTTGAAGTGTTTAATTCTTTACATGCCTATACACAACTTGGTTGATGTGAGGAGCAAATTAGATAAAATAATGTATGTTAAAGCCATTTGCAAACTGAAGAGAATAACAGAATATACAAACCTAAGGCTTCCTGGATATTGCTTTATCACTAGCATTTCAGGAAGACTTTCGATTGATCCGGCACCCACTGCCCCGAGCTAAACCCAGTAAGCATAATTCCTTAAAGAATACTCTATGATGGATTGAAGAATTCTCTATCAAAATGCAAATATCCACCCAAGAGCTAACACCTTTAAATGGTGCTTTTCAAACTTCATCAAATAGCCCCTAGTGTCAAAGACACTGAGCTTGTTCCCCCAGGGACCTAGAAAGTAGATCGAAAGGCCCTCACATTTTTAATATGTCCATACTCTTTCTGATAATTTTTTTTTCCGCAAACCTTCAAATAAACTGACAATCCAGGAAGATGCACTAGGTTTATTCTGAGGCCTTGCCCCCAGGAACTGGGATGCATCCGTTTGAAGAATTTTACTTTTTTTTTTTCTTTTTTTGAGACAGAGTCTCATTCCGTTGCCGAGGCTGGAGCGCAATGGTGTGACCTCGGCTCACTGCAACCTCCACCTCCCAGGTTCAAGCAATTCTCCTGCCTCAGCCTCCTGAGTAACTGAGACTACAGGCACATACCACCACACCCAGCTAATTTTTGTATTTTTAGTAGAGACAAGGTTTCACCATATTGGTCAGGCTGGTCTTGAACTCCTGACCTCAAGTGAGCCACCCACCTCAGCCTCCCAAAGTGCTGGGATTACAGGCGTGAGCCACTGCCCCCAGCCAGGAATTTTACTTTAAAGGATATGTGTTGGCATCTTAGCAGAGGACACTTTAAATATGGGATGAAAGCTATGGAGAAAAAAAGGAAGTTAAAAAGAACTGGAATCAGATACTCTGTGATTTAATCTTCAAATGCACCATTCTTTCAACAAGTTACTGAACTCCTACTATGGCCATAGTCTCTTTCCCTCATGAAGCTATAGTTTTAGTTCTAATGGATACTGTACAAGTGCCCTCTAAAGAGGTTTTTAGCCAATGTATTCATTCTCCACTGATGATGCAGGAGAATATGTCTTCCTCCACACTGTGGTTAATTCAGCACATGGCCAAAATTTTTGTCTATTTAGAGGAGCAGGGTGGAAGCACATGTCAAGCCCCGAATTGAATATAATTAGATAGGGAGACAAAGGATGTCTTGGACATGAAGTTGGAAAGATGGTCAGAGAAGGCCTATCTGAGGGAAAAATGTTTGAGCTGAAACCCAAACTGCGGGAAGGTGTGATGGTTAATTTTTGTGTCAGCTTGATAGGACCTTGCATGGGATGTCCAGATTAAACATCGTTTCTGGGTGTGTTTGTGAGGGTTTCCGGATGAGATTAGCATTGGAATCAGTGGACTCAGTAAAACATATTGCCCCCCCCCCCCACTGTGGACATCAGCCAATCCATTTTGAATAGAACAAAACATGGAAGAAAGAGGAATTTGTCCCCCCTTCTCTGTCTCTTGTCTCACTGCTTGAGCTGGGAAATCTCATTTCACCTTCTCTTGCCTTCAGACTGGGATTCACACCATCAGTTTCTCTGGCTCTCAGCCTTCGGACTCAAGACTGAATTACACCACCAGCTGTCTTGGGTCTCCAGCTTGTAGATGGCACATTGTGGTCTCCATATTTGCATATGCAAATTCTCCATAATAAAATCTCCTTAAAAATATAAAAAACCAATTGTTTCTCTTTCTATGGAGAACCCTGACTAATTCAGAAAGGGTTAGCCATGCAAAAATGAGAACAAATGTTCCAGAGCAAAAGTCTGAGGCAGTACATACTTGGTACATTCGCAGGACAGGAAGGTAGCCACTGTGGCTGGAGCATGAGAACCTGGGGACAAGGGGTAGATGATGAGTTTACAGAGGCAGGAGCCAAACCACGTCAGGCCTTATAGGCCAAATAAGAAGGTGACATTTATTTTTATTGCAATGGGAAGCTGTTGGAGGGCTTTAAGCAAGGGAACAATACAATCTCAATTTTTTTTTTTTTTTAGGAAATCATTCTGTTTGCTACGCAGGCAATGATCTGTGGAAAGCAACACAAGAAGCAGGGAATCAATCAGGAGGTAACTGAAAGAATCCAGATAAGAGACGATGGTGATTTAAATTGTGGATTTAATAGTAGTGATAGAGGGTTCCGATTTCAGGATGTATTTTAGAACTGTGGTATTGCTGCTAATTTGCACATGGGGAATGAAGGGAAAAAAAGGATTGGTGAATGAACCTCAAATTTTCAGAGTGAGCTCTCTGGTGGATAGTGACAGAATTTGCTAAGGAGGGGGGTCATGAAGAGTTTTGTTGAGAACATCGTGGCTGAGACTCCTGGTTGACAGCCAAAATCACTTTCCATTTCTTCCTTAGTAACAAATCCCCATTTTTATTCCAGCTAAAAGACTACATTTCCCAGCCTCCTTCTGTTGCTACGTGAGGTTATGTTGCTAAGTTCTAGCCAATAAGAAACAAAACGGAAGTATTGTACAGGACTTCTAGGACAACTAAAAGAGACAGAACTCAACTGGGAGCTAAACTTTTTGCCCTATGCCCCATCTTTCTTCCGGCTGTCTGGAATGAGGAAGATGGCTTGGAGCTCCAACATCCACTTTGAGGATAGAACTCATGTGCTGAGAATGGCAGATTAAAGAGTTTAAATGGAGCCTAAGCTGCTGATCATTTCAGGGAGCAGATGTACTGATGCTAGACTATCTCTGGACTTCTTTTAAGTGGAATAAATTATTGTGTGTTTACAGTTATTTTGAGTCCTAACTGACACAAAGATAGATTGATATATCTATTAAATATCCCAGTTAGGTAGAATCCCCATTTTAAATATGAAACAATTAGTGTCAGAGAAGTTATTTGCCAAAGTCAAACAACTTAAGATAGAGACAAGATTTGAACTAATAATAGCAGTCTAACTCCAAACTTCATGTTTTGTTCTCATATGATACCATTCTATACTTAAAGAGAAGAAAAAAGGCACCAGAGCCAAATGTTCCCAGTAGCAAAATCCTATCTAGGACCAGTTCCGCACATGATACCCAAAATAGCCCTAGTCAACTTGATATAAGGAAGAATTATTTCCTATCTAAAAGTGTTACTATTTATATCATGTGAGTATCACTTGCTTTACCCTTTTCTAAAGGCAATACATTTTTTACTGTATTCACCTATCAATTCAGGCCCAGGTTTATTTCCATTGTATTAAAATGCTACTTATATGTATAGTTGCTCTTGCAACTAAATATATGCTGAACTTCATTCTGAAGTCCCCTTGTCATACTCCTTTGGCAAGTATAATACATACTCCAACCCTGATTCAGGACCTTCCCTTACATGACCCATTAATTATGCACCCTGTAGGAAAATAATGATAAGTTTTCCACAGCTTCCAACACTGATGTATCCAGCTAGTACTTTATTGTAACAATCATTTCACAGTTTATTGATGATTATTATCCCACGAGGCAGAGAAACAAATACTTTGTACAGTAAAAACTTCATGTGTCTATAACTTCTTCCTCGGTCTACCAGGTCTATCTCCTATATAACAGAGAAAATCTGATTAGTAAGGCAAGTCCTATTTTTTATATGGTCAGGCTGACAATAGGTTTAAACTTTAGGTGTTCCTAAGTAATCAAAAGGAAGGATTTTTTCCTTTTACTTTTTCATTTAAATATAATTACATACTGTGAAGTACACAGATCTTAAATGAACAGCTTGATAAAATTTTACAAAATGAGCACACCTGTGTAGCCACCACCCAACTCAAGATATAGAACATCTGCAATATCTAGAATCCTCTCTCAAGCTCTGTCCCCTCATCACCTACTCCCCCATCAAGTTAACCATTATCCTGACTTCTGATTCCACAGATTCATTTCGCCTGTTTTTGAACCTGATGTAAATGGAATAGTGCAACATATAATCTCTCACTTAACATTATGTCTGTAAAATACATCCATAATGTTGCAGGTAGCCATAGTTTATTATTTTTAATTAGTGCATAGTATTCCACTTATCCATTCTGTTGTTAAAGGATATTTAGATTATTTGAAGTTTTATATTTGCTATACATAGTAAGTATACATATAGTATATATTTGCAGTTTTATATTTACTGTACATAATGCTGCTTTTAACAGTCTTACCCAATACTTTTAGTGCATAAAGGAAAGTTTTTTACTTAGAATTTTTTATTCTTGTTTTTATTTTATTTTGGTATGCAGACTATATTGCCTATACATTTGGGAGTAATACAACCAAAGTAAGCATGCATACTTTGGCTAAAATATATTATGCCTAATTCAATGCTCAACAAAACTCCCTTGAGTGCTTTAGCATTGTTGAGAAAATAATGAAAAGAAAAGAAAGAAGGAAAAGAGACTATTGTGAAGGATAAAGAATGTTTAGAAAACAGGTAATAGAAAGTGTAAAATAAAGAGAAGTATCAAGTGTCAAGTCCTTCCCATAAATTTTTAAATTCCCATTAAATTAGATGAACACAGTTTGGCCTTTAGGTTGTGCTATCTCCTAATACTAATATATTTCCTCAAGATGCACCCATATGGTTGCATGCCTTTTTTTGCTTACCTTTGGCATGTACCTTAACTTCTTGGAACATGCTGGGGCTCCCTAGTGATACAGTGATTACATGTAATAGATAAAGTTGCCCTTTAATATTCCACACCACATTAGGATTCCCAATAACTGGAAGCCTTGGCTCCTCCCCATCCACTACCCTGAGAAACTATAGGTTAACAATTTTTAAAATGTTTTAAATATTTATAATTTGGGGTGGGGGGTGAGGTGCCTCATCTCTTACCTTTCCCAACCCACTCTCATTCATTTACTCAAAACCAACATCTTGTTACATAATGTATACAAGGTTCTGTGTTAGGTGCCTGAGAGGTGAGAAAACATATAAATACAAAATATTTACAGATTAAATAACAAGTATCTAAGATTTGCTTCCAGATAATAAGGAGAGTAAGACGATGGGGCAGAATGGGGCAGAATTGGCCATGAGTTGATGGATTGATTGTTGGAGCTGGGTGATGAATGCTTGAGGGTTCATATTATTGATCTGTCTGCTTTTGTGTGTGGTCAAAGTTATCTATAATAAAAAGTTTTTTAAAACACACACCAAAAAGCTGCATAAGAACATACAGACTAATAAAAGCACTAAAACATGCATTCAAACAGCATACTGAAGTTTAAAGGGGCCATAGCAGTTATAAATCCCAATCTTAGCATGATAACTATGAGGCCTAGAGGTTAAGTGAGTTGCCAAGGTCACATGGGCAGTAGCAGAGGGGATACTGAAAACTAGCTCACATACACACACGCGCGCACACGCGTGCACGCACACACACACACACAAAGCACTGTTCCTTCTTCCAGACAGACTGCTCCAATACAGAGCAGTATATGGCAAAAACCATGAAGCTAGTCCAAACTAGATGCCTAAGAATTCAAAAGAAACACCACCTGGGCCTGAAAACCATGGGCTCTTTCACAAACTATGCTCTGCTCACAAAACTAAGAGGGCTGTCCCCCTATAACAGAGATAAAAATCTGATTAGTGAAGCAGGGATTTTACATTAATTTGCAAGATTGTTTGGTTAACCTCTGTTTCTCCCAAAGTCGCACACTTGCCTCGCAAGGTGCTGAAACCGTCACATATTAGCAACAGAAACACTAGCAGCTGATTACTCCTTCACTTGTCAGTTAGATAAGAAAAGTGAGCATATACTACATGCCAAGAACTGTGTTAGGAGTTGGAGATACTACAGAGATAAGCACAGTGCCTGCCCTCAGGGAGCTCACAGGCTGGCAGAGAATTTTTTAACAATTCTGAAGGAGAACCACAGAGTCCCCTAGCAACCTAAATTCCCTACAGCTCTAACCTTTAAAAGGTACATTTCTGCACATTTAGACATTTTCAGATGGGCATAATTTTAAAGCAATAAACCAGCATAAGATATGGTTTTATTCTAACTAGCAAATTGTCAGGCACTAATAAAGGGAAGGCAACTGCCTAAAAGAAGACAAAAACTGTCATGCATTGGTAAATGTTTGCTTTTGGACCATGATGACTTTATTCTGAACATCTGCCCAGGTGATTCTTCCCATAATGGAGCTATATAAAGAACCTTCAGTGAGATTTCATCTCTTTAAAAAACAAAAAACTATAAATATTCCACTTTTCTCCTATACATAATGTTCATTCTAAACTCTAGATGTGCTAGATAAAATCCTAATGCAGCATATTCTCATTTCTTTTGGAGTAGATTGCCTTTTTCCTTATAGTCTAGGAAAGGAAATTCATTTTTTCTTATGTTTTCCATTGTGTCTTAGAACACCTGAAGACAAATAAAACGATAAAATTACTTAAAAAGTAAAAAAAGTAGTTATCAAAATTAACTCTTTCAGATCATCTCATTTTTACTTTTCACATAAAAATAGATGTCACCTCTGGTCAGCCTAAAAAATCACAGAAGTAATATAATCTGTACTTAGAACATTCAAACATATTTCTAAAAATTTCACTGTTGGGGAAGTTTAGCAAGTTATAGTGGTTTACCCAAAGTCCTTTGGCTGCCTCTATGAGGAAAAAAATAGAAGAGAAAAAGAGAGAGAGAGGAAAAAAATCTAATTTCATAATCATTAGATCACTGCTCTGCTCATACATAAGCATTGCCAAAAGTGATTTATAATATTAAAAAATGCTATTGATCTGGACATTCATAATTTTTTGTAGCTTTCATTTCTAAGGTTGGGCAATAATTCTCTACCTCATTATAAAACATTTATCCATTCCCACATTCAAATCCCCTGAGTTTTTATGCATTCTAATTAATTGCTAGGCTAGCAGTATGTGAAAACAAAATTGTTTCAAAAGAAATATAATCGTTCCAAGTTAGCACACTGACAAGCTTTTATTTTTCTCTTTTAGACATTAAATACTAATTACCTTCACATTCATAATATTACTAAATACCTTGTTTCAGCCACTCTATCTTAATTAAACTGCAGAATTTAGTGGGATTAAAAATGGTTTCCAAAGACCTTAGGTAGAAAGATAAAGGCTAGCCCTCCAACAAGTTGAATATGAGTTTTGGCAAGGAGATTTATCCATAACCAGAAAGGGTTGTTTGGAACAACTGGAAAGGAAGACTCTCTGAATTTGCACAGCACTTTATCCTGGCCAAAATAATTGAACATTTAAAATTAGAAATTTATAGCCTCACAAATTAAAGAGACAACCCAAATCTATTAAGTTTTCCTCAGGGTTTTGTACAAAGCATAAAGAAATAATAACATCCTAGAAGTCTACATATACCATAATGCCTTTTTAATCAATCAACTCTTTGTCTTAAGGCAAAAAAAAATCCATTTTTTATCATCAAATTCCAGAACCAGCAAGCACAAGTTAGTTACAGCACCACTGTAATTACAGCTTCAGACCAGCTCTGATACACAACAGAAATTGAATGTTTGTAAGGACAGATAAGCATTTTAGGCATTTATATTCTCTTTTATTTGTACTCCTTTCCAACTTCAAGCCCAAATTAGAAATTCTAAATCCTTTGAACCTGAAAATTATTAGATTTGATGGTCACATATCTATGTATTCTTAAGTAATAAGGCTCTCTGGGATCAAGAAGATAGCTTTATACAAAACCTGGTTATTAATCAGAAGACCAAGGCAATCTCAAAGGCAGCCTTAAGCCAGTCTCAAACTGCCTCCAGCAGTCAAGCAGGTAAATAACTGCTTGGGCTGAGTATGAGCACATGAAGTCATGGAAGGAGCTGCAGAAGGAAGCTGTGCCCCAGGGGGAGGGAGACGACTGCCCCTCAGCTCCAGCCAGTTATTCCCATGTCTTCTGATTTCTCAAGACAATGCAGAAATGCAGATCCATATATGAAATCTTCCTATTAAAATGTTGGCACAAACACTGTAAAAGCACTGCATGGGCCAAATAAAACATGTCTGTGGGCAGGCTTCAGCCAGCTGGCTGCCAGTTTGAGATCTCAGGGAAACTATGGAGAAAGAACAGAGTAAAATATTTCCTTGACTCTCCCTCCCCCAACCTGATAATGCACAATCTTGGAGACCACTGTGAGAGCCTAGTCAAACGAGGGTGAAAAAATGGTGTGGAAACTTCAATTTGATCCTAAGGTAGACATTACTTTTCTATCATACTTTGTTCAATGAGCTTTGTATACACATACACACACACACACACACGCACACACACACAGTTTTCCACAGATCCAAGATCACAGATAATTTCTGGAGCACTTTCATCCCCCATTGACTTGAGGAATATCTTGCTTATGTATCCTAGAAAATGGAAATCCATTTAAAATGCATTCATATTACAAAAGATAGGCTGACTTTAATCACAGTTGACCTTGTTCTTAACAAAAAGCAAAATGTACATAGCATTTTGTTCTTGGGGAAGCAAATTGTTCTTGGGGATATGAAGTAACCAATTCAAAGTCCAGTAAGCTCATTTTCAGTAACAAGTCAAATGCTTGCTACTACCAGGCCACCCTTGCTTTATTCATTATTCAATCTGTGATGTGGTACAAGCAAAGTGTGATAACTGAAGAAAAATAAACAGAATGTCCAAACTTCTGATCTAAGCACAGCTCTAATCATGGAGAATGTTATTTCTCATTGTCTGTTTGCAGGACAAGGCAACATATTACAGAGGGAAATAAAAGTTTTGCATCTCAACAAAAGAATAAAGTTCTCTATGCAAACATTTTAATAACATAGACATCATTTTATTGCATTCCCAGAAATACAGGCTCCTTTCATCTTTATTACCATATACATAGGCATATTTTACAGGCTTGTTATATTTCCCAACTATTTACCCACTATCTTTAACTAACACACACCAGGAATTGGTTTAATCAATGGTTCCTAACTGCTGAGAACCTGATAAAAGTATAGGACCTACTTACTCCTGAAAAAGGGCTTTGATTTACTACATTTGCACACAATTTTAAGAGGTTTGAGGATCCCCTGAAAAAGTCCATCCAAAGGCCCTCATTTAAGAACTCTGTTACAAAACTACTGTAATTTCATTTTTATTTCATTTACTCTAACCTCCCAAAACACTTATTTTAGGATTTGCTCTAAGAAATTAAGGCAGTGGACTTGCGTTCATTTCCTTTCTTTTTGACATATATTTAAGCAATTGTTTATATTCTAGAATTACCATCATTTTAAACCAGTCAGGCCTAGGCAGATCATTAGGCTACTAATTGGCTAAGAATAGTTTACCATTCACTTGGTAAAATATATGACTTCTTTTTATATCTGGACCATAAGTGCTTTTTCCTTTCCATCATTAGGTTACTACAAATGTTAAGATGATGTGGAAAAGTGGCAGAGTATGAGAGTATCACCTCCAGGAGATATTTCCCACAACTATCCTATACTATGGGCCAGTATTTTACATTTCACAAAATTTTTTAATGGTATAATTAACTTTAAAAGCCCTTATAAACACCAGCCCCTCATGTTGCTTCCTTTATCACTAATGTTCTGCTGTCTCCCACTTGAACTTTCATTTATTTTCCCAGGCATTCCTCCCATAAAAAAAGAGAAAGGATCTAAGGCATTTTCTCCATATTACCTAACGACTCAGCAATTATAAAATATTTTAGAGAACCACCTTAGTGGATGTCATTAGAGATGCCAGGATATGTCTATCAGGAAATGCAAAATACTGTTTCTGCATAAAGGTTTTGATGCTATTACATTCTCTTTCTGTAACTGAATTTCATTGCTGAAATTTGGTTAGGCCTGACCTCTGTTTACAAACAAGGGATCATCTATTGAACCTCACATAAAGAATAAGATGATGCACATATCACATCTGAAAAACAAAAAAGTCAACCTTGAAAAGTGGCCTATGTTGGCATTAGTATTGTACATGGGATTTTGCTGCCTTAGAGCTTTATGCTCATCTAAATGCCTGTAAATAAAATCTATAGCATAACGTGTTTTTAAATATTAATACCACCAACAGGCTCTATGCAGCTCAATTGAATTTATTTGTAAATGGATTTTGATATGCATGACTTGATGATGTTAGAATTCAGCTGAAATAAAATACCTGAACAACCTCAAACCTAACAGTTCGGCACTTTAGATTCACTGACAAAGAAGGCAGGTGTAGTATTAAAGTGAAGAACTCACTTCTACCAAAAATAGCCCCCTCCAAAAACAATCCTGAAATAATCTTAATGAACAGGCTACTATGCTGCTGGACCCTGGAAAAAAAAAACAAGGTAGCATAAGATGTCCTATTTTCAAGGAGTTTACCATCCAGCTGCCATCTCTGGAAATTCAATCTGTTCCTTAAATTTAAAAAAAAAATGTTCTCTAAGAATATAAAGTTTCTTAAAATTGGGAGGTCAAAATATTATGAGGGGAAAAATGTAGGAAATCTGACCTATCAAGTTTTACATAAAATAAAATGCATCCCTGTATATTTCAGATTAGATTCCGGCATCCCCTCCTTCAAAAGACCTTCCAAATGCTTCTTTCCTAAGAAGCTGGTTACCAGCCCCTCCTCTGAGCCAATATTTTCCACAAAACGCTGTGGGATTCTCTATTATTTCACTTATCACATTTGTATTATAGTAATATTCCTAGTTCCATCTCCTGCAGAGGCAGGCACAATACCCAATGCTCAGAAATGTTTGTTGAATCAGTGAGTAACCCCTCAATGTGCTTAACCATACTTCTTAGATACAAATGTAAATTTCATCTACAAAAATGTTTTTATAGTTAGTGTCTATTCGTGTTCATGAAAATCTTTTTTCTCTGGGAGTCCAAGTTTTGGGGAAATTCTGAGTTATCTGTGACTGTAGCAGTGTTATATAGTCAGACAGCACAGAGGAATGTTAAAAAAGAACTGCATTTCAATTCCAGGCTCAGCCAAACATTTACTCTCCCTGTGTCTACTTTCCTTATCTGAACAATAGAGACTGCAATACCAGCCTGTCTCACACATCTGCTGGAAACAAGAACTAATAAAATTTATCAACCATCTAGAAAATATTTAAATGACTTGGAAATTTTATCACAATAGAGACAGAACAAATGGTAGCAGTTCTACGGTTTTTTTTAAGCTTAATGCATCCTTGGAAACCATGACAGTAAAGCAGACCATATTTCCCTGAGGAAATAACAGGAAGATTGGGTGTTATGTCGGGAGCAAAGAGTAGATATCAAATAAATATGACTTCTGTAGTAATTATTTAGCTTTTTATACTGAAGTATCTCACACACACAGCAAAGTACACAAAATATAAAGGAAGCTCAATGCGGTCTTTTTAAAAGCGAGTGCACCTTACTAGCCATCAACCAGGTCAACAAATAGATCATTTTGAGTACTCTAGATGTTCCCTCCTGCCTTTCCCAATCACTACCCTCTTCCTCCTTTCAAAAGCAACAAATATCCTGAATTCCTAACTGTATTATGATTTCCTGACTGTCCTTATCCCATCTATAGTTTATTTATATCTATTTTTGAACTTTATATAAATACATTCATACAGTATTTTTGTTTTGTTTTGGTTTGTTTTGTTTTCGAGATGCACTGTCCCTCTGTCACCCAGACTGGAGTACAGTGGTGCGATCTTGGTTCACTGCAACTTCCACCTCCTGGGTTCAAGTGATCCTCCTGCCTCAGCCTCTCGAGCAGCTGGGACTACAGGTGCACACCACCACACCCAGCTAGTTTTTGTATTTTTAGTGAAGATGGGGTTTCACCATGTTGGCCAAGCTGGTCTCAAAATCCTGACCTCAAATGATCCGCCCACCTCAGCCTCCTAAAGTGCTGGGATTACAGGCATGAGCCATTGCTCCTGGCCTGAGTATATGTATTATTTTGCATCTTGTTTCTTTCATTCAATATTATGGCTGTGAGATTTATCCATGTTGTGGAACATGGCTATAGTTCACTCATTTTCATCACTGCATAGTATTTCATTATGTAAACTATTATTTACCTATCCTACTATTAAAGAACATCTTGGTTGTTTTGACTATTATAAATTTAAATACATAAAATTACACTCCAAACCCTAGAAAACAAGCATAAAATATACTATATGCTATCAATGCATAAGAAACCTTAGTGTACCATACGCAAATTGAATCCCAACACAAAATTATGCTACATAACCCAAAAGTCTAACTATTAAATCATAAACAATCTAAATCTAAAACAACTGTGTATCAAACTTAATATTTAATTTGTGCTTTTTCACCTTTTAAAATTTCAAATAAAGTGTTTATTTCCTTACTTTTAAATAGGTTGGAGGACTTGGGCTTCTTTTTAAAGAAATCTATCAAGGTTAGTGTAAACAGATAATTTCTGTCAGTATATTTTCCTGCAATAAGCAGTAAATTTTAAAAAATCATTTTATTATAAAAAACAAATTTTAACAATGGCTATCTCTGGATGATGAGATTATTATTTTTATTTTCTTTTTGTTTATCTACATATTCCAAAGCTTCTAAACTATATTATAATGTTTAAAGTTACTTTTTCCTATAATGAAGATAATTTCATCAGCCTTCAAATTGCACTATTCAAAAATAATCTAAAGAAAATAGAATTTATATCAGTAAGTTGATGTTAACAAAGTGGGAAAATTTGAAATACCAGAAAGGACTTGTGACTGCATATTTACTATGGATATGTGACTACACGCCATTGAGATTTGAATCCGTCATTATTTTGACAAGTAGCCATTTCCCAGAGCAAGTGCTATAAAATGAAAAACTTATAAGTAAAATTTCATAAGGTTGATTTGAAATTACATTTTGGTTAAAGAACCATTCTAAATACTATTGATAATATTGTGTTACTAAAGTCAACATCAACAAGTACTAAAAATTATTTCCTTTAAGAAGAAAAGCTATCAGTGAACAGCTGAGGGTGGAAATGAAATGAACTACCCTGGGTTATCAACAAAAAATAAGCAAACAAACAAGTAGCAATGCTGAGCCTTGTCCGAAATATTTTGCATCGCAATTTAAGCTCAGATTGTGGTGTGCCAAAAATCTGGCAAAGATTGAGACACCAATGTCAGGACTTTTTTAAGATTTTCCTATTGGAGGAAGGTGGCCTGATATATTGGTGAGGCACAGAGACGATAAAGTCAGACTGGCTGAATCTAAATGTTCTAATCCCCACCCCCAGCTTTGGCTGTATGACATTGTAGACCGTATGGATGCATGCGTTGTGACTCATGAGTCCCAGGGATAGCCACAAATAAGGGTTCCGTTATTTGCATGTGCGTAAAACTCAGCCAGATGGATGGGGGTAGCAAAGCCAACATGCTTGCTACTTTGCAGAAGCCAATTATAGCATGGCTGTGAGCAGCCACAGCCCAGAAGAACCTCTCCCAGCAAGACAGTTCCCCGCCACAAAGTGTAAGAACCTGCCCAGCACAGCTTGATGACAGTCTCTCTGCAGGGTCCATGTTATTCCTCTACTGGCCACAGGCACTGGATTCCCTGCTGGCTCTGTAACCTATGCAACCACCAGAGAGAAAAAGAGCACTCCGTGCCTGCAGGCTCCTACCTAGAAGTTAAGATACTGGGGCTTTTTACCCCCACCCTAAAGGAACATGTGTTTGTGATATGTGTATTAATAGGAAGTTTTTTGAATAATGTTATAGTAAGCCATTTGTATTGAATACACATAAACATGTTGAATAATTATATTATAAAAATGAGCAATTTAGAAACCTTCCCTACATTAATCTTTTGAAGCCAGTGGAGTGACTATAACATAATGTGGGGTAAATCTTAGACCCTTGTTAACACTGACAAACTTTGAACAAGATACTTAATCTCTCTGTGCTTCAGTTATCTCATCAGGAAAATGAGATAATAGTAATAGTTCTTAGCATGCCATGATGATCAAATAAGATCATAAATGTAAGAACTTTGGATTGTGCTAATGCCTACTAAGAGCCTAATCAATGTGGGTTATTATGCAAATAATTTTACTCAGCCTGTCCTCCTGTAGTTATTGTCTTCTTTCCTAGTGTAAGAAATCTTTTACTCAAGCTTATCTTACTGGCATTTTAAACAAATAATAATAATATAATTATAATTTAATCACAAAAATAGCTAATTGATAATTTATTGTGTACCATGCCTTTTATAAAGCTTAACTAATCTAATTCTCTCAATCATCCAATAAAGTGGGTCTCATGATCATTGTCATCATTGCCCCCATTCGTCAGATGGGAAAAATGAAGCTTAGAGCAGTTCAATAACTTGCCTATGATCACAATCTAGTAAATGGTAGAGCTGAATACAATCGTGGATCTGTGGCATAGCCCTTAACCATTAGGGCACAGTGCCTCCCAGGAAGGGATGCCATCATATATTTGGTATAAAACTTATGGTTGGCATTGATGCCTACAGTTTAATGGGGAAAACAGACAGATTACAAATGAGAAAGAGGGAGGACACAGGCAGGCAAAGAGATTCAAGGCCCTAAATGCCTTCCAGACTAGTATAAAGAAATTAATAGGATAGTTGATTGGTATTGTGCTGATTTGGCTATATTTCACTGAGAGAGCTTCCTCTGCTTGCACGGAACAGGAAATTTGCTACCTAAAAGTAAATTAAGGTCACCAGAGGACCTGATGAGCTAAGCAGAAAGCTCTTGGACTAGGCCAGGGGGGAAAAAACTCACAAATTATTTCAGGTCAACTGGCTTTTTAAATTTTACATCTTCCAGCATTGTAAATATTAGTCCAAGTTACTCACAAAAGGTTTGTAATACAGACTGAAATTTAGTGTCTACAGCAATAAAGTGACAGCACAGCTGAACAAACTAGCCATTCACCAGGAGTCCCAGGAGCTAAGTACCTGCCCCCACTTCTTTCCCACGGAAAGCATGTCCTTGGGTTTGTTAGAGAGCCTCCAAGTCCCTTTGTAGAGGGTGTAGAGGGGAAAGCACAGGTGTCCTTGTCAGATAGGTGAGTGTTGCAGTGCTGGTCGTGTTCTTATGGGTTGTGTGTTAAACAGACCAATCAATGCAAAATTAGAGATTCACTCAAAGCACTCGGGGAGGGGGACACTAACGAGTGCACCTAACTTAATTTAGGTGGTATTTTGTTACTTTTGCTTTGTATTGTTTGGGGTATGATGTTATTATAAGCCAAGGAATGCCAAGAATGTCACCAAAAGCTAGGAGACAGGCACAGAACAAATTCTCCCTCAGAGCCTCCAGAAGGAACCACTCCTTGCTGACACCCTGATTTCAGATTTCTGGCCTCCAAAACCATGAGAAAATCAATTTCCATTTTAAGCCAACAAGGGTGTGGTAATTTGTTACAGCAGCCCTAGGAAACTAAGGCACTCCCTTCAGTGGATCCAGGTGGGGGTCTGGGAATCTGCATTTTACCAAGAACCTCAGGTGTTTCTGGTGCTCACCAACACTTGAGAACTTCTGCCCTATCCTATTCCCTCTGGTCTCAAGAGGGCCACACTGCCCCTTCCCTTATGAACCTCATTCTAAGAACAGGCCCCAAAAAATCAGAAGCCAGGGATGTAGGGAAGACTAGGCGTTTCTCCCCAGACAGTACAGGATCTGTTTGGGGTGAAACAGATGTGTCTGCAACTGTACAGGCCCCTCACATCCCTCAGCTAACTCTTCAGGAGTTTAAATTAGGAGTCTAAATTCAGGAGTCTAATCAGTCTAGTAATTTAAATGTACCTCTCATTCCTGCTTAAGGGTAAGTATCAAGCCTCTCTGTATGGCATTAGACCCAGGAAGTATCTCTGCCTCTAACACCATCCCAAACATGGAATTTTACACAATACAAAATGTTCACTCTTGGTCATGTAGTTTAATATCTAGAAAAACAGCTCCTCTCCAGGGGTAAGCATCTGAATCACAGATGGTATCAGATATAGTGAATTGGAATGATCAGGGTAAAGGAGTGTGATAAGGAATAGGGGCAGCCTGGTCCTTTTCCCCCCAGTAGTAAGAATCTCGGCTCTAAGGAAAAGCGTCACTCCTATCTACTCACATCAATTCCACATCCAAGGAGAAGCAGTTCTACTCGAGCTCAAAGGAAAATGTGCATATTCAAGAAACATAATTATACCAAGGCAGCTGGACTTGGAGGTATGGGTAGTAGAATAAAGAGGTTCAAAGTTTTCCACTCTTTGAATAGATGTTCAAAGTTCTCCTCTGTTCAAGGCTGACACTTTTCTCTCTTCCCTTCCTGCTAACAAATATGGTAGCACTCTCTGAGGGTAGAAATGCCACATATTTAGAAGGCGTAATCATACTTAGGCCTGTGCAGAGGTTCCCAAATATGCATCAGACTCACCCAGGAAGAATAGTTAAAATGCCCATCTCTAGTCCCTACACCAAGAGATTCTCATTCACTGGGTCTTGGGTGGGTGGGACTCTAACGCCGCAAAAATGAACCATAGGCCTCTAACCTACATTCTATGTTAAAAAGGTCAGTGTGGCTCATGAAGATGTGACCAGATAAGGGTTTGGAGCCTACATGTACCTGAGTGTCCCTTGTACTATAGTATCAAATAGATTGAAGGTAGTAAGAGACCAGATCAGAACTCACATCAAACACCCTAAAAGCAGCAAAGCTCCCCTTAGCATTTACTCTTATTTCTGCATGCTTTAGTAATTCGAATTCTAGCATGAGTCAATTCTAATCAGTTCTTTGTGTAATTCATTTTAGCCAAAGTTCAGTAGAACTGCTAAAACCAGTTAACTCCACAGAAAAAAACAAAACAAAAACTCCATGATGCTTCGTGGCCGCCCAGATACACAGGAATTTTTATTACCCTTCCTGTTTCACAAAGTTTGGTTTCTACCATTTAAGATTTCTGATAAATAACACTCATGGAAAAAAAAAAGTATGCTCGAAACTTTTTTACAAAATCAGATAAGAAGCTAGACGATAATGTTGTGGTTTTCTTTCATGTGATTCCTGAATTATGTAAGAAGTCTCGCCATGAAATTTACCGTTGCAGCATACCTTCTACTATGAGCTGTTGCTGCTGTTTTTACATGACAGATAAAAATTGATGGTATCAAGAGGTAGGGAGGGATTAAAACCAAATACTAGGATAACATCAAAACTTCTTTCAGTCACATCTGTCCCCATTATTTTGCTCTCTGCACCAGTGATGGCTCAGCAAAGAAATTACTTTTACATATCTGTTCTCTTTAATCACTGTACCACCAGTGGCAGTTGTCACAATTATCTTGATGCTTTTCTGGCTGTTGCTTCCTTCACATGATCCTTACCACAACCATTTAAAGAACAAGTATGTGACTGCATGAATCGAACATCAACAGGCCTGAAGCCAGAAATAGTATTATTAGAGTCACAAACTGAATCTATACAAAGTGAAAGTTAGTATGTAAATATAAATCAAAATAATCATTATTTTTGTTTATATTCCCATTTAGGCAAAAAAAAAAGATATGTAAATTCAGGGGCATCAGAGGAGGTTATTATTAAGTTCCTCTAGGAAGTGTATTGCTCTTAAAATAATAATTTCACTGAGTACATTGTGGAATGGCCCATGTGGAAGCAATTTGATATGATAGAAACAATAGGGCCTTTAAATCGGACAGTCCTGGTTTTAATTCTAACTCAGTTACTTACTACTTGGCCTTGTGCAAATCATTTCACTCATCAGAGCCTCGGTTGTTCTCTAATTTTTAAAATGGCAATAATAATGTCTATCTCACAGACAAGATGTAAGAGCTAGAGAGGACTCTGGTAAACATTGCATTGCATTGCTCAGCGCATAACAGGCACTCAGTAAACTGTCTTAAGCCTTCTAACACAATTATCAGTTTTTAAGTTAAAATGTGACTAAAACTCACTCTTTCACTAACTTTAATCATTTAAGTATTAATAAAGTATAATTTCTTAGTATTTTTCTCTGGTAGTCTATTCTTTTCTCCCTTCTTATTTGCTACTAACCAGGAAATTATACAACTGAACCAAACCTGTTAAAATTATGTGTAAAGGCCAGGCATGGTGGCTCATGCCTGTAATCCCAGCTCTTTGGGAGGCTGAGGTGGGTGGATCACTTGAGTCTAGGAGTTCAAGACCAGCCTGGACAATGTAGCGAGACCTTATCTCTACTTAAAAAAAAAAAAAAAATTTAATTAGCCAGGCATGGTGATATGCACCTCTAGTCCCAACTACTTGGGAGGCTGAGGTGGGAGGATCACTCGAGCCCAGGAGGTGAGGCTCCAGTCAGCTATGATCATGCCACTGCACTCCAGCCTGGGTAAGAAAGCAAAATCCTGTCTTAAAAAAAAAAAAAGTGTAAAATCTTTTAAAAACAAACAGATTTTGCATGTGGTTGTAGAAGGGTTTTCCAGTAAATAAAGATAAAGTACACAAGAATAGGTACTGCACAGACACTGGGATATCTCTTAGGTTATCTCACGAGCCAATTCAGCGTCCTACCTGTTTCTTGCCTAGGTTCCACCTAGTTGAGATTGTCAAATAAGCAACAGCTGATATGAAAGACACTGCAGTAATCTACCATTAGTAAAACAGCTCACTTTTCAGTAAATGCCTAGCCATGTATTTAAATGGAAAAGACTATATGAACGCTTCTTTAGCTAGAAGTAGTATTCATAAGCAAGCATATGCAGAGTTTGCAGTTTTGACTGGACACAAAAGGTTCATAAAACTTCCAGCAGTTATAATAGCTAAGATAATACCTATTTCTAATGAATAATGCAGTGGTCACAGGGTGGGTAGGCCTTTCAATTGTAAAAATCCTTGCCGTTTGTTTTCAACCATTTGGTATTTTACCTACAGGATCAATCATTGTCATGTTTAAAGTACGCAGTATACTCATACAGTTGTCACAGAAATGATGAACAATGGTTAAAGAGGTATGACTTTAGGTTGAGAAAGACAATTTACAGCACATAGCAGCATATTCAATTTTTTAATGATTATTTCTGTGAGATCACCACAAGAGTCAGAGTGATATCTCTAAGGAATTGTCGATAAGGACGTCTAGTTGGAGACAGTAGGCCATGCTAGAAATCCTTGAGCAGAGTAGGGAAGATGATGGCAGTGTTTATCTAACTACTGCCCTGGGGATCCCAGCAAACCACAGCCAGAGAAGCGAGGTGTAGCAGGGATGTGTCAGCAACAACTGGCTTAATTGCTACTGGTTAAGGCTGGAACATATTTCATCAATATTTTATCACTAATTTTCAAAAATAAATCATCAGATGCTAATTTTGCCAAGGACTCCTCGAAAAGAAAATGGAATATTTGACAATGCTCCATAATGTAATAGCAACAAAGACCGGGGGGCTTATGGTACAAAAAAAAAATACCTACAGATCCTAGAAGTAACAGCTATAACAGAATTTAATATAGCACCTGACAGCACAGCACAGTGGCCCATTAATCAACAAGTATTCACTATCTATGTGTATACTGCTGTAGAAGATTTAGGGAGAAAGAATAAAATGAGATCACTGCCAACATCAGTCAGGCCAGGAAGGACATGCAAAAGTAAAAGGAGGCATTGCAGAAATGCCCCTCCCTCAACCTCCAGCTCCACAGCAAATCCAAAAGCTATGTGACATTGGACAAGGAAGGCTCATCATTCTGACTTCAGTCTTACTCTCCAGGCTCAGGTCAGAGGCTTTCTCCCAAGGTCAGATTTCCTGTGTTTGCTAATGCATCTCGGGTCATGCTAGATAACTCTTTCAATCCATTAGTGTGCACTATTGATCCTACTGGTCCTTCTTTAGCTTTATGAATGGTGCCTTTTATGTAAAACACTTGAGAATTCCCAAATGATGATCGCCATGGGGTTAATCCAGGTAGTGCACAGAAGTGTAATAACGATAATGCCTAATTTTAGGATTTAGTATGGGTTCTCCAGAAGCAGACCCCAAGTAGGGAACAGTGGTAGGGAAGTGGGGAAGAGAGACAAAGAAGGAAAAGCATCTAATAAATCAGCTGCCAGAGTGGGTGCTGGGAGCTGAATTCCCAGGGGAAGCTTTGAGAACTAGTGCAAAACACGGCTTCAGAATTATCTCATCTGAGGGTGAGGGAGCTGGGGTATTTGTATGTCACCTCTAGAGAGTCACCTCTAGAGAGTTATTAGAGAGTTATTATCTATATGTCACCTCTAGAGAGTTATTAGATGAGGGCTGCTGGAAAAATGGGCATATTAATTCCCTAGAATGAACTGTTGTCCATGGGCAAATCTGCATTTGAGGGGCAGCCCTCAGACACAGAGATGCAGGTGCTGACAGTAGAAAGTTCACAAGAGCAACGTGGAAGGTCCTGGGGATAAGGACTGGCTCTGGTAGCATCTGCCACATTAACATTCAGGTAAGTAGCCCTATTCTTGTCTATCTACTAGAATAAGTGACAAATTACTTCAATATGAAAGTACTAGGAAACATAACTAATTCTTTTTTAAAATAAAACTGTAGATTTTTCTCACTGTTTACGAAGAACATTTTCGGCCAAGGCAAATGTTCAAGATATTTCTGATGTTTAATCTAAGAAAAGCTATCACAAATTCTGCCTAGCTATTCATTTTTGCTCATTTCTTAAACTATAATTTTTTTTTTTGAGATAGGGTCTCACTCTGTTATTCAGGCTGGAGTGCAGTGGTGTGATCACGGCTCACTGCAGCCTTTAACCTTCTGGACTCAAGCTATGCTCCCACCTCAGCCTCCTGAGTAGCTGGGACTACAGGCAGGCACCACCATACCCAGCTAATTTTTGTATTGTTTGTACAGACAGGGTTTCACCATGTTGTCCAGGCTGGTCTTGAACTCCTGAGCTCAAGTGATCTGCCTACCTTGGCCTCCCAAAGTGCTGGGATTACAGGTGTGAGCCACTACACCCAGCTTAAACTGTAATATTTAAAAATTAAAATATATCATTTGAAGCATGAAGTTTGATTCCACTGATATGTTTCATCTAACTTAATGTGCTAATTAGCATTTCCAATTTATATTTGTGCTTTTTTAAAGTCAAATTTGTTTTTAAAGATTTATAAAAAGGTAAATTCAAGAATTCACTGACCCTAAGCTTCCATGCTCTTATGGCCATATTGGTAGTTTTCTGTGCTGATCTCCCCTGCCCCTTCCATCTTATTGCATGTGAGCTACTTAAGGTTAAAGGGACTGGGTCTAAAACTTCTCAATATTTTCCAAACTTCTAACAAGAAGCCAGGTTTACTTTCCAATTTTTGAAAAACAGTCCTGTTTTGCTTTTAATAGTCTGGAAAGGTGAGTTGGAATCCAGCAAAATTTCTTCAGTGCTGAGAAATGCTCCTTATAATATACAGCCTATAACTCACCATTATAAACTATCTGACCTGCCTCCCCTGCTGGTTTCCCCATTATTTCACTAAAGGACCACAGGACCAGGGGAGATCTCCCAGCAGAGCACTTCACTGAGTGACTGAAACCTATTTTATTTTGAACTCTGTCCCTCAGTAGGTCACTTATCTTGCTGTACCTTAGATTCTTCAATTATAAAAAGATGATTTGTTGCTAATTAACTTTGATTCACACTCTAATTGGGCACTAAAGTACAAGTCACTACACAGAATTAGAGGGTCTCTATGCAGTGGGCTCAAAAGCAACTAACTTTAAATAAAAGGGTTTAATATAAAGTGGCTTAGATCAAGGTGCAATTAGTATTAAGAGCATTCAAGTCACTTGGAAGATAAAGACTGAGTGAACAGTGCTTTCACAAGGAAGTTCTTAACCGCTTCTGTAACTGCTGATTTTTAACATGTTTTTATACTGTATAAAAATGTGTCCAGTTGAAATAAGATTTTTTAAAAGAGTGAAATTGGCCAGGTGCAGTGTTCATGCCTGTAATCCCAGTACTTTGGGAGGCCAAAGCAGGCAGAAGGCTTGAGCCCGTGAGTTCAAGGCCAGCCGGGGCAACATGGTGAAACCCCCATCTCTACAAAACAATTAGCCAGGCATGGTGGCACACACCTGTAGTCCCAGCTACTCGGGAGGCTGAGGTAGGAAGATTGCTTGAGCCCAGGAGATCGAGGGTGCACTGAGCTGTGATTGTGTCACTGCACTCCAGCCCAGGTGACAAAGTGAGACTCTGTGTTAAAAAAAAAAAAAGAATGCTATTGAAATATGAATTCACATTATTATTTATTAAATTATTATTATAGAATAGAAATTATACTTAACAAAGAGAGTTCACCCCTTAAAAAATAAACGAAACATAGAGAAACAAAAAAAAAAAGAAAGAGTTGATATGAGATTTGTTTCCTTCATTCTCTGGCCCTCTGTTACCATGATGCTCAAATCTTAAATGCCACCCAGAGGGGCAAGGATAACAGACAAATAACTTCCATGTGATATACTGAAATTGGCAGGGCCAACGAGGCAGGGGACAGTAGAAGACCTCTTATTGTTCTTCTAACCTCCATTGCCTTATTGAGTTATTGTCAATTACACCATCAAGATATCTTTATCAGGCATTATTATCATAGTTTACCTGGCATGATCTATTTTAGTCTAAGAGGTGACCAGGGACATGGTTAGAGAGCTAAATCTGTCATTCAAAAAATTAATTATTCCTCCTACTAAATACTCTGCTAGAAAAATGCAGAAAGAAGCACTGGGACTTTCCAAATGCTATCATGTCTATGAGTGTTTAAGATGTTATTAATTCTTAAAGGAAAAATAGGCCATACCAAAGAAGTCACATGACCAACAGCTATCTTATCAAAGTGCTTTGCACTGTTCCTTATAGAGAGAATTTAATATTAAGTGTACAGGTAATAAGTTGTATTGTTTATACATGGGGTGACTTCAAGTCCTGGTTTGTCTAGATTCTGCCTGGTCTCACAATGTAATTTTCCCCTGTCACTCTCAACAATGTCCTAGTTTGGACTATTGATTAGATGATCACTTATTTATACAGTAATCTATGATAATAAATGGAAATTTTATGATATCTTATTGTATAAAACCCCTATACTACTTAAATAGGCCAAGTTGGCAGGAGCTAATTCATCTCTGACTTGAATTTTACCAACAGACAGAACAAATCAGAATATCCATTCTGATTTTTTAAAGGAATACATTAAATGTGTCCAAGAATTCTAGAAATGGCTATGATATGACAAGCTACCCAGAAACATGCAATAATCGATCACATTTATCTATCTGTTATCAGACTAATAGTCATAATACTGTTTTATATAACTGATGGATGCAAATATAACTGTTTTGAGTACTTTTAAACACAATTTACAAATTTTTAATGCAGAAAACATTTTAAGTTTGTCCAACACTGAATTTTATAAACAGCATCAAGCCTTTTCATCATATTCAGTGTCTTCCATCTGTAAAATCAGAACATTATTATTGCTAAATAATTGTGTGAAAGGAACATAATCATTTTTAAAAAAAAATGCTTTAAGAAAAGACCAGAGAGTGCAAACTCTTATCTATATTTACCCAGCAGAGTTCTGACAGCAAAATACACAAAAACTCAAAAGGCTAAAATATCCTTTTCTAACAACCATCTCTAATTCAAGACATATTTTTGAGCATCTACTGCATTCCAGGAATATGTATGTTACATTTGTAATAGACCCTAGCTGTGTTTGGCTTGCCATGTCAGCTTTACCCTACTTTTGAAGCCTCCTATTGTTATCTAGAATCTACTCTTCCCCAGTCTCAATCTGTGGGCTTAGGATGAGGGTCCCTGACTTTGTTCCAGAAGAACAAGTGAAGCGAGAGGCCTGAGACAATCAATGTATTCCATCATTCTAGTTCATCTGGGGTTGGACAGACACATGACTCACACCAGATCAAGCAGTCCTAAACAGAGCTAATCTCAGGCATTTTCCTGAGATTAGAAAACCATTCTTTTCTACTGTACTTAAACCAAAAGAATACAGGGATTTAAACTATTACAACTAAAGTGTTCCCACATCAAGCCTGAGACTGGACCAACACAGAAGAAAGAGACAAAAAACATGGAGAAAGAAAAACTGGGTCTTCATTACCTCCTCAGGCCCCTACATCCAGCTATACTGAAATGTATTCCTCTTAACCCTCCCTTTATATGACCAATAATTTCCCATTTTACATTTTCTGTCTTTTGCAACTAAATGTCTTGACTAATAGATCTGATTTCACTAGAAATAAACTAAAGACAAGTAGTAGCATGTACTTCCTTTTCCTTTTATTTCCATATCTCTTTTCACTCATTATTCTTAGCTCTCCAATAATCATCAAATCAAATTAGCATTCATCAGAAAATATTTATTATTGTCAGTTATATAAAGAACAGTATTTCAAACTAATTCTCCAAATGATTGTTTTTAGTTGCAATGCTGATTATTATGATCATGGCATCACCAGGAGAACCTGGTTGATTCTCATAATCATTTAACAGGCTTTTAAAAGTTATAGATGCTATCTAAATTATTAAACATCCATGTAACTCATCTATCTGTAGACTCGGATTAATTTAATTATTCAACAAGGAGACAATTAATTATCACTTAAAGGGGAAAATGCTAGAAGTTTGCTTTATTGGTTTTCTTAATCACATATACACAATTCCATTAAACTGAAAAAGAAGCATGCCATGAACCTTTGTCAAATTGCTAAATATATTCCTTTTTCCGTATTTTAAATTATTATTCATCTTCATTCCAAAACCAAGCTTTCTTCCGCAAATGCCTTATTTGATATTGAGGATATAGGAAAAAAACAAAGTCAGTTTCTCCTATACTCTCACTCAACAGTCAACACAAAAGATTTCTGTGACCAAATGTAGGGGTAGGGGTTCCCCCCCATACACCAAGCAAGCAATCACTTCTGCAGTAGACACCAGCTGGGTGTCCTCTAATTCAAGTCAATTGTGACACTATCTACCTGGAGGTAGTTCAGATCCCACAGGTTGAAGTCTCAGTCCCCAAGGCTTCCCCTCCTTATCCTCCACCTACCACCATTCTGATGCCAATTGCAAATTCCTGGTTATTTTACCTGTGCTTCTGACCAATTGGCTATAATCAGGGTTTCCACAATCCCCTGCTCAAGTTTGATTAATTTGCTAAAGTGGCTCACAGAACTCAGGGAAACACTTATTTATACTTTCTAGTTTATTTAAAAGGATGTTACAAAGGATACTGATGAACACCAGATAAGAGATGGATAGGGCAATGTATGGGGGAACAGACACAGAGCTTCCATGCTTTCTTTAGGTGCTCCACCTTCCAGAAATCTTCATGTGTTCAGCTATCTGGAAGCTTATCCAAAGCTTTTATGGAGGCTTCATTATGTAGGTATGATTGATTAAAATATTGACTATTGGTGATCAACTTAAACTTCATCCCCTCTCTCCTTCTCAGAGGTTGGGGAATAGGGCTTAAAAAGTTCCAACTACATAATCATGCCTTGGTCTTTCTTGTGATCAGCCCCCATCCTGAAGCTACCTAGGGGCTGCCAGCCACCAGTCATCTCATTAGCAAACAAAAAGACACTTATCACTTTGGGGATTTTAAGGATTTTAGGAGTTGTATGCCAGGAAACTGGGTGAAGATCAAATACAGTCATGTGCCACTTAAGACAGGGATCCCAATCTAGACAATACCATTCTGGACATAGGAACGGGCAAAGATTTCATGACGAAGATGCCAAAAGCAATTGCAACAAAAGCAAAAACTGACAAATGGGATCTAATTAAACTAAAGAGCTTCTGCACAGCAAAAGAAACTATCAACAAAGTAAACAGACAACCTACAGAATGGGAGAAAATTTTTGCAAACTATGCATCTAACAAAGATCTAATATCCAGCATCTATAAGGAACTTACAAATTTACAAGAAAAACAGCCCCATTAAAATGTAGCAAAGGACATGAACAGACACTTTTCAAAAGAGGCATGAATGCCGTCAACAAGCATATGAAAAAAAGCTCAACATCACTGATCATTAGAGAAATGAAAATCAAAACCACAATGAGGTACCATCTCACACCAGTCAGAATGGCCATTATTAAAAAGTCAAAAAATAACAGATCCTGGTGAAGTTGCAGAGAAAAGGGAACACTTATATACTACTGGAGGGAGTATAAATTAGTTCAACCATTGTGGAAAGCAGTGTAGGGATTCCTCAAAGAACTAAAAGCAGAACTACTGTTTGACCCACCAATCCCATTACTAGGTATATACCCAAAGAAATATAAATCACTCTACCATAAAGACACATGCACATATATGTTCATTGCAGGACTATTCACAATAGCAAAGACATGGAATCAACCTAAATGCCCATCACTGGTAGACTGGATAAAGAAAATGTGGTACATATCCACCGAGAAATACTATGCAGCCATAAAAAAAGAATGATATCATGTCCTTTGCAGGGACATTAATGGAGCTAGAAGACATTATCCTTAGCAAACTAACACAGGCATAGAAAACCACATACCACATATGGTTACTTGTAAGTGGGAGCTAAATGATGAGAACACATGGACACATAGAGGGGCACAACAGATACTGGGGCCTACCTGAGGGTGGAGGGTGGGAGGAGGGAAAGCATCAGGAAAAACAACTGATGGGTACTAGGCTTAATACCTGGGTAACAAAATAATCTATACAACAAACCCCTGTGACACAAGTTTACCTATATAACAAACCTGCACATGTACCCCTGAACTTAAAAAAATTTTTAAAAAGACAGAGATCTGTTCTGTAATGTGCATTGTTAGGCAATTTTGTCATTGTGCTTACATCATAGAATGTATTTATCTAAAACTAGATGGTAGAGCTGACTATACACCCAGGCCTATTGCTCCTAGGCTACAAACCTGTACTGTATGTACTGTACTGAGTACTATAACAATCTTAACACAATAGTAAGTATTTGTGTATCTAATCATAGGAAAGGTAATAGATATCACTATGACTTTATGACCACTACAACTCACGAGACCATAGAAATTTTTCAGCTCCATTACAATCTTATGGAGCATTGTTGTATGTGTGGTCCATAGTTGGCCAAATTTTGTTATGTGGTGCATCACTGTATATATTTCACAATTTCACAGATATAAACTGAAAAAGGCAAGACATTTTAATGTCTCATATACAAACTTTTTAAAAGAAAATACAGTAAAATTTTTAAGCATTTTATTTTTAGAAGGTATAAGTAGGTTTAAAATTCAATCTAATTTAAACAGCAGATTAAGAATTTATAAAATTGAGTATCAGACACAGCTGAGGAAGCCTTATTTATGTCTAGTTCTTCTCTTCTTCCATGGAAGCTTCTCTTCAATTCGTGTTTATTTAACCTCAGCAGAAATAAGAAGCAAGGTAGGAAGAGGAAGAAGAGAAAGCTAACATATTTCAGGATCTCCTATTTCAGGCACAGAGCTAGTGGTAGATTATAAACAGCCACATTTCTTTGTAGCTCATTCTGTCAAGCAATGGAATCTACTTTTCAACTCCTTAAATCTGGGCTAATCTTATGCCTTGCTTTGATGAATAGAATGCAGCACAAGTGGGAGTTCTAAGCATAGAGATCACGAGGCCTTCCAGTTTTCTCTCTCTCCCTTTTTAAAGGCTATGACATGTGAACAGCTCTGAGCTAGTCCACTAGAGAGACCCCATGGAGGAGAAACAAGGTAACCAGCTAATAGCCTGACAACTGCCAGACAGTTGACTGAGGCCATCGTAGATCACCTACTCTCTGCCAACTGACTGCTATCACAAGAGTGAGCCAAGGCCAGACCAGCAGAAGAACCACCAAGCAGAGCCCAGGCTGAAGTGCTGATCCACAGAATTGTGAACAAATAAAATAGTTACTGTTCTAAGCTGCTAAGTTTTGGAATGGGCTGTTATTTGGCAATAAATAACTGACAAAGTGCTTTACATGATTATTTTGCTTAATCTTAATAAGAAAGTTATGAAATAAACATGGCAGATCCACAGGTTTTGAGGCATGAAATTTATCCAATTTGGGAAGCTTTCATTAGGAAAAATAGTACACACAATATAAAAATAGGAAAATAATGCAAAATGTACATACAAAGGAAGTAAACATATAATTATAAACCGAAAAATATCCATTGCCATTCCAGTACCACCTCGCATAAGGGAAAATGCGATAGAGGAGAAATCAGAATGGAGACCATAGTCTTAATAAAAACAGATAGCCATGTGAACACATGGCTCAGGCCCTTTTGGAGGGCTTGATTCACTAAGCTTCATTAACTTCACAGGAAATACACTTCAATGGTTAGCATTACTTTATTTTACAAGAGGAGCTACAACTCAGTGGCTGTCACTTGCCTTGGGATCACATGGATGGCATGCTGGAGAGCCAGGATTTCAGCTCAGGTCCCTTTGTTTCCAAAACATGTGCTCTTTGCAATACCCATGCTACCTCCCTACCAATAGATCACATACTCATTTTGACCTTGTAATCTACTCCACACCAAGTTTTATATCAATTGAAAACACCTCTACTTCAGCATTCCGAAACATACCCCACTGCAAAACCTATCTAAGTACTTCTCTCTCATGAGGTATGTTCAACAGCCCCATGATGTAGGAGTAAGAGGGCCTGGTTTCCTGTCCATTTCTCTGATTAGATGAAGAAACTGCAGGGTAAATGCCCTCAATCAGGGACCCTTTTGGCTTCATTTTTTTTCAAGATCCCTTTCACCATATGTCAACTTCCTCTTGGGCAAGGTTATATAATTCCAGAAATATTGAGTGCAGCTATCTTGCTTGCGTACCTATTTTAGGCCCTTGCCTTTGCATTTTTTCATTCATTCTGTTTGTATCAAGTTTCTTCAAGTGCATATATAAACTTGCTTATGCACAATAAGCCCAAGGTGAAACCAGGTTTTAATAACTTCTAATTAATCATTCTGTGTTCAGCTAGACCCATCACTGCTCACTCTCCTTTCAAATGACCTTCACTAGAAAACTAGTGAATCATTACTACAACATGGAAACCAGATTTCTTCTCTTTTAACATTAAAATAGACTGCTTGTTTGCAAGGAATTCCTAGCTTTTCACCTCACTAAACTGATACAATCAGCTGATCATTTGTTTTGCAGCTCAGTTTCAAAGTCAAAAGCCCTGATCAGCAGTACTGTAGTATTTTATTCAGTGTACCTACGCCTATCAGAGAACAAACTTTCTGTGTAAGGTTTAACCTTGGGAGAAAAATTAAGCTGCTGGAGAATATAGCTGAAGATCTCTGCAGAGGTTGTACTGGTGGTGATTTAAAAGCATGCCAGGCAGCCTGGTATAGAGAAAAGAATGCAGGAAGGGCTCAGAGAGGGCCACATGCCATTTCTGGTAGCTTCAGCTGTAAAATTCTGTCAACCTATTGACTTTCTCCTTATCAAAATGATCTTCAAAAAAAAAAAAGTTCATTCTCTTTTTTTTAAATTTCCAACTTTTGAGTTCAGGGGTACATGTGCAGGATGTGCAGGTTTGTTACATAGGTAAACATGTGCCACAGTGGTTTGATGCACATATCATCCCATCACCCAGGTATTAAGCCCAGCATCCACTAGCTACTTTTCCTGATCCTCTCCCTCTTCCCACCCCTCATTCTCAATAAATACTTTTAAAGTACAGGAATTCTAAATATACAATCTTCTTAAAGTTAGACCACTTTGAAAAAACTTCAAAAAGCCTCATCATAAACGTATTTTTAAAAGTAGTTTTAAACAACAGAATAAAGGTAATGAAGAATAATGTAGGTAATAAATGTTAAGTCACAAATATTGCAAATAATGGCAAAATAATGGCTCATTGCATCTTTATCTATAAAATGGTCTTTGGTTGTCTGAACTAAACTTGGAAACAAATCAATGAAATGTCCTGTGAAGGGTTTTTCATATCTTATATATTGTATAAACCACTAGGCTAGCTGTAATTCTTCAACTTCCAAGTAAAATAGTCCAGGTTGAATTTTAATAAAATTCCAACTGATTCTTCCCTACCAGAATAAAAGATGATGTTTGGTTGAGCCAAAACTCACTTTTATATAATTCATAACTGCATACATACAATAAATTGTAAAATGTTGACAATAACATTCTGTTAAAAATAAATGCTTTTCTGATTTTTTTCAAGTTCATTTCCTGCATATGTACATTTTGGTAAGTTGTTTTATAAAAATAACATTTAGAAAACTGTCATTGTAGTAACAGTAAGCCAAATAGCATAAATCTAAGATCCTATAATGCTAAAGAAATTTTAGCATCATTCTCCTCTAACTTATTTCAACTTCTATCTCATTTATCAATTGTCTTTACAATAGCATGGTTGGATATGACAACTATAAAAAGGAAGTAAACGTTCCATCACAGTGTCACTATGACCTATGGGGCTGGACCTCTAAGTAGTCCATGAACTCCCTAAATTGGGAAACAAAATATTATGCATATGTGTGTTTCCTCTAGGACCAACAAAATAAAAAGCACAGCAAGACAAGTAAATCAAAATTGTCTGATATGTTCTTAAAGCTCCATTCAAAATCACCTTAGAAAGTAAAGCTTATGCAGTGAGACAAAATTTGGTGGGGATGCTTGCTGTAGATATGGCTGGACTCTGTTTAAGGTCCAAAGGAGGTGACCAAGCTAAAACAGATGCCCTTACTGAGTGACATTCTGAAGTGACATATTTTATGGTGCTCAAATGGCACATTTGAACAACTGACTGAGAAGCAGAGGTTAACCAGGATGTTTCTCCTGTAGTGGATTAAAAGCATAGATGTTAACAATTTAGCCACTGAGTTGGTCTTTGGTCGTCTGAATCAGGATTCAGGTGAAGCAGGATGGGCCCTGTTAAACAAGGCTAGGACAGGAAGATTAACCCAAGTGGAGAAGTGATTTGGAACAAGTGAAGGACATCAAGTTGGCAAACCTACATTAGGCAAGGAGTAAAGTTAGCTAGAGGTGTAAGTAACTAAGCTCTTGGAATTATAGAAAGACATGGCAGCAGATAAATTAAAACCCAGCCAACTAGAATGTTCTGGAGAAGCCTGTAGAACCCAAGCAGGAGCCCCGGACCAGACTAGCTGGGCTATCAGAAAAGGTGGAAAGAAAGTGATAGTGCAGAATTTTGGTCACAAGGAACAAGAAAAAAGGCTTACTAATAGAATAAGACAAAGGCATAGCAAAACCAACCAAAGGTTGATTTGTTGTGAATGACCAGACTAAGTCACTAAGAACAGGACTGGTAGAAAAACCTAAACCAGGGCAGAATCCACATGTGGGGATTAAGAAGTGGCTTCAGCTCTGAAAAAAATAGCAGTGTGCCAGGAAAAAGGGCAAAGCTAAAATGAAGAGTGGGATTTACTTAGAGTAGAACAGGCAAGTATGTAAGCTGAGAGGAAACTAATGTCAGGTGCCAGTCACAAACACGGATGCAAGGAACAGTTTATTCCCTTAGCCCACCCCTCAGTTTAACAAAATTCTTTCCCCAGTTTCCTTAAACTAAATGAGGAAATCAGTATACTGACTTGAATATTTATGAGATTTATTAAGTTACTTGCTCCCAGAATATTAGCCAAAAGAGGGCCTCAACTAACACAGGGATCTTTATCCTAGTGACTGACCATTTCAGTTATCCAAAAGAATATTCACAATGACCACAGGACAAGCTGTAAAAATTCTGTCTTTATTTTAAACATGTAATTTTCAGAATAATATTTAGCTTAAGCTTTAAACCAAAAGCAAAAGAGTGGGGGAGGGGAAAGCATGGCATTATAGTACCAAAAAAAGTGACAAGCCATCCAACTGAGACCCTCCATAATTAATTCAAGTAACTCCTGAGTGCTAGTAATTTCAGGCCCTTAAGTAATTTGCATCTTCCCTCCTTTTCTCCTTACACAAATGCTTAAAAATAAACTTACCTCATTACACTTCAACAAAAAATATTGTCCTAGTATACAGATATACAAGTAGAGTCCTTGTATACAAAATTTTATAATATTATGTACGTATTTCTTTATAAATAAATTTTAACATAAATTATGGCGTCCAGAAAACTTTATTTCAAATTCTTGCACTATATACTTTTGCAAATATTATAATGCTTAATAAAAGCTCATTTGAAGTTTTTTTTTTCCTGGAAACTAAAGAAGCATGAAGACTCTCAACTAGTCAACAATCTAATGTAATTTAAGATGAAAAGGGGTCCATTTCCTTCCTTTAGAAAATCTCCCAGAGTTGAGGCTGAGGCAGAGAGAAGCCTCACTCAGTAAGAAATCAATATATGTTTAGATTTATGTTTGAATTGGCTTGGTATTCCACTTGTTGGGAAAAGGTAGAGTTAATCTTAACCCCATACTATTGCTGGTCACACCTAAATTCCAGACCCATTTCAATTCAGAGTACCCTCCTTCTTCAACAAATATTTTTGTGTAACTGCTTTGTGCCAGGAATTGCACTCAGGGCCAAGGATGCAGTGTTAAAGTGACACAGGGGCTGCCCTCATGGAACCTCTGAACTCACAAGCTAATAATGTGCATAAGAATCACCCAAGGGGAATGTTAAAATTCAGATTCTCAGACCCAGCATGGGTGCCCAAAGCTTCCATGGATTCTGATGCAGGTGGTCTTTAGGAACACACCCTGAGGAACTGGTCCAGACGAAGCCCCCTGCAGATAGATCCTGTAAGTGTCTGCTACCACTGAATCCCCAGCACTGACCACATATTAGATACTTCAGTACATATTAAATTAGTCTACAAACAGGAGATGGAAGAATGAAGAGATAATCCCTATTCAGTGTGGTAGGTACAATGATAGAGGTGCCATAAAAGCATAAAAAGGGGCAATACAGCTTGGGTAGAAACAGGAACAACTTCCTAGAGAAGGCAGCCCTTGAACAAGTCTTATAGGATGTATAGGAGGGAGCCAGGTAAGAAAGGGCATTACAAACAGAGAGACAGCAAGAGCAGAGGCAGTGAGAAATAGCAAGATTTAGGCAGAAACTACACGTTTTGCTGCTACTGGCTTTAGAGGCAAGAAATGCTAGCACTTTAACTACATTATCTCTAACCCTGATAGCCCTCTTCCAGTTAAGGATGATTATTCCTGTTTCACAAATAAGGAAGGTGAGACACAGAGAAATTAAAGTTTGTCCTAGGAAATGATATCACAGTTCCTCAAAAAATTAAAGCTAGAATTACCATATGATCGATCTAGCAATCCCACTTCCGGGGAATATACCCAAAAGAACTGAAAGCAGGAACTCAAACAGATATTTGCACACCTGTGTTCATATCAGCATTATTCTCAATAGCCAAAAGGTGGAAGCAACACAAGTGTCCATCATTAGATGAATGGATAAACAAAATGTGGTACATATATACAATGGAATATTATTCAGAATTTAAAAGGAAGGAAATTCTGATACCTGCTACCACACAAATGAGCCTTAAAGACATTATGCTAAGTGAAATAAGCTAGTGATAAAAGGACAAATATTATATGATTCCATTTATATGAGGTACATAAAAGAGTCAAGTTCATAAAGACAGAAAGTAGAACAGTGGCCACCAGGGAGTGGAGAAAGGAGAAAATGGGGAGTTTATGTTTCATGGCTATAGAATTTCAACTGGGGAAGATGAAAAAGTTCTGGAGATGGATGGTAACAGTTGCAGAACAATGTGAATGTACTTAATGCTTAAAAATGGCTATGTTATGTTATGTTAAATATATTTACCATAATAAAAAAAATTTATACAGATAGACAGACATAGATATATATTATAGATGTATATAGATAACCTAGTGGCTGCTCTGGGATTCAAGCCTAGCTCTGTTTTCTAAAGGAAGCATCTAGTTTCACCCTCAGGCCCAAAATAAGAGAGGTTTAAAGAAGGGACCTTGGCCAAAGCTACCAACAACCCGCCAGCATCTTAGAATTATAACATTAATTAGCAGTGACTGGCATCTATCAACATTTCTATACATATATGAACACTGAAGAAAAATCCATCAGTATAAAAATGTTAAATGACAGAAGCAATATATTAATCCTGAGAGCAATAGTAAAAGATAGTTACACACCTTCATCTCCTCCTTTAATCTATAATAAATGAAAATGAATGAGCATATTAAGTACTTCCTATCTCTTTTTAATCACTACCATGCCATCCCAAGCATAGAGATTTTTTTACAAGCTGTAGCAAACAGATAACAGTTATGAAGGTGGTAAAACAATGTGTAATCAGATGACAATCTAGAGCCAGGATCAGTACTCTCCAGCTGCCTTGTCAAGAGTTTGGCTGGCCAGGGCAGGCTGCAGCACACAGCAGTGCCATCTCCCCACCATCCTCCCTGCTCCCTCCCCCACCCTGCCACATTGCAGCTGTGCAAGAGGGGGTGCCAGGAATTGAAAGGCACATTGCCTTGAATGATATTTTTGCCCTCATTCCACATGCTATTAAGTCCCTCCTACCTCCGACTATCACCAGCCGGTACATCAAAAACATGGCCAAAGCCTGTCGCTGAATTCATTCACTGCATTTGCTGCAGCTTTAAAATACACAGCAAAATCAAATGCCAACCATCCTTATTCATATGAGGGAGGAGAGCTATTTGGAAATTGTTCTACATTTACCTTTTACTACCAACAGCAAATCCAAATGCCCAGCCATGAGCCATCTATCATGTGGCCTCACACTGGTACAGAAATGCAATCTTAATATATAATCATCAGGGTTTGGGTGAGGTGGAGTCAGGGGAAGGGGGCCAGGTGCCAGTACTTCTTCTATTTCATCTTGTTGGGGTTTAAAGGCCCCTTGAACTTTGTCCAAGGCTAGACCTTCTTGTCCTCCTGGTCTCCCCTAACATGCCTATTTCCACACCAGGACCTGCAGGTGAGGGGTAAGAGAAGTGAAATTGCTCCCCCTGGAGCCAATGCCTTTTCTCCCCCACTGTCTCTACTGCTTTTCACTACTTTCCCCAGTTCCTGTCTCTTCTCTTTCTTATCACTTGTACCCAGATTTTAGGTGTCATTGGGAAAGTCTTTCTTCCTATAGCGGCTCAGGCAGCATGCCTTCCCATAAACACCAATAGCTTCATACGCTTCTTCAAAAAAAGACCACTGCAGCCAATCAGAGCACTGCTTTTATTCCAGACAGATAGCTAATCAATACTTCCATCACTGTGCAATAGAAAAAACTCTTCAGATTCTAGATTGATTATTACTTGATAAGCTACGTAATTACTAAAATGCATCTGAACTGACTGTTTTGTTGTATTTTTTCTATGTATGTAGAACTGCTCCCTAAGTCTGAAGTTTCTGGAAAACCTATCTTCATGTTTATAAAACTGCATTTACATAAAACAGATGTCAGGGAGGAAAAAAGTTTTTCCACTGCTCTCTTAGGTTTATTTCCTGGAGGTATGTGAATTAAACTGACAGAAAATAAAATAGCAAGAGAAAAGAAGGAGTTTATTTACACGTGCAATGCACATATGTGTGGGAGTGCCCGATGATGACTAACTCAAAGGGGTGGTTAGAATATGAGACTTACATACCTAACTTTGTGGGGAAAGGGGAGGAAGCTCCTATGGGAAAAACAGGTAGGCTTCCTTAGAAAAGGCAAATCAATTTTTAGGAGAGCAAATGGTAGATAAGTTTGTGATAATGTTTGTTTATGGAGGTGCAAGTGGTCTTTCTGTCTTCTTCATGGCCATGAAATTCTCCTGGAGAAAGGTTTTATGGTAGCCTCATTTCCCACAAGTTGCTGCTTTTAGTCAGATAAGGGAAGCTCCAATATGTGTTCTTGAATCTCAAATGTCTTCGCTTGAAATAAACTTTATACCAACTCAGGGATTCCCGTAGGTCCCCACTCCAAAGATGAAGACCTGGAGTAGGTAGGTGTAGTTGTTGTACAGACAATATAACCTGTCTTCTATAATATTGGAAGGGAAAAAACATATAAGCCGTAAAGTAACTCTCCTGATATGTATATGGCCTTCAGGTTTATTCTACTTAATGAAACCCACCTTCTTATCAAGTACTGGACCCTCCTAATTTTTCTCATTCCAAATATTACTAAAAATTATAAGCTTGCTCATTTATTCCTACATGCATTCCCTATTTCACACAAACACACACAGACATCATATTTATCAAGATAATTCTGACAATCATATATTCTAAACTCCATGCAGGATTCACACTTTCTCAAATAATTGACAAAAACGTGCATTCCTTGAGTTCGTATGTTCCAAAAAGCACTTAGCTCACTGTCTGAACTGGAAATGGCTTAATTACCTTGGGACAAGGGGAAATGGTGGGGTGAGACAGACAGGAAGAGAAAATGAGATCAATTCCTTAAAACAAAAGAGTTAGAGCAGGTAGAAACCTTGGAGAAAATCTGATTCAATCCTGTCACACTACTAATGAGGAAATTGCTAAACCTTGGAAAGGTTAAATCACCTGCCCAAGGGCATACCATTACCTGGTGACTGAGCCAGGCTTCCTGGCTGCAGTCGTGTGTGTGTGTGTGTGTGTGTGTGTGTGTGTGGTGTGTGTGTGTGTGTGTGTGTTTAACCTCTAAGAGAAGCACTGAAAATTTGTGTTAAAAGGCAATTTCAGACACATGCTTCAACAGTCAGTGGTACTTCAAGAGCACCTAAGAGAACCTGAACCAGTCACTCAAATGATAATCTACTCTCACTTTAATAATCTCCCCAGAGAGATTGCCTCTTGGTAGACATTTCTGTATTGATTTAAGGCCAGTTCTACAGATCCTAAAGGAGATGTGCTCAGTTCCTTTTATTGCTCTTTAAAACCTCTTGATTTCCTCAAAGTCCATGAGGAGCTTCTTCCTCTCACTCTCTACCCACCACCATCATTGAATATTTCAAGAAAAAAACATTTTAAGGTTGTTTTTAAATGCCATTCTCCTTTTACATTTCTCCAAATTTCTTGCATTAAGCTGTACTGCTTTTTTAAGCAGGGGAGAAAAGGCAATAAATATTTATTTTTTAATTTCCATTATTCTATGTCATCTGCACATCTCATAATTACTTTAATCATTACTTTATTTTTTTATTATACTTTAGGTTTTAGGGTACATGTGCACAATGTGCAGGTTTGTTACATATGTATCCATGTGCCATGTTGATTTCCTGCACCCATTAACTCGTCATTTAGCATTAGGTATATCTCCTAATGCTGTCCCTCCCCCCTCCCCCAACCCCACAACAGTCCCCGGAGTATGATGTTCCCCTTCCTGTGTCCATGAGTTCTCATTGTTCAATTCCCACCTATGAGTGAGAACATGCAGTGTTTGGCTTTTTGTCCTCGCGATAGTTTACTGAGAATGATGTTTTCCACTTTCATCCATGTCCCTACAAAGGACATGAACTCATCATTTTTTATGGCTGCATAGTATTCCATGGTGTATATGTGCCACATTTTCTTAATCCAGTCTATCATTGTTGGACATTTGGGTTGGTTCCAACTCTTTGCTATTGTGAATAGTGCCGCAATAAACATACGTGTGCATGTGTCTCTATAGCAGCATGATTTATAGTCCTTTGGGTATATACCCAGTAATGGGATGGATTAATCATTTACATCTTCCTTTAAAATTCAAGGCAAAAATTAAGACTTCCCCCAAACACACACATGTGCACACACACACAAAAGCCTTTTTTCTTTTGCTAATTTTTTTTTATTTTGTAGAGATGGGGTCTCTCTATGTTGCCCAGGCTGGTCTCAAACTCCTGGCCTCAAGCAATCCTCCCACCTCAGCTTCCCAAAGTGCTGAGATTACAGGCATGAGCTGCCTCACTAATATTTTCTTTTCTATTGCTATTTTGTTGTGGCTTTCAATTACACATATGACAGAATACCAAGGGTACTGCAAACCTACTGTTCCTTGCATTTATTACTCTCTTGCCTGCTACCATCCATCCAGGGATTAAAGAAGGCAGGGAAGATGGTATGTCATGTTTGTCTCCACCTTGCCAATATTCTATGGACTATAGCCTTGGGAACAGAACCCCTTCTGCCCTTTAATTCCCTCAATACCAAGTCTTCACTGTCAATTCACTTAGTCAGCACCTAGGGCATAAAATATACTTTGTGAAGTATATCAGAATACCAAACACATATAGCTCTGCAAGTACACAGGTTGACTGCAGGCTCCATCCCCTCTAGTTAAAGAAAGGAATTTTCCTTCTTTTTACTTCCCCAGGACTGGTAGTACTCGTCTCATCTCTGTGGTCCTATATTTCTCCTGATAAAAGGTTTGGCTCCAGACACCATCACTTGGGTCAGGCCAAACCAGTCTCTAGGCAGCAACACAATACCTGCAAGTGGTTTGATTGTCCTTCTTGCCCAGAAATATTTTGACCTTGTCTATTATTTCCAACGCCGTTTGTTCTAGTTTACCTTCTCAATCAGCCCTTCTCCAGGATCTGTCTTAGATAACTTGGCCACAAAATGTTTTGTTTATTTTTTTACTCCTTCTTTTGTTCACAATGTTCTCCCACAGCAGTCTATTATGGGTTCGTAACAAATGAGTCCCCACGTTTACATCAAACCTACCTCGGCCTAGTCCTTGTCTTCAGGAAGAAGTACATTTACACTCTATAAATCAACAAGAAAAACTCTCAGAATAGGAAGCTTGTGAAAAAGCTATCTTTATTTCTCATTTTGTAAGAGCCCATTTCTAATCCTGAAGTACTCCCATTTTACCAAGTAAGTTGAATTTCTACATTTTCTTCTACTCTTTCTTATTAGAAATCCTAGTCTCCTTCCCTGACTTTTCTTCATAAACAGTATGTTCATGTCAGAATTCGGTGGTTAATGAGTGCCAACCACTCACCTGTGCCAAGAAGTGTGGGTGCTCCCAAACCCATTGTTTTACCTTTCAATGAAATAGTCCAGAAATTTCAGAAGCTCATCTGTTTACAATGAGCCTACCTAGTTTCATCTGAAATAAATTCACTGGTATACTTTAGTATATATGTGCTTTATCAGAATTCATCTACTTCATTCTATTGTATGGGTTCTAAATAGTTTGATCCCCTTTAACACTTTAGAAATTTGATTATAGTTTTATTTTTTTAGCTCTCTTTAGAGGAAAGGATAGGAAAACGCATCTTAAATTGCACAGCTGCACTCTCTGACTCAAGCTACCTAGCAACTGTCAAAATATAACCCAAACCACAAAGGTGTTTGAAGCTGCATGTGAAAGCTTATTCTAAGACAGATACTGCCAACTCTTCTACGGTCACATGCAGCTTGGCATTTCAGCACAAATACAAGAGGGAGACAGCTTGAGAGTGGGAAAAGTGTTCTGATGGCCTAAAATGTTTCAATATTCTCCTTTGCATTATTCAGAATATAACATAAATGCATAATTAGAGCCAAAGCAATAAATTCCATGAATTACATGAGGGAAAATGCTATTAATTCCAGTTCCTCCAAATTTCAGTTTCAGTGAGTACATGTCTACATAAAAATCCAAGTATCTGTGTCTCTTAGGTCAGACTATTTAATCCTGCTTCTCAAAACTCATGTTTCAGAGTCTGCTTGGAAAAAGAAGGTAAAAATAATTTGCCAACTGCATTGCAAGGAAACTACAGTTACCTTTATGCCTTCCAGAGGTCAAATAAAAGCCATTCTCTCTATGAAAATAAAAACATCTATTGTATGAAAGACCCACTAGAAACTGTTAACAGTATTTGCCTCTGGGGTGCTGAGGATCTGGGGCACTGAGGATCTGGGGCTTACCATTTATTATATGTTCTTTCTTATTGTTAAACTTTTTTCCATGTTCACTTGTTGCTTTTAAAATATGAAACAAACATTAAAAATAAGCTAACTTGAAGGTTGCACAGGTTTAATAATGAGATTATCCCCCTGGGATGAGGAATGGGAACATGTTTATGCTGGTACCTGCAGACAATCACAGGTTTCTACAGTAAACACTCCTCCGCCAAGTGCTTTCTGACCATATTTAAGAAATACAGCTTTTCTCACTGGGACTACTGAGAAAATAAACTGGAGTTCTATTTTGAGAATTCAAAGTACATACCATTCATGCAAACCAAAGAACACACACTTATTCAACGACCCAGCCTACTACTTCATAGTTATAAAATGTGGAAAAGAAACCACAAGTCTCATATCAGCAATACAGCTGCACAACTCCTCAAATACTTTTCTAAAGAATTTCCATTGTATGTATTAAACCCATAAAACATCCCTGAGGATCTATCATCCATATATGTCTCCACTTTGCCAACATTTACTATAAAACCACAATATTTGTGCAACTTCTTTGCTTTCTCACCCTCCTACCCTAAATATTTGCACTACTTTTTCTTGCCTGGGTGAAATTAAGTTAGAAAATAATTATTTTGTAAATTACTGGGCACTCACCCATCACATTACACCCCAATTGTCTTCAGTTCTTTATTCCTTACCATATTTGTCAGCTTCTTGAGGTTTAGGGGACTCTATCCTATTTATACTTACAACTCCAGCACTCACCATAGTAGGTCCTCAATAAATGTGTTTTTAAATCTAAATAAATTCCTCCCCAAAACGATTCCTAATTTTAACTTTTAAAATATATTTTCCTGGTGATTTGCCTTCTGGTCATCTGAATACTCAGACAGAAACCTAATATTTGCTTCTCTCGTACTACCATTAATATTCCCTCAGGGTTTGGCTAGCTGTTCTCTATACAGAGCCTCCTAAACATAATTTGCCTTTGCGATTATAATGATCTCTATATGAATCATCTCCAAATCTAATTTTCCAGTCCTGATTGTTTTCTCTTATTAGCTAATCTTTTATTTCCTGTCCTTATCAAATACCTCCACCAAATGTCATGCAGACACATAATCCTTCAAATGGCTAAAACAAAACACTTCATTTTCTACCCAAAGTCCAAAAAACCTAGAAAAAGTGTATATACAGCCTATTTTAATAGCGTAGTTCAGAACAGTACTTTCAGATTTTTTCCTCATATTCTATTTTATACCACTCTTCCTCTCAGAGTAGACTGTTCAATCAGACCCTTGTTCTTTTAATACACCCATTTCACTAAATTTCCTAGTCTGTGGACCCTTATTTCAATTAGTATCAAGTGCACTGGAGAGGAAACCTCACCTTTCTCATTTATTCTTTTGGCTATGGCACTTAGCCTTGGTAATTTTCAAAGGATGGAGAAGAAATGAAGAAGTACATACACACAGAGGCATGTTAGAATGTCCCCGGGATGTATGTAGTTATTAACTCAACATTCTCATCTAATTTACATTTGGGGGGAATCCTTTCTCTACAATATATACTATAGAGAGTGAAACTTAACAAAATCATCTTGGCTGGAGATACATAGGAAATATAATCACCTACATATTATGGGGAGGAAAGGTAATCAGAGTTTTAGGATGGAGTGGTAAAGATATATGTTTATCTAAAGGAGGCATGGGCTTAAAAACTACTGAGAAGCACTGCACTGGCATTCTTTTACCTGGAATATGAATTCAAATTCCCAAGAAAAGGCTGAACTCGTCCTCATTCCCTCTCCCTCCACACCAGTGAATCTTGTCATTTCTTGCCAGGCTCCTTTATGCCTTCTTTTTCCATGGCAATGGCTTTCACCACTTCATGGCCAACATTTCTATGCCAATTATCTCATTTCTCCTACTTCCAAAGTCTAACTCAAATGTCCTATCTTTCTTCCTCGTCTACTTAAGAGAAATACTCTATATTCTTCCCTCCTTACCCTCTTCAATTACACACACTTAGCTTGTGTGTGTAAAATATTTATTTTAGTATCTAATTGTCAAACTTGTAGAATCTTTGACTTGTCATTTTCCTGAATAAATTGTATGCCACCCCTCAAAGGTGGGAATTCAGAGCTCTTGTGGTTTTTTTTTTTTTTTTTTTTTTTGCCTTCATCTTGATCTTTTTATCTCACGGATGTTCTACAAATATTAATTGATTCAAATCTGAAAACACAGCCATAAGACTGAATAACTTGTTAATCTACTAGAACCTATACACACAGCACCAAAACATCACCTATTATCTGCCTTGAGCTGAACTGGATAAGATACTAATATATATAAATAATATGTTGAAGTCTGTCTTCCAATATCCTTGCACTGACAGGAAATCTCCATCTCTCATTTTCCTTCTTCTGAATAAACCATCATTTATAATGTCTAAACGACTTCCTAGGGAAATTCAGATGACCCTTAAATCCAAGAATTCCTTCAGTCATTTCAAGAAATGCCATATATGAAGTTATAAGAACAGAACACAGAGAGTTTAATCCTACAACAAACTAGTTTTTTCAGGTAATATTTACTTTAAAAACCTTTCCAAAGGCCTACAATATTGATTCACTGTATTCAGATAGCTAGAATATAATACGAAAATTTTAGAGCTCATATTAGAAATCCTTAGCCACAATTTCCATGAAGTAGATTAAAATAATGAAAATGATAAATAAGTTAAATAACATAAAGATCCTTATAATCTTAGACATTTTATACTCAGTTTTTCAACTCCACTTTAAGGGTGATAGTAAGTGTAAAAGAATCATTTAAGATGCAGAATATGGTATATGTACTCAATGGAATACTGAACACCCATAAAAATAAACTATTGCTTCACACAAAAATACAGGTAAATCTCACAAATATTATGTGGCGGGAAAGAGGCCAAACCTGAAGATGCATATTATAAGACTCATTTATACAAAGCTCAAAAATGGGTCAAACTAACCCACGGGGTCAGAAGTTAGGAGAGTGGTCACCTTTAGGATGAGGCAGCAACTGGGAGAAGGTGTTAGGGTGGCTTCTGGGGTGCTGACACCATTTTATTTCTTGATCTACGTGCTGGTTACACAGATCGGTTCACTGTTTTGAAAATCCATCAAATTATCTATTTGAGATTTGTACCACTTTTCTGTATATATGTTTCAAATAAAAGTTTACTTGCCAAAAATAATAATAATAATGTCCATAAGCTTCTTCCTAATGAAAAGTTACTTTACAGAAAATGTGTACTTCTTTAACAAAACCCATGGGTTAATTTCTAATTGCATAAAACCTGATATGTGACAAAATAATAGCACAACCAATACATGTTCCCCCAAAATGAGTAAAATAATTATTAAATATGGTGCTGCATTGCCTAGTAAAAAGATGAAAAACCTGATTCGGAAATCCATGATTAATGTTAGCATTATCTGTGAAACTAGACAAGTCACAAATGTTCCTTGGTTCTGTTTCAACTATTTGCAATAAGAGTAAGTTTCTATATTCTTCACTAGACCTACTAAAATTGTTCCTTCTCCTTTCAGATCTAGGGAATCTTTCAATTTGGAAGTATGTAAAGTTTTGGGAAGGACAACCAAATGGAAGCAGAGCAGTAGCAGAGCCTGGGATGGATACTTCCTCCATTATCCATCTTGACCTTTACTTTAAGTCAAAAGTGAGTTCAGGATACTCCATTTGTGTTCATGCCAACTGTTTGAGATTTTCCTTGTGGATTCTCATCATGCTTCCATTGTGATCAACAAAATTGGATAATTAAGAATTATTTCTACCTTGGAGGAGCTAACAATACAGAAGGAAGAAGAACACATGTACTCATACCCAATAATACCTGTCTTCACACAGAGAATATCTAAAGTGATATGGTAGTCTATAAAGAGAAGATATGTGGAATAAAAATATAAGTTTTCTTTTGATTAGCAATTAATCTGAACCTTGAAGGATGTATAGAATCACACATGAAGAATGTAAAGCAGAAGGGGAAAATATGTGGCAAACGCTGGGCAACGCCCAGCTAATGCATGGTCCTTCCATCTTCCATACCCATGATGGAATTACTAGTCGATTATTGCAATCTCTTGCTGACCTGGTTCTGAGCATCCGAATCCTTCTCAACATAGTCCTGCTCATTGCCACAATGAGCAGAACAGTCATATAAGATGAAATCTATTTGCCATCCCTGGTGTAAGATAAAACATACAGATGAATAAAGAAACATGAGAAAAGTAAACAGTACTGTTTGGCAGGAGAGGCTATAAAGGAGTAACAGAATACAAATATGAAAATTTACATTAAAGCCAGATCATGGAGTGCTAGAGTGACCTGAATGCATTAACAAATTTGGATTCTTTCCTATTCCTTACTGCCCAGCAAATGAGGCTCAGTGTTAAATATCACTCTGTGCATGTATGTGAAACGAAAAGCTTCTACCTTATAACTTTCTCCATCAAGGGAGAGAAATAGAGTGCAGAAAGTATATGACAGAGGTTGACAAGGCATAAGTGGCATAAGGACAAGAGATAAGAACAATTTTAGGTGCTGGTAATAGCCTTGTTGATAGAGTTGATTGTGGATCCGAGAAAAGAATCAAGGGAGCTAATGGGTTAGAATATGGGTGTTGAGAAATCAGAAACCACAGAAAAGGTTAAGTACAGGTTCATTAAGAGTGAGTGAGGGAGGAGAAAACAGAATTATGATGAACAGACAAATGAGATAAGAGAGATTCAAAGTTTGCAATTTTGAAGCTGGAACATTAGTTCCCAGAGATTATATGACCCTTTGAGACAGTGTTTAGAGGTACTGATGGGGGATGACAATTTTGAGGAATGAGAGAGTGAATAAGAATAATAAAACTAAAGAGTGTGAGAGGGTCCTGGAGGTCAGTGGAAAACATTAATGCAGATGAGAAAAGTCAGAATGTCAGCTGTCCACCAGCCTCCAGAGAGGAGTAGGGTTCCCAGAGATGGCACTGGAACAAGAGTTTAAAGCTTTAGAAGGAGGCATCAAGGAGAAGTGTGCTCACCCTTTCTCCTCAAAACTGGAATGAGGGGTAGGAGAATAAACAAGACTATTGAAAGATCATGTAAGGGGCAGGTAGGCTATGGTTACAGGGAAAGATAGGAGGAATGATAAAGAAAAAGGCAAGAATTTTGGGGAGTTTTGACACAAAATTTAACAGGCATTCCTAATTGGCAATCTCAGATCCTATGAGGCCAAACAAATCTGGACTTACTGAAGGCTTCGTTTTCCCCCAGCTATTTTTAAAAACATAGGCTAAAACCTCCTGAGCAGTTTTTACCCAGAACAGAATAGAGAAGGGATGATCTTCCCTACATGTCTTCAATAAAACTAAGCTAATACATATAGCAATAGACCACTTGATTTCCAATCAATTGCAAGGATCTCAGTTCTTAAAGGCATCACATCACTTCTGCTTCATTTTTCTTTCTTCAAATCTACAAGTATTTACAGAACATCAGAAGTTACCTTGACATTTCTTACAAAACTAAACATGTCCTTACCATTTGATTCAGCAATTATACTTCTTGATATTTACCCATATGAGTTAAAAACTACATTCACACAGAAGCCTACACACAAATGTTTATAGCAGTTTCATGCATAATTGCCAAAACTCAGAAGTAACCAAGATGTCCTTCAATAAGTGAATAAATAAACAAACTGTGGTACATCTATACAATGGAGTATTATTCAGTGTTAAAAAGAAATGAGCTATCAAGCCACAAAAAGACATGGAGGAACTTTAAATGCACATTGCTAAGTGAAAGAAGCCAGTATGAAAACACTATACATAGTTGAGTCCAACTATATGACATTCTGAAAAAGGCAAAACTATGGAAATAGTGAAAAGACCAGTGGTTGTCAGGGGTTTGGAAGAGGGAAAGAGGATGGCAGGCAAAGCACAGGAGATTTTTAGGACAGTGCAACTACTCTGTATGGTGTTATAATGATAGATACATATTATTATGCATCTGTCAAAACCCATAGAATGGACAACACAAAGGGTGAACCCTGATTTAAACTATGAATCTCTACCTATGGGTTCATGAAGAAAAAAATAAAAAATACAAATAACTATGGGTCTCAATATATTGATATTGGCTTATCAAAGTAACAAATGTATCACACTAATGCAAGACATTAATTATAGGGGAAACTGGGGTGGGTTGGATGTGAGGAGTATATGGGAATTATCTGTACTTTCTGCTCAAATTTTCTGTAAATCTAAAAATTCTCTAAAAAGTAAAGTTTATGAACTTAAAAAAAGTTAGCCCTGAAGTGTTGAAGAAATTTAACTACTTTCCAGGACTTTATTTCTGACTTACACCAAATTTTGAAATGTACTTCTATGGTCATAGGTAGCAGCTTTTTCCATGATCTTCCACTAGAAGATTAGTTGCATTCTGTTGTTTATTCACATGGCAAAGAAGTAGGCCATCTCCCTCAACTGATAAAACCAAACAAAGGGGACTATAAAGGAAGCTAGGGTGCTATGGTCCATTCAGCTTCCAAATATGAGGATCACTGGGCCACACATCAGCTTAAGAATTGCACCCAGATCATGGCGTCTGCCCTGCCCTTCCTTACACTGCATCCATTTTAGGAGCATTTATTCCTCCTATTTCTAAAGAAGATGATGGTGAGAGTAGGATTTGCTCTTTCATCAGGACTTATTTGAAATAAAATGGACCAGTTTGAGTCGTGCCAAAATGCCTTACCCACCCTCAGTCTCCCCACAACACACAAAGCAAAGTAGCTTGAAAGGGTGAGCTTCTGATGATGAAATGGAGAAGTTAGTGAACAAGCCTACATAAAAATTCAGAATTGAAAACACATTTTATCTCACCTGTTTTATGTAGGCAGATCTCTAAAACTGACAATATTAGAATTATTTTCTCACCGAGAGGCATGCTATCTGCATTTTAATCAACCGATGAAGTTTTACAAAACGATGAAGTGCCTTCCTGACCAGACAGGGGGAAAGTAAATTGGATGCAAAAGAGCTGCCACAGAAGGTGAAACAAATTATCTTTAATTCATCTCAAAGCTTCAAGCTCTGTTTCAGAAATGCTGCCAAGTTTCAGGGTGAAATAAGGAAATTTCCCTTTCCCTCTAGCCAACTATTTCATTTACCCTTCTTAAGATATACTCTTTCCTTAGAAACGTAGAATCTTTTATATTTAGAGATGACCTTGCACTTCCTACTATAATACTTGGTAGACAAGAGAATAGTCTTCCACTGCCAGGTTTTAAGCAGTTCTTGTAGAGAAGAAAAATAAATTGAGCCAGAGTTACTGCTTACATTTATTTTCCTAGAATTCACCTCTGATAGGTATTTCTAGCTCACTCTCCAAATATTAAAACCACAAAAGAAATGAAAAAGAAGCTTTAGAACATACTAATGCAGTTTTTAAAAAAGTAATAATAATATATGTGGGTTTTGCTAACAGGAAGCAAAAAATAAAAATAATGTATGCATAATTTTGCTGAATAGTCTAATGGTCTTAAAGACTCTCTGGAGATATGAAATATAAAACCTGTTTCTTCTAACAACATTTTACTTGATCATGGACTGCATTCTTGAATTGAATATTAAGGTGGCTTGTTAGAATTATTATTTAGAAGAGGGGTCCCCAATCCCCTGGCTACGGACCGGTATCAGTCTGTGGTCCATTAGAAACCGGGCGGCACAGCAGGTGAGCTGCAGGTGAGCAACTGAGCATTAACAACTGAGCTCCACCTCCTGTCAGACCAGTGGCAGCATTAGATTCTCACAGGAGCTTGAATCTTATTGTAAACTGCACATGTGAGGGACCTAGGTTGCCTGCCCCTTATGAGAATCTAACTAACGCCTCATGATCTGAGGTGGAAATTTCATCCTGAAACCATCCCCCCATCCCTTGGAAAAATAGTCTTCCATGAAACCAGTCCCTGATGCTGAAAAGGTTGGGGATTGCTGATTTAGAGCATACATTTGTTTGACATAAACTGATTCCAGACTATTTCTAAAGGTTGTTTTCAAAGATTTTTGCAAAGGTACCCTGTTCAGAGTTGACATGGAGATATCAAATAGCAAAACCTTGTGTTAGAGAAATGTTTTTCTTTTTAAATATTTAGGGTAGTGTTGAGAATAACTGCTTTTCAAAAATGGATGTAAGAAGAAATAATGTGCTATTAAATTCTTCTTTTGTAAAAGTTGACAACGGCATGAGAGATTCAAAAACTGAACAGAGTAGATATATAAGGCAATGCTTTTCCATTGAATAGTATTCAACATAAATGCGTATGCACCAAAACAGTATAAAAATTTCACAGTTTTACTCATTGTCATATTTCTAAGATAAAGCAGGTTTCTAACAGAATTCTTAACAGTGATCTCTTTAGATAAATCAGGGAGAAAATTACAACTGAACCATTGATCTACTGTGGGTCAGGATGGTGACCAGCTCTGGCTCATGGTCTTGACATATCCAGGCAGAACTAAGTCAGTTTTTCTGCAAATTCCCATCTCTTCCCCTGTGAAACGGGAAGTGTACCAAGCCACTCACCCTCTTAAAGTCAAATTTCAATCCTTTGTGATATACGTGTTTATATTTCCTTTGATCAGTGTCTCCAGAATGGTACAGAAATACCTAGCATACATGGAAAGCTTTTAAAACTTTTTCAATTCATGATTTTTTTTCTAAAAGAAACTGAAAGCATACCACATGTTATGTTCTTTATGATCCAGTACTTTTCAAGTTAAAACATCATTCATTTCCTGAAAAATCCCGGCCTTAGTTTTCTCCAACACTAAAACTGAGGAAATAATAGCTGTCTAAATTTTTCTGCCACTATGGAGTAAAACTGAGATATTACTAAGAAAAGCATTTAGAACTCTTATGATTCACTAGTTGGTTAAGTGTTTTTCTTTGGAGAAGCTAAATGCTCTTTGAAAGTAGAATTACATGGGCCCTCCATCTAAGTGAGGAAAGCAGAAGACAGTTTATCATACTCGACCTCTTGACATAGCCAAAGGGAAACTGAAACTCTAAAAGATGATTAGCTAGCATCACTAGAAATAACAGAACTCAAACAAACTGAGCTCCCAGGCGAGAGCTTCCTGAGAAACATGCCGCTCCCTTCAAGCCGAGAGCAAATGCTAGATATTTTCATCTTTAACTTAACCTATCAATTTCAGCTACTGAGGAAAGAAACTTTATACACCACATACAAATTTTAGAATGTAAAAATTATTAAACACACAGCTGAATTCAATATAGGAATGACTATTTGTTCTTTGAAAAAAAATCACAGTTTACAGCAATCTTTGAAAAACGTAATTGGAAAAAAGGAACCCCTAATTTCAAAAAAATGCTGCTGTTTCCCTTCCCTGGTGATGCTAAATTGCATAATATTCTAACTGGATGCATATCTTCTTCCACTTTCCATATGCACCTAATGATTCCTATGATAATTAAGGATTAACATAGTTTTGTAATAAAATCCCAAAATTTTTCCAGAAACCTAATTTTAGTTAACAATTTTACACACTAACTTTGTGCACTGAAACCAATCCACTCACTTAGTTGATTCAATGGGTCACCCATCAGTCATAACTAGATGCCTTTCTACAGGCCTGACCCAATCCCGGCTCTCCATCCTTCATACTTCAGTTCTCATCCTTAGCTTAGCCAAGTTAGATTTTTGGTATCTATCTTCTCTCGAGAAAGTGGTGAAGATATATGACCTGAAGTCAGCTGATCTTGAGGCACAATTCTAACATATTCCTGATGTCCTTCTTCCTTTAGAAAGCCACTGATTTCAAGAAAATGGCTAAGCAGACAGAGACCACAGAAAGAGGTAGCAACTGAAAACTTTATCAAACTTGATTATTTTGTAGAATATTTAAAATACACTTACTATTTAGAGAGCAAAGTTTACAAATTATACCAACATTCTGCTTTTTTCATTAATGCATATAAAACCCTTTATGTTGGATAGCATGCCAGTCTTTTGTCCTGAGATCCTGAGTCTCATTTAAATTAGGATATCCCATCTTCACCTCAAATACGACACGGCTACGGCCTAACTCGTCATTAGTCTCACAAACCCCATGACTCTGACCTTCTGAACTGCAACCTTAAACTTTAATGCACAAGTGGCCTCCCTTTCCAAGGAGACTCTAAATTCTTTCAGGGAAGAGATCATGATTTAGATTTTTCTGATCTCTCACAAAAACTGATACTTAATACTTGACAGAATCTGCTCAATAAAGCCAGGCACAGTGGCTCACACCTATAATCCCAGCACTTTGGGAAGCCAAGGCAGGAGGATCACTTGAGTTTAGGAGTTCAACACCAGCCCGGGAAACACAGCAAGACTTCCATCTCAACAAAAACAACTTTAAAAAAATAAGCTATCTGTGGTAGATTGTGCCTGTAGGAGGATCCCTTAAGCTTAGGTGGTCCAGGCAACAGTGAGCCATGATCGTGTCACTGCACTCCAGCCTGGGCAACAGAGAACCCATCTCTAAAAAAGAGAATTTGCCCAGTAAATATTTTTCAATTAATACATCAGAAATAGTAAAATATGTAACTTAACAATATAGGAATTTCACTAATTTGCATAACTTGATTATTTGGGTGGTTTAGATACTCTTTGACTTCTGGAATACAGAAGACCTGTTTTAACAGAGCTAACAAAAATTTAGCAAGCTTAAGTTAAATCTCCTTTTATTTATTCTATATATTCTAAGACGGAAGTGACAGACAGTGAATTGAACAAACGGTAAGGATTTTTTACAAACAAAATAATTTTAATAGGAAAATTAGAGGATGATTTAAAAACTGGCCAAAAATAAAATTCATGAGTTAAATCACTACTTTACTTTCTACTGGCAACAGCCAAAAATATTTATTTCTATAGATATAGCAAAACATTGTTTAAAACTTCAGTTTATAAAATGCAACAACTTGTGATTTCTACTCTCCAAGGAAAAAAAATTCATTTGTAACATACTGTGGACCAACCTGGGAAATAGGTAGATTTGAATTCACAATGACATGCTAACATACTAACATTACACTGCAGTAGTCTCACTGGCTCCTGCAGAAGTCATTAAAAAATTGTCCGACTGAAAAAAAAAGAGTTAGTATTTTAAGAACAAAAATAAAATAAGAATACTTTGAGAACATTCTATATTTCTAATATCATTTATTAAATGCCTATTATGAGCCTAATGATTTACATACATTGTCTCATGTAATTCTCACAACATCACAGTAAATTGCTAGTTCCATTTTAGAGGTGAAGAAACAGAGTCTCAGAGAAATCAAACAGTTTGGCCCAGATTACAAACTAGAACATGACAGAAAGCATTTGGCCCCAGTCCCAAATTTTTCCTACCATATCATGCTGCTCCTATTAATAGTGGATATCAAGTTTTGGCACTATTAAAAATGGCCTTTGCAAACTCATAGAGACAGAAAGTATAATGACGGTTGCCAGGAGTGGGGAGGGGTGGAACATGAGGAGTAATTGGCAGGGTCAGTTTGGGATGACGAAAATGTTATGGACCTGTATACTGGGAATAAAACAATGCGAATATACTAAATGCCACAAAACTATCTACTTAAAAATGGTTAAAATGGTAAAAATTTCTGTTATGCACATTTTAACACTATGGTTTTTTTATTATACTTTATGTTCTAGGATACATGAGCAGAATGTGCAGGTTTGTTACATAGTTACACACATGCCATGGTGGTTTGCAGCACCCATCAACCCGTCATCTACATTAGGTATTCCTCCTGCTATCCCTCTCCTAGCCTCCCACCCCTGACATGCCACTGTGTGATGTTCCCCTCCCTGTGTCCATGTGTTCTCATTGTTCAACTCACACTTATGAGTGAGAACATGAGGTGTTTGGTTTTCTGTTCCTGTGTTAGTTTGCTGAGAATGATGGTTTCCAGCTTCATCCATGTCCCTACAAAGGACATGAACTCATCTTTTTTATGGCTGCATAGTATTCCATGGTGTACATGTGCCACATTTTCTTGATCCAGTCTATCACTGATGGACATTTGGGTTAGTTCCACATCTTTGCTATTATGAATAGTGCTGCAATAAACATACGTGTGCATGTGTCTTTATAGTAGAATGATTTATAATCCTTTGGGTATATACCCAGTAATGGGATTGCTGGGTCAAATGGTATTTCTGGTTATAGATCCTTGAGGAATTGCCACACTGTCTTCCACAATGGTTGAACTAATTTACACTCCCACCAACAGTGTAAAAGCGTTCCTATTTCTCCATATCCTCTGCAGCATGTGTTGTTTCCTGACTTTTTAAGGATCACCATACTAACTGGCATGAGATGGTATCTCATTGTGGTTTTGATTTGCAATTCTCTAATGACCAGTGATGACAAGCTTTTATTCATATGTTTGTTGGCCACATAAATGTCTTCTTTTGAGAAGTGCCTGTTCATATCTGTCACCCACTTTTTGATGGGGTTGTTTTTGTCTTGTAAATTTGTTTAAGTTCTTTGTAGATTCTGGATATTAGCCCTTTGTCAGATGGATAGAGGGCAAAAATTTTCTCCCATTCTGTAGGTTGCCTGTTCACTCTGATGGCAGTTTCTTTTGCTGTACAGAAGCTCTTTAGTTTAATTAGATCCCATTTGTCAATTTTGGCTTTTGTTGCCATTGTTTTGGTGTTTTAGTAATGAAGTCTGTGCCCATGCCTACGTCCTAAATGGTATTGCCTAGGTTTTTTATGGTTTTAGGTATTATGTTTAACTCTTTAATCCATCTTGAGTTGAATTTTGCATAAGGTGTAAGGAAGGGGTCCAGTTTCAGTTTTCTGCATATGGCTAGCCAGTTTTCCCAACATCATTTATTAAATAGGGAATCTTACCCCATTGCTTGTTTTTGTCAGGTTTGTCAAAGATCAGATGGCTGTAGATGTGTGGCATTATTTCTGAGGCCTCTGTTCTGTTCCACTGTCTATATATCTGTTTTGGTACCAGTACCATGCTGTTTTGGTTACTGTGGCCTTGTAGTATAGTTTGAAGTCAGGTAGCATGATGCCTCCAGCTTTGTTCTTTTTGCTTGGGATTGTCTTGGCTATACCAGCTCTTTTTTGGTTCCATATGAAATTTAAACCAGTTTTTTCTAATTCTGTAAAGAAAGTCAATGGTAACTTGATAGGAATAGCACTGAATCTATAAATTACTTTGGGCAGTATGGCCATTTTCACTATTTTGATTCTTCCTATCATGAGCATGGAATGTTTTTCCATTTGTTTGTGTCCTCTCTTATTTCCTTGTAGTCCTCCTTGAAGAGGTCCTTCACATCCTTGTAAGTTGTATTCCTGTGTATTTTATTCTCTTTGTAGCAATTGTGAATGGGAGTTCACTCATGATTTGGCTCTCTGTCTATTATTGGTGTAAAGGAATGCTTGTGATTTTTTGCACATTGATTTTGTATCCTTAGACTGCTGAGGTTGCTTAGCAGGTTAAGGAGATCCTGGGCAGAGATGATGGGGTTTTCTAAATATACAATCATGCCATCTGTAGACAGAGACAACTTGATTTCCTGTCTTTCTATTTGAATATCTTTATTTATTTCTCTTGCCTGATTGCCCTGGCCAGAACTTCCTATGTTGAATAGGAGTGGTGAGAGAGGACATCCTTGTCTTGTGCCGGTTTTCAAATGGAATGCTTACAGCTTTTACCCATTCAGTATGATATTGGCTATGGGTTTGCATAAATAGCTCTTACTATTTTGAGATATGTTCCATCAATACCTACCTTATTGAGAGTGTTTAGCCTGAAGCTGCCTCCCTGGCTCAAGTGATTCTCTGCCTCAGCCTCCTGAGTAGCTGGGATTCCAGGCACATGCCACCACGCCTAGCTAATTTTTGTATCCTTATTAAGGACAAGGTTTCACTCCTGACCTCATGATCTCCCGGCCTTGGCCTCCCAAAGTGCTGGGATCACAGGCATGAGCCACTGTGCCTGGCCAAATTTTATTGAAGGCCTTTTCTGCATCTATTGAGATAATCACGTGTTTTTTGTCATTAATTCTGTTTATGTGATGCATTACATGTCTTGATTTGTGTATGTTGAACCAGCCTTGCATCCCAGGGATGAAGCTGACTTGATTGTGGTGGATAAGCTTTTTGATGTCCTGCTGGATTTGGTTTGCCAGTATTTTATTGAGGATTTTCGCATTGATGTTCCTCGGGTATACTGGCCTGAAATTTTCTTTTATTGTTTTGTCTCTGCCAGGTTTTGGTATCAGGATGTTGCTGGCCTCATAAAATGAGTTAAGGAGGAGTCCCTCTTTTTCTATTGTTTGGAATAGTTTCAGAAGGAATGGTACCAACTCCTCTTCATACGTCTGGTGGAATTTGGCTGTGAATCCGTCTGGTCCTAAGCTTTTTTTGGCTGGTAGGTTATTAATTACTGCCTCAATTTCAGAACTTGTTATTGGTCTATTCAGGGATTTGACTTCTTCCTGGTTTAGTCTTGGGAGGGTGTATGTGTTCAGGAATTTACATATTTCTTCTAGAATTCTAGTTTATTTGCGTAGAGGTGTTTATAATATTCTCTTATGGTAGTTGTGATTTCTGTGGGATCAGTGGTGATCTCCCCTTTATCATTTTTTATTGTGTCTCTTTGATTCTTCTCTCTTTTCTTCTTTATTAGTCTGGCTAGCCATCTATCTATTTTGTTAATCTTTTCAAAAAAACAGCTCTTGGATTCATTGATTTTTAAAGGGTTTTTTGTGGCTCTATCTCCTTCAGTTCTGCTCTGATCTTAGTTTTTCTTGTCTTCTGCTAGCTTTCGAATTTGTTTGATCTTGCTTCTCTAGTTCTTTTAATCGTGATGTTGGGGTGTGGATTTTAGATCTTCCCCACTTTCTCCTGTGAGCATTTAGTGCTATAAATTTCCCTCTAAACACTGCTTTAGCTGTGTCCCAGAGATTCTGGTACATTGTGCCTTTGTTCTCATTGGTTTCAAAGAACTTATTTATTTCTGCCTTAATTTTGTTATTTACCCAGTAGTCATTCAGGTTGTTCAGTTTCCATGTAGTTGTGTGGTTCCTGAGTTTCTTAATCATGAGTTCTAATTTGATTGCACTGTGGTCTGTGTGACTGTTTATTATTATTTCTGTTCTTTAGCATTTTCTGAGGAGTGTTTTATTTCCAATTATGTGGGCAAATTTAGAATAAGTGCTATGTGGTGCTGAGAAGAATGTATATTCTGTTGATTTGGGGTGGAGAGTTCTGTAGATGTCTATTAGGGCTGCTTGGTCCAGAGCTGAGTTCAAGTCCTGAATATCCTTGTTAATTTTCTGTCTTGTTGATCTGTCGAATATTGACAGTGGGGTGTTAGTCTCCCACTATTATTGTGTGGGAGTCTAAGTCTCTGTGTAGGTCTCTAAGAACCTGCTTTATGAATCTGGGTGCTCCTGTATTGGGTGCATATATGTTTAGGATAGTTAGCTCTTCTTGTTGCATTGATCCCTTTACCATTCTATAATGCCCTTCTTTGTCTTTTTTGATCCTTGTTGGTTTAAAGTCTGTTTTATCAGAAACCAGGATTGCCACCCCTGCTTTTTTTCCTTCCCATTTGGTTAGTAAATATTCCTGCATCTCTTTATTTTGAGCCTACATGTGTCTTTGCATGTGAGATGGGTCTCCTGAATACAGCACACTGATGGGTCTTGACTGATGGGTCCAATTTGCCAGTCTGTGTCTTTTAATTGGGGTATTTAGGCCATTTAAATTTAAAGTTAATATTGCTTTGTGTGAAATTGATCCTGTCATTATGATGCTAGCTGGTTATTTTGCCCATTAGTTGATGCAGTTTCCTTATCGTGTCAATGATCTTTACAACTTGGCATGTTTTTGCAGTGGCTGGTACTGGTTTTTCCTTTCCATATTTACTGCTTCCTTCAGGAGCTCTTGTAAGGCAGGCCTGGTGGTGACAAAGTCTCTCAGCATTTGCTTGTCTGTAAAGGATTTTATTTCTGCTTCACTAATGAAGCTTAGTTTGGCTGGATATGAAATTCTGGGTTGAAAATTCTTTTCTTTAAGAATGTGGAATATTGGCCCTCACTCTCTTCTGGCTTGCAGGGTTTCTGCAGAGAGATCCACTGTTAGTCTGATGGGCTTCCCTTTGTGGGTAACCCGATCTTTCTCTGTATTTGCCCTTAACATTTTTTCCTTCATTTCAACCTCGGTGAATCTGATGATTATGTGTCTTGGGGTTGCTCTTCTCAAGGTGTATCTTTGTGGTATTCTCTGTATTTCATGAATTTGAATGTTGGCCTGTCTTGCTAGGTTGGGGAAGTTCTCCTGGATAATATCCTGAAAAGTGTTTTCCAACTTGATTCCATTCTCCTCATCTCTTTCAGGTACACCAATCAAATATAGGTTTGGCCTTTTCACATAGTCCCATATTTCTTGGAGGCTTTGTTCATTCCTTTTCATTCTTTTTTCTCTAATTTTGTCTTCACACTTTATTTAGTTAAGTCGATCTGCAATATCTGATATCCTTTCTTCTGCTTGATTGATTTGGCTAGTGATACTTTTGTATGTTTCACGAAGTTCTCGTGCTGTGTTTTTCAGCTCCATCAGTTCATTTACGTTCTTCTCTAAACTGGTTATTCTAGTTAGCAATCCCTCTAACCTTTTTTCAAGGTTCCTAGCTTCCTTCCAATGGGTTGGAACATGCTCCCTTAGCTTGAAGGAGTTTGTTATTACCCACCTTCTGAAGCCTACTTCCGTGAATTCGTCAACTTCATTCTCCATCCAGTTTTGTTCCCTTGCTGGCCAGGAGTTGCGATCCTTTGGAGAAGAAGAGGCATTCTGGTTTTTGGAATTTTCAGCTAAGTCATTATAACCATTCTCAAAAGCATATTTTTAACTAATGGGGCTTATGATGTGATGTTTTCATCTTTATATTTAAGAGGTTCCAGTTTCAAGGTATTTTGTGACTGTTAGATTTCACTTATTTATACTTATAAATGAGTAAATGTAGATCATGAATTATTATAAGATCTCATATGTAATCCCTGCCTAATTATTAATGAGGGCTAAGTCATAAAAGGCAACCACTGTCACTCATGGGAAAAAATATGTCCCATAGCATGCAAAGAGCACTGGATGATTGATGGCTACAGCAGAAGAGACCAAGGCCAGCCAAGCTAGAGAAACAACCAGAGTAATGTGTCGCTCCAAACTATGGCTGCTTCCCAGTTGTATAGCACAAACACAGTAATTCAGCCTTAACAAGAAAATGAAAGGCAAATCACTACTAATCATAAAGCAAACAAAAACATTTGGTGAGACTAATGAATACTACTTATAATAGAACAGCAAAAATCTACATGTTTTTTGAAAATTCTCATCAAAAATGCCTCTTTTAAAAAGAAAAAAAATTAATGTATTAAATAAGTTAATTTCTTAATGTAAAATTTAAAAATGGATTTTAATAATTTTAACGATGCATAAATTCAACATAATACAGTATGAAATAGTGTGTAATGTTGCAATTGAATTACTTTTAATTTCACAAACACCAATATGAGAGGTGGTGATAGGGCACGGCTCTTAAAGCTAACTCTCTAAGTTCACGTACTAGCTTCAAATATGATTTACTAGCTGGGTAACCAAGATATTCTTTATTGACTCTGGAGGAACTTAGGGAAGAAATTCTGTTTCATCACAAAAATCTGTTTCTTTACTATTACCTATAGTCTACCCAATCACGTACAGCTAGGGTTGCCAGATTTAACAAATAAAAATACAGGATGCTCAGTTAAATTTGAATTTTAGATAAACAATAAATAATTTTGCCTAAATTATACTAAAAACTTATGTACTGTTTATCTGGAATGCAAATTTGACTGCATGCCTTGCATTTTGTCTGGCAACCACCTACAGCACCTCTGCTAATACTATACTTACTATTTTTCATTATTTTTAGTAAGCACACCATAACAATAGCATCATAAATCATGCTTTGTGCTATATGGCATGTAATTACACAATCAGCTGGCAGCCTGTGTAAAGAACTGCAATGGATTCAAGAGGTTTCCTAACTTTTGAGTTAAAGTGGTGACCGTTTATGGAATTGTTTTAAGACAGTTAAAGACATTCTGTTTCAATCTGTTCTTGATATGTTTCCTAAGGGGACATAACAGCTTTTAGTATTTGCTTTTACACAAATGGCAACGACTGGAATATTCAATTATGGATTTATGTATACAATTATAAAATTGATCACAGCAATCAAGTTTCTGCCCACATAAGCATATTTCACATCACTATATGGATGCTTTTACAAAAGTTCCTTTGACATTGCAAAGCTACAAGTTTTAAAAGATTTGTTCTAAACTTCAAAATTAGCATTATTGAATATTTTTTCAAAAGCCATACTTGATTGTTAAATTATAATAATCCAAGCATAAGAATTTTTAAATCCTATGTTAAATAACAATTCTGTAATCGAATATAGATATGAATTAGCAAAAAATCAAAACTTTGACTACAATTTAAAATCACAAAAACATTAAATAAAATGTTTTGTGCTTTTTTACTGTTAGTAAAACAAGTTTTGAACTCAAAGGTAATTTTGATCATCAAAACGTCTCAATAATATAGGTTCAATAATATAGGTTTTCTATGTGGCATTTATACTATTTCAAAGCAATTTGACAACAGTTATCCCATGAACCAACCAATCTCTTGCAAATGGTTTTATCAAATAAAGCACAATTAATATAAACACCAGTGAAATACTGATATTTACAAAAGATCTATTTACTCCAAACTAATGAAAATGAATCTTCCAACCCAAATTATAAAAATACAAAAGAAAAACTATAATAACAAACTTTTTTCTATTCATCTCTAAAACATGACCTAAATGATTCAATCTCAAGTTATCAATAGTATTTGTAATACTAGACAAAAAATGTTAGCAAAATTATATTTTATTTCATCTCTTATAAAAAACATGTTTGCTAATCTGTGAGAGTAATAGAAACATAGACTCTTGACCATGTGAAGATAAAGATCAGTAAGCTAAAGCAGAAAACAGTTACATTCCCTGTGAGTCATCATATTCCATTGACTAAAAATCACAATTTAAGGAAATTCTGTAGCCAACTAAACACTTAACAACAGTGCTATGACCATTTGGGGGACTTTGGAAAACAATGTAAATCTTGAAGAGCGAATATCTGGCAACTTTTCTAAACTAGATCATAATCTCAGGAAACGATAAATTTAAGATCCAACAGAGTACTTTTTTAATGCTACACTGAATTATTTTTCAAAACCAACCCAAAAATATGTTTTTCAAAAGTTTAATGGATTTAATTATTTTTTAACCTTTATCATGATATCCACTTTGTTGCCAACACCTAGATTATATCCTCTTGTCGACTCTGAGCTTCTCTCCCTTCCAATCTCCCTTGTTTAATGCTCCTAAAAACATTTTTCCCAGCTGTGCCAGTTTCCAAGAAAGCACATTTAGAAAAATAAGAATAGCCAACATATATTGAGCAACTATGAGCAGGGCACTATGCCTATATATATACACACATATATATTTATATGCATATATACACACAGCGTCATCTCATAGACTGGAAAGTGAGAAGTAGGAAGTGGTAGGAATTGGAACTGGAAGAAAAAGCGGGCTCCACATTGCACTGGGCCTCCTGACCCATGTAAAGGGAGTTGCACATTATTCCTAGGACAATGAGAAGTCATCAAAAAGTTTTAAGGAAGAAAATGATACAGTTGGATTTGCCATTTAGAAATAATACTCTAGCTACTACTCTGGAGAATTAATCAGGCAAAAGAAAATGGTTGGAGGCAGAACTACCATATAGGAAGATGCCACAATGATACAGGCCAAGCTAGTGGCCTGAACTAGTGTAGCAGTGAGAACTATTTAGTAGGTAGACCCAAGAGAACATAGTGATAGATTGGATATGATAGAAGAGGGGAAAAAGGAGACAAAGATGACATCCAGATTGCTAGCAAAGGCAACTGAGGATAGTGGTGCTATTCATGAGATGAAAAACAGAGAAGGAAAAATCTAGGAACTTGGAAATATCCAGCAAACAGATATCCAGGCCTGGGTATATTCACTCATTCAATAAACATTTTTAAGCACCTGGCTTGGAGCTCAGATCTATACTATACTTCTGTTACAGCACCTATATTCTATTTGGGCTTATAGTTTTAATACATTGGGTATTGTGCATGTCTGCCTCACCTTCAAATCTCTATATTGCAAATATAGTCTTGTCATAAATTCTAGAAGCATCAATGAACAGATGAATGAATGAATCAGTCATTAAAAGTAACTTTGCCAAATGTATTATAGTAAAAAGAATTGATTAGCATTGCCAAAAAGGCTGTTAGTAGAGTTAAATTTCAATGGCCTTGGATCCACAACAGAGATATTAAGCATACGTTTAAAGATTTAACATAAAACATTAAATAATAAGAGGTCCACATTCTTCCTCACCCTCATATATAAATCAATTATATGTCAACTCAATTTTCAATATTTGAAGGAAAGACTCAAAATCTATCAGAACTAAGAAATTCCTTTATATATAATTACCTAAAGAACATTGTTTTCATTTTAGTTGTATCTCACAGGATGAAGCGTAGGTAGATGATAGGCCACCCATGCCAGATGTGGTCCATATTCACAATCATTCACTTATGCTATTGTGAACAAGGTAACTCAAGATAGCAGATGGGTCGCTGACTAAATACATGTCATACGTGGTTTGATTAAGAGATAGTGGCAGCCAATAGGACTGCTTCTCATACACTAGTCCACTGCTGTTGTGAGGCTCAGTGAAAAGCCTCCCAGAAGGAAATACTGGCAGGTATGACTGCTAGGAAAGTATATAGACCCTGTCGTAAAATTTTTTTAGTGAATTACCGACTTTTCATTAGTAGCCAATGGGCAGTGTCTTTATTAGAGGAACTGCTAGATAAATGGGTTGTCAAGTCCATTTTTTTAGGCACAGCCTAAAATATTTCTAAAATATATAACAGATATATTGCATTATTCACCTGCAAGCCTTATGGCAAACCTGTGGGATATGCATTAAAATTCCCATTTTACCAATGAAGAAACTGAGGCTCAGAAAAAAATTTTATGATCACACAGTTAGAAAGTAGCAAAAATGAGATTCCAGGATCCCAGATCAAATTATCAAATCTGTGTCCTCTTACCTGCCCACACTGTCTCTCAAAGACGTAAGTTCCTGTTAAGGAAAGCCAACCTAGCAATGGTAGACTACATTAACTCAGGGCAAGATTCCCTTAAGGAAGGTAGAAGAGAATGAGTTGTCTTGGTTTAGTTTGGGTGAGAGATGGGAGATAAATCAAGTACATGCTTAACACTTAGTAGGAGCTACAGAAGATGCAAGAAAAGTCTAAAATGTGGTCCCTTTCTTCATGGAGTTGGTAGGAGACATTGTAATTTCCCAGTGTTTATAGGATAGTTTCTAACTTATTTCATCTTTGTGAAAATCAACGTTATAGCTGATTAGCTAAAAGAATACTGCCTATGCCTTCTACTGAAAGAGCTTATAGCCTTAAAACTTCCAGGAACACTGACTCCTTTTTACTGTGGTACTAGGAATGGATCCAGTGTCATAAGGCAGCTGAATTTCAGAGTGAATCCATGATTGGCTTGCACAAAGATTACAGCCAAAATTCCAATTCTTTCAGAATGCTTTTGTAAAGAAAGCTATGTTTCAATCTAATAGGTATAAAGAAAGAAGCAGAAGAATGTTATATTCATTATATTCTCCTCCACCCACTGACTTGTGTCTTACCCACGAGAACCTGGCAGGTGAAAAACACCTAAGGCAAAAAACCAGGGACACCTCTGATTTTCAGCATGCTTGGTCAAAAAGCCTGCAGAAAAAAAAGGCAATATTGCTCCCTTAACCAAATTATTACTTATAATAAAATGAGTCACAGCTGCCAATTTTATGGTTCACCCCTTTCCTTAATTTTAAGGTTTTATTTTAAGACCAGTCATTACTTATTTAAGGCCCCTGCCTTTACACAGCATCGTTTTGGACCACAAAATTGAGCAGCTCAAAAGGGTTCTGGCTTTTAAGGAATTTACAGTCTAACAAGAAAGACAGACTCTTAAACAAACAAGCTGAATATCTGAGTATGAGTCAGACATGAATTTTTTTTTTTTTGAGACAAGGTCTTGCTCTGTTGCCCGGGCTGGAGTGCAGTGGCACAATCACAGCTCACTGCAGCCTCAACCTCCTGAGCTCAAGCAATCCTCCCATCTCAGCCTCCAGAGTAAATGGAGCTATAGGCATGCACCACCACACCTGGCTAATTTTTGTATTTTTTGTACAGATGGGGTCTCACTATGTTTCCCAGGCTGGTCTTGAGGTCCTGGGCTAAAGTGATGCTCCCACCTCAGCTCCCCAAAGTGCTTGGATTACAGACTGATTTTCTAAATACTTAAGTTTTCCTTCACATTTTGCATATAGTACAAATTTTACCAAAATGGCCATAATTCCAGAGTAAAAAAAAAAAGGAGTATGAAGTCATCAGCTGTAAGAGGACTTTTGCTCAGTAAAAAAGCAAAATTCAAAGATGTCATCGAATTGTAAGGTGCAATCAGTTTGGACAAGTTAAGAAAGTTATTCTAACAGATGCCTTCACAGAGTTTTAGGTGTCTCTTAAGTCTGAGTTTGTGTCAAGATGAGAATTACGGGGACTTTTCTAAAATTTCAATCAACTTGAAGCAAGGAAAAAAAACATTATATATTGTTCATTAATAAGAAATTTTAGATAAAAGAATGATCAAAACCAAGTACACAAATGTATCAAAACCAAGAACACAATATAGTGTCAAATTGTGTAAGTACTTAAAAATCATTTGCTGAATTAAATTGAGCTATGCTAAATTCATATATAGCTCATTCTTTTACTCTAGAATTTGAGGAAAGTGGAGACCACTTTTAAACAAACTTGACCCTTTAGTAAAAATTGTGCTTTTGTTTGTCAAGAAAGAACAGAGAGAGTGACAATTACACACACTGAGGGGTGGTTTACAAAACTTTTTTGGAAGAAATTTGAAGCGTAAAAAAGTAACTACTTACTATATCAACTCAAATTAAAGTCTCTGGGCATTTTTCTTTGTAATACTGCAAGAAATTAGAGAAAATCAATGATGACCAATATGAACAGAAACACTGGAACTGCCCCATCTACCAGAAAAATGACCATCACAACTCCAACCTGGTTAGATATGGCAGCCAAAAGACAAGGTTTGCTCCATGACTCAAACATACCATTTTATTCAAAGCCCTCTATGATCAAAGTCTTAAGAATTACTATTTCTTTATTTCTTCATATCTGAGAAGTCCTGACAATTCTTTCAAAACTAGCCTCAGATTTTATTTTCCTATTTCCAAATAATAATAATTAACATTCATTGACTATCTACCTTGTATCAACCACTTAGGTAAGCACTCTACACGAATTCTCTCATTTAAATCCTCCCAAAAACCACCAACCACATATATATATAGAGAAAGAGAGACAATCAGTATTCCAATTCTGGCAGTCCAATTCTAGGACCTTTTAATGGTAGTGCTATACCACCTCTTAGACCTAGCACTTAATTCTAGAAACTTCTAGTCATTCTCCTAATCCCTAATTTATTTCTATTGTTTCACATAGTTATTAAGAAAATCATCTTTAAGCTGGGTGCAGTGGTGCATGCCTGTAATCCCACCACTTTGGGAGGCCAAGATGGGAGGATCACTTGAGCCCAGGAGTTCAAGACCAGCCTGGAAAGCCCATCTCTTAAAAGGAAAAACAGAAAATCAGTTTTAACTGATTTTTTACCTATGATTTTTACCTATAATTGCTTCCCTATTGAAAAAAAGTACAACAGCTTTATACATCATATTAAATTGAATCCAGCTGCCATATCAAGCCTACCTTTGGTGAACTCATAACATCCTCTCAAATTCAGGAGCATAGTGTCTTAACATAAAGACAACTTTGCTGAACTGTGGTCAATGGAATATGTATTTTTTTCCAGAAAAACAATTCTCCTGATGGTTACATTTGTAGAAATATAGGATCCAAAAGAAGGAAGGTAAAACAGTCCACTACAGTGGACCACAGTGCATCTGGCATAGGAGCCAGTGTTGAGGCCTAGGAACACCATTTCAAATGAAACACTGACAAATCAGAACATGCCACTTACTGTGTGAATCTGGGCAAATACTTAAACTGTCTATGCCTCAATTTCCTCATCCATGAAATGGGGTAGACAGTCCCTGCTTCATAAGACTAGTAAGAATTGGTATGAGTTAAGACACGTAAAGTGCTTAGAACAGTGTCTGGAACATGGTAAGCACCCAATAAATGTCAGGGGTTATTTATTATAGTGGGAGTGTGGGAGGGGACACCCACGTAACTCCCTTCAAATATGTCAAGAGCTGTCATGTGAGAACTTAAACTTACTCTTTATAGCTCCTAAAGGTAGAAATAGGACTGCCTAAGAAAAGTGTCAGAGAATAACTTGATTTGGGCTCAACGTAAGAATTTTTTCAAACGACAAAAGCAGCCTGAAAATGAAATTGGCTCCCTAGTAAGGGAGGCAACTCCCTGCTGACTGGAAGCAAATTCTGCACATCTAGAAGGGTTCCTGCCCTAGTGTGGTTAACTGCAAAATGACCTCCAAAGGTTCTCCTAAAAGTTCACCACAGGATCTTTCAGACAGCATGTGGCACACAACAGTTACTCGAGGCATCCTAAGTTGTTCTTGCTTGGAGTTTATCTATGATTCACATATGGTATACATTTGAAAGTCAGGATAAAAAGTGCAGTCCATGCCTGTGAGACATCATTTTGAAGCCAACTGGCTCATACAGATATTGAAACAGACCCTAGCAGCACAAGAGCCATGTTCTGGTCAATTTTCCTAACCAGGTTAAACAATGTGAACCCCAAAACAGAATAATGTCTGATTCGCTCCTATTACAAAACACTTTGGTCCCTTCTCCAAATTAAGAATATATCCCACGACTAACTGTTTTACCCTTAACAAAAACTTACAGTCTCCTCTTGTTCATTTTACTAATAAGAATCTCCTAATCTCTACCTAAGCACATGGCCATTGAGATAAAGACTACATTTTCCAGTCTTCTTTGCAACTGGGTATGGCCATATGACAATGGGCCAATGGGCCAGTGGGATATGAACAAAAGTGGCATGTGAAACTTACAGGTCACTTCCTTAAAAAGAAACTAATTGCCCTCCACTTTCCTCATCCCCCTTCTTATAAAATAGAAGGCAAATGTGGTGATAGGCCATTTTCATCAAAGGGACAAGTCAGCATCTTAAGGGGTGGCCCAAAAAGAAGACCAAATGATCTGGATCCCTGAATTACTTTATGGAACAGAGACACCTACCTGATTTGTAATAACCTGCTTAGTGTTACTTGTTAAAGAAATAAACTATCTTGTTTGAGCCACTATGTGCAGGGATCCCTTTGTCAGAGCAACATAGCCTCTCATCAAATGAAAGTATTTATAAATACGGAGAGTGGACCTCTTCACTTCAAAAGCTCAGAAGTTCATGTATAAATATTCTCAGCTAAATTCCCCCTTTAAAAAAGATTTTTATAGTGAGATTTTAAGTTCAGATGTAGATCAAGCCAACTATCTAAAGCAAACAATACTTTGGAAGGCTGAGTACCACCACCAGTGATATACTTCCTGAACACTGAAAACAGAACAGTTTATAAAGGAAAAGACCCAAATGATAGGGGGAAAAAAGAGCACTTGAAGAAAACTACAAAGACAGTCCTTGTGGGTTATAGCACCATGATCCTTATAGGAATGAGACAAATAACCTACCTTAATCATCTACTTGATCTTTAAAATGCTTAAGCCATTTTCAAATGTAAGACCTAAATATCAAAATTGAAACCATTAATAAGAATACAGAAAGGCTTCAAACATAATCAGATAAACACAGTTAAGCTTTAATGTCCATACAAAGCCTCAGAGCAATGTTTCTGTAGCTTATAAAAAAGCAAATTCTTTAAAAGATAGTAAGGTATTAGGCACAGTGGGTAAAGAACTTAAATCACAGTTTTGCTTTCTCCAGATTTTTCTTGAAGAAGTTCAGAACAGCAAAAATATCCACTTCAGAATTTGCATTTTATGTAAATAAATATCTAATATCTACATCTAGAGAGTTTTAAATTTTGATTTCAACTTTTTATCTTATTTAATGCCACTAAGCCCACTACATTCTCAGTTGATCCCAATGTCAGCAGAAAGTATTGCTTTTCTCTTCTGGCTTTTAACAGGCTTTATGCAATGAAAAACATTCCATAACCTGGTCTTGTTATCCATGAAACCAGATTGCAACTGATTCCCTGTGATGTGAGCTTATATGGAAATCAGACTTTGATATAAGCAGTGCTAAGAAAACTGGGCTTTGTTCTTCTTTTAATATCTTACACTGCCATACAAGCTGGCATACATACCCCATTACACTGACAATGCACAGACGAACACAATAAATGACTCTAGAACTATAAGATAATAAATCGGTGCTATTTTAAGCCATTAAGTTTGTAGCAACTTGTTACAGCAGCAACAAGAAACTAATACTTGGGGTTGCTGACATGTAAGTTTTGAAGAGTGAGAAGCCCAAACTCCAACTCTAGGAGTTGTGCAAAAACAATTACTTCAGATCCATTGCTTTTTCTTAGATCCTTCCTACTTCCAACTTAAATGAAATAACATATATGCACCTAACTCAATAAATGGTGGTTGCTTTTATTGCAAAACAATCCAGGGTTGAACCACCTTAACTTTTGTTTTTCTGCTCAGCTCCATTCCAGCCAGATGAATATATTCTGAAATCATTGTTTGTTTTTTCAGATTGCAGGTTTGGAAGATAAAAGAAAATGAAGAGTAAAAATATACCTTCCCCCAACCCTACTACATACACACACACACACACACACACACACACACACACATAATAGTGACCCTTGGCTTCCTCATCTGTAAGGTGGAAGTGATGATGATAGCTACAGGTCTTCCCAGACTGTTATAAGAATTTAAGATATTGTAAGATCTTGACAATGGTGTGCTCATCATTATTCTATAACATGAATGCTTGAAAGAAACCTCCACTACCTATCCCTGGTATCATAAACAATTCTAATTACATTATCTAATTATCACAAATAATCTCATTTTAATGATTCTCTGAAAGAATGGGAGTGATGGTAGACAGCCGGCTTAGTAAAATGAAAGAGTAGCATTGGAAAATGGTCTCTAAGCTCCCATTCGGCTCTCCAATTCTATAATAATGTAATTGAATAATTAAGCAGTCTCAAGTTGTGGTATAAACATATTTTTTCCCTAACTGCCCATTCTCAGATCCTCTTTGTTTCTGTGTACTCCAGTTATTACTGATAGCTTAATCAGATTCCATAGTGTTTCATTCTCTTTCCATTATCAGAAGGGTTCTTTTGAGTCCTTACTCAGTCTTGTTCATTTTAAAACTTCAATTTCATGTTTAATTCAAAGTCTTCTCTACTTTGCAGCCCCCACGGCAAGCTAGAATGGTGGATTTAGTGGCTAGGCCTGGGGGTGGGTCTACTCTACCCACTTCTCCCTTTCTCTTCCCTGCTACACTTCCTTTCTAGGCTTAAGCTGGAGGATGAATAAATGAAACCAAGGTCTCTCCATAGGATGGCCCCATAGGGATGCTGCAGGCCCCACTGGGTTGGTTTTCTCTACTCCTCAAGTTAACACTGAACTGACCACTGGTTCTGTGAGGCAGGCATCCAAAGGTTGACTCTCTATGAGGTTGCTTATTCCCCATAGTGCCCTTCTTCCCTACACATTTATTATCCTGGTGTGGGAGATTTGGCATGAACATTGACCTTTTCCCTCCCACCCCTCACCAGCCCCTGTCCCAGCCTTTTGTTACCAGGGTCCTTTCACCCAAGAAACCTCTTTGGGTGGGGCAGCAGCAAGAGGACTGGATGCCTTCTACAGTGTCCTCTTTCTCCACAAACAGGAGAGCATCAGGGGCTCTGATGGTCGAGTAACTCTGTATTTCAAGAAGAGACAGAAAGACACCAGTCTGAACTTATGGGGAGATTTGGTGAAGAAGGAGACAGTTAAATGCCACCACCATTACCAGTCCAATCTTACACTCAAGAGTTATCTCTCGGCCAGGTGCAGTAGCATGTGCTGTAGTCCCAGCTACTCAGAAGGCTGAATCAGGAGGATTGTTTGAAGCCAGGAGTTCAAGTTCAACCTGGGCAATATAGTGAGACACCATCTCAAAACAAGCAAACAAAAAAGAATCATCACTTGAGTCCTTTCTCAACCTCAGAAAGGGTCATTATCTCTTCACCCTACAATGAGGTAAGTGGAAGGAATAGGCTCTCTTCAGGAACCATAGCCACCCCCCGCCCCAACCTCTAAGTCTACTTTCTCCCTTCCAGTCATTCCCTTACTCAGCCTGGGGAAAAGGGTTTGGGCGAAAGAAAAGTGAAGGTAGTGAAGGCGGCTTCTTAGTAAGGAAAGGAAGGTCATGGTTGCCTGAGTATGTGAATATTTAGAGCCTTTTTTAAAGGAGTGGTGGCTAATTCCAGCACTCACAACTACTTCCATCCTAGTACACCAACTTCTACAATGATTTGTTTGTCAGGTCATTTCTCCCTATTGGTAAATCTATCATACTGAAGGTGCCACCATGAAGAATCTCCCTGGACTTTCCTAGAGCTGGGATTAGCAAAATAGCTAAGTAGACAAAGCTTACTTTTAATGCCAATCATCACCATCAACAACCCAGAACAGTCCTCCCTTGATTCTTCTCAGGAATCTTTAGACTCAAAAGAGCTTTGTGTCCAACGACCACTGCTAAGTGTGTTAAGGTGTCAGGTGCCCATCAGTTAAAAGTTATCCAAAAAAACCAAAGACCATCAAAATTAAAATAAATAAATAAATTCCAAAATGTACAACTTCTGGCAGAATGATTCAAGTAAAGACATTTGTCAAGGCATTTACTCAGCTCATTTATAAGCATGGTCCCATCTGACTCCATTCCCCTCTAGCACACCTTGATCCCTCTCTTCTCTTCACTCCTTTCAGAAACCTCAACTACTGGTCAAGCTTAACAGCTAACATTTCTGAGTGTGACTTCTCACAGCCTATAAAGTTCTTACTTTGATGAAATGTCTCTGGATAAAGACCATCTTCCCAGTTGCAGGAAAGAAAACTGGGGATCAAAAGGTTACCTAAACCAGGCATGGGGACACAGGCCTATAGTTTCAGCTACTTGGGAGTTTGAGGTGAGAGGATCCCTTGAGCCCAGGAGTTCAAATCTAGCCTGGGAAACATAGCAAAACCCCCATGTCTACTAAAAAAAAATAAAATAAATGTTACCTGCTGTTGAGACTTCTGACTTCCAATATGCCTGGCGTAAGTATACACACACACACACACACACACACACTCATACGCACATGGAAACATCAGTTCATTTATCACAAAACTAGCTTGTTCCCACACTAAATAAACATGAGAAAGTATCAGGAAAAAAAGTTTTCTAGGTTTCAAATGCTTGGGAGAACCCTTTCTTTTTGGACAAGGAAAAAAAATCACTTTGAGAGAATGTGACCAAATACTTTATTGCATAAGTGCTGTAATACTAGAGAGAGAGCCAAAGACCTGTACCTTTCAATAATTTAACATAACTTCAGATAGATAATTAAAACTGACATACAAAAGAAAGCTTACTGTACCTTTAACACCAGGTAGTCTCCAAGTTATGGAGACAGACTTCTAGGTACCATTTGGCCGTGACACTAAATCTCTGCACAGCAGAATGGATTCATTACCTTTAACACAATTAAGCATCCACAGGGGCACCAATTTCATCACATAATCATATATTTGAATTTCCCACATATTGACTTTGGAATTTCTACCAAAAATAAGAAATTAAGTGATCAGACAGAATTTCAGTTTAATGGAATTTAACAAATATTTAACATGTTCCTCCTACATATAAGGCACTATATCTACCTCAAAGCTAATTAGGAGGAAATCTTGACCATATAGCATCATCTCTCCTACCACTAAACAAAAGTTACAACTTCCTTGGACTGGAAACTTAAATGCTCTTTATTTTATTTATTTATTTATTTATTGACACTGGGAGACAAATCTATCAAAATATAAAATAATTCATAACAGATTGCAATAATTAAGTAATGGTCCATCCTTAGCCTATATAATTTATACCAAAGTTGGACAATAAACTCTTGCTTCATGGTAAAGAAGATAACTTCAGTCAAAGAATAAAAATAAACAGGCATACCTCAGAGATATTTTAAACTCAGTTCTGGACCATCACAATTAAGCAAATATTGCAATAAAGCAAGTCACACAAATTTTTTTGTTTCCCATGCATATAAAAGTTATGTTTACACTATACAGTAGTCTATTAAATGTGCTATAGCATTACATCTAAAAGCACAATGTATATAACCTTAATCTTAAAATACCTTATTGTTAAAAAATGCTAATGATCATTAGCCATAATCATAATGATTATGAGCCTTCAGCCAGTCATAATCTTTTTGCTGGTGGAGGGCCTTGCCTCCATTTTGAACACTAGTGACTGATCAGGATGGTGGTTGCTGAAGGTTTGGGTGGCTGTGGCAATTTCTTAAAATAAGATAAAAGTGAAATTTGCCACATTTATTGACTCTTTAATGAAAAATTTATCTGTAGCATACAATGCTGTTTGATGGCATTTTACTCACAACTAACCTCTTTTAAAATAGGAGTCCACTCTCTTGAACCCTGCTGCTGCTTTATCAAATAGGTTTATGTAATATTCTAAATCCTTTGTTGTCATTTCAATGCTCATAACGTCTTCACAAGGAGTAAAATCCATCTCAAGAAACCAATTTCTTTGCTCATCCGTAAGAAGCAACTCCTCATCCATTCAATTTTTATCATGAAATGGAAGCAATTCAGTCACATCTTCTCAGGCTCCACTTCTAATTCTAGTTCTCTTGCTATTTCCACCCCGTCTACAGTGACTTCCTCCACCGAAGTCCTGAACCTTTCAAAGTCATCCACGAGGTTGGAATCAACTTCTTCCAAATTCCTGCTAATGTTGATATTTTTACCTCCTTCCATGAATCATGAATGTTCTTAATGGTACCTGGAATGGTGAATCCTTTCCAGGTTTCAATTTACATTGCCCAGATCCATCAGATGAATCACTATCTACGGCAACTATAGCCTTATGAAATGTATTTCTTAAATAATAAGATCTGAAAGTCAAGATTACTCCTTGATCCACAGGCTGCAGAATGGATCTTATGTTAACAAGATGAAAACATTAATCTCCTCTACATTTCCATCAGAGCTCTTAGGTGACCAGGTGCATTGTCCACAAGCAGTAATATTCTGAAAGGAATGTTTTTTTCGAGCAGTAGTTTTCAACAGTGGGCTTAAAATATTCAGTATATCATGCTATAAACATATGTGCTATCATCCAGGCTTTGTCGTTCCATTCATAGGGCACAGAGTAGATTTGGCATAATTCATAAAGACCCTAGGATTTTCAGAACGGTAATTGAGCATTGGCTTCCACCTAAAGTTACCAGCTGCATTACCCCAGACAAGAGAGTTAGCCTGTCCTTTGAAGATTTGAAGCCATGCATTGATTTCACTGCTTTAGCTATAAAAGTCCTAGATGACACTTTCTTCTAATTTGAGGTTTTTTTAGTGTAGCCAGCTTCATCGATAATCTCTGCTAGATTTCCTGGAGAACTTGCTGTAGCTTCTACATCAGCACTTGCTGCTTCACCTTGCAATTTTACATTATAGAGATAGCTTCCTTCCTTAAACCTCATGAACCAACCTCTGCTAGCTTCCAACTTTTCTTCCACAGCTTCCTCACCTCTATCAGCCTTCATAGAATTGAAGAGAGTTAGGATCTTGCTCTGAATTAGACTTTGGCTTAAGGAAATGTTATGGCTGGTTTGATCTTCCATCCAGATCACTAAAACTTTCTTCATATCAGCAAGAAGGCTGTTTTTGCTTTCTTATCATTCATATGCTTCCTGGAGTAGCACTTTTAATTTCCTTCAAGCACTTTTCCTTGCATTCACAACTTGGCTAACTGACAAAAAAGGCCTAGCTTTCAGCCTATCTCAGCTTTAGACATGCCTTCCTTACTAAGCTTAATCATTTCTAGCTTCTGATTTAAAGTGAGAGATGTGAAACTTTTTACTTCACTTGAACATTTAGAGGCCATTATAGGGTTATTAACTGAACTAATTTCAATATTGTTGTGTCTCAGAGAGTAGGAGGCCTAAGGAGAGGGAAAGACACTGACAATGGCCGGTCAGTGGAGCAGTCAGGACACACGCATTTATCAATTAAGTTCGCTGTATTATATGGGCATAGTTCACGGCACTCCAAAACAATTACAATAGTAACATCAAAGATTACTGATCACAGATCACCATAATAGATATAATAACAATGAAAAAGTTAAAAATCTTGTAAGAATTACCAAAATGTGACACAGAGACACAAAGTGAGCACACGCTGCCAAAATGAGACATGAAATGCCACCAGCAGACTTGCTCAACACAGGGTTGCCACAAACCTTCTATTTGTTTAAAAAAATGCAATATCTGCAAAGTACAACAAAGCAAAGTGTGACAATGTGAAGTATGCTTGTACTACTAGGAGCCCCATTCCTCTCAAGGGAAAATGGAATGCAATATTAAAGTAAATTCATGGGTATTTTATGTGAAAGGAAGGCTATGAAACTGAGAAAAAATGTATATTCAAGTAATCCTTGAGTTTCCCAAAACTGTTTTAAAAATTCTTTTTGATTTGTCAGCTGAACTTAGTGTTTAAAATAACAATAAAAAATCTGCTATTTTATTCACACCAGCTGAGCTTTAAATCAATACTGTTTTAGAGGACGAGAACATATAGCATAAAGATTAAAAGCAACCTCTGGAGCTAGATTATTTGGACCTACTTCTTGGCTCTGCATTTATTAGCTATGTGACCTTAGGCAAGTCACTTAACATCTCTCCATCTGTAAAAATCGAGATAATATAATATGCATATCATATGGTTATTGTGAGAATTAAATTATTCGATACACATTAATGCTCAAAACAATGCTAAACTCATCATACAAACTATATTAGTATTTGCTATTATTATAAAGAAAATTGCTCAGTAGGAAAACCAATTCAAGATGTTACTAGGTGTTTTATTAGATTAAACATAAAAATAAAGCTACTTACTATTAATAACATTTCTAAATATATAATATTTAAGTATGATATGAAATCAATAATTCCAAAATATTTCAAAGCTGGAGTTTACTAAATGCTGAAGATGACTTTGCATCTTTTATATATGCCTCTAGGGGGAGCATGACGCTCCAATTCCCTCACCTCCAACCCCACTCCCACTTCCAAAAATTAGTCATCATCAATGATTAAGAAACTGTAAGTTCAAGGACATTGATGGGGTATGTTATATGGGGATGAAGCTTTCAAAGGAGAGAGAGGTCAGAGTGCACCTAGCATCGTCTTCTCTCTCTCCTCCCCAACCCAACAATCAGGGCTGACCTGTAGGGGAGCAGGGCCATCACTCTTCTGATGCCATTGCCCTTTTCCTGAACCAGGCCTTAACCTAGCCTGAGCCAAGGGAGGCTTAGAGGGGAAACATACTCTCCCCCTGCTGACCATGTCTCTGACTCCCTATTGTCTGGCCCTAATGGGTGTGCCCCTGATTACACCCTAGAAGGTGTGCCCACCCTCATCATCGGCTGTCAGATCTGGGAGGTGGGGTGTGGGCTTTAAATATACAGGCTATTTGGCTTGCTTTGGTTTGAAGTCATTTGGGACTTAGGGAAAAGTGCCTACAACATGGTCAGGTCTAGCTTTCTAGGGTTCTACACTGTAATTTTGGTCCCAGCTAACACTAAAGTGTTCTTTTGTCTCTTTTTGCCTTATTTGTGCATCCATCTCCCTCACATCAGAGAATGTCTCACAGAGAAAGTGTTCTGAATTTGAGTATCTCTGATTTCTAAATACTCAGTAGCATCACAGTCCCACCATTTCTAACCATGATATTGTACCGTGTAAATAATACAAGTTTGCCTGCTGTACATATTGCCTGGGCTTAGTCTGTGTTTAGTACATACTTAGCATCTTTTAAAAGGCTTTTGAAAGACATGCATGCAGCCAACAAATATATTTTAAAATGTTCATCATTACTAATCATTAGAAAAATGTACATCAAAATCACAAGGAGATACTATCTCACACCAGAATGGCTATTACTAAGAAGTCAAAAAACAACAAACGTTGGTGAAGTTCTGGAGAAAATGGAACACTTATACATTGCTGGTGGTAATGTAAATTAGTTCAGTCACTGTGGAAAGCAGTGTGGAGATTCCTCAAAGAGACTAAAACAGAACTACCATTTGACTAACCAATCCCATAACTGAGTATATATCCAACAGCATTCTACCAAAAAGACACATGCACTTGTATGTTCATCACAGCACTCTTCACAATAGCAAAAACACGGAATCATCTCACCAATGGTGGACTGGACAAGGAAAATGTGGAAAGCATACACCATGGAATACGACACAGCCATAAGAAGGAACAAAATCATGTGCTTTGCAGCAACATGGATGCAGCTGGAGGCCATTATTCTAAGTGAACTAATGCAGAAACAGAAAACCAAATACCACATGTTCTCACTTATAAGTGGTAGCTAAACACTGAATACACATGAACACAAAGAGAGGAACAATAGATACTGGGGACTACTTGAAGGGGAAGGTTGGGTTAGGAGACTTGGGTTGAAAAACTAACTATTGGGCACTATGCTCACTAGCTCACAGGATCATTCATACACCAAACCTCAGCAACATGCAATTTACCCAAGTAACAAACTTACACATGTATACCCCCTGAACCTAAAAGTCAAGAGAAAAGAAGTAAAAATGTTAAAAATTAAAGGCTCTTGAAAACGGTCAGCATAAGAATTAATAAAGCAGATATTATCTTCCAAACATATTTTAAACTTTTGAATACAAAGATGTATAGTTAAGGAAAAACACAATAACCTTGCCTATAATAGCTACACATTTTCATAAATTTACAAATACAAATTAAGAAATATATGGAAATGAAACACACTAAAATAGTTTATGTTGTTTTGCCTTGATAGATTTTATTATTTTCAAAATTAACTTGCCTTCTTTCTGAAGTGATAATGATAATGTAAACAATGCTTCTTTTCTACTCACCATGTACAATCCTACTTTTCTCAAAGTAATGCTAGATTGATTATTAATAAGATGAATTTAAATGGCACTGCTGAAAATAAACTAGGATACATCTCTCTCTTACATTCACAAAAGATGTTACAGATAAAACTACAAATGAAATCCAATTTTAACTCCAATGGACTATTCCAATACTTCGTCATACTATGATTTTGTTGTCATTAAAAGTTAGCTGAAATACACAATACACTTGCCAATATGTAAGACTGAATGTTGTTGTTACAGAAGTTGGCCATTTGGCCCTAATAGTTATTGTCAGTTTAGTATAATCATTAATTACAATAAACTCTGTCTATTGTTTCCTATTACAGGAACTAGAATACAGAGATGAACTACGATAGATAGGGAGGTGAATAAGAGTCAACAAAACTACAAATAAACCTCTTTTACATTATTAAAACACTAAGATTTTGCAGAACTGAAAGGTTTCACCATAATAAAGTTTATTGATTTATTACCTTAGATTTCAATGTAAAGTCCAACACAATGATTCTCTCCCTCCTTCTTATAACCAATGGCTCATTTACTGTTGCTGAGATCCTGCCTCTTAGCTCTGTCTAGGCATCTAAAGTCGGAGAGTTTTTTTTAAATACACAGTGTTAAGCACATCTCAGTTCGGACATTGCTCCTGAATGTGGAGTTTGTTTGTTTGTTTGTTTGTTTTGAGACGGAGTCTCACTCTGTGGCCCAGGCTGGAGTGCAGTGGCGCAATCTCGACTCACCGCAAGCTCTGCCTCCCGGGTTCAAGCCATTCTCCTGCCTCAGCCTCCCAAGTAGCTGGGACTACAGGAGCCCACCACCACGCCCGGCTATTTTTTTGTATTTTTAGTAGAGACGGGGTTTCACTGTGTTAGCCAGGATGGTCTTGATCTCCTGACCTCATGATCCGCCCGCCTCGGCCTCCCAAAGTGCTGGGATTACAGGTGTGAGCCACCGCGCCCGGCCAACGTGGAGTTATTTTTAATATTCACAGTTATTAAAGCTGAACAGAATTGAGTGAGGGCGCGGAGAAGACTGACGCAATTCCTTCATTGAGTTACTGCCTGGGCCACTGCCTGATTAGTTTGCTGTGGCATTGCCTAGAAGCAGTTAATGAATTGCTTGTTCAGTAGCACCAAGGTAAAGTCGGCTGTCTCTTGATATCTTTTCATAACGCCCTGCTGTGCCTGAGGTGTTATTTGGCAATAAATGTCCAATTGACATTTTACTGTACAAAATTTAATTACCTGTTTTCTCCATGGTAAAAAGGGAAAGGTTGGGAAAACACTATTCAGTCTCAATCACAATGCGTGTTTAACCCCTCAATGGCTATGTAATTAACTTACACTTTTTTTAGCCTTAATATATTTTCCAAAAGGGAAAACAAACTTTGTAAATTCTGATAATAGTAGCAAACACTAATCAACAGACACTTCAAAAACCTTTCATCAAAGTAAGACAAGGCTCTTTACCTGAAGTTTATTCATTTTCTTGAGAGGTGCCATAAGAAATCACAACAGAAAGACCCTGCAATTAGAAGCAACCACTTCTAAGGTGAAATGTGACCATGTTACTACGGCAATTTGAGAGAAAGTAACATTCTAACTGAAGTTGTGGAGATCATAAACCAAATCTACCTAAGAGGTTCATGCTATTCATGCAGCCAAATCACATCTCAGGAGGAGAGCCGCAGCTAAAGCCCCCAGGGCACACTCTCAGCAACCCTTACGGTAAAGTAAAGGCTGGCCAGCTCCTCTGGTTATTTCTCCAAAATCCATCCATAAGTTGGTTATTTGGAACTTTTAACACATATTTGTAGAGAATAAAATCTATAAATGCTGATTAATTCCCGGGTCAATCTATAAACGCCTATATAATCCATAGGGTGCCTAAAATTTTTAACTAATTTTTAATCACATTTAATTTCCCTTCATAACTATCCCTAAACACACACACACACAAACATACACACACACACACACACACACACACTTTCAGAGCTCCAAAAGAAGATTCCCCCATTTTCTTACTCCCCTAGATTAATATATATTCCTATGACCCAGGTATTTTTTCTGCCTGCGTATCAGCCTAAAAGAGAATACAATGCTTCACAAACTCCACTGTCTGCAGGGGTATGGGGAAAGTGGGCCTGGGGTAAAACAATAGGGTGTAAGCTCCATATATTGACACCAAGCAGAACACCTGCCAGATTGCTCTGCCTTTTCAAGTACAGCACAGGCCTAACAAAATAGCCAAAGACAGAAAAGACAGAAAAGGTTGCAATCTCCCTCTAGAGAATCAAGCTCCAAATGTCTGAACTGAAGGAAAGAGGGCTGAGAAAACATAATTTACCCCACAAACCGTAGGACCTAAAATGCATACTCTTCTGTCACTATCTCACGTGTTCGGGTTGTTTCAAACCTAGAAAGTGTTTGTGGATTGTGGACTTCTTGCATCTGAGAGCCAGCCCAAGAGCACAAACTCTGAAATTAAGCAGACATGACTTTCAGTCATCACTCCACATTTTTACAGTAGCTCTCTGTGCCTCCCTTCCCTACTTTAGAGAGTTTCCTGTGAGGTTTAAGTGATACAAATGTATGAAAGCTCCTAGTTTAGTATATGACTCACAGTAGTAGGCACTTAATGTGAACTGCATTCCTCTTGCCTCTCTGAGGAAAGCCATAATCTTGATAGGGGTCTACTGGTACCCAAGGGGCACCTTTGAGGCTGCAGTTCAAAAATCCACCATACAGCCCACGGTGACACGATAGAGTGAGACTCGCCGTGATATAAAATAATGAGACATGAACAACACCCAGGTAGCTGCTCCAGTGCTGGTCTCAACACCTCATTCCCAACTCCCGTCTTCATCCCCACACCCATATCCATGAGATCCAAGTGACAATTTCTATTCTTCCTTGCCTAGAGAATTTGTTCTTAAGTAGAACAAAAGGAAGTTGAAAAAAAGTAGAACCCGTCAATGTGTTACATACAATGGAAGAAAAATCAACTGCTATTTTTAAAATACATATGTAGCTCAGTTCCCACCATCTAATATAGCAAATAAGCTATGCTGCTTCCTATTTCCAAAACATTACAATTATTACTGCACTACAGCTATTTGGAACAGCATTTAATATTTTGATTAATATAAAATGTACTAAAGCTTTTCTTCTTTGTGTACATTTCAATGCCAAATTAAAAAAATCTCTTGGCAAAACTGTGAAAAATGCATTTTCTCTCAATATAGAACATTTGCTATGTATTTCTTATATGATCTAGACTTTTTTTGGAAACTCATTTTTACTATGCTAAAGGGAACAAACCATAAGGCAGCAGATTATAGGGCTATAAGCTATAATCTAAAATGTTAAATATTTTAAATACTGTAAGTTTGATATCAAATACCAGATAAATAAATGGTCTTATTTCTTAATTAGAAATATATTCAAATGCAGAATAGTAAACAACTGTTAGAGATTATCAATACTGCAGGTATCCAACTTGTCATTTCAAACCACAAGTCATCAAGAAGAAATTAAAATGGATTCTATTGCATTATTGTGGTATATAACAATGCGCTTACCAAAAAACATCAGCATTTATCAATGTCAATGCTGTTGAAACAATCACACAGAAAAACATAGGAAAAAGTAGACAGATTTTTAAAAAACTTAGTTTAATTCTCACATTGAATGTTTTTAAACCTAGGATTGGTTATATGGGGGGAAGAAACACAATGGCAGTAGAAAGAATTTCTGAAGATGCATACAGATAAATGTTGTCATTGTTTTCCTCAGCTCAGAAGGAAATTGTTTTTTCAACTAAACATATGTTTTCACAAATTATGGAGGGCAAATTTACTAAAAACATTCTTTTTATTAATATACAAGACAGTCTGTTTTCTGGCAGGATAGCACTATTCTGAAACAATACCTTAAATTCAGCTGAAAAGAATTTAATATTTGATGATTCACAACCTTTCAGTGGCTCAGCGTTATGAATATCAATTATTACTGCACTACAGCTATTTGGAAAAGCATTTAATATTTTGATTAATATAAAATGTACTAAAGCTTTTCTTCTTTGTGTACATTTCAATGCCAAATTAAAAAAAAAACTCTTGGCAAAACTGTGAAAAATGCATTTTCTCTTAATATAGAACATGTGCTATGTATTTCTTACATGATCTAAACTTTTTTTGGAAACTCATTTTTACTGTGCTAAAGGAAACAAACCACAGGGCAGCAGATTCAAGAATGTCAACAGAAAGGTTCTTGATCTCAGAGAAGGAGTGGAACAGAGCCTACCACCTGCCTTTTTTTCTCCTTAGAAGGGCGTTAAGGCCTCTGGGAACAGACCCCAATGACTGCTGCCCACCAAGACCTAACAGATTACCCTTGAAGATTAGTTTATTCATCACAATGACCTTAGACTACCCTCTAGGCTCCAAAAATGCTTAAAGCTAGGAGACTCGTAAAACTCTAGCCAGATTTTTTTGTAGAAATCAGGAGCTGCTATAGTTCATCATAGACACATATAGATATATCTGCTTACATATGCATGGAATATTTTGGAAGCATACATAAGAAAGTGTTAACATCTATGAGGGTGGACTACGTAAGTGGGAATGTGGAGTGTCTGAGGGTCTTTCCTTCACACTCCTTTGCAATATTTGATTTTTTAAATTATATGTATGTGCTACTTTTTCAATAAAAACCTAACATAATAATTCACTTTATTTTCTAATATCTTTAATTTTAAAGGCCATTTACCAAATGTTAATTGCATTTACTATTAAATAGGGGAAAAATCAAGTTAATACTCTGTTGTCTGCCTCCTTTTTTGTCACAAAAAGAAACTTCAAAACAAAAGAGGCACCATTACTCAGCAATGACCCTTCTGAGAATATAAACCATCATAGTACAATTCAAAAGTGGCAAACTCAGTTGCAAGAATTTGTATATTCCTTATACTCCATTACTTTTGTTTTTTACAACATTATAGAGCCCTTTGCTCTTTACTGTCATATATTTTAAAGTCTTTTGCGGTGCCTGTTTTACACACACAGGATACCATGTAGTATCAATACAGTAGAATCCAAAATGTATGTGTTTCCTAATTGTGATGTTTTTTAAGTTTCAAAACAGTGTGCTTTCTGACCCGTGGGTTAAAAACAAAATAGTAATTTCCCTTTGTCCAAATTCACACCCAGAACAGAACACTCCTGTTACATAATCAAAAAGCCACAAAATAACAGAAACTACTACAAGTCATTTGTAATTACCACCCACTCTTCTTTCTATATTATAGAAACCTCTCCACTGATTTTAAATTTCCATGTGTCAGTGTTGGGAAAAAAACTATACTGGAGCCACATTCTGTGGTCAGTCTACCTAAGCTGGTGCTGGGAGCTTGGAACATGCATGATGCACTGGTTATGCAGCTTAACCCTGAACAGAGCTTTTGAATATATTAGTGAACCCAATAAATTCAATAGTAAGTAAAAGTCCATCTTTCATTGTCATTGAGGGATGTGTGTGTGTGTGTGTATGTACACACACACATATATACTTATATATATACATACATACATATCATTTTATACTGACTGCTCCACCAAAATCAATTTTAATCTGACATGCATTTGATTGATTACTCACATGCATTTACACTGAGGCCCTTTTCCAGAGCCTGTGTGAGGGTTCTTACCTAAATAACCTTACCCCAAAGTCATGCTCCCAAAAGAGGAAATCTCAAACAGATGAAACAAGCCCCAAGTGGAAGGAAGATGGAAAGAGAAAGGGGAGGAAAGAGGTTTACAAATTCCTTGCCAAATGGATGGAGAGAAATTCTGCGAGGTGATTAGCGGGTCAGGAAACGTTTTCCCTGGATGTGGTGGTAACCACAAGGACCAGGGATAATGCTTGGGGGATTGATTGCTTTCCGGTTGTGCTTTCTGCAGCGCAAAAACTCTGGGCTCTTGCATTGCTCTTTACTGTGGTGCAGGGTCCACTTAAAACTCTGCCTCCCTGCCGGGAAAGTTCACATGTCTTGGGATTTCGGGATCATTTAAGTCTAGAGGGAATTTTTTTTTTTTCACTTGAGAGTAAGCTGTGCATTTTCTTCATTGTATGGGAAAAGCTAACCCTTAATTAGAAAGCAATGCACAACCATCCGGTGGATCTGCATTTATCCTGAGTTCTCCCTTCCTCCCTCCATCAACGGTTTAGTGAAGCTTGCAGAGAAAATGAGGGAAAGCATCTATCAGAACGCAAAGACGCAGAGCGGAACTTTTCCTCTGCCGTCAGTGGGGAGAAAAAGTCACTTGTGCGTCTCACGGCTGAAAGCTGAGTCTGGGAACCTCCGGATAAGGAAGGAAGGTTTGGCGTTGAAGGAGGTGGGAGAAAACAATGCTGAGCCTGGATGCCTCCGGACACCGCACATCCTGCCCGGGTCCCCGACCCACCCATCACCCACAGCCACGCTCCCGGTGCAGCGCGGCTTCGCTTACCTTGATGATGCTGCTACGCCGGGGGGTCGCCCGTGCCGCCTCCAGGAGGCCCGCCTCGCTGTCCGCTGGGGTCCCCGCGACGCCTGGCAGTGCGACCCCGCTGCGACGGTCCCTCATCCGGCCCCCAGAGGCCGCCGTCACGCAGTCCCCGGCGGCATCCGGGCCCACTCGGGGGTCGTCTTCGCCCCCCGCCGCGTCGGGCGGTGCCGGATCCTCCCTGCCGGCCGCGCCCTCGGCCATGGCCTGGCGCGTTTCGGGCTCCCCGGGGGAAAGCGGGACGACCGGCAGCGGAGTCCAGCCGCTAGGCACGGGTGCGCTCCTGCACCAGGAGGCGGCCCCGCCAGACTTTGTTTCACCGCCCAGCGGCGGCGGTGGCGGCGGCGGCGGCGGCGGCAACTTTCTGGAGAGGGGACATCGCTCGGGCAGAGACGTCCTCGGGCTTTGGTCTAGGAGGCTAGCAGTCCGGCGGGGACGGTGGCGGGAGTGGGGAGGCGATGTGAGCGGGAGGCAGAAGGAGAGGAGAAAAAGAGAGGGAGGTATCCGAAATGTGATGCAAACGCCGGCCCTGCGCCAGACAAAAGGCACCGGCGCCCAGCCAGGCGGCCTCTGAAGCCCGGACGCCGGCGGCCCGATAGGGGCCACAGCCGGGCGACTGCGGCCGGGCGCACCCGCCACCTGCCCGCGGACTGCGGCGCAGCGGTCCCAGGAAGTGCGGCGGCGGCGGCGGCGGCGGCCTCCACTCAGCTCTGTTGTGACAGAGAGGGAGACTTGTTTTGACAGCCCTTGGGGATTGGCAGGCGTCTGGGCCTCTTAGGAGCCTCGCCTCGCCGAGGGGGCTCGGCCCGACCAATCCTCATTGCGGAGGGGTGTGCCCGAGCGCGAAGAATGGAATGTGTTCTGCAACCGGGAGCCGGCCCAGCAGGGCTAGTGTACTCGAGCCAGGGTGTACGCGCGCGCACGCGTGTGCGAACCCGGAGGCGCTCCGTGTATATTTTAGGAAGTTTAGATTTGCGAAACAAGCCTGAGATGGAACAAAATCCAGGTTGCGGGGAAGGAGGGGGGAGAAAGAAACCTTCTTCTGCCAAACAAAGCAATTTGGAGGAAAAGGGGTATTGAGTATGAATGTCTAAGCGTTTGAGGTGACGGGGTGAAGCTTTGCGTGGTCAGAGGTTAATTGCAGGCTCTCAGGCCAATTCTTAGAAGTCAAGTCCATGCAGAGATAAACTATTTACTGGGATCTTGGGGTTCCATAATTTGCTTCAGGTTCCAGGAAAGGATTCTAAGGTCATGCTGCAATGTGAGTAAATATAACAAGGAAGGGGAGTCAGATGAAAGAGATGATGGTGAAAGGAAACTGAACCAACTAAATCCCTCCGAAGACTGACTCTTAACAAAGCACTGATACAATCCAAGTCAGATAAATGCAGGTGGGGAATTTAGTCTCTATCCTAAAACATTCCTATTTGACAATGGTTCAGCCTCCTTTCTCTATATAATCCTATATAAAAACATATTTTGCTCATTTCCAGTAAGCTAGCAACCAAGAAGGGAGAGATCTCTGGATGATGAATTAAGTCACTGAAATTATCCACAGAATGCTCAGATGCAAACCATGGCTCTAAGGCTCCCTGGTAAGACAAAAGACTTGGCATTTTAATTTTTAACTTCTTTGATATTAGAATCTATATTAAGCCTCACTTATAACATTACATTGTATCTTAATTATTAATAATTTAATAATTTGAGATTTTACTTGTTCCTTAGTCTGGCTAAGAGCATGAGAAATTATTCAGCATTTTAGACCAACAATTTGGTTTGAATCTCATAATTTTAGAGCTGTATGGGGATTTAGGGATCAACTAGGACATCATTTTTATTTTACAGTTGAGACAAAGGCCCAGGGAGCCTTGTCTACTAGTTAGTGCAGGAGCCGAAATTAGAATCTGCCACCCAACTCCTCCGATAATCTCCTCACTACTTTATCTGTCTCCTCTGGGCTACAACCAGCCAGAACTGGCAGGGGCACTTGGGAGGTTTCAGATTTGACATTTACCAACTACTAGGGAATACTGAGAAGGCTTGACTTTACCTTTTCTTTAAACATAAATGCAGCCTAGTAATGAATGTACTGTAGAGAGTAGCAGTGACCTCTGGTTTTAGAACCAACACCACCCTCTAGTGAGATTCTGAGAACTGCATCCATAACAGCAAAGGCTTCTTTTTCCCACTCATCTTTAAAAGACAGGAGGGGTAACCCAAGAAAAGTTTCCTTTCCACGGATATGCCTTTATAACGCACAGACTAGAGGAAGAAAATAAAGTGTACCCAGACTTAAAACAACCATACATGTCTTCCATCTCCTTTAGTTCAGGAAATTCCTGTCTATGCTATATAGGAAATAGTTTTAATTGCTATCCTCAGAAATATATCTTATTTTAGGCTATCATTTTTTTCTTTGATATTCAACTATTATTACATTTGACTTCTGTCATTTACAGTTGTCAGTGCTTCATTTTTCTTTGTTACTCTAATAAAAGTCCCATTCTTCGGTTGTCCTCTGAAAAATGTAAAACTGCCTTTATCTCACTCATTATCTTGTTATAGGATATTAATGTCATTTATAAGTTCCTCATCCTACAGATTTGTATACCATTATGATAATAATTTATTTTTACAAATATTAAAATTAGCATCACTTTATTAACAAACATTCAAGGTCAGTGATCTAAAAAAAAAAAAAAAACAGAGGCCAGAAATTACAGCATATAACTTGCAAAATGTTTTATCTTTCAACTAGACAATGTCCAGTTGGACTCTTTTCTCTTCCTTGGCATCCTTCCCTCTCATCCTCATGTGAAAGTGCACACACAGACACACACACACACACACACACACCTCTGATTCCTTTGCTCTGAGCCTCTATCCATAAAGTTTGTTGTCTAAATTACTCTGCTTTGATAAACTAGCTGGACCCTGATCTAGCAAGTCGTTTATATTGTTGTCTTCCAGCATAAGCTCAGAAGGCTTTTCCTGATACTCATGTTTGCAATTGAAAAAAAAACCTCTTATGTACTTGCTCCTATCCAGGAGCAGATTCTGCTTTGTGGACCCACTTCAAAAACTGAGAGAAGAGACTAGCTAGATTCAGTTAAGTCAGCAGCCATGGGCACATTCCTACCCCTGCATTAACAGTCCCTCTTTCCAAATAGCTGTCACCTACAACTCTTGCCTCCCAACCTTTTACCAAGTCATGGTGACACTTCCTAGATTGGCAGATTGGAATTTGGGGGTGAGCAGGGGTAGGAAGGTAAGATGTGAATAATAGTAACGAGCAGGAAATTCAAATGTTACTGCGTCAGAAATGACTCTCTAACTACAAATCTCAAGTTGCCCCTACAATCCTCAGTACGTACCATGTCACTCATATTATTGTGTTTTGTCTTCTCACAGGATTTTATCACTGTGAACAAACTGTCTTTTCCATGGAATTGTTTACTTACATATTCTGTTTTACTTTCCCCCTATCTCTGCCTCACTGAAATGTAGAATGCAATCTCCATGTGCCTAAAGACCTTGCAATTTTATTCATTGCTGTATCTCCAGCTCCCAGAACTATGTCTGGAACAGAGTAAGTGCTCAATAAATATTTATGGACAGAGGACTTTTGCAGTCCTGTGACTAAATAAAATAATCAATCTGATAAAGTAAAATGGTTCTGTCACTGTCTGCATGGTAGAACTTCTCATCCTCAAGGATCCTAGAATTCCATTTTAGAGCAGAAATCAGAACAGATCCACACCAAGCAGCTACAAATCTTAGAAGAAGGGCACTTATAAATTGGAATGACTTGAAATCTAGAATTAGACTGAAATACAACCAATAAGAACTAAGCAAGTTCTAGCAGTCCTGAAAATACCTAGACCAGACTAAAAGACTAGATATGTCAATATAGTCCTTCCAGGCAGGGAAGTCCAGAATCCTGGGCCTGAGAAAAAAACAGTGAGAATATTAAGACTTTCCATATACTACCAGGAAGTCATAGTGGGGGGAAAAGAACTATCTCTTTGATAACTGCTTTCTATGTATCAGATAATCCTCTCTGCAGTATTCTGATCTCCACTTCACAGATAAGAAAACTGGGGATCAAAAGGGTCAAGTAGCTTGCTTGAAGTTAGAGCCAACTAGGAAGTGAAGGAACCAGCATTTGAGGCCATGTTAGTGACTTCAAAGCCTGCATTCTTCCTGCTACCCAAAGCTCTCATAAGATACAAGTCCAGTAGCTGTCCTGGAGAATGAAGAGCCACTCCTTCAGATCTGGGACCACTCATATTAACCATGACAACCTCTTCTCTCAACATCGGCATGACCTTTATGTCATCAACGTGGACCAGTATGATTGATTGATTAGTGCGTGAGGAAACACATTTATCATCTCATTCACATATGTGTAAGAAAAATATTTTTATATTGAGACAGTTCTCCTAATAAGTTAAAAGACACATTGCACGTAATCAAAGAAGAGGACATACAGCATTTTCAGTTAAGTTGCATGCATCTTTGTATTCAGTCATAGCCCTCCCCAGTATACATGGCGATCATTTTGTTTTGCCAGCTCAAGAAAACAGAATTTGTAGGGTAATCTGTAGAGTGAATATTACAGTAGAGTAAATACATGCAAGTCAATAAAAGATAAGTAAAACTTGATATATGACCTCTTTGAAATTCAAGTTTTTTCTTGAAAGTTGTCACTTATATTAGGAATTAAGAAATTTCAGTAACTAAAACATAAAAATCAACTAATCTTATTTCAAAGAACAAGTAAAGTGTGCTCCATTATAACAGTCCTACAAAAATGAGAAGTTACGAATTGCTTATAATAGGTCTAGATTCCCCAGTTTAATAAATCTTTAAAGTACTGAAAGGCAATAAATCTAAGAAATCTTTAATTACAGCCAATGTTCTTCAATGACTGATTACTGCTGCTTCTTTCAGAGGTTGAGAAACCTCTACTGTCTGCAGGAGAGCAGAATGTGTGGGCCTCTATCCATTAACACCATTCCCACAGGAATTACCCCATGAAGACCCTGGGGCTAAGGCACTATCAGGAGCTCCAGGCCAATCATCTGGTAGTAGTCTGCATTGTGCATGGCAAAGGTCTTTTAAAAATAGACAGTGTTTATTTATTTTCTATGTATTAACTTACTTTGACATGGATCCTGGAGTTGGAACTCATGTCATGGTTTTTTCCCCCACTGATGCAGAAGCCAGAGGCACTTATGAAAAGTACCACTGAAATGGCACCAATAAGGCCCCCATAAAAACTTGATTCTCTGTTTTATTTGACAACCGGGATCTTTTCCAGGTACAAAGTTATGACAGAAATCTTTTCAAACCAGATATACACCCAATGCCTGACATTTTCAATGCAGAAGTGAATATACAATAGGTTCCTTCTCCCCTCCAGCCCCCAAATCCCAGGTACGTTCCCCAAATCTAAATCACCTACATGATGGTGAGGTTTTTATCCTCCAACTTATACCAAAGTATGAAGTTTATTAATGCCTTTTAGTGTCATAGGGCCCATTGGAAGAAACTGCAGAGTCATATTTCCTTTTCTAATGCACTTCTTTTCTCCACTCATAATGTATAAGACTCTTACACCTATTCTATAGACTTTATTGATACTCCTTCATTCTAGTCTACCTTAAACCTTTTGGGAGGAAGAAGCAGAGTGCAATATTTGAATAAATATAAAATCATAATGCATGTTTTACATTAAAATATAGGACAAAAGTAAAGTATAGTTTGTTTTGTAAGCCCTTTCTTTCCAAGTTAGTTTTCAGGTATATAGCTCTTCTGTTAAGCACAATACAAAGTTTGTCTGCTTTACAAAATGAGGAGTTAGAAAAAGTGAATCCTTTCTTTAAAAAAAAAAAAAAAACCATTTGAGGCCAAATGCCTGATGAAAGCTGGCTTGCCAGCGTTTGCTCTGTCATTAACCCCTGTGAGAATCCCAGTTCCCACTCTCACTAAGTCATATAGGTCACCATGGATACAACTGCCTCTACTCAGCCCACAGTACGGGAGCAACAGCTGTTGAACCACACTTGGGACTTGTGCCATTCACTGTTCTGTATCAATTGTACTGGTGAAACATTTCAGATAATCTTACAATTGTTTTTGAAATTTTGTTTAAGTATGTTGTAGGAAACATCTGAAATATTAGACAACAGTAAAGGACTGAAATGTAATTTAGCTTGTGAAATAGAATAACAAGTAAGAAGCACTGTACGTTTTGTGTAATAAGAGGTTGCAGCACTTTCTTCAAATTTTCTCCTAACCAAAATGAAATTTTAATAACTAAACTGATAGCTGCAGATAAAATCTATTTGGAAAATTCTTGGACAAGCAAATACTTAAACTCTGGGCAAAAAGCACAAAACAGTACTATTTTATACCATAATTTATAAAGGAAGGAATATGTTTTCTGATTTGTGATGATCATTATATTTCTCATCAATAAACTGCTGTGAATTCTAAAATTCAGAAAAATGAAATATGTAGTTAAAATTTTACCCTTCTGCCTACCATAATTTTTCTATATTCAGAATATGGATTAAAGAGATTTTACTTTGTTTGTTTTATGAAAATGTGATGAGATGGTCTGTGATCTGTGATTGAAACAAAAAAATCAAAAAGAGTGTCTTTATACTTAACACCCAGTGGATAATAAAAATAGCATTTATTTAATGATAAAAAGTAGCATACACAATGTATTTCCTCTTATTTCTCATCTTAATTCTCACCTCTCATTAATCCACCAATCATTAATAACATTCACTACTGTGATCACACGGAAACACTTCATTAACACTCTTTGCCATAAAGCAGATCTTTATACCCTGGGGGATTTTTACCGATCCTCCCTGGAGGAGGGTCATACATCCTCATCCCATTGACAGTGGGCTCAGCCGTGTGACTTGCTTTGACCAGTGAAAGAACCCCCTTCTAAGCAGAAGCTTTAAAAGCCAGCATAAATTTAACTATGATCTCATTTTCTCAGTCTCGAGATTGTTCACCAGATAGGGACTGAATCCTGAGTGAAAGTGGCATGGAGCAGAACTGAAGCCAATCCATAATAGACACGTAACATGAGCAATAAAGCATCCTTTGTTGTAAACCCCTTGGATTTGAGGCTCATTTGTTACTGTAATATAACCTAGCCTCTGCTGAGTGATAGAGATATGTAAGTTTACTGAAAGCCCTGTGCTTTCCACAACTATGCTTTCAGTTCATATGGCCGGATACTGTTTGATTTATATGTAGCCAGTAAATATTTCTGGCATCTAGTAAACTGGTACAAACTAAAAACTTTTATATATCCAATAAAATTGCATATAATGATTTCCATTTCTGTGACCCATTTTTCTCATTTATCTCCTTACTGCAAGCTATGTAAGCCCCGATTCTGCCTTTCTTATTTAGGTTTAGAAATTATAGCATAAAGAGATCATATGTATGCATTTTTGGTACAATTTGTTCTTCTTTTGCCTATCTTGGACATATCTTCCCTCTTCCACCCACATCAACCCTCCCCACTCCTTGCAAGGTAACTCAAGTTAACATTCATCTATGTATATGTGTGTATGTGTATATTATATATATATGTATATATATATAAATATATACACACACATAAACAAAGTATATGTTGTCATTGTTTAGCAGAAAAAAATGAGGGGGAGAGATAATCTTATATATACTTGATATGGTTTGGATGTGCCCCACCCAAATCTCATCTTCAGTTTTAGTTCCCATAATCCCCACTTGTTGTGGGAGGAACCAGGTGGAGATCATTGAATCACAGGGGCAGTTTCCCCACTCCTATCCTCATGATAGTGAGTTAGTTCTCACAAGATCTGATGGTTTTATAAGGGGCTTCCCCCTTCACTTGGTGTTCATTCATTCACATTCCTGTCACCCTGTGAAGAAGAACATGTTTGCCTCCCCTTCCACCATGATTGTGAATTTCCTGAGGCCTCCCCAGCAATTCTGAACAGTGATCAATTAAACCTTTCTCCTTTATAAATGACCAGTCTCAGTAGTATCTTTGAAGCAATGTGAGAACAGACTCATACAGAAAATTGGTACCCGTAGAGTGGGGTGCTGCTATAAGGATACCCAAAAATGTGGAAGCAACTTTGAAACTGGGTAACAGGCAGACATTGGAACAGTTTAAAGGATGCAAAAAAAGATAGGAAAATGTGGGAAAGTTTGGAACTTCTTAGAGACTTGGAGGGCTCAGAAAATAGGAAGATGTGGGAAAGTTTGGAACTTCCTAGAGACTTGAATGGCTTTGACCAAAATGCTGATAATGATATGGACAATAAAGTCCAGGCTGAGGTGGCCTCAAATGGAGATTAGCAACTTGTTGGGAACTGAAGTAAATGTCACTCTTGCTATGCAAAGAGACTGGTGGCATTTTGCCCCCATCCTAGAGATCTGTGGAACTTTGAACTTGAGAGAGATCTGAAATTGGAAATTATGTTTAAAAGCGAGGCAGAGCATAAAAGTTTGGAAAATTTGCAGCTTGACGATGCAGTAGAAAAGAAAAACCCATTTTCTGGAAAGAAATTCAAGCCCACTGCAGAAATTTGCATAAGTAATGAGAAGCCAAATGCTAATTGCCAAGACAATGGGACAATGGGGAAAATGTCTCCAGGGCATATCAGAGACCTTTTCAGCAGCCCCTTCCATCGCAGACCTGGAGGTCTAGGAGGAAAAAAATGGTTTTGTGGGCCAGGCCCAGGGCCCCCCTACTGTGTGCAGCCTAGGGACTTGGTTCCCTGCATCCCAGCCACTCTAGCCATGGCTAAAAGGGGCTATGGTACAGCTGAGGCCATGGTATCAGAGGGTGCAAGCCCCAAATCTTGGCAGCTTCCACATGGTGCTGACCCTGTGGGTCCACAGAAGTCAAGACCTGAGGTTTGGAAACCTCCACCTAGATTTCAGAGGATGTATGGAAACCCCTGGATGTCGAGGCAGAGGTTTGCCGCAGGGGCAGAGCCCTCATGAAGAACCTCTGCTAGGGCAGTGCAGAAGAGCAATGTGGGACTGGAGCCCCCACACAGATTCCCTACAGGGGCACTGCCTAGTGGAGCTGTGTGAAGAGGGCCACCGTCCTCCAGACCCCAGAATGGTAGATCCACCTACAGCTTGCACCATGCACCTGGAAAAGCTGCAGACACTCAACGCCAGCCTGTGAAAGCAGCCAGGAGGTGGTGGCTATACCTTGCAAAGCCACAGAGGCTGAGTGCCCAAGGCCATGGGAACCCACCTCTTGCATCAGTGTGCCCTGGATGTGAGACATGGAGTCAAAGGAGATCATTTTGGAAATTTAAAGTTTAGTATCTGCACTATTGGATTGTGGACTTGCATGGGGCCTGTAGCCCCTTCATTTTGGCCAATTTCTCCCATTTGGAACAGGTGTATTTACCCAATGCCTGTACTCCCATTGTATCTAAGAAGTAACTAACTTGCTTTTGATTTTACAGACTCATAGATGGAAGAGACTTGCCTTGTCTCAGAAGAGATTTTGGACTTGGACTTTTGAGTTAATGCTGGAATGAGTTGAGATTCTGGGGAACTGTTGGAAGGGCATGATTATGTTTTGAACTGTGAGGACATGAGATTTCGAAGGAGCCAAGGGTGGAATGATATGGTTTGGCTATGTCCCAGTGCAAATCTCATCTTGAGTTATAGTTCCCATAATCCACATGTGTTGTGGGAAGGACCAGGTGAAGATACTTGAATCATGGGGATGGTTTCCCCCATCCTGTTCTCACCGTAATAAGTTAGTTCTCACAAGATCTGACGGTTTTAAAAGGGGCCTCCCCCTTCACTGGGTATTCATTCATTCTCCTTCCTACCACCCTGTGAAGAAGGACATATTTTCTTCCCCTTCCATCATTACCGTGAGTTTCCTGAGGCCTCCCCAGCCATGCTGAACTGTGAGTCAATTAAACCTCTTTCTTTTATAAATTACCCAGTCTCAGATAGAATCTTTGCAGCAATGTGAGAACAGACTAATACAATACTCCTCTGCATCTTTCTTTTTTCATTCAATAAGAGCTAGTAAAAAATCCCACCACCTTTTCTGCAATAGCTACTAATTCCTTCTTTTAAATAAGTGCATAATATTTCCATGGTGAGCATATATCCTAATTCATTCAGCCATTGCCCTATTTAGGGTATTCAATTTATTTCTAGTTTTTCACAACTACAAACAATGTTGTAAAAATCATTTTTATACATACATTTATGAACCAAAAGTTTTATTTGCATAAGATAGACTCCCAGGAGTCAAATTTTAGGGTCTAAGGCATACACTTACCTTTGATAGATAATGCCTGATAGCTTTCCGAAAGAGCTACAATACTTCACATTCCACCTTAAAAGGTATTGTAGCTCTCATTAATTTGTGTGACTATTATAGGTATAAAGTTATAGTCTATTGTTATTTTAATTTTCACTTTCCAGATTACTAAACATTGTTTCCAATGTTTCTTGGCCATTTGGTCTTGATCTTCAGTAAATTGTCTACAAATGTGCTTTGCCCTATTTTCTATTGGATCAAATGCCATTTTCTCAGGATTTTGTAAGAGTTTTATGACAAACACGGAGTTGCCACACCCAGACCCTGCTACGATAAAGGACTCAGTCCCCAGCTGCGAAGCATATGGTTCACTGACAGCCTGCAGCTATTCACTTATTCAGGGTCCACCTCAAATTTGAACCAAGATCATAAAGTTCTTCTTCAGGCAGCCCATGGCCAATGAATGAGTGAGGCAGTGATAGCTGAGGGCATGCCCTTCTCCATTTCCACCATCACAGGACTCCACCAACAGACATCCTTGCTCCACAGCTCCCACTTGGCTGGCTGAGTCAGCTTGTAACTGGAGTGATGGCACCACCTGCTCCTCCCTTTTCCCCCAAATATTTTACTCCCCAATAAACCTTTTGCACCCCTAACTCCATATGCTTCCCAGAGAACTCAATCAGCACATTGTAAATATTATCCTTATTATGTCATCTACATTAGTAGTTATCTAGAACAATCCTTTATTGACTTTATGGAAACTTTTGCCTACACATTATATTAATTTTCACAGCATCAAAAAATGTCTATCAGTTCGATTATAATTTTTGAGTCTCCATTGTTGATTAAGATGCAGTTTTCCACCCCTAGATTGTACATATAAATCCTACCCTTTTCTGCAAGATTTTTATTGCTTTTTGAAACTATTTATGTATTTGGTCTGTTTATAACTTATTTCTAGATTTGGTTTTTATATTTATATAAGTGTTAATGAATGTGTATAAGTGTCAAATAAATTTTTAAAAATAAGATGGGGGTCTATTTTTATTTTCTTCCAGATAAATGTCTATTTGTGCCAACACTATTAAATAATCCTATTGTCTCCTCACTGAGTAGAATTATCCTTCTTGTCATATATCACATTTCTACATGTACTTCAATCTACTTTTGGATTGTCCTGATTCCCATCCAACACCAATTAAGTTGATTACAGTGACCATGTGTTTTGTCCTAATATCCATCTTCCCTCTATTTTGTAGATAGAGGGATTTATGTAAAGTACAAATCTGACTTCCCACTATTAAGCTTTATTGGCTTCCCAGTGCCAGCTGAATAGAGTCCAGGCTCTTTGGCACACATGGCCATGGCTCCTATCTACATCCCTGGAATTCTCTCTGGCTACACCACTTCTCTTCTTTCACACTCTAGGACTATTAGGCTACTTGAAATCCACTGAATACTAAATGCATTTCATGCTTTCACATCTTAGTTATATGAAATCCCTTTCCCACCTCTGTTCCTTGAGGTAACCATCATTCCTTCTTCAAAATTCAGTTCAGACATTGTCTTTTCCAGAAAGTGTTTCCAAAATGCTCAAGTTACCATTTATTCTTCATTAATACCTTTTATACCTAGTGTACTATATTTACATCTTTTTAAGTGTGTCTGCCTTTTTAAGTGTGTATTTCCTCCACCTTCTAGAACAAAACAACAAAAAAAAAGCAGATCTTGAGGACCATGCTCTTCTGTAGGAGTTTCCACACATTGTATTTGCAAATTCTTGTTGGTTTTTGAAGATGCCCATCATTTACTATGTCTCTATATTAGTATTTATGCACATTATAAAACATACATCAAAAAGTTTTAAGAAGATGCTTTAAAATGTTTTGCTAATGGTGATGGCTTTATACCACCATTAGCTAATATCTTAAGACACAATATCCATTTAGGGCCTTCTGTTGTTTACAGAAGAGGGTGTACATCCACATACTAAAAAGTCAATTTTGGGGAGCTGACCTCTTATATGATATATTGTCATTGTTTTTACTTCGTGATGTGGCTGAGGACGTGCTTGTAGTAAGAATAGAAGAAGGGTACACTTTGCAATTTTTGAAATGTTCACTAGAATTATCTTTGATTTATGTTCTCCGGAATATTTAAGCCATGCATCCATCTTGAGTTAGTTTAATTCAAACTAACACAACATAATTTAAAATTCATTTAGCTGGGCTCATGGACCTGGCAATGAGTTGGAGCTATCAACTTCTCCATGTTCTAGAACTCCTAATCTTCCCTCAAAATATTTTTACCCATGTATGGACCAAGTAAGGGTAAGAGTGGAATCTACATATCAAATATTAGCAAAGCTTGATTTACTTCTTATCAATTTAGATAAATAAAAATATGAGCTCTAATATTTTATTCCCATATTCCTGGGGTACTACTGCTCTACCTCAATAGTTTAAGAAAAAATATTGAATGCCTGCTATGTGTCATTACAGAGTTAAGTTCACAGTGTACAAAAATGAATAAGACCTGCCACACATCTCTAATCATCAAAGAAATGCAAATTAAAACTGCAATGAGGTATCACCTCACACCTGTTATATGGCTATCATCAAAAAGGTGAAAGATAATAAGTGTTGGTGAGGATATGGAGAAAAGGGAAGCCTAGTTGGTGGAAATGTAACTTTGTGCAGTCATTTTGAAGAACAGTACAGAGGTTACTCAAAAAACTAAAAATAGAATTACCATATGATGCAGCAATCCCAGTTCTGGCTATATATTCAAAGAAACTGAAAAAAGTATGTCAAAGAGATACCTGCACTCCCATGTTCACTGCAACATTATCCACAAAAGCCAAGATATAGAAGCAACCTAAGTGTCCATCAACAGATAAATGGGTAAAGAAAATGTGGTATATGTACACAATGGAATACTATCCAGCCTTTAAAAAGAAGGAAATCTTGTCATTTGCAACAATATAGATGAACATGGAGGACAATATGTTAAGTGAAATAAGCCAGGCACAGAAAGACAAATACTGTATGATCTCACTTACATAGAGAATCTAAAAAAGTCAAACTCATAGAAACAGAAAAAGGGAAGACATTGGTCAAAGTGTACAAAATTTTACTTAGATAGAATGAGTAAGTTTTACTGATACATTTCAAAATTGCTAAAAGAGTAGATTTTAAATGTTCTCACCACAAGAAAAATGATAAGCAGATGAGGTGATGGATATGTTAATTTGCTTGACTTAATTATTCCACAATATATACATATATCAAAATATCACATTATACCACATAAATATATACAACTATGTATTTATAAAATATTTTTATTTGTCAATTAAAAAAAGAACTACAGAACATCAGAGCTATTAAAGGACCAACCAGTGAGCTTTTTAGATTTGCCTACCACCAGGCTGGCAGAAGCTTCCAAGAGTGAGAACTTACAGTGTGCCAATGAAAAGGAATCTGTACTCTCATAAATTGCTAATGGGAAAATCAATCAGGAGAAATCAATTAAAATTTAGAATCCACATATCCATTGAGGAGGAAAAGGAACAAAGAAAAAGGTTATCTGGCAATAATCAATTGTTCTTCACTCTTAATCCAGAAGGATGTCATAGTGGTCTAGAAGGACAGCTGTATTCTAGCCATGAGCTAGCCTGTCTAAAGTACCAAGAAGTCTCCTAGTTTATATCTTAATGAAAAAAAAAGCCACCTCTTACTAAGCATCACAACTAAAACTTTTCTTTACAGTTAAACATGTCCAAATTCACTTCTGGGAGTTAAGGACAAGAAAGTAAGTATCTGATCTCAGTCTACTGATAAGGATTAGCGGACAGTCCACCTAGTGAGCCTCTTAATGGTCCAAGTGTCTAAAGTAAGAATCAAATGGTGGGGGCTTAGATAAAGTGTGGAATGGGGTGAGGCTTATCTGTTCATTTATTCCCTTATTCTACAAATATTTTTTGAGTTCATACTTTATGCTAAGCAGTAGGTTCTATATTGTATGTTCTTGCATCTAAGTAGTGCTCATAGTAAACAGCATAAGCAAATAAATGAACTAATTTTTACCCAAAAAAAATCAATAAATCAAATATTGTTCTAGTCTTCGTCTCTGTAAAACCCTCTCCAAGTGTTGTGTTCCCTGTAGGAGAAAAGAAGATCTGAGCTGTCCTCTTTGTTTCCTTAAGGCATATTTTTAACTCTATCCCTCACCTCTCCTATTTCAAACCTCCAACCATTACAGAGAAAAAGAAAGCACCTAAAATCCTCCAAAATGAAACAATAAGTTAATAGATCTGGAAACAAGAAAAAAAGTAAAATGGAAACAGAGGCATTTTCTAAACATATCTTTTCATGTTGTTTTATCTACCAAGTTAAATCACTCCCTGGTCTGGGCTATCTCTGTACCTGGCAACTCTTCTACTGCCATGCTTAGCACAATGAATGTATAAACTTTTTACTTACTTAGCTGCTTCTTGCACTAGACCACAGGCTGCTTAGCTGCTTCTTGCACTAGACCACAGGCTGCCACTAGGTCTTGCTACCAGAGCAAGAACTAGGCCTTAATCATTGCTGTATCCCATGCCATAGCATAAAGCCCGCCCACAGGAGGCACAAAATAGTTATCCACATCTATAAACTAGAGAATGCATCCAAAGGGTTATCAAGAAAACGAGAGCCAGAAGTAGATATTAGGAGCTAGAATCTGAAGTTAGAAAACTCAAGAGGCAAGAAGGAAAGAACTGCCAGCTAGCGAAGGCAAGAAAGAAGGGTAGGTTTGGGTAAATCCCTGAAACAAAGACTATGTTCGGAACAGATCGTGTGAAGAAAAAAGATGAGAAACATTGGGAAGCTGGCAGAAAACTTAAGAAAATGGGACGTTTATGTTTGCAATTTGTAATGTGCTATACTTTTATGTTTATCTTGGTAAACAGTATCTCCCATATATGAAACCAGATTTCTGAATAAGCCTCACCAATCCCTCTCCATCATCACCCACGCCCAACAGTCTCAATTCCTCACTGGTATCTCTTTAACCTTTTCCCAGTGTTTGATTCTCACTCCTGTCATCTTTGTTCAGGTCCCCATTATTTTTCACTTGAATTGTTTTCTCCTCCAAATTTAATTATCCGTTTCCAGTCTGTGCCCCTCAAAAACTCTTCTTTGATATGAAAATATCTTCCTAAAATTTGGCTCTGATTATACAACTTCTTGGTTCAATCATCTTCAATGGTCCCTATTTACAAAGGTCTCCAGAATAAAATTACCTTTATTGCCATAGTATAAGTAACATGACAAAGTGCACTTTGCCCGAACATAAATCATGCTACTACAAAGACACATGCATACGTATGTTTATTGCGGCACTATTCACAATAGCAAAGACTTGGAACCAACCCAAATGTCCATCAATGATAGACTGGATTAAGAAAATGTGGCACATATACACCATGGAATACTATGCAGCCATAAAAAAGGATGAGTTCATGTCCTTTGCAGGGACATGGATGCAGCTGGAAACCATCATTCTGAGCAAACTATCACAAGGACCGAAAACCAAACACTGCATGTTCTCACTCATAGGTGGGAACTGAACAATGAGAACACTTGGACACAGGGTGGGAAACATCACACCCCAGTGTCTGTTGTTGGGTGGGGAGCTGGGTGGGGGGATAGCATTAGGAGAAATACCTAACGTAAATGACGAATTAATAGGTGCAGCAAACCAACATGGTACATGTATACCTATGTAACAAACCTGCACGTTGTGCACATGTACCCTAGAACTTAAAGCATAATTAAAAAAAAAAAAAAAGGAACTAAGTTTTGAAAATGGCATCCACCACTTACTAGCTATGTGACCACAAGAGTCACTTTTACCTCTCTAAGACTCAGGTTTCCAATGAGAGAGAGAAAAAGAGAGACTAAGAAAAAGAGAGAACTAAGACTTAAAAAGAATGTGACTAGCCCAGCATTAGGTACATGATACAGGCTCAATATCTTTCCCTCAACTTTTCTGCCCAGACCAGCATTCCAGCCTTAACGATGCTCTTACCCAGCCCTGGACGCTGTGCTCTATGATGCTATCCTCTATGCTCCCACAGACCGTTGATCATTGTTCATATACCACTTATACTGTTATGCCTGTATTTTATTTTCTTATAAGCATATTTATATTACACTGTTTTGAGTAATTAGTTTTTTCTATCCTTCTGGATTTAAAATGCTTTGAGAACAGAGGTTTGACCTTGTTCATCAAACTTGTCCAACTGGTAGCCCGTGGGCCACATCTGAATGTGGCCCAACACAAATTCGTAAACTTTCTTAAAACATTATGAGTTTTTTTGTGATTTTTTTTTTTAGCTCATAAGCTATCATTAGTGTTTATGTATTTTATGTGTGGCCCAAGACAATTCTTCTTCTTCCAATGTAGCCCAGGGAAGCCAAAAGATTGGACACCCCTGTTCTTCATCTTCATATCTACCATATTATATTCCGTTATTTACTGCACAGAATAGGAACTCCGTGTCTACTAAATTAGAGTGCATTGCATAATATTATGTGGTTTATCCAAGTTTTAAAGTTGAACATTCCTTTTGGTGTAAGAATTAATAGTAAGAGGCAGAACAGAGAATTGCCATACTGAAAATAAAGTATATCCCTCTAGTACCCAACACCAGCCTTGAAATACAGTTAGTGTTCCCTAAATTATGTAAATTTTTGTCAGATTAAACACCTACTGCGCTGAGTACATTTTTTAAGAGAATGTAGTTCTCGAAAATAAGTGTTTTTAGTCAAAAAAATTTGGGCAAGAGAGGATAGGAACATCTACCCAAATCCATCAACAGTCCTAGGAAAAAAATTGCCCAAAGAAGATTAGTTCTACTGGTATTGAACAGTAAAATTATTATGCTTTAGAATATGAGTTTTCATCTAAATAGGTTTGTATTCTCGATTTGCACAGAGACTTAAACCCGACAAAATTAGCTTAAATTGCATGCAGAAATGTATAATGACTTTAGGGATTCTTCGGGTAAGATAAACAAAAATTGTTTCCCATTTTTTTTTTTGGGTAAAATAATACGAAGAGCTAATCTTTGAATAAATCAAAAATTAATATGGTCACTCTCTTTTTAATTCTATATCTTGAAGGCAAAGTAACCCAAAGTCAAACTTTCATAGTAGTGTGTACAATAGTTATTACTGGTGTAACTTTTAACAGTTGTTACTGCTGATTCTTTAAAAATATATGGCAAAATGGTTAAGATCAAGAACTGTAGGTAGGGGGGAGACGACGGTTAAACCTCCTACAGCTTTAGATCTTGACCAAATTACTCATCCTTCAAATCTCTGCTTCATTACGTACTATGACAATAATTGGAGCATCTATCTGAAAGGTTGCTGTGAGAATGAAAAGATTAAATGATACTAATCACAAAGCATTGTGCCTGAAACAAAGTACTTGATAAATGGCAGCTATAATAATGATAATCATTACTATAAGTTTATCCCGTTGTAATCATTTTAGCTACCTACTAGAAATACGTATTCTTTACAAAGCAGTCTTCTTTCCGCCAGGTGTGGTGGCGTGGGCCTATCTGTGGTCCCAGCTACTCAAAAGGCTGAGGTGGGAGGCTCGCTTGAGGTCGAGAATGCAGTGAGCGTGACTGCACCACCGCACTCCAGCCTGGGCGACAGAGTGAGCCTTCGTGTCTAAATAATTAGTTAACTGGACGGGCACGGTGGCTCACGCCTGTAATCCCAACAATTTGAGAGGCCAAGACAGGCAGATCACTTGAAGTCAGGAGTTCAAGCCTGGCCAACATGGTGAAACCCCGTCTCTACTAAAAATACAAAAATTAGCCGTGGTAGCGGGCGCCTGTAATCCCAGCTACTAGGGAGGCTGAGACAAGGAGAATCGCTTGAATCCAGGAGGCGGAGGTTGCAGTGAGCCGAGATCGCGCCACTGCAGCCCAGCCTGGGCGACAGTGCGAGACTCCGTCTCAAAAATAAAAATAATTAGTTAATTAATTCATTAATTTTTTAAAAAGCGCAATCTTCTTCCAAAGGCGATCCCAAGGCTGTTGGAGGCTGGAGCCGCTAAGTCGCCCCCTACCGCGCGGGTGGCTTCGTCCCGGACCCCTCCAGAGGCTGTGCCACTGCTGGAGGTGCTCAGCGGGGCCGGGACCCGCTTGGGGCGCCCTCCGGGGCGGGCACCGGAGCCTGGGCTGAATGGCAGGTCCTGACCAAGCCACCCGCGCGGCCCCGCCCGCCTGGCGGGATGAGTGACGGCGGCAACAGGTGCAGAGCGGCGTCCGCGGCTTCTCGGGAGCCCCCGAGTTTTGCGCGTCAGGCCCCAAGAGTCAGAGTTTGACTCTAGAACCTTCTTCGCTTTACACCAGTCTTCGGAAGTCGCCCGTCAACCGGCTTCTTCCACCTCAGTAAAGCCTTAAGGTCACCTCAACCTTTCGAAACCCACCAGTCCCAGAGGCCGACTCTTCTCAAGTGGAGGAGAGGGGAAGGCGTGCATGGAGCTTTGCCTGACCGCTCGCTCTCTCCTCCCCAGCCGTCTGAGAAGGCGAGAGGGGTCCCAGAACCGAGCCCTCGCTCCGCACGCCCCACGCCCGCCCCGCTGTGCCGTGCGCTCTGCCCCTGAGACGCCCCGGCTCGGAGTCCCAAGGCCACAGCCGAAACTCGCCCGCCCGCGCCCCTCTCCGGCTTGCCGCGCCCGCCCGCACCGCCACCTGCCACCCGAGGCGACGCAGTACGCTTCTCCCCACCCGCCAGGTGGCAGGTTCAGGGCCCGGGTCCGAGCCTGCTCCCCTGCAGCTGCCACCGCCGCCCTCACCGCCAGGGGGCGAGAGTCCCAGGCAGGACAAGCAGCGCAGCTGCCTTGGCGTGAAGGTGGCTTCAAACTGTAGGCTTCTCTTCCCTACCCCGCGTCTCTGAAGAGCGGAGAGGAAGATGGAAACCGAGTCCGGGCCGGTGAGTACGGCGATCAGGGCCCCAGGGCGCGGGGTAGCAGGGAGAAAAAGCAGCGTGGAGCCTGTCCCCGAGGGCCTGGAGGGGCGAGGTGAAGGCCCCAAACGCTCGCTATCTGGTTGGGAAGAAACGTGGCCAGGTGCCCCACCGACCGCTGCCAGGAGCCGCCCTCCCGCAGACCTCGTCTGGCTGTCTCATGGGGGTCAGGAAGGCGCCGCCACGGGGCCTGGACTGGGTGTAGACGGACCAGGGGACCTCAGGCGTGGATGTTTCGGGAGGCGGCGGGCGGCCAGGCACCCAACGGAGTCCGAGCAGATAAACCGCTTTCCCGCCGAAATTGGGCTAGGCAGCGTCTTTGACGCTCCCTCCGGCCGAACTCGACCCAGCCGCCCAAGGCGAGGAGTTGCCAGGGCGGTCGACGCCTCCACTCCCCAACTGGTCAGCGAGGACCGGAAGGTCTGAGAGACCTGGCAGGGGCCTGCCTGTGGCCCAGGCGGGACCCGGACACTCTAGCATTGGCTGTGCTCCCGAGCCAGTCAGGGCTGACTTGGGGAAGTGAACGAGGACTGCCCGCACAGGCCCGAGGCGCAGCGGCAACATGCCGTCCCGCCCCGCCCCGTCCCGCCCCGTCCCGCCGCCAGCAGCCAATCAGGGAGCGCCGCGAGAGGGTGGGGACCAGCTGCGCACGAGGCCAGCGGCGGGGTCGGTGCCGTTGAGGGTTCCCGCCACTGCTGCTGGCGGATTTGCGGGGCAAAATTTCTCGCTGGCTAGCCTTCTTTTCCCTCCCGCACTTTGGTGGGGAGGGGGTGGATCCTCGTTTCAGTGCCCAAGTTCACGATGACCCGAGAGAACTCGAGGAAGTTGTCGCTGCAGCCATTTCCCCCAGTGCGGCAACTTGCTGGCCTTGGAGGGGGAGGAGCGCCGAGGCAGTGACTGCGACGGTTAGCCCGCCCGTTCCTGCTGTCTTCGTTTGCAAAATAGATGCTAGATCTCGAGGTTGATTCTCAAGGGGAGGAGCCAGTGAGGGCACATTGCTTTGGAGAAGTTTAATAAACTCTCTAGTGCTGGAAGTTTTAGCAAGCGGAGGAGCCTTCAAACCCGACAACAGTCCCCATCTAGGTGTTTCCGTAACACGTGCGGAATTATTGCTAGTGGAATTTGAGGCCTTCTTTGTTGTTTAACTCAATGCGTCGCTAATTGTTTATAATGAACTTAGATGTTGCCTCCACCTGAGCCTTGCTATTGCTAACATTAAAATATTTTGTAGGCCTGGTGCAATGGCTCACGCCTGTAATCCCAGCACTTTGGGAGGCCAAGGCGGGCGGATCACGAGGTCAGGAGATCAAGACCATCCTGGCTAACATGGTGAAAACCCATCTCTACTAATACAAAAAAATTAGCTGGGCGTGGTGGTGCACCCCTGTAGTCTCAGCTACTCGGGAGGCTGAGGCAGGAGAATCTCTTGAACCGGGGAGGCGGAGGTTGCAGTGAGCCGAAATCACGCCACTGCACTCCAGCCTGGCGACAGAGCAAGACTCTGTCTCAAATATATATATATATGTGTATATATATATATATATATGTGTATATATATATATATGTATGTGTATATATATATATGTATGTGTATATATATGTGTATATATAATGTATATATATGTATATATGTGTGTGTATATATATATATTAGACTGCTGTTATACTGTATTCTTTAGCCTTCAGCCTATTTGGCATATCGTGAGCAGGTCTCTACTGAAGAAATGATTCACTTTTAGTCATTCAACAGATATTTATTGAGCACCTGCTGTGTACTGTCAGTACTTTAGATGCTGCCGTGAAAAAAGCAAAACTCCTGCCCTAATGCATTACATAATAGTGGAGACAGATAATAAACATACTAAGTAAACTAAATCATATGTTAGAAAATGATGAGGGAGAAAACTTAAGCAGAGCGAGCCCACAATAGAACAGGAGCCTTAGAGAGTGGAGGAGAATGAAGTGAATTGAGTGTGAAGGGTTGTTTTTCTTTTCTCAGGGAGTATCCTTTAGTTTCTCGAGATTGGAAATAAAGCACTGTTTACTTCCGTTCATTTCATCCTTCTCTCAGTGAAATATAATGGGGTTTGTCTTTTACTTAAACTTGCGAACAAATTAGTACATCTAATTTTCAATAAGAGAATTTCATGAAGAATTTTTTTTTAATTTAGCAAATAGGTAATTTTGACACTGTAAACAAATGGGCAGAAAGACAAGATTACATCTACTAGAGCTGTTATATTATCTCTAGCAATACAAAATCCATAGTTGAAAAATACTAAGCATTCCAGAATTACCCATTCTGGCATTATATCCTACTGAGCGAAGTGACTGAAGTCACAAATAACCTCCAAGTGCCCAGAGAGAAAGCTGTTAAGATTAGATTCCCAGTTTCTTTCATTGGAAACTACAACATAGTAATTATGAAATGTGGTGGCTTTTCTGTGTTTTAAAAGAAGTATTTACATATTCCCTTATTAGGAGTACATACTTCCTTAAGGCTGGATGGGGAAGAGAGCCCATAAGGTCCAGCCTATAGCCCAATTGCCACTCCTGCCCTAGTCATTTCTCTGTACATCTTGCAAAGATTAATTTAGGGATTGTGATTGTATTGGCCAGAGAAGAAAGAGCAGAACAAATTTGAAAAAGAACAACTCTATTACCTGAGCTGGAAATTCATTTTCATGAGTTTGTTTCTCAGAGAATTGGAATTATGAACTTCAAGCTTTTGTTATTTTCTTTTTCTTTCTTTTTGAGATGGGGTATTTCTTTGTTGCCCAGGCTGGTCTTGAACTCCTGATCTCAAGCAATCCTCCTGCCTCAGCCTCCCAAGCAGCTGGGATTACAGGCACAAGCCACAACACCCAGTTTACTTCAAGTTTTTTGAGGCACATATTTAGGATATTATGGGGTTTGTCTTTAGGATATTATGGAGTTTGTCTCAGAAGTGTGTTTAGTGTTTTCAGATGGAAAATAATTCAACAGTTCTTGAATTGGTTTCTCTTCAACGCGATTCTCAAGTCTTGGTTTTTTTTTTCAGTTATACCTTAAAAGTCTATTATCTTACCATTCTGCAAAGGCTTATACATTTATATATATTTATTAAAATTTAAATTAGGTCCTCTAACTTAGAATTGTGAACATGTGGATATGTACTGAGCTAATTCTTTGGAATAAACATTTACGAGCTACAAGTATATAATTTTTTAACAAAATCAGTCCAATCTTCAAATTGACAAGTGCATTTAAAATTTTGACTTTCAGGCTGAAAATGGTGAATGTGAATGTTAGAGTTTATTAGCTTGTCAATGACCATTAGTTAAAGACCACCAGGAACACATGCGTCATTTAGTAAAGTTGGGTCTGTTAATTGTTCAAACAAGGGAAAACATAAACCATGGGGCCTCTCAATCAGAAGGTGTTAGAACTTACAGGATATAGGCTTGTGTTGAGCAATTTTTAGAGAGGGTTTAAGGAAGTAGGGCTTTACTCTGGAATGTATAGTGTCAGGAAGTTGTAGTAATTCTATGATTGGATGTGTTAACTTTTATCTAAAAGGAAAGAAAAATGGATCGAGGCTAAAACTATAGCTAATAAAGAAGGAGCAGTCACTCATATCAGCCAGAATGGAGGGTTGTTTGGTTATTCTTGTGGTTTGGGCAATGCCTTTGTTTTTGTCAGCATTCAAACATGATTATGGAGTGGTCTTGTTTTTAATCTTGATCCATCAGAGTCATAGGGTGACTTTGTCTGATGTTGGTGTTCTGTTAACAAGAGAACACCACAGCCTAGCTGTGAGTGCCAGGCCAACTCCTAACAATACCAGGGCCTAGTTGATTGTGTCAGGCTGGGACTGTTTTTCTCAAACATCTTCATGAGTTTAATATTCCCCTTAATAATTAAGTAATAGGTTTGATAATAATATAAGCATTTTAAGTAATATATTTAATATTTAAAATCTCTATAGTGGAGTAGATTCTGTGTTTCCTAGTTCTGTTGCCTTAAAAAGCTCTTAGCTCTAATTATAATTTTTATAATATTAAAAGTAAAGCCTAGAATACTATATTTTGCCTAAATGACTCTTCTTTTTGAAAGATATATGTTTTTGGTCTGCATCAAAAGCAGACTGCATTATACCCAGTGCAAAAAGTGTAAAAGAATTTATTTTACAGCAAACATCAAACCAGATGCAAACAGATTCATTATCTCCATCCCCTAATCCTGTGTCGCCTGTGCCTTTGAATAACCCAACAAGTGCCCCAAGATATGGAACAGTGATCCCTAATCGCATCTTTGTAGGAGGAATTGACTTTAAGGTACCTATTTATGCATGCAGTAAAGTGTATTTTTTCGTTAGAAGTCTTTATTTCTCAGAAATTGTTTCTTTGTGCAACTATAAAATAATAACATATTTGCATAATGGTTAACAGATTTCGAATATCTTATTATAAAGAATCTTTTCAACCAGCATGTAGGTTACATAAAGCATTAAAAACTGTTCGTCAAATATAAAGAAATTGATCCTCACTGACTTGCTGTAGGCTCTTAGCCACATAGTGACAGAGTGAGACTAGAAGCCTAGTTTTCTGTCTTATAGCTCCATACTCTTCCATACCAGAACTAATTATACTTTCTTCCCTAATATTCCAGTAGCCAAAATAATCGATGATTATAATTTTCAAAAGAGACTTCATTTTTTAAAAACTTAGTTTTATGAAATACTATTTCTTTACCCCAACTCTTATCTCAGATTCCTGAGCAACCTCCTAGGCATCTATTCTTTGCAAAGCACTTTCTATGTTAGAATTTAGGATTTGATCACCAAAAAAGTCCTGTGTCCTTGTCAGAATAAAGCATCTTAAAAGTAATATATTTAAGCAGAAAAAAATAACTATTCGGTACTAGGCTTAGTACCTGGGGTGCCGAAATAATCTATACAACAAACTCCCATGACGAGTTTGTAACAAATCTGCACGTGTACCCCAAACCTAAAATAAAAGTTTTTTAAAAAGTAATATATTTACATCATGTAATCAACCATTCCACTGTTTCAAGGAAGCGTAGTTCATGAGATGACGTGCAGTGCCTCCCAGCCCGCAGAGGGGAGGTAAGAGTAAACACCTACAAGAAAGGCATGCATAGATATTTTAAGTGTAATACTCTTACTTTCAAATGGATATATAGAAGGATTTCCAAGCTTCTATTTTACGTATTAGAAATTATAGGGAGAGTTATCATTTTCAACAAAAAAAAAACCTTCCTTATGCCATTAGGTGTGATATTTGACATTTATAACTCTCTATTTCCGTATAATCAATCTGTTACAATTTGGGTGGAATTTCTTTTTTCCTGCACAGGAGAAATGTTACACTTAGTGTATTTGCCAAAACAATGAGTCCGAAACAAGTATATGATTGTTTCACTAAAAATAAAGTAAGAAAAATTATTTCTTATAAAATATTTATTTTTAAAAAGATTTTCTTTATCTGTGGAAAATACTGATGGCTGGCAGAAATGTTCAGTTTGGGAATTCATTTACATTACAATAGCTTAGCATGCTTTTAAAAATAAGTTATCAATAAATATAAACATTCGTATGGCCAAGTTATTTTAGGTTACTGAAGCCCATCAGCTACAGCATGAACTTTGGAGACGGTTGTTATAATGCAGCCATAGTTTTAAGGTAACTGCTAGGGCTTTCTCCTGTATACTTATACCTTTTTCAAAACCACAGATAAAGGCCAGCAAGGAAATCATCTACTTTAATAGCAAGTAGTCACAGACTTTTTAACCTTTCATTTTTATAAGCAAACAGCCTATCCCTCTTAATTCTTACTTTTCTTGACTGTCTCTTTGTCACTGAAGAAGTGGAGCTACAGAATTGAGCTAGTGATTATTCTACCAGAGAATAGTTGGAATTAATTTGTATTCAAATATCTAGTAACAATTCTTATTCTAGCATTGATTTCATTTTCTATTAACTGAAATAAAAGGCATTCAGTTTTTCTTAGATTGAATCAGTATTTGTCATTATCCAGCTTAGCAGGCTTTATGTTACCAACTAAAAACCAATAGTGTATGTAAGTAGTGAGGTGGCAGTTAAACCCAAAAGGCATAGCTCTGCACTAAAGCATGTCTTTTTGCAGTGTATATAAAGAAATTTTTTTCTAGAGAAAAGTTACTCTTGTAGACAAACAGTTATAGCTAAACCAGAAAATGAAATTGCAATGAATTTAGTGTCAGTATTCTGAGAAAAGGTGATATGAGTCTATTATCAGACTATTTCAATTAAAAAAAAGACATGCCAAAACCATCTTTGTAGATGCCTTGTATGCTTTAAATCTAATTATTATTCCAATTTTTATTTTACTATCAAAACAATGTCTGAATTTAGCTGAAATGTATATTGAGTACAGATAAGGAATCTAATAACTTTAAATCTTATAGTCACACCATTGTTCTCACAGTTGAGTTCAAGCACTTTTGGAAATACATTCCCTTCCTAAAACTGACTTAGGAAAGGAGTTCCTGAGACTACTGATTAAAATAGAATGACTGATGTAGGCCAACACAACCTAGTTCCACTGCCATGACTGTCTCTGAACCACAAGAGCCAATAGTATTGTACCCTTACTATGGAAATAGCATTCCTAATCCAAATTGGTTTTTTTTAAAACTGGCCAGCTAGAGAACAAGAATCATTTAAAGATTTCTTTAAATAGTGAGCTTGGTAGTTTTAAAATAATTCAGCTTACATTTTTATTGGCATATAGTAATTTAACAACATAGCTATCACATAAAGCAAGGTATTTACCTTGATTTTAATCACCTAGTGGTTTATGCACTGTTTTGATGATGAGAGGCATTTTTCTTGCATCTTATCTATAACTTTTTCTGTCTCCAGAGCAAGCATGAGAATTATTCATCTTTTATCAACTAAAATGTTTTTTAATGTTTTCTTTTTATGCCATTAGACAAATGAAAGTGATTTAAGAAAATTTTTTTCCCAGTATGGGTCTGTGAAAGAAGTGAAGATTGTAAATGACAGAGCTGGAGTATCCAAAGGGTTAGTATCACTACAGATTGTCTATAGAATTAACAACTCTATTTTCATTGGATGACTAGGTTTTGTATGCCAGTTTACTTTCGTTCCATTTTCCAGCAGAGACTATCATGCCCTCTTCTTTCCTCCTACCGTTTGATTTCCGTGTGTGTGTGTGTGTGTGTGTGTGTGTGTGTGTGTGTGTGTGTATTTTGGAGGGAGGAGACACTGTAATATTTCTTAATTTGTTGAGAAGTTAGTTTTGCATGAGTGGAGGGACCATTCCGTGGTAGGCAGCAAGCACTTAATGTGAGTAGCAGATGTACATTAGCTGAGGAATGAGAAGCAAAAGGAATCAGATTCTTTTGGAATTGTATCCCTGCTTTAGGCCATAGAGAGCTTTATTTGAAAACAGCTGACACCAAGAAATGTCTCTATGTTGTGCCTCAGAGACCTAATTAGGGGACCAGTATGAGAAATATAATTCTAGTGAGAATGATTTTTAATTGACATATCAATGATAGTGAAAATTGAGAAGAAAGCAATAGACTGTGTCTTTAAATGTGTATAGAGCTGTTTCGGTGGATTGCTATGTGTACAAAGCCGAATTTCAGAAAGGAAAAAGATAGTTTACATAGTACACTCACTTAAGGAGTTGGACTGCAAAGTTAAAAGAAAATAGATAAGGCAGTAAAGTATTGTATTTATTTTCTTGAAAGAGAGGCAAAACATAAATATTTATAGGCATAAGAAAAGGGACCCACTGAGGTGGCATTAGTGAGAAACAGCATTCAACAGATGGATACTCTGGAAGAGATGGGATTCTACAGAAAGGTTATTTTTAAACAGATGAGATACTTCCTCAGAATGCCAAACAATGTTAAGATGAAGTGAGATTTACCTCTTGTGTTTGACTAACAGAATTTGCTGTTTTGGTAATATCCATTTTTTAATCATTGAAAAACATACATGGAAATGTAAACTGTATTTTATGCCTTTTCCACTGGGTGGTGTGTGTGTTCTACCAAAAAAATAGTGTAAAAATAATTCCTTTTTTGGGCAAATAGATAAAGAGAAATTCCTTTGTTTAAAAGAAGAAACTTTGTATATGATCCAGTAATTATGAATTGAAGCAAATAGTGAAGATATTTAGCATTACTCAGAAGAGTTTAAGTTATCTGAATAGCAATTATGTTTTGACAGATACACTTTTTCTTTCTTTTGTTACTTTTTTCTCTACCTATGTTGGCTTTTTGGACACGGAGCACATCATTTATGTGTATTTGTATCTTGAACATTATATGAATTGTACTTGAAGTTAATTATGTATGAAAAACAGATGTGAAATCTGGGTCGTACATATTTTAATTGATATCGTTTGGGAATATACTAATAATTACATTATCAGTTATGTGTGCTAATAATAATAAAATAATACATTTACATTGTCATTCACCAATATAAGAAATTTTATTGTGTTGAAATTTTAAATTTTTTAGTTATTTTTCTACTTTGATTTCTCTTAGCCAAACTTCTATTAGTTTAAAAGGAGATTATTGCTCTGGATTGAAATTTATTGCATCCCAATTTTCAAGCCACAGCATGAATCTCTTGTGCTTTTCTTCCTTGCATACAGCTGAGAGCTGAAGCTATTTCAAGATCTCAGAGGTTCTTTTTTCTTTTAGTTCCCTGACTAAAGGGAGGTGACAGTGTTAAGCTGTGAATGATTCTTCTAAGTTTCCCATGCTAGTGCAGCATAGAAAGATGCCTACTCCTACAGTGGCCCATTATTTAAAAACAAAATTTTAAAACATTTTAATATAATTAATATAACATTCTAAGAAAATGATTAATTAGTAATAATTAATGCATTTATTTAGGTATGGTTTCGTCACTTTTGAAACACAAGAAGATGCACAAAAAATTTTACAAGAGGTATGATCTTTTGGTGTATTTAACTTCATTTCTGGAACTTTTGTATTTGAAACTAATCTTTTCAGGGTTCAAATACAATAATCAATTGCTTTTTAAAAAAGATTTGCATCTTAAGATTGGCATTGGTCTCTAGGAAACTTAATCTGCAGAAGAGCAAATTCCAAAATCATTACGAGTATGGTTGTGAAACTGTAATATAATGTTTCGCTTTCTTTACTTAAACTAAGAACTTGGGGATATATCTTTTGCAAAGTGTTAATAGCATTTTGAATGTTTAAAAAACACTACAAATGTGGATTCCAACAGTGAGGTTATCTGAGATGATTTCCCTCCTGTGAAAAACATTATATAAACTAAGAATATTCACAGAAAAAGCCTATAGCCAGCAATTCAGTGTAATAACTTTAAGGCAAATATAACATTTAACTTTTTTAGAAAAAAAGTAGAATTTGAATTGTATGTTATTAAAATCATATACTTTGTATGTATATTTTGTATGTATAAAATATATACAAAAGTCAGTTCTTATTTGTGGCAGTTATGTTCTCTAACATTGCTAGGAACACTGAATTAGCAAATGCTGAACTCCTCTTTCTAGGGGAAATACAAGATAATGTTCCCAAGAACCTCTGGTCATAATATTGCCATGAACCCATCAATATATAACCTTGTTTTATGTGTTTTTCCATCTAAAGGCATCATATGTAACAGATTACTAGTTCATTAACATTGAAGCCATGGCCAATAGCATTAAGCACATCTAATATATATATATATATATATTCTCCATAAGGCCTATGACAGTCTTCTTGTGCTAGCCAGCACTTCAACAATACACATGGGGGCCATTTTAAATAGCAAAATCACCAACAAAAAGCACGAAAGTGGAGAAAACATGGCACTAAATAGAAAGCTCTCTCTTAGAGTATGAGCACTGGAACAAGAAGAAAGAATAGCGCCTTATTTGACCTCAGCTGGGAGCATGTGCATCAGGCTACTCAAATTTTCTGCCACTCTGCACGTGTCCATAATAACCTCAAAATTGCCACAAATATTAATTTTAGGATTACAAATAAATTTTAGCAAATAGGCAAATTCACAAATACAGAATCCACGAGTAATGAGGATTGACGGTATTACAAATGGGGAAAATCGGGAATTGCAGTCAGACCCAGATCTATTTCAGTCTGAAGACTGCTCTTTCCCACTATTCCTTGCTACTTTCAAAGAATATCATAGTCTGAATTTTTGAAATTCTTTCTAACTAGTTTTTTCTTATTGATTTTATAAATAATAGTGCTAAAATAATAAAATAATTTCTTTTTTATTTTAGGCTGAAAAACTTAATTATAAGGATAAGAAGCTGAACATTGGTCCAGCAATAAGAAAACAACAAGTAGGGATCCCTCGTATGTATTGAGAACTAATGTATTTTTAAATGTTTTTGCATGGTTCTTTTTTGAAATATAAGACTTTTTATAGAACTTTATTAAAAGATCATGTTTCTTTCATCTAATAAAGTTATTTTAGCAAAGTTGGTGGAAAAACTGAATATTTTTGCCACAAAATAATATATCTCAATTTTTTTTTGGCTGGGAAAAAATTTATATACATAAAGATGCTTAAGTATATTCCATGTAGTTACATTATTAAAGGAAAAAATCTTTTGTGATGAAAATATCATTTAAAATAGCAAAAGTAATTAGAAGTAATTTAATAATTTAGACTTACTAATGAGAAAAATTTTAATTAGAAAGTAATTTAAAATTAATCAGAGTAAAAATATTGAAAGTGAAAACATAGAACTAATATCAGAAACTCGCTGCATGCTGTGTACTGTAACTCAGCCAGGTATGTCATAATTTTCAGGGGGACAATCCCTAAAGCTTTAGGAATTAGCTAAATTATGTATCTACCTTCCTCAAATTTCTCTAATGCTTTCAATGCTATTATTCTTTCCTCACTCTATTTATTAAGTTAGGCATCTTTATAGTTAACTTTTTACCTTTAATATTTATTAAAATTCCGAACAGTCTGGCTAGAAGGAGAAACGTGGTGTAAAATTTATAACTAACTTATTTTCCCTTAGCCACATCCTAGTGTCTATGGGAATGTTTAAAACATTAGGTTATTATATATAATCTGTTAACAAATTAATAGATTGTATTCATTTGGACTGTTATGCTTTTGACTTAGAAATAATAGATATTCGGCTAGTACAGTTGCCACAACTACAACAAAAAAGAGATTGACGTATATTAAGTTTAATTTTGACTTAGTATTTGTTAATTTAGGAGACAAAGTATCCTCAGTAGATTAATACAAAATGGAATGCACTAAATATGGCAGAATGCTGAATATTTTCAGACTACTGTTGTTAAGCTAGGATATATAGTAACAGTCCTTTAGCCCATTATCACCAGCAATATGTACTAAATAGTAATGTTCATAGTATCATCTACCACTTGCTGAAATAGAAAATAAATCAGCACTATGCTGAATGCTTTCAAATATACAAATAGTTTTTTCAAAACTACTTAGTGCAAGCGTCAATGTTATGGGTTTTCATTTAATCTTCATAGAATCCCATGACGTATTGTTATCTCTATTTTTGTAAATAGAAAATTCATTCCCAAAAAGGAAAGTCATTGTTTTAAAAATGTTTCTGCTGAAATACTCCTAAAGCTAGAGGAGAGTTGATCTTGGCATGTTGTGGTTCCTAACCCACTGCAGCATACTGGAATTGCAAATTTTCTTTAAAGTCTCACGATTTATGTAAAAATATCATGTATAATTTGCATTCTGTTCCATAATATCATATTGTTTATTTGAATATAAAAGTGTTTCCCAAAAATAATTGAATAAAACTGATTCTGTAGGAAGATTACTATGTTCAGCCTCTGCTTTTTCATATCTCCTGGTATACCATCCATCCCTTATCCAACTTTAAGAAGTATGGGGTTAAATAGCCTAATGGTGAGTGGTAGCACTAGCCTTCAAATGAAGGACTGTTTGACTCCAAAGTTCTTTTGACTTTTCTGCTAAGAAAAATAGGTATTAAAAGTACATTTACAAATAAGGGATTCTTATCTTAGTTTTTTCTTAGATCTGTCATTTCTTTCCATCTCCATTACCAACACCGTGTCCCAACTAACCACTTTGCTTACCTTAATTCCTGGAAAAACATCCTAAGTGGTCTCTCTGAATCCAATCTTTCTACCTTCCAATCCATCATTCACAAGGCATCCAGAGTGATCTTTCAAAAGTGCACCTCTTATTGTCTTATGTTCAGCTTATTTTGAAGTATTCTTCCCTTTTCTTTCCATGCTTTAGCCATCTAGCCTTCTTTCAGTTCCAGAACATACTATACTCCTGTTCTCAGAATCTAATATACTATTTTCTTTACCTAGAATGTTCTTTGCCATCCAATTCATTCTTTAGAGCTTAGCTGAAACATCATTTCATCACAAATGTTCCATATATATGTATATATAGAGAGAGAGATTTTATATATTTTTGTATATATAATAATTGAAATGTTCAGTATCGTACCCTATACTGCCTCATGTATTTATCAAAATTGTATTTAATTAATTAATTGTGTAATCAACTAATGACTATCTTCTCTACCAGACCTAACTTCTTTGAGGATACAGACCATCTCATGTCTAATTTTTGTATTTTTTGCTGTATCGCTAGGGCCCTGTTCAATGCCTTGAAATAGTATGCACTGAAAATTTATTTATTTAGCAGGTAAAGCATGGTTCATTTTCTTTGAATAATGAACCATTATCATTATCTTTGAATAATAGTTGAGTATCTTTTGGGGGGAATCCATGGACCTCCAAAATTGTGTGTAAAATTGTGTTTGACTGTATATATATCTGAGGAAATCGTCCCTGGTTTTCATCAAATTCTCAAAAGGATCTAATTAAGAACCATTAAAATAAATAATAACAATACTAGATCAAATGCAGTGAAAATATAAAAGCTGAGGAGCAATAGTATTACTTAAAGTGGTAGGCCCATGCTATTTGAAGTGTGGTTTGCAGACAATGTCAGTTCACTGGAAGCTGTCAAAATGCAAATTCTTAGGCCCTGTCCCAGATTTACTGACTCAAAATCTCTGAAGATAAGTCCCTGGAATTTGCATTTTAAAAAACAATTTAGGTGATTCTAATTTATGTGAAATTTTGAGAAGCACTGGTATAGGTGAAAGAAGGATTGTCAGTTTCACTAATTTATATAACCTTGCTGGTTAAGACCCTAATCTAATTTGGCTAATTTAACTTTTAAAGTCTCTTCAGTGACTATATATATATATATATATATATATATATATATATATATACTTTCTCTATATATATATATATATACTCTCTCTATATATATACTCTATATATATAGAGAGAGTATATATATACTCTATATATATATACTCTCTCTATATATATAGAGTATATATATATACTCTATATATATAGAGTATATATATATATATATACTCTATATATATAGAGAGAGAGTATATATATATACTATATATATATATATAGATATAATTTATTTTTTTTGGTTTGTGGTGGGGGTTTATATAACTTGGCCCGGGAAAAGAGATGGAGACCCCAGGCTAGCCACATGAAGACTTGCGGTCATGTTTACAACAGCAGCAGTTGTAGCAAAGGGAGACCAGATAGAGAACAGATCATAGAAAAGAGAGATAAAAGACAGCCATAGCATGAATGAATGTTTGCTGGTAGGATATCCAAAGAATCAGTAGGGTGGAACCAAAATGTCTTCAGGAAAGTAGAATCTTCTCCAACTTTACTGCCTCCATCATCTTTGGCCTTTCAGAAATAAAAGTTCTAGCCAAGACCTTAGGAACTTTACTACAGTGTATGTAGTCTTGAAGTAACTTTAAATTACACATAATTTATATTTGTACAAATAATTACTTTGCTGATGATAATCTAAATTGTTAAGCTCTGTGTAGCATACTGGTGTTGGAATCTGAATTGATACATTTTTAGTATTTCTTATTAGCATTGTTTATCTTTTCCTTTAATCATCTTAAACTAAAAGCTTTAAGGTATTGAGTTTAAAAATACAGGCTTCAAAGATACTTTGACATAAGGAATTGTTTTTAAATACCTGTGACATTCAATTTTTACCATAGCTACATAGGTATATTAAGATAAATATTTTTCTGAAGTGTTTAGAAACTACATTTTTAACAGTTAAATTGAACATTTCAATTATTATTATTTAATCTTTGCTTTAGGTTCTAGTATAATGCCAGCAGCTGGAACAATGTATCTAACAACTTCAACTGGATATCCTTATACTTACCATAATGGTGTTGCTTATTTTCATACTCCAGAGGTAACTTCTGTCCCACCACCTTGGCCTGTAAGTAATTTCATTTAAAAAGGATTTCCATCTATTACTATCAATTTTTTAACGTTTGTTATATTTCTGAAATATCTCAACCACAGATAATTACAAATAATAACACACATCAATCAAATTTAATAGACATCAACATTTTGCCACATTTACTTAAGTTCTTAAAATGGGGAGTAAAGTAAGATAGCTTCAGATCAATTCTCCTTACCCCCACTTCCTTACCCTCTTTCCTGTTCAGAAGTAAGCAGAATATCTTTCCTATCCATTTTATATATTTTTACTACAAATATATGTATTCATAAATGACATATAATACTGCTTTGGTGGTTTTTATTTTTTATTTTTTGCATTTCTTTTTTTTATATACTTTAAGTTCTAGGGTACATGTGCACAACGTGCAGGTTTGTTACATATGTATACATGTACCAGGTTGGTGTGCTGCACCTGTTAACTCATCATTTACATTAGGTATATCTCCTAATGCTATCCCTCCCCCCTTCCCCCACCCCACAACAAGCCCCAGTGTGTGATGTTCCCCATCCTGTGTCCAAGTGTTCTCATTGTTCAATTCCCACCTATGAGTGAGACCATGTGGTGTTTGGTTTTCTGTCCTTGCAATAGTTTGCTCAGAATGATGGTTTCCAGCTTCATTCATATCCCTGCCAAGCACATAAACTCATCCTTTTTTATGGCTGCATAGTATTCCATGGTGTATATGTGCCACATTTTCTTAATCCAGTCTATCATTGATGGACATTTGGGTTGGTTCCAAGTCTTTGCTATTGTGAATAGTGCTGCAATAAACATACATGTGCATGTTTCTTTATAGCAGCAAGATTTATAATCCTTTGGGTATATATCCAGTAATGGGATGGCTGGGTCAAATGGTATTTCTAGTTCTAGATCCTTGAGGAATTGCCACACTGTCTTCCACAATGGTTGAACTAGTTTACACTCCCACCAATAGCGTAAAAGTGCTCCTATTTCTCCATATCCTCTCCAGAACCTGTTGTTTCCTGACTTTTTAATGATCGCCATTCTAACTGGTGTGAGATGGTATCTCACTGTGGTTTTGATTTGCATTTCTCTGATGCCCAGGGATGATGAGCATTTTTTCTTGTGTCTTTTGGCTGCATAAATATCTTCTTTTGAGAAGTGTCTGTTCATATCCTTTGCCCATTTTTTGGTGGGGTTGTTTGATTTTTTTCTTCTAAGTTTGTTTAAGTTCTTAGTAGATTGTGGATATTAGCCCTTTGTCAGATGGGTAGATTGCAAAAATTTTCTCCCATTCTGTAGGTTGCCTTTTCACTCTGATGGCAGTTTCTTTTGCTGTGCAGAAGCTCTTTAGTTTAATTAGATCCCATTTGTCTATTTTGGCTTTTGTTGCCATTGCTTTTGGTGTTTTAGACATGAAGTCCTTGCCCATGCCTGTATCCTGAATGGTATTGCTTAGGTTTTCTTCTAGAGTTTTTATGGTTTTGGGTCTAACATTTTAAGTCTTTAATCCATCTTGAATTAATTTTTGTATAAGGTGTAAGGAAGGGATCCAGTTTCAGCTTTCTACACATGGCTAACCAATTTTCCCAGCACCATTTATTAAATAGGGAATCCTTTCCCCATTTCTTGTTTTTGTCAGGTTTGTGAAATATCAGATGGTTGCAGATGTGTGGTGTTATTTCGGAGGCCTGAGGCCTGTTCCATTGGTCTATATCTCTGTTTTGGTATCACTACTATGCTGTTTTGGTTACTGTAGCCTTGTAGTATAGTTTGAAGTCAGGTAGCATGATGCCTCCAGCTTTGTTCTTTTTGCTTAGGATTGTCTTGGCAATGCAGGCTCTTTTTTGGTTCCATATGAACTTTAAAGTAGTTTTTTCCAATTCTGTGAAGAAAGTCATTGGTAGCTTGATGGGGATGGCATTGAATCTATAAATTACGTTGGGCAGTATGGCCATTTTCACAATATTGATTCTTCCTATCCATGAGCATGGAATGCTCTTCCATTTGTTTGCGTCCTCTTTTATTTCGTTGAGCAATGGTTTGTAGTTCTCCTTGAAGAGGTCCTTCACATCCCTTGTAAGTTGGATTCCTAGGTATTTTATTCTCTTTGTAGCAATTGTGAATGGGAGTTCACTCATGATTTGGCTGTCTGTCTGTTATTGTGTATAGGAATGCTTGTGATTTTTGCACATTGATTTTGTATCCTGAGACTTTGCTGAAATTGCTTATCAGCTTAAGGAGATTTTGGGCTGAGATTATGGGGTTTTCTAAATATACAATCATGTCATCTGCAAACAGGGACAATTTGACTTCCTCTTTTCCTAATTGAATACCCTTTATTTCTTTCTCCTACCTGATTGCCCTGGCCAGAACTTCCAATATTATGTTGAATAGGAGTGACAAGAGAGGGCTCTACACAAATAAAGTAGAAAATCTAGAAGAAATGGATAAATTCCTGGACACATACACCCTCCCAAGACTAAACCAGGAATAAGTTGAATCTCTGAATAGGCCAATAACAGGCTCTGAAGTTGAAGCAATAATTAATAGCCTACCAAACAAAAAAAGTCCAGGACCAGATGGATTCACAGCCGAATTTTACCAGAGGTACAAAGAGGAGCTGGTACCATTCCTTCTGAAGCTATTTCAATCAATAGACAAAGAGAGAATCCTCCCTAACTCATTTTATGAGGCCAGCATCATCCTGATACCAAAGCCTGGCAGAGACATAACAAAAAAAGAGAATTTTAGACCAATATCCCTAATGAACATCAATGTAAAAATCCTCAATAAAATATGGCAAACCAAATCCAGCAGCACATCAAAAAGCTTATCCACCATGATCAAGTTGGCTTCATCCCTGGGATGCAAGGCTGGTTCAACATCACAAATCAGTAAACATAATCTATCACATAAACAGACCCAACGACAAAAACCACATGATTAATCTCAACAGATGCAGAAAAGGCCTTTGACAAAATTCAACAGCCCTTCATGCTAAAAACTCTCAATAAACTAGGTATTGATGGAACGTATTTCAAAATAATAAGAGCTATTTATGACAAATCCACAGTCAATATCATACTGGATGGGCAAAACTGGAAGTATTCCCTTTGAAAACTGGCACAAGACTTTTTCTTCTTTTTTAGTTTTTTTTTTTTTTACTACAAGAATATATTCTATTTTTTATTTTTAATGCTATGGTATTGCCACTTTTCACTTCTAGATATTAAATCTTGAATTTATGTATTGACTAATCCACCTATTTCCTACTATTTTGAAATTAATCCTCTGCCAAATACTAAGTTTCCATGTGTGTGGGCCTTTTTTCTGCTATTTTGTTCCATTGGTGTATTTGTTCACCTTGCCCAGTTCTAATTATTTTGACTTTATAATGAGTCTTGAAATCTTAAAGTACATTGTTCTTCTTCAAGAGTCTCTCATCTATCCTTACGTCTTTGCTTTTATATGTATAAATTTTGTAATTCAGTTTGTTTATTTCAGTGAAAAGCCCTTGTTTTTTTTTATTAGAATTGCATTAAATAGTGTGAATAACTTGGGACATTTCAGTATTTTAAAATATTGAATCTTCCTATCCATGAACATGATACATCTCTCCATTTATTTGTCTTATTTTACTTCTATCCATAAAAAAGTTTTCTTTCTCCGTAAAAAAGCTTGACACATTTTGTCAAATTTATTCTTAGTAGACTACAGTTTTGTTGCTTTCATGAATGCTGTTTTTTAAATAACATTTCCTAATAGATTATAGCTGGTGTATAGTAATGCTCTTGATTTTTCAGTATTGATATTCTATCAGTAACCCTGCCAAGCTCTCATTTACGAATTATTTATGCTTCAGTGTACTTCTATTTCTTTCACTTCTTTTTTTCCTGGAGTTTTTGCACTGACGGTGTCTCTGCTACAGTATTGATGTAGTGAAAACATCATGACCTTGTTCTTGAAAAAGGGAGCAATTTCAGTGATTCACCATTAAGCTTTACATGTATGCACATATATACATACATATGTATATATGCATGTGTATACATACATATGTATATATGCATGTGTATACATACATATGTATATATGCATGTGTATACATACATATGTATATATGCATGTGTATACATACATATATAGACATACACACACACACATGCATACTTTGTAACCAGACTTTCTCAATCTTAGCACTGTTGACATTTTGAACCAGATAATTTCTTTTTTTTTTTTTTTTTTTTTGAGACGGAGTCTCGCTCTGTCACCCAGGCTGGAGTGCAGTGGCGCAATCTCGGCTCACTGCAAGCTCCACCTCCCGGGTTCACGCCATTCTCCTGCCTCAGCCTCTCCGAGTAGCTGGGACTACAGGCGCCCGCCACCATGCCCGGCTAATTTTTTGTATTTTTAGTAGAAATGGGGTTTCACCGTGGTCTCGATCTCCTGACCTCGTGATCCGCCTGCCTCGGCCTCCCAAAGTGCTGGGATTACAAGCGTGAGCCACCGCGCCTGGCCTCAGATAATTTCTTTGTTGTGAAAGGCTGTCCTGTGCACTGTAGGATGTTTAGAAGTATCCCTAGTCTCCCCATAGTTATGACAATCAAAAATGGCTCCCAACATTGCCAGATGTTCCCTAGAGGACAAAATCACTCATGGTTGAGAGTTACTGCCCTAAATTAATTAAGGAAGCCATTTTCTACTATGTTTGTTAAGAGTTTTTAATCATAAAAAGGTATGGAATTTTAACAGATGTATTTTCTGTCTCTGTCGAAATTACCATTTTTTCTCCTTTATTAATATAGGAAATTACATTATTATTTTCTAATGTTAATTTGTGATACAGTTTTATTAGCATACCATAGTCTGTGAATTGTACAAAACTATGATACTTTTCCTCGGTTTTGGGGGTGCAAACATTAAACAAAACAATATAAGTTAGATCCCACATTAGACATTGAATTTTAATTGCTATATTAGAGCCAGTTTTACTATCTTGCAATACAACTTGCCTGTTTTATTAAAGATCTGGTTTTAAGTAATCTGTTTTGGGGCTTACTCTTTCACTTTGAATAATCAAGTGTTACCTGTACTTTTTTCAGACACAGATTTTTCACTTACAAGTTTATCAAACTATTAACTCATTTAAATGTCAAATTACTAAAATAAAAATAAAGTATCTTTGCTTTAATTATAGGTATAACAAAGGAATAGAACATTGATTATTTGTAACTAGTGGGAAAATTAGATATGACTATTCATTCAGTTCTAAATACTATTATAAACATTAACTGTTTCCTGCTGGTCCCCACAATGGAAACAGGCAGCGTCGCCCTAAGTCTTGCTGTCATTTTCCTCTAAGTATTCTCTTAGAACTATATTTTCATAATCTTTGGAGGTGGTACATTTCAGATTAAAAACAACTTTTCTGGTGGTTGTTTTAGCATTACGATGGAAATGAAACCATGTGGAAGTAGAAATATTGTGATGATTTTAATAAATAGACTTAGCAGAGTTGGTAATCACATCAATAAGAGGTAGAAAAATAACATTTCTAATCATAAACCAGAAGTTGACTGGGTTTAGGTAATAATTTGAGATAAATTTTATTGTGAGCTATTTTAAAGGCTTATGCCTAATTTTTCTTTTTCCATCCTCTTATAGTCACGTTCTGTATGTAGCTCCCCTGTGATGGTAGCTCAGCCCATTTATCAGCAACCTGCATATCACTACCAGGTAAACATAAATTACAATTAAAATTCTCTCTGAAACTTTCAGTCCTTTCTTAACTAACTTCATTTATTTCTTTCTCATGCAACTACTTTGCTAATTACAAAGAGATAGTTCATTAGAGAAATGTGAATCAAAACCACAATGATATACTATCTCACACCAGTCAGAATGGCTATTATTAAAAAGTCAAAAATAGCAGATGCTGGCAAGGTTACAGAGAACAGGAACACTTATACACTGTTGGTTGGAGTGTAAATTAGTTCAACCATTGTGGAAAGCAGTATGGAGATTCCTCAAAGAACTAAAAGCAGAACTACCATTAGACCCGTTACTGGGTATATAGCCAGAGGAATATAAATCATTCTACCATAAAGACACATGCATGCGAATGTTCATTGCAGCACTATTCGCAATAGCAAAGACATGGAATGCCTATCAATGACAGATGAATAAAGAAAATGTGGTACATATACACCAAGGAATATTATGCAGTCATAAACAATGAGATCATATATTTTGCAGGGACATGGATGGAGCTGGAGGCCATTATCCTTAGCAAACTGACACAGGAACAGAAAACCAAATACCACATGTTCCTACTTTTAAGTGAGAGCTAAATGATGAGAACTTATGAACACAAAGAAGGGAACAGTAGACACTGGGGTCTACTTGAGGGTGGAGGGTGGGAAGAGGGAGAAGAGCAGAAAGGATAACCATTGGGTACTGGGCTATGAAATAATTTGTGCAACAACCTCCTGTGACACGAGTTTACCCATGTAACAACCTTCACATGTACCCCTGAACCTAAAATAAAAGTTTTAAAAATAAATAAAATAAAATAAATGAGTAGTTAGAAAATAAAAAATAAAAAAGCGGTAGTTAATCCTTGGTAGTGTTTTTTCTTTTTTAAATTTTTTTCATTGACAAATGATAATTATACCTATTCATGGGGTATGTAGTGATGTTTTGATACATATAATATGGTGATCAAATCAGAGTAATTAGCATATCCATCATCTCAAACATTTATCATTTCTTTGTGTTGGGAGCAATTCAATAGCCTCCTTCTAGCTATTTGAAACTATGTATTATTGTTAATCATAGTCATCCTATAGTGGTATAGAACATTAGAACCTATTCCTCCTATCTAGCTGTAATTTTGGGGGTGTTTTGGATTTTTTGTTTTTTTTTTAATTTTTATTTCCATAGGTTTGTGGGGAACAGATGGTATTTGGTTACATGAGTAAGTTCTTTAACGGTGATTTGTGACATTTTGATGCACCCATCACCCAAGCAGTATACACTGAACACAATTTGTAGTCTTTTATCCCTCACCCTCTTCTCCCTAAGTCCCCAAAGTCCATTGTATCATTCTTATGCCTTTGCATACTCATAGCTTAGCTCCCACTTACTAGTGAGAACATAGGATGTTTGGTTTTCCATTCCTGAGGTAGCTGTAATTTTGTATCCTTTCACAAACCTCTCCCTATTCCTCCTTTCCCTCTATCGTTCTCAGCCCCTAGTATTCTTTTTACTTCTATAAGATTTTTTTTTTTTTTTTTTTTTTTTTTTTGTAGCACATGGTACTCTTCATTGTGATGCTCAGTGGCTCAGTGGAAAACATCTGTAAACCAGCTTACGGTAGTGACGACAGTTGCAACTCATGCTAAGGCACTTTTATTATATAAAAAAGGGATTAGGGTAGGAGTTACATTCATTTCTTTGTGACAGCAATGGGACCTGAATTCAGAGCTTTGTAGGCATATGCAACATTTACATCACTTCATGATTTGAGAGTTTGTTTCCTTTAACAACGACAACAACAAAAATGCCTTCTTGCCATATGTAAGTCTAAATGCAGCATATACAAAAACAGGAATACAAGTAAATTCAGCAACCAGTGTAGACCAGCAGAGGATAAGCTACTCTCTTCCGAACATGGTTCGAAAGGCAGTGAAAAAGACTTGGAATTTTATCATTTATTACAAGAAAGGGGGAAAAAATAAAACTTGTTTCTTTCAAAAATATCTGTGCAGGTGGCAGATTTTTGAGATCAGTGTGTTTTAGCTTCCACATATGAGTGAGAACATGTGTTGTTTAACTTTCTGTTCCTGGCTTATTTCATTTAACATAATGACCTCCAGTTCCATCCATGTTGCCATGAGTGATAGGATTTTATTCTTTTTTATAGCCAAATAGTATTCCATCCTGTATATATATACCACATTTTCTTTATTCATCTGTTGTTGGACACCTAGGTTGATTTCATATTTTGGCTATTGTGAATAATGCTGTAATAAACATGGGGGTGCAGATGTCTCTCTGATACAATGATTTCCTTTTCTCCAAATAAATTCCCAGTAGTGGGATTACCAGATCATATGGTAGTTCTATTTGTAGTTTCTTCAGGGATCTCCATACTGTTTTCCATAGTGGTTGTACTAGTTTGCATTCCTACTAACAGTGTATAAGAGTTCCCTTTTCTCTACATCCTCACCAGCATTTGTTATTTTCTCTTTTTGACAATAACCATCCTAACCGGGGTAGATAATACCTCATTGTGGTTTTGATTTACAGTTTCCTGATAATTAGTGATGTTGATCATTTTTTCATATATTTGTTAGCCATTTGTCTTCTTTTGAGAAATGTCTATTCAGATCATTTGCCCATTTTTAATCAGTTTATTTTTTGTTTATTTTGCTGTTGAGATGTCTCAGTTCCTTGTATATTTTGGATATTAATTCTGTGTCAGATAAGTAGTTTACAGATGTTTTCTCCCATTCAACAGGTTATCTGTTCACTCTGTTGATTGTTTTCTTCACTATGCAGGAACTTTTTCGTTTAATATAATCAAACTAATGGGATGAATTAGGGAGAATTCCCTCTGCTTCAATTTTTTGGAATAGTTTGGGAAGATCTGGTATTCTTATCTAAAGGTTTGGTAGAATTCAGCCATATAGTTCTGGACTTTTCTTCTGGACAGACATTTTAATTACTGATTCAATCTTGTTACTTAAATTTGTTTCTTAAGGTTTTCTTCTTTCTTTTTTTTTTTTTTTAAGACGGAGTCTCACTCTGTCGCCTAGGCTGGAGTGTGCAGTGGCGCAATCTCGGCTCACTGCAAGCTCCACCTGCCGGGTTCATGCCATTCTCCTGCCTCAGCCTCCCGAGTAGCTGGGACTACAGGCGCCCGCCACTACGCCCGGCTAATTTTTTGTATTTTTAGTAGAGATGGAGTTTCACCGTGTTAGCCAGGATGGTCTCGATCTCCTGACCTCGTGATCCACCCGCCTCGGCCTCCCAAAGTGCTGGGATTACAGGCATGAGCCACCGCGCCCAGCCTTGTTTCTTAAGGTTTTCAATTTCTTCAGTCTTGGTTTAGTCTTAGCAGATTGTATATGTTCAGGAATTTATCCATTTCTTCTAGGTTTTCTAATTTATTTGCATATAGTTGTTCATGTTAATTTCTAATGATCCTTTGTATTTCTGTGGTATCCATTGTGATGTCTTTTTCATTGCTGATTTTATTTATTTGGGTCTACTTTCTTTTTTTCTTAGACTAGCTAATGGTTTGTCTAAAAAATCAACCTTTTGTTTTGTTAATCTTTTGTATTGTTTTGTAGTCTCAACATTGTTTATTTCTGCCCTGATTATTACTATTTCTTTTCTTCTACTAATTTTGGGTTTAGCTTGTTCTTGCTCTTCTGGTTCCTAGCGGTACATTGTAAGGGTGTTTATTTGAAATATTTCTAGTTTTTTGATGTAAGCATTCATTGCTATAAATTTGCCTCTTAATACTGCTACTGTTATGTCCCATAGGTTTTGGTATGTTGTGTTTCTATTTTCATTCTTAATTTCTTCCTTCACCCACTGGTCATTCAGCAGTATGTTGCTTAATTTCCATGAATTTGTATAGTTTTGAATGTTTTTCTTGTCATTGATGTCTTATTTTATTCCACTGTGGTCAGATAAGATACTTGATATAATTTCAGTGTTTTTTGATTCTTTAAGACTTGTTTCATTTCCTAAAATATGGTAATTCTGGAGAATGTTTTATATGCTGATGAAAAGAAAGTATATTCTGCAGCGGTTCAGTTAAATGTTCTCTAAATGGTTGTTAGGTCTGTTTGGCCTATGGTGCAGTTTAAATCCATGTTTCTTTGTTTCTTTTCTTTTTGTTTTTTGTTTTTTTTTTTTTGAGAAGGAATCTCTCTCTGTCACCCAGGCTAAAGTGCAATGGCGTGATCTCAGCTCACTTCAACCTCTGCCTCCCAGGTTCAAGCAATTCTCCTGCCTCAGCCTCCTGAGTAGGTGGGATTACAGGTGCATGCCACCAAGCCCAGCTAATTTTTGTATTTTTAGTAGAGATGGGGTTTCACTGTGTTTGTCAGGCCGGTCTCGAACTCCTAACCTTGTGATCTGCCCACCTCGGCCTCCCAAAGTGCTGGCATTACAGGTGTGAGCCACCGTGCCGGCCTGTTTATTTTCTTTCTAGATAATCTGTCCAATGCTGAGAGTGGGGTGTTGAAGTCCCCAACCACTATTTTATTGGGGTTTCTCCTTCTCTTTTTAGATCAAATAAGACTTGCTTTATATACCTGAGTGCTTTGTGTTGGGTACATATGTATTTACATTGTTATATTCTCTTGCAGAATTGATCCCTATATTATTATATAAATGTCCTTCTTTGTCTCTTTTTAAAGCTTTTAACTTGAAGTCGGTTTTGTCTGATATAAGTATAGCTACTCTTGCCTGCTTTGGTTTCCATTTGCATGGAACATGTCTTTCCATCCCTTCACTTTCAGCCTATGTGTGTCTTTACGGGTAAGGTGAGTTTCTTTTAGGTAGCATATAGTTGGGTCTCTTTTTTTAATCTATTCAGCCAGTCTCTATCTTTTAAATGGAGAATTTAACCCATTTGCATTCAGTGTTATTATTGATAGGTGAGGACACCCTGTCATTTTCTTTATCATTTTCTGGTTATTTTGCGTATCTTATGTTCCTTGTTCCCTCTCTTTTTGGTGATTTTTTGCAGCTGGGTTCTCTGTAATTATAAGGTTTGATTCTTTTCTTCTCTTTGTCCTTTGTGTAATGGCTGTCCCAGTGAATCTTATAGTTTTGCATGTTTCATGATGGTTGTTACCATCCTTTCACTTCCTGATGTAAGACTCCCTTGAGTATTTTTTTTATAAGGCCAATCTATTGGTGATAAATTCTCTCAGTTTTTGCTTGTCTATAAAAGAGCTGGTTTTTTTAGAGACAGAGTATAGTGGCATGATCATAGCTCACTGCAGTGTCAAACTCGTGAGCTCAAGTAATCCCTCCCACCTTAGCCTGCCACACAGCTGAGACTACAGGCATGTGCCATGCCTGCTAATTTTTTTTAAGAGATAGGGTCTTGCTATGTTGCCCTGGCTGGTCTCAAATTCCTGGGCTCAAGCAATCTTCCTGCCTTAGTCTCCCAAAGCACTGGGATTCCACCACACCTGGCCTTGTGAAAGATTGTATTTCTCCTTCATTTCTGAAGGATAGCTTTACTGGGTGTAATATTCTTGGCTGGCAGGTTTTTTTTCCTTCAGCATTTTGAATATATCTAAATATATCATCCCATTCTCCCTGGTAAGATTTCTGCTAAGAAATCTGCTGTTAGTATAATGGGGATTCCTTTAATTATGACTTGACACTTTTTTCTGGCTGCTTTTAAAATTCTTTCTTTCTCTTTGACTTTTAACAATTTGACTATAACGTGCCTCTGAGAGGATCTGTTTAGATTGAATCTACTAGGATTCTTTGAGCTCCCCAGACCTGGATATCCCTCTCTTCTCCCAAGACTTGGAAAATTATCCGCTATTATTTCATTAAATGTGTTGTCCTCACATTTTCCCTTCTCTTTTCCTTCTGGAATGCCCATTATATGAATGAATATTTTTCCTCTTCATGGTGTCTTATAAATCCTGTAGGTTTTGTTCATTGTTCTTTTTTTGTCTGCCTGTGTTATTTCAAAAGGCCTGTCTTCAAGTTCAGAAATTCTTTCTTCTGCTTGGTCTAGTGTATTGTTGAAGCTCTCAGTTGTATTTTTATTTTATTCATTGAATTCTTCAGCTCTAGGATTTCTGTTTGGTTCTTTTTTATGATATCTATCTCTTTGTTAAATTTCTCATTCAAATTATGAGTCGTTTTCCTGATTCTGTTGAATTGTCTATCTGTATTCTCTTGTATCTCACTGAATTTCCTTAAGATTATTATTTTGAATTCTTTTTCTGGCATTATGAAATATATACAAATATTTCCCTATGATTGGGGTCTGTTACTACAGAATTACTGTTTTTATTGGAGGTGACATGTTTCCTTGATGGTTGATGTGTCCCTGCATTGATTTCTACACATCTGGTACAAAAGTCGCCTTTTCAAATTTGGAGTAGGTTTCATAGGGCAAGACTTATTTCTATGAATGAATCTTGGGGTGTTGGTTCAGTGGGGTGCATTGGCCTTGGTTCTAGGTGGACACAGCAGGGTAGTCTCTGTTTAGTCTCTTAAGTTGTAATACTCTAGTTGTGTTTGCAAGTTACTCAGTGACCTGGGACAAGAGAGTCTGTGACAATGGTGGTGGGGCTTTGCCGGGGTGGGCTTGCTCAGCTGTTCCTCAGGTCAGGGCTGTGTACATGAACGTGGTAAGTCTGGCTCACTGGGCTTGGGGCCACAGGGCTGTTACTCTGGCTGAGAGCACAGGCATGCAGTTTCTCAGCCAGCCTAGGGGAGTGCCCACCAGAGGCAGCCTGTGGGGCTGTTTCTTAGGTCTGGTATGCAGGCACATGGCTCCTTGGCTGGCCTGGGGGTGCATCTGCTGGGGACAGCCCATGGGACTGTTTCTCAGGTCTGGGATACAGCTACATGGCTGTTCAGTTGGCTAGGGATATGTTTGTCAGGGGCTGTTTCTCTGGCTCAGGATGCAGGTGCACAACTGCTCACCTGGCCTAGGGGCATGTCTGCTGGGGTTGGCCCACGGAGCTATTTCTCAAGTCTGGGACAGAGGCATAGGGTGGATCACCCGGCCTGGAAATGTTTCTGTGACGGCTGTTCCATAGGCCCAGAATGCAGGCACAGGGCTATTGGTTGGCCTGGGATCATGCCCACTGGAAGCAGCCTATGGGGCTGCTTCTCAGGCCTGGGACACAGGTTCCAGGCTGCTCAGCTGTCTTGGGGATGTGTCTGCTGGAGGGGTGGGCACGAGGCCATTTCTTAGGCCTGAGGGATGGACACACAGCCACTCCACTCTCCTGGGGACATTTCTGCCAATGGCAGTCCCCAGAGCTGTTTCTTGGGCTCTAATTACATGCACAGGGTAGGTCAGGGGCTTGTCTGCAGGGCATGAGGCACCTCTGGGCTGTTTCTCAGCCCCGTATGCAGGTATGTAACCATTCCATCCTGGCAGCATTCAGCTGCTACGAGGCTTGAGGACTTCTCCTGCTCAGGGGAGTGCAGCAGTTTGACCAGCTAAAGAGTGGGTTTACCCTGGGCAGGTCAGCCAGATTGTTCCTCTAGCTGGAGGTGAGGGCAACAGAAGCTGGTTTCCCTACTGTACAGAACCAGAATCACAGCCAATCTTGAGCCTCAGGTTCCATGCTGCTGGGGTTGTGTTCAGCCACTGGTATGGACTTGGCAGAATGAAAATGGAACCCCAGTACTGGAGATGTGCAATAGCTACTGGCCCCCTAGAGGTGACTATGGCCTCAAGATGCTGTCACGCTGCAGCAGCTTCACTCACAGGGTGGGGTTGAGGGGGTGGGGAGTACACACTTTGTACTCCTAATTCAGGGCAATGCAGCCACGAATTCCCAGCAGCTCTTCAAACTGTGAGACTGCGGGATTCTCCTGTTGCAAGGAGTGTGGGTGTTTGCAGTAGCAATGCAGGCTGGTGGGGATCTTCTGCTTACCTTTTCCCTGCAATAAGAAATTGCAGGACTCCAGGCAAAACCAATCCTAGCAGAAGAGAAGGGGTTGCAGAGGCTGAGTGGCTCCATGCTGCGCTCCTGGATTTGCAATCACCACAGGTGTCTCTCCACTCCCCTGCTGCACTCTAGCACTCTCCCTTTGATGCTCCTGTCAAATTGCAGCTGTTTATTCGTTGCCTTAGTCATTTCTTGTGGCGGGGTGGGGAGCCAGTGGAAAATGAATGCCAGGCATCTCTGGTCAGCCATCTTGCTGACATCATGCCTCTCTTTTCTTACGAGGGAACTAAACAATGTCATACAAGAAGATGGACTCTTTGCTTCCTTTTACCAAATGTGATGAGGTCAGTTTTGCTCCCCTGGCTAACATTTAATCTAAAAAGTCTTTAGCAATAATTCCCCAAATAAGATACAGGTATTGGACTGCAAGCTGGTTTTTTAACGGTAACATATGTCAGTTTCTTGCTATATTATATTTAACATAATTTATATTAAAGTAAATAATATATTGTTGTTTATTATATATTATGACATCCTCTTTCAGTTAACCAGCACTCTTCATTAATTTTAGTGAAAAATTGGGGATAAGTGAACTATAATGCCAGACCATTTTGGTCTATAGCAGGGTCATCAAACTATGGCTTGTAGACAAAACTCCAGTCAGCAGCCTGTTTTTGTAAATAAAACATTATTGGAACACAGCCACATTTGTTTACTTATTGTCTATGGCTGTTTTTGTGCTACAGTAGACGAGTTGAGTCTTCTTTTTCCCCTTATCCCAGCGTTAGGCAACTGGTAATCTACTTACCTGTTTTTCTAGATTTGCCTATTCTGGATATATCCTATAAAAACAATCATACAATTTGTGGTCTTTTGTGACTGGCTTCTTTCATTTAGCATAATGATTTCAAGATTTATCTATGTCATGATAAATGAGACATGGCATATCTCAGTACTTCGTTCTCGAATAATATCCCATTGTATGGATACACTGTACCACATTTTGTTTATCCATTCATCAGATGATGGACACTTGAGTTGTTTCTACTTTTTGACTGTTATAAATAATGCTGCAATGGACATTCACATACAAATTTTTATGTGAACGTATATTTTTATTTCTTTTAGGTCTTATAACTAGAGTGGAATTGCTGGGTCATATGGTAACTTTGTTTAACCTTTTAAGGAAGTGTTTATTTTCCCAAAGGGCTGCACCATTTTACATTCCCACCAGCAGATTATGAGGGTTCTAATTTCTCCACATGCCCGTCAACACTTATGATCTACTTTTTTTATTAAAGCCATCCTAGTGGGTATGAAGTGATGTTGTATTATGGTTTTGATTTGTATTTCCCTGAAGGCTAGTAGTGTCGAGCATTATTTCTTGTGTTTATTGGCCATATGTATATCTTCGTTGGAGAAAAGTCTATTCGTATCATTTACCTATTTTTAAGTTGGGTTACTTGTCTTTTGATTATTGAGTTGTAAGAGTTCTTTATACATTCTTGATATAAGTTCCATATTTTCTCTCATCCTGTGGGTTGTATTTTCACTTGCACAAAAGTTTTTAAAGTTTTGATGAAATCTAATTTAACTATTTTTTGTTGTTGCTTTGTTGTTAGTGTTTTTGGAATCAAAATTTTAAAAACATATCCTAATTCAAGGTCACAGGCATTTACATCTATGTTTTTTTCTAAGAGTTGTATAATTTTAGCTCTTACATTTAAGTCTCTGGTCCATTTTGAGTTAATTTTTGTATACGGCTTTAGTTAATTTTTGTGTATGGTGTGAGGGTCCAACTTCATATTTTTGCCTGTAGATATCTAGTGTTAACCCTTGTTTATAATCAGAATGGGTTTTTCTTTTCTTTTATTTAATTTTAGGCCACCACACAGTATCTACCAGGACAGTGGCAGTGGAGTGTTCCTCAGGTAAATGTTAACTTTCAATATATAATTTTAAATCTTTCTTTCATTATATTCTTGTGATGACTGCATGAATACTAAAGTTTTTTAGATTTGAGACCTTCTTCTTCTGTTTATTAACTTACTCTTTTGGCAGTTCATTTTCAGTTTCTTCATTTGTAAAATGGATGTAATGATACTATACCTTTGTAAGTTTCCTTACACGATGTTTGTGAATATCAAATGATAATGCATAAATGAAAGCATTTTATAAATGTGTACTGTATAAACATGAAAACTTACCCTTTTTTACTATTAGTGTTATTTGAAAATTTAGCATTTTTCTAACTTCACTTGGATTTGGCTTCACTTTTTATTCTGTTCCTAAATAAGTATTCTATTTCCCAACTTTTAGTAACAAATAGTACTTCACCAAAAAATTGTTTGACATTTTCCCACTTCCATTAGAAGTCACAGAGCTGAGAGTAGACATTTATGTCCATTTAAATACCATAGGTCACACTATTACAACCTTTACTGATGATATTAATATAACCATAATTATTATCTTTATTTATATATGAGGTTCTGAGTCATTAAGAAGTTTTAGTGCTTACCAGTGATAAGATTCTTTAACTATAGCTACACAATTGGAATTTATAACAGATTAGTTTCTAATCCATTGCTGAGATACTTCTGTGCTATTCCTAAAAAAAAAATTTAGTAAAATATGAAACAAATACTTCTCTCATCTGTTGGCTAAGTCATTTGGTTTAACAGAAATAACTAATCATATTTGAATTAGAAATATGGTTTTGTATTTTAGCCTCCTGCCTCTTCTGCTCCATTCTTATACCTGCAACCTTCTGAGGTTATTTATCAACCAGTGGAAATTGCACAGGATGGTGGATGTGTTCCTCCTCCACTGTCTCTGATGGAAACTTCAGTTCCAGAGGTATGTATTAGTCTTAAAGTAATTAATCTATAACTACCTCATGTTAACATTTATTTCTTTTTCTCTTTTTTAAATTTGTTCCCGACCCTCATTGAAACTGCTTCATCTTCTGTTTTGTTGATTCATTCAACTCTCTTCCCCTTTCTTATATCTAAGAATGCATCATCTTAGACTTTTTCACTAACTAGTTCTGAACCATTTCCCAAATCAACCATTCATTCCACTAAGCTAATCTTTGATTTGATCTTTTTGAAATAGTAAAATTCCAAATACTCTGCATTCTCATTTTGCCTGTCAATCTGTATTGTTACTAACATTCTATTAGTCAAAAGCATATAATTAAGATGAAGAAGAAAAAATCTTTAAAAAAATTCTTCCTACAAAAATGTAAATTAAATTTATAATTACAAACTTTAATATCCTCTTCAGCATCTTTAAGTTATATTTCTGATCCATTACTTATAGCTTCACCATCTGTGTGCAAGGAACTGTGCCTGGTATGTTTTATTTTATATTTTATTTATTTTATATTATTTTAAGTTCCAGTATATATGTGTAGGATGTGCAGGTTTATTACATAGGTAAACCTGTGCCATGTTGGTTTGCTGCATCTATCAACCCATCACCTAGGTGTTAAGCCTGGCATGCATTAGCTATTTTTCCTGATGCTCTACCTTCCCCAGCCCCTGACAGGTTCCAGTCTGTGTTGTTCCCCTCCCTGTGTCCATGTGTTTCTCATTGTTCAGCTCCCACTTACAAGTGAGAACGTGCGGTGTTTGGTTTTCTGTTCCCGTGTTAGTTTGCTGAGGATAATGGCTTCCAGCTCCATCCATGTCCTAGCAAAGGACATGATCTCTTTCCTTTTTATGGCTGCATAGCATTCCATGATGTATATGTACCACATTTTCTTTATCAAGTCTATCACAGATGAGCATTTGTGTTGATTCCATGTCTTTGCTATTGTGAATAGTGCTGCAATGAACATACACATGCATGTATCTTTATAATAGAATGATTTATATTCTTTGGGTATATACCCAGCAATGGGATTGCTGGGTCAAATGGTATTTCTGCCTCTAGGTCTTTGAGGAATCACCACACTGTCTTCCACAATGGTTGAACTAATTTACATTTCCACCAACAGTGTAAAAAAGCGTTCCTATTTCTCCACAGCCTCACCAGCATCTGTTGTTCCTTGACTTTTTAATAATCGCCATTCTGACTGGTGTGAGATGGTATCTCATTGTGGTTGATTAGCATTTCTCCAGTGATCAGTGATGTTGAGCTTTTTTTATGTTTGTTGGCTGGATAAATGTCTTCTTTCGAGAAGTGTCTGTTCATGTCCTTTGCCGACTTTTTAACGAGGTTCTTTGTTTTTTTCTTGTGAATTTGTTTAAGTTCCTTGTACATTCTGGATATTGGACTTTTGTCAGATGGATAGATTGCAAAAATTTTCTCCCATTCTATAGGTTGTCTGTTGACTCTGATGATAGTTTCTTTTGCTGAGCAGAAGCTCTTTAGTTAATTAAATCCCATTTGTCAATTTTTGCTTTAGTTGCAATTGCTTTTGATGTTTTCATCATGAAGTCTTTGCCCATGCCTGTGTCCTGAATGAATGGTATTGCCTATATTTTCTTCTATGGTTTGTGTGTGTGTGTGTGTGTGTGTGTGTTGTGTGTGTGTGTGTTTTGGTTTTTTTGGGGTTTTTTTGTTGTTTTTTTGTTTGTTTGTTTTTTGAGACAGAGTCTCGCTCTGTCACCCAGGCTAGAGTGCAATGGCGTGATCTCGGCTCACTGCAACCTTCACCTCCCAGGTTTGAGTGATTCTCCTGCCTCAGCCTCCTGAGTAGCTGGGACTACAGGCACGTGCCACCATGCCCAGCTGGCTAATATTTTCGTATTTTTAGTAGAGACGGGGTTTCACCATGTTAGCCAGGATGGTCTCGATCTCCTGACCTCATGATCCGCCTGCCTTGGCCTCCCAAAGTGCTGGGATTACAGGTATGAGCCGCCACACCCAGCCCTTCTATGGTTTCTATAGTTTTGGGTTTTACATTTAAGTCTTTAATCCATCTTGAGTTAATTTTTGTATAAGGTGTAAGGAAGGGGTCCAGTTTCAATTTTCTATATATGGCTAGACAGGTTTCCCAGGACCATTTTTATTATACTTTACATGCTGGGATACATATGCAGAACGCGCAGGTTTGTTACATAGGTATACATGTGCCATGGTGGTTTACTGCACCATCAGCCCATCATCTACGTTAGGTATTTCTCCTAATGCTATCCCTCCCCTTATCCCCCACCCCCTGACAGGCCCTGGTGTGTGATGTTCCCCTCCCTGTGTCCATGTGTTCTCATTGTTCAACTCCCACTTGTGAGTGAGAACATGCAGTGTTTGGTTTTCTGTTCCTGTGTTAGTTTCCTGAGAATGATGGTTTCCAGCTTCATCCATGTCCCTGCAAAGGACATGAACTCATTCTTTTTCATGGCTGCATAGTATTCCATGCTGTATATGTGCCACATTTTCTTTATCCAGTCTATCATTGATGGGCATTTGGGTTGATTCCAAGTCTTTGCTATTGTAAATAGTGCTGCAATAAACATACATGTGCATGTATTTATAAACTTTTCAATATATACCCAGTAATGGGATTGCTGGGTCAAATGGTATTTCTGGTTCTAGATCCTTGAGGAATCACCACACTGTGTTCCACAATGGTTGAATTAATTTACACTCCCACCAACAGTGTAAAAGCGTTCCTGTTTCTCCACATCCTCTCCAGCATCTGTTGTTTCCTGACTTTTTAGTGATCACCATTCTAACTGGCGTGAGATGGTATCTCATTGTGCTTTTGATTTGCATTTCTCTAATGACCAGTGATGATGAGCTTTTTTTCATATGTTTGTTGGCGACATAAATGTCTTCTTTTGAGAAGTGTCTGTTCATATCCTTCACTTTGATGGAGTTGTTTTTTTCTTGTAAATTTGTTTAAGTTCTATGTAGATTCTGGATATTAGCCTGTTGTCAGATGGATAGATGGCAAAAATTTTCTCCCATTCTGTAGGTTGCCTGTTCACTCTGATGATAGTTTCTTTTGCTGTGCAGAAGCTCTTTAGTTTAATTAGATCCCATTTGTCAATTTTGGCTTTTGTTGCCATTACTTTTAGTGTTTTAGTCATGCCTATGTCCTGAATGGTATTACCTAGGTTTTCTTCTAGGGTTTTTATGGTTTTAGCTCTTACATTTAAGTCATTAATCCATCTTGAGTTAATTTTTGTATAAGGTATAAGGAAGAGGTCCAGTTTCAGTTTTCTGCATATGGCTAGCCAGTTTTCTCAACACCATTTATTAAATAGGGAATCCTTTCCCCATTTCTTGTTTTTGTCAGGTTTGTCAAAGATCAGATGGTTGTAGATGTGTGATGTTATTTCTGAGGTCTCTGTTCTGTTCCATTGGTCTATATCTCTGTTTTGGTACCAGTACCATGCTGTTTTGGTAGCCTTGTAGTATAGTTTGAAGTCAGGTAGTGTGATGCCTCCAGCTTTGTTCTTTTCGCTTAGGATTGTCTTAGTTATACAGGCTCTTTTTTGGTTGCATATGAAATTTAAACTAGTTTTTTCCGATTCTGTGAAGAAAGTCAATGGTAGCTTGATGGGAATAGCATTGAATCTATAAATTACCTTGGGCAGTATGGCCATTTTCACAATATTGATTCTTCCTACCCATGAGCATGGAATGTTTTTCCATTTGATTGTGTCCTCTCGTATTTCCTTGAGCAGTGGTTTGTAGTTCTCCTTGAAGAGGTCCTTCACATCCCTTGTAAGTTGTATTCCTAGCTATTTTATTCTCTTTGTAGCAATTGTGAATGGGAGTTCGCTCATGATTTGGCTGTCTGTCTATTATTGGAGTATAGGAATGCTGAATGCTTGTGATTTTTGCACATTGATTTTGTATACTGAAACTTTACTGAAGTTTCTTATCAGTTTAAGGAGTTTTGGGGCTGAGATGATGGGGTTTTCTAAATACACAATCGTGTCATCTGCAAACAGAGATAGTTTGACTTCCTGTCTTCCTATTTGAATACCCTATATTTCTTTCTCTTGCCTGATTGCCCTGGCCAGAACTTCCAATACTATGTTGAATAGGAGAGATGAGAGAGGGCATCCTTGTCTTGTGCCAGTTTTCAAAGGGAATGCTTCCAGCTTTTGCCCATTCAGTATGATATTGGTTATTGGTTTGTCATAAATAGCTCTTATTATTTTGAGATATGTTCCATCCTAGTTTATTAAGTGTTTTTAGCATGAAAGGTGTTGAATTTTTTTGAAGGCCTTTTCTGCATCTATTGAGATAATCATGTGGTTTTTGTCATTGGTTCTGTTTATGTGATGGGTTACATTTACTGATTTGCATATGTTGAAGCAGCCTTGCATCCCAGGGATGAAGCCAACTTGATGGTACTGGATGAGATTTTTGATGTGCTGCTGGATTTGGTTTGCCAGTATTTTATTGAGTATTTTCGCATCAATGTTCATCAGGGATATTGGCCTGGAATTTTCTTGTTTTGTTGTGTTTCTGCCAGGTTTTGGTATCAGGATGATGCTAGCCTCATAAAATAAGTTAGGAAGGAGTGCTTCTTCTTCTATTATTTGGAATAGTTTCAGAAGGAATGGTACTAGCTCCTCTTTGTACCTCTGGTAGAATTCGGCTGTGAATCTGTCTGGTCCTGGACATTTTTTGTTTAGTAGGCTATTAATTACTGCCTCAACTTCAGAACTTGTTATTGGCCTATTCAGGGATTCGACTTCTTCCTGGTTTAGTCTTGGGAGGGTGTATGTGTCCAGAAGTTTATCCATTTCTTCCAGATTTTCTAGTTTATTTGTGTAGAGGTGTTTATAGTATTCTCTGATGGTAGTTTGTATTTCTGTGGGATCAGTGATGATATCCCTTTTATCATTTTTTACTGTGTCTATTTGATTCTTCTCCATTTTCTTCTTTATTAATCTGGCTAGTGGTCTATCTATTTTGCTAATCTTTTCAAAAAACCAGCTCTTGGATTCATTGATTTTTTGAAGGGTTTTTTGTGTCTCTGTCTCCCTTAGTTCTGCTCTAATATAGTTATTTCTTGTCTTCTGCTAGCTTTCGAATTTGTTTGATCTTGCTTCTCTAGTTCTTTTAATTGTGATGTTAGGGTGTCAATTTTAGATCTTTCCCACTTTCTCCTGTGGGCATTTAGTGCTATAAATTTCTCTCTAAACAGTGCGTTAGCTGTGTCCCAGAGATTCTGGTATGTTGTGTCTTTGTTCTCATTGGTTTCAAAGAACCTATTTATTTCTGCCTTAATTTTGTAATTTATCCACTAGTCATTCAGGAGCAGGTTGTTCAGTTTCCATGTGTTGTGTGGTTTTGAGTGAGTTCCTTAATCCTGCATTCTAATTTGATTGCACTGTGGTCTGAGAGACTGTTTGTTATGATTTCTGTTCTTTAGCATTTGCTGAGGAGTGTTTTACTTCTAGTTATGTGGTCAATTTTACAATAAGTGCTATGTGGTGCTGAGAAGAATGTATATTCTGTTGATTTGGGGTGGAGAGTTCTGTAGATGTCTATTAGGTCCACTTGGTCCAGAGCTGAGTTCAAGTCCTGAATATATTTGTTAATTTTCTGTCTCGTTGATCTGTCTAATATTGACAATGGGGTGTTAAAGTCTCCCATTATTATTGTGTAGGAGTCTAATCTGTGTAGATCTCTAAGAACCTGCTTTGTGAATCTGGGTGCTCCTGTATTGGGTGCATATATATTTAGGATAGTTAGCTCTTCTTATTGCATTGATCCCTTTACCATTATGTAATGCCCTTCTTTGTCTTTTTTGATCTTTGTTGGTTTAAAATCTGTTTTATCAGAGGCTAGGATTGCAACCCCTGCTTTTTTTTTGCTTTCCATTTGCTTGGTAAATATTCCTCCATCCCTTTATTTTGAGCCTATGTGTGTCTTTGCACATGAGATGGGTCTCCTGAATATAGCACACCAATGGGTCTTGACTCTATCCAATTTGCCAGTCTGTGTCTTTTAATTGGGGCATTTAGCCCATTTACATTTTAAGTTAATATTGTTATGTGTGAATTTGATCCTGTCGTTATGATGTTACCTGGTTATTTTGCACATTAGTTGATGCAGTTTCCTTATAGTGTCGATGGTCTTTACATTTTGGTATGTTTTTGCAGTCACTGGTACTGGTTTTTCCTTTCTATATTTAGTACTTCCTTCAGGAGCTCTTGTAAGGCAGGCCTGGTGGTGACAAAGTCTCTCAGCATTTGCTTGTCTGTAAAGGATTTTATTTCTCCTTCACTTATAAAGCTTAGTTTGGCTGGATATGAAATTCTGGGTTGAAAATTCTTTTCTTTAAGAATGTTGAATATTAGCCACTACTCTCTTCTGGCTTGTAGGGTTTCTGCAGAGAGATCCACTGTTAGTTTGATGGGCTTCCCTTTGTGGGTAACCTGACCTTTCTCTGGCTGCCCTTAACATTTTTTTCCTTCATTTCAACCTTGGTGAATCTGACGATTATGTGTCTTTGAGTTGCTCTTCTCAAGGAGTATCTTTCCAGTGTTCTGTGTATTTTCTGAATTTGAATATTGGCCTGTCTTGCTAGGTTGAGGAAGTTCTCCTGGATAATATCCTGAAGTGTGTTTTCCAACTTGGTTCCATTCCCCACATCACTTTTAGGTACACCAATCAAACCTAAGTTTGGCCTTTTCACATAGCCCCATATTTCTTGGAGGCTTTGTTCATTCCTTTTCATTCTTTTTTCTCTAATCTTGTCTTCACACTTTATTTCATTAAGTCAATCTTCCATCTCTGATATCCTTTCTTCTGCTTGATCAATTCAGCTACTGATACTTGTGTATGCTTCACGAAGTTCTCGTGCTGTGTTTTTCAGTTCCATCAGGTCACTTATGTTTTTCTCTAAACTGATTATTCTAGTTGGCAATTCCTGCAACCTTCTATCAAGGTTCTTAGCTCCCTTGCACTGGGTTAGAACATGTGCCTTTAGCTCAGAAGAGTTTATTACCCATCTCTGAAGGCTACTTCTGTCAATTCATCAAACTCATTCTCTATCCAGTTTTGTTCTCTTGCTGGCGAGGAGTTGTGATTCTTTGGAGGGGAAGAGGCATTCTGGTTTTTGGAATTTTCAGCCTTTTTGTGCTGGTTTTTCCTCATCTTCGTGGATTTATCTACCTTTGATCTTTGATGCTGATGACCTTTGGATGGGGTTTTTGTTGATGTTGATGTTATTGCTTTCTGTTTGTTAGTTTTCCTTCTAAGCGTCGGGCCCCTCTGCTGCAGGACTGCAGCAGTTTGCTGGAGATACACCCCACACCCTGTTGCCTGGGTATCACCAGCAGAAGCTGCAGAACAGCAAAGATTGCTGCCTGCTCCTTCCTCTGGAAGCTTCATCCTGGAGGGACACCCTCCACATGCCAACCGGAGCTCTCCTATATGAGGTGTCTGTCAACCCCTGCTAGGAGGTGTCTCCCAGTCATGAGGCACAGGTGTCAGGGACTCACTTGAGGAGGCATTCTGTCCCTTAGCAGAGCTCAAGCACTGTACTGGGAGATCTATTGCTCTCTTCAGAGCCAGCAGGCAGGAACGTTTAAGTCTGCTGAAGCTGCACCCACAGCTGCCTCTTCCCCCAGGTGTTTTGTCCCGGGGAGATGGGAGTTTTATCTATAAGCCCCTGACTGGGGCTACTGCCTTTCTTTCAGAGATGCCCTGCCCAGAGAGGAGGAATCTAGAGAGGCAGTCTGGCTACAGTGGCTTTGCGGTGCTGAGGTGGGTTCCGCCCAGTCCAAACTTCCCAGTGGCTTTATTTACACTGTGAGTGGAAAACCGCTTACTCAAGCCTCAGTAATGGCAGATGCCCCTCCCCCCGACCAAGCTCGAGCATCCCAGGTCGACTTCAGACAGCTGTGCTGGCAGCGAGAATTTCAAGCCAGTGGGTCTTAGCTTGCTGGGCTCCATGGAAGTGGGATCCACTGAGCAAGACCACTTGGCTCCTGGCTTCAGCTCCCTTTCCAGGAGAGTGAATGGTTCTGTCTCTCTGGGGTTCCAGGTGCCACTGGGGTATGAACAAAAAAAACCCTGTAGCTAGCTCAGTGTCTGCCCAAATGGGCACCCAGTTTTGTGCTTGAAACCCAGGGCCCTGGTGGTGTAGGTACCCGAGGGGATCTCCTGGTCTGCAGGTGCAAAAGCCATGGGAAAAGCATAGTATCTGGGCCAGATATCACTGTCCCTCATGGCTTCCCTTGGCTCGGGAAGGGAGATCCCCAACCCCTTGTGCTTTCCAGGTGAGGTGACGCCCCACCCTGCTTCTGCTCACCCTCCGTGGGCTACACCCACTTGTCTAACCAGTCCCAGTGAGATGAGCTGGGTACCTCAGCTGGAAATGCAGAAATCACCTGCCTTCTGCATTGGTCTCACTGGAAGCTGCAGACTGGAGCTGGTCCTATTTGGCCATCTTTCCCTGGACTTCCCCAGCACCATTTGTTAAACAGGGAATCCTTCCCCCATTGCTTGTTTTTGTCAGGTTTGTTGAAAATCAGATGGTTGTAGATGTGTGGTCTTATTTGAGTTCTCTATCCTGTTCCATTGGTCTGTGTCCGTTTTTGTACCAGTACCATGTGCATGGTATGTTTTAAATCAGCGTGGTGAAAGATTAGGAAATTATCATTTACCTCCGAGTTTAAGTACATTGTTTTATTACTTTTGTAATATCATAATTTTGTTCTGAAACAATAATTTCCACAGTTGGATCTTAAGATTTACCATCAATACTTTTACTAGGATTTCTTTATTGTTTATTTCATGCCCCACTTATCTATTTTATTTTTTTTTTTTGAGACGGAGTCTCGCTCTGTCGCCCAGGCTGCAGTGCAGTGGCTCCACCTCGGCTCACTGTAACCTCTGCCTCCTGGGTTCAAGCGATCCCCCTGTCCCAGCCTCCCAAATAGCTGGGAATACAGGCGCACACCACCACATCCGGCTAATTTTTATATTTTTAGTAGAGACGGGGTTTCACCATGTTGGCCAGGATGGTCTCAATTTCTTGACCCCGTGATCCACCTGCTTCGGCCTCCAAAAGTGCTGGGATTACAGTTGTGAGCCACCACGCCCGGCCCTCTGTGCTTCTATGAGTTTGACTTTTTCACGTTCTGCATATAAGTGAAATCATGTAGTATTTGTCTTTCTGTGCTTGGCTTATTTCACTTAGCATAATGTCCTCCAGGTTCATCCATGTTGTCATAAATGACAGGATCTCCTTCTTTGTTAAGGCTGAACAGTATTCCATTGTGTATACAGATACTACATTTTCTTTATCCATTCACTGACTGATGGACACTAATGTTGATTCCATATCTTGACTATTATACATAATGCTGGAGTGAACATGGAAATGGAGATATCTTTTTAACATAGTGACTTCATTTCCTTTGGATATGTATATACAGTAGTGGGATTTCTACATCATATGATAGTATTTTTAATTTTCTGAGAAACTACCCTACTGTTTTCCAAAATGGCCATACTAATTTACATTCCCACCAGCAGTGTACAAGGATTCCCTTTCCTCCACATCCTTGTCAGAGATCATTTTTGTTCCTTGTAAAGCCCTTTGTATCACAGGGGTTCTGTATTGGGATGTGGCAATTGCTACTTCCTTTCCCACTTTCTCCCTGCTTCACCTCCAGCAGTATTCCTCAGGTAAAAGGCTAGATAGTAGACAAGAAAAATTGTATAAACATGATTTCTCCATCAATTCTACCTCCCCTGTTATTAAGTCAGGATTATTAATTATTATTAATTATTTATCCTAATTATTAATAGGATCTCTGTGGAGATATTTTGTGCTTCTACCTCACCCTGACCGATACATACTTCTGCACTCAAGACTCTAAAGTGTCTTTGAGGAGGTCTTCCAGAACGTCGACCTCTAGGGAAATCGTCATCCTTTCTCATGTCTGAGGAGGCTTCAGAATCCTCCCTTATATTGGTCCAACTTGCACAGCACTTGGCAGACATTCTACATTGTGTATGGTTTGAGAGTCACAGGCATTTTCTTCTTTAATTGATGATGGCATTTTAAAAATCTATATTTTGTTGTTTTCTGGTTTGCAAGGAGCAGGTAGTGAGATAAGAATGGTTTTACATTTGATTTTTTGTCAGAATCTCTTTTGGCATTAAATCATATTTTTAATTCCTGATATCAGACACTTACTTACCATCAGAATATATGCACTATTTAATGGAATCTAATAAAGCTTTTCTGAAAATATTGCTCATCATTATCTTATAACTTGTACTTTTGTGTATTTCCATACAAAATATTTGCATGTTTTTGTTTTGATATTGTTTCTAGTAGAAGGTATAGTCTGACTAATATATAACTTAATGAATAGAGTGGGATGGTTTACAGTTGAAGTGTTTTTTTCCCTAAAATTAAGAACTTCACAACTTTTCTTGTGAACGTTATAGTCAGATTTCTTTTTTTTTTTTTAAAAAAGTTACCTTCTTCACTCACTTATTTCAATGATTATTTTAAACCTTTGCCAAGCCCTCAGTACTACCAGATTGTACCCACTCCACCGCCTGCCCATGTCATTCTGAGAATATAGCTTTGTCTTCTCTTTTGCAGAGTAAGTAAGAACCAATTTGTGGAAACCAACTCAGCCTCCAACCCCTGAAATACAAATTTACCTGTATCCTAACTCATCCTTAGCTTCTTATATTTATTTAGTGACTTTCAGTCTTGTCCAAGGTTATTTCTACCTCTTGCAATCTAGATGCTATCAGTTCCCTCCTCCTCAGGGACCTCATTCCAACTACTGTTCTTTTTCTCTCTTGTATTTGAAGTCTTCTGCTCTCCATTGGTTTACAGCTTCACCACTTACTAACTGTGTTACTTTGAGGAATTGCTTAACCCTTCATGGTCTTGCTTTCATAATTTCCTTATTTGGAAAATGAGGACATCAGGAAAAACTATTTTGCAGGATTGATGTAAAGACTAGAGATATGGTATACCAAGTTCTTTGTATAGTGCCCAACACCTTGTAAGAGGCAATATTATCCTGTGACACACAATCCCACCAATTCCCTAATTTTCTGCTACCTTCCAAAGCCAAGTTTCTTGAAAAAGTAGTCTACATTCAGAATTTCTGCTACTTCACTACCCATTCACTCCTCACCTGCTGAAGTCTACTTCATTACCTTTCTGCTGAAGCTGCCTTGGGTAAAGGTCCTCAGTGACTTCCTAACTGACACAAACTTTCCTTTCTTTATTTAATCTTATTTGAAGCTCTCAGAGACATTGTACCTACTCCCTAAAACTCTTCCTACCCTTGGTTTCCATGATACTACTCTCTTCTGGCAATCCTTTTACCTCCTTTTGTTTTCCTTTATAAGCAGATTTCATATTTGGTTCTCCATTCTTTCACCACATGTATTCACTCTGATGTTGTCGTCCATAGCCATGTATCTAGCCCCCATCTCACTCCTGAGTTTTAGACTGCACTATCCACTATAATAGCCACTAGCCACATGTGGCAATTGAGCACCTGAAATGTGGTAAGACCGAATTGAGATGTCCTCTAAGTGTAAAATACATACTGGGTTTTGAAGACACAGTATGAAAAAAGAATGTAGCCCAGCTCAGTGGCTCACGCCTGTAATCCCAACACTTTGGGAGGCCAAGGCAGGCAGATCTCGAGGTCAGGAGATCGAGACCATCCTGGCTAACACGGTGAAACCCTGTCTCTACTAAAAATACAAAAAATTAGCCGGGCGTAGTGGCGGGCGCCTGTAGTCCCAGCTACTCGGGAGGCTGAGGCAGGAGAATGGCGTGAACCCGGGAGGCAGAGCTTGCAGTGAGCCAAGATCGTGCCATTGCACTCCAGCCTGGAAGACAGCAAGACTCCATCTCAAAAAAAAAAAAAAAAAAGGAAAAACAGAATGTAAAACATCTTGGTAATCTTTATATTGATTGTACTTTTATATGATAATATTTAATATGTATTAGTTTAAATAAAAGGCATTACTAAAAATTCTACCTTTATTTTTCTAACATGACAATGGGAAAATTTTAAATAACATATGTAGCTCACGTTATATTTCTTTTTTTATTTTTTATTTTTTTATTTTATTATTATACTTTAAGTTTTAGAGTACATGTGCACAACGTGCAGGTTTGTTACATATGTGTACATGTGCCATGTTGGTGTGCTGGACCCATCATATATTTCTATTTGACAGTGCTGGTCTAGAGCCACATCTATCAACAGTATACCTCTACTAGAATTTCTACAAATACCACAAATTTTGTATATCACAAACCTAACTCCTTCTCTCCAACCCTTTAACACAATTACATGAATATTAAGCTTTCCTTGTATTCTATATTCCAATGAATGGTACCACCATCTGCTGGACAAGCCATAACTGCATTTACATAATCTCTTACCTTGCCTGTTGAATCCCTATACGTGTCTATAGGATTTGTGATCATTCTGACTACTGTCTATTTCCCTCATCAGATTATAAGTTAATTCATTATATTAACTCATCAGATTATAAGTTAATTAAACATAAGGGAATGTGTTTTTAACTGTTTCTACATTGTATAGCTAGATGATTAGTATATTGTAAATGCTGAGTAAATATTTTGAATTAATAAATGAAAGGTGATATTTTTTGTCTCTTTTTTTGTAATAGCCTTATTCTGATCATGGAGTTCAAGCAACGTATCACCAGGTTTATGCTCCAAGTGCCATCACTATGCCTGCGCCTGTGATGCAGCCTGAACCAATTAAAGTAAGAAATTTGTTTTGACTTTTTACTTTGTTTTTCTTCCATTGTATTTCAAGTTTTCCAACTTTCTCTTCTAGAAAGGAACAATTTTGGATATTTGCATCACACTTGTGATCAGAAGTACAGAATTAGCAAACTCTTTCATGTGAAGGAAATATAATTCTAAATTAACTATAATGGTCTTTTTTTATTTATTGTGGTAACATATGCAACTTAAAAATTTTCTATTTCAACCATTGTTAAGTGTACAGTTCGGTGGCATTAATTACATTCACAATGCCATGCAATCATCACCATTGTTTCCAAACCTTTTCCTCACCCCAAGTTGAAACTCTGCACCTATTAAGCAATAACTCTTCCTATGGGCTTCCTCCCAACCCCTGGTCCCTGGTAACCTCTAATTTACTTTCTATTTATATGAATTTGCCTATTCTAGATATTTAATATACACTACTCTGATTTTTATTATCTATGTTGATGACATGTGGCATTTATGGGGAGGTGAAAACAATTAATTATCTCCTTTTCCAGTTTGGGAATCATGTTCATGCCTCCTTAGTCAGATTCAGGCCAAAGAATGATAATCTAGTTATACCCATGTATATACTCAATATATTTTGACTATCTACTATGTAGCAGGGAATTCTTCCTGTTCCCTTATGAACAAGTTTCTTGGTGAAACTCTTGCATCATTCCATTAAGGAAATGAACTTTATCTGCAGTAAAGAGCCACAGACTGATCAACTGTTGAGATGGTAATATGAATCCTGCATACAGTGTACTTTAGTGAGGAAGGTAGGCATAGTCTTTGCATTAGAATAATGGATATTAGCTGTTTCACACTCATATTTATGTTCTGGCCCATCCTATGTGTTGAACTCAATACCAAGACAGTCTACTTTCAGGAGCCTTCCGATCTTCTCGTGTCCCTTCACCCCAATCCCACTCACTGCATCCCTTCATTGGCTTTACCACTATACACCAAACATGAAATAAAACTATAATTTTGACATATTGTCAAAACCTATAGTGTTACTAAACATTACTTATAGAGGCTTCATTTTTAGTATTGTTAGAAAATCTCCTAAAACAGACTTCTTCTGTCGTTAACATTTACTCCAAATATACTTCTGCAGAAATGGCTGATGTTGCTATGCCATATTAGGTAAGTGATAGTTATTTTCAGTTACTGAGAGAGAGCTATGTCACAAGGGATGGAAACTGTGTAATTTATACAATTATACAAATTAAATAATGTGAATAAAGGATGGAGTGGTGGGTGGTATTTGGATAGGAGAAAATTGTACGGAGAAACTGGTATCTTACTCTTTAATATAGTCATATAAAGATTACCAATTCTGGCCAACTGTGGTGGCTCATGCCTGTAATCCCAGCATTTTGGGAGGCCAAGGTAGGAGGATTGCTTGAAGCCAGGAGTTTGAGACCATAGTGAGACCTTGCCTCTACAAAATAAAAATTTTAAAAACTAGCCGGGCATGGTGGTGCACCCCTATAGTGCTAACTACTCAGGAGGCTGAGGCAGGATGATCACTTGAGCCCCAAGGTTCAAGGTTACAGTGAGCTATGATCACGCCATTGCATTCTAGTCTGGGCAACAGAGTGAGACCGTGTATATCTCTAAAATTAAAAAAAAAATTCACACCAGTTAGAATGGCCATCATTAAAAAAACAGGAAACAACAGGTGCTGGAGAGGATGTGGAGAAATAGGAACACTTTTACACTGTTGGTGGCACTGTAAACTAGTTCAACCATTGTGGAAGTCAGTGTGGCGATTCCTCAGGGATCTAGAACTAGAAATACCATTTGACCCAGCCATCCCATTACTGGGTATATACCCAAAGGACTATAAATCATGCTGCTATAAAGACACGTGCACACGTATGTTTATTGCGGCACTATTCACAATAGCAAAGAGTTGGAACCAACCCAAATGTCCAACAACGATAGACTGGATTAAGAAAATGTGGCACATATACACCATGGAATACTATGCAGCCATAAAAAATGATGAGTTCGTGTCCTTTGTAGGGACATGGATGAAACTGGAAAACATCATTCTCAGTAAACTATCGCAAGGACAAAAAACCAAACACCGCATGTTCTCACTCATAGGTGGGAATTGAACAATGAGAACTCATGGACACAGGAAGGGGAACATCACATTCCAGGGACTGTTGTGGGGTGGGGGGAGGGGGGAGGGACAGCATTAGGAGATATACCTAATGCTAAATGACGAGTTAATGGGTGCAGGAAATCAACGTGGCACATGGATACATATGTAACAAACCTGCACATTGTGCACATGTACCCTAAAACCTAAAGTATAATAAAAAAAAAAGTACAGTTGGATGAATTTTAACAAATGTATACAGTCGGTATCCACACGCATAATCGAGATATAGAATGTTTCCATTCCCAAAAAGCTACCTCATGCCCCTTTGTAGACAATCCTCTCACACCACCCATTTCCCTGACAACCACTGGCAACTACTAATATAATTTCTCTCCGTTTGCCCTTCTGCAAGGTCATATGAATGGAGTCATACGATATACAGGTGTTTAATTATGAATTCTTTCTCTTATTAGAATGCTTTTGAGATTTATAAATGTTTTGGGTATCAGTAGTTCATTCCTTAAAAAAAAAAAAAAATTACCAATTCCTCTTTTGTTAGAGATGGAAAAAAAAATAGACTTCCAGAGTCAAAACTGGAACACAAGACAGTTATGTAGAATTTTGTGTTTCTCATTTTTATTTTTTAAGGTTAAATGTTCCATGCATTTTATACTCAATATTTTTCTTTAGGTGGTTTAGTGGCCCTCAATACAAAACGTTACCCCACTCAGAGACAGAAACTCCAAAACCACTTCTGTAGTTTTCTAGAACTATATAATGCTGTAGAAATGCTTTAATATGCATGTATTACTATGTGGCAAATTATCTATTTTTATTTATAGTGCATTTGTATTATAACATGGAAATCTTAATATACAAATGTTGTTCTACGTTACGAAACAATCTTTTTCTAGAACATATTATTAATATTAAAGTATTAGTGAATGACATTTGAAACATTAGCCTTTTTTACTTCCAATGCAAATTTTCTCTAGTACCAAAAATCTTGGTGACTTTTAAAATAGAAAGGTGGAAATATTCTTCGGAAGAGTTGTTGTTTTTATAAGCGTAAAACTCATTTTTAAAACTCTAATGATTACAACTTTATGAATGTTAATTGAGGATATCCCAAAGTAGGAATTTCAGATGTCAAAACTATCTTGAAACAACAAATCTATTCCATAAAATAGAAACCTTATGCAGAGTTCGAAGCACAAGTCTAACTGCTGTGAAGTACTGTTTACCAGAAACTACTCATTGACTGTAAGCCACAGCCCACATACTCTGCCAAATCAAATACAAAAACAAATAAATACAAAACAGACCAATATAGAGGTAACTAGATTAATATGATACTAATTAGGGCCATCATTCCCTAATTCAGCAGTAACATCTTATACAGAATCAAGTTTTAGGCCAGTTGTGGTAACTCATACCTGAACTCCAGCACTTTGGGAGGCCAAGGCAGGAGGATCACTTGAGCCAGGAGTCTGAGGCCAGCCTGGCAATATGGAGAGACCCCATCTATAATTTTAAAAAAGAAAAAAAACAGAATTAAGTTTTAAAGTCAAAAAAAGCAAAACCACATAATGTCAAAATTATCCCACTGAACTAGACTAGGAAGGAACAAAAAGAAAATCTGTGTTTCTGGGTATATGAACTACTATGTTTCTAAGATAAATATCAAACCCCAAGGTATGAAGGGTATGAGTGGAGAATTCTAAAGTGTTTCGGTTTTCTCACAGTGTTTTTACATTTTTGCATTAATATAAGTATCTAATAAATTTGTTCTTATATGGATTAAGTTCAATGTGTATTTTATTTAACTCCCATGTCTACTAACAATCAATGAAAACATATGGCTATTAAGGATCATATTTAACCACTTGCCCAGGCTATAAGGAATTTCTTCTAATTAAAGTACTGATTGGACTTAAATGAAAAACACAACTAATGCTCTACAAAGTATGATTCAGAAGTAAATTGGAGAGGGATCTGAACTACTACCACTATCTACTTCTAGTTCAGAGGCCTAGAGTGTGCACTTACCTAAAAATTAGCAACTATATCTACTTTACAAAAAGATTCCACTACCAGTATCTTTTTTCCAACCAATTTCCTCACTTGAGTATCATTAATACTTCTTATAAATCAATTTAGAGACTAAAATTGTCTTGTATTCTGAAAAACCTAGGAAGGACAAGTATAAAGCAATGTAATCTAGAAGGCAGAGGCAGGAAAAGCTGGTGCCTTGTAACTCTGAATATATAAGGAGGGTATAAATTTTCATGTATGCTATATATAGTCAGACAATAGACAGACTCAGATTCTCTAGAATAAGTTTTTTACTCATAAAGAACTAGGCAGAAGGAGCAAAAAATGCTCACCCACTTAGACATTAGAAATTGTGTAAGTTCTGTGTCTACCAAGCCTCCTTTTTGATGTAAATCTAAAAGAGGCGACATAGGACAGTAAGGAGAATCAAGTGTTCATGGCACCAATTCTAATTGTCATGGGTAGATCCCCATTCAAGGATGAGTAAACAGAAAAGTATATATTATATGGATTCTGTGAAAAAAATTGAATATGGCACTACATTGAAGGCAAGGATGAATAGTATAAATATGTATATATGTATAAGAACATATGTATGAGAGGAAATTAAATATAGTTTTTAAGATATATCCCATGTTCTCAGTAATGGATCTTTAAAAAACAATTGCAAACTGAAAAACAGGAAAAATGAAATGGTTGCTGGCTAGTGTAAGAAAATACTGCCCAAAAACTACTGACATGATGGAAAGAATCATATTTGCCTTTGTCATAAAGGGCCAGTAGTCACAAAAGAAAATGAAATCCTTGATAGAGAAGGATATTTTTAATTCTTCCAGAATGTAAAAGAAAATAACATGAAAGATGAAATGATGAGATAAAATGCTAGAATAGAGAGAGCAGAGAGACAGGTCCAACCAAAAAATAGTAATTATCAAGAAAAGAATACAGAATAAATGGAACAGAAAGAATGTGCAGAAATTTTAACAGCAAAACAAAATCAAAAACACTGTGACTTGAATTTACAAATCAAAAAAGGATTCATCATGCCTCAAACAAAATTAATGAGAGACAACCCATGCATAGATATCCTGGCAGTTATCTTTCCCCCATCATCCCATCCTACCAAACATCCTTGGCCTTTTAACCTATTTTTTAACATTTTATTTTAAAATAATTTTACACTTACAGAAAGGTTGTAAAAATAATACATGTATTATTAGTTCATGTATCTCTTCAACTTCTAATTTTAACAGCTTACATAATCAACAATTAGCAAAACCAAGAAATTAGCATTCATAAAGTACTATTAAGTAAACTACAGACCTATTAAGTAAACTACAAACTTCACCATTTTTTTAACTTATA